>NC_046361.1:42695468-43313525 GCF_011125445.2 Fundulus heteroclitus | reverse complement strand
GTCTGCTGCTCAGAAACAAACCAGGCTCTCTGATTGGTTAACTGGCCGCTATATGGACCACGTGACACGCCTGTCGCATGGATGAAAGCTAAAATAGATCAGAGTTTTTATTTAGTCATACTCTTAATCCTCTTTTACCTGTTTTTTAAATTACTCCTTTAATGTTTTTGAGAACATATAAATACAAACATATTTTACATTAAAATGAAAAAGTTTGATCTTTGCTGTCAGCAATAATAACACATGTATTGTGTTATTTCTGTATACATGAGGACATCGTGAGCATTGTATAATCCAGAGTCAAATTCCTCATATGTGTTCACATAACTGGCCAATAAAGCTGGTTCTGGTTCTGGTTGTTTCACGCAATGACCGCTAGATGGCAGCAAGTTCGTTAAGTTTTCCTGGTCAAACAGGAAGTCCTTCTGTCCCTGTGTGACCAGCAGGGGGAGCCGGAGAGTTTCAACCCGAAAAGAAATCCAGCAGACACCTTCAGTTTCCATTTGTCTTTATTAGTGGACTGGAATATACACCTCTGTGCTTTAAAGCTGTTTTCTCCTTCGCTGCCACCACCCACCGCCATTAGGAGACTGAACTTCATCACCATCATCATCATCATTATCATCATCATTATCATCATCATCATCATCATCATCATTATGATCACCATCATCATCACTATCATCATCATCATCATCATCATCACTATGATCACCATCATCATCATTATCATCATCATTATCACCATCATCATCATCATCATGACCATCATCATCATCATCATCACGTCGGTGTCCATTAGAAAAAATCAAATGATTTATCTGTCAGCTCAAAGGTCAAAGCCCCAGAATAAAACCCAATGCTTCCAGATTCAAAGAACAAAGCAGCTGCTGGAAGATTACTGAGCAGCTTTGCTACCTTTTTAAATAAAAAACAAAAGACGTAAATGAAAAGCCAGATAAAAACAATGACAGTAAAAACTCAGCAGTTTATGTTCTGATGTCTCTGAAACATATAAAAGGTTTATGGCGCAGATTTGTAAAGTTTCATTTAAGGTGGAACCTGTAGGAGTTTATGGCTGTAAAACAGAAAAACAGTCAGTGTTGCAGTTGTTGAATAATGCAGATAATGTTTGGATCATGCTGCTAGTCGTCCTCCGGTTAGAGCTGAACAGGCAGCACGATGACGTCGGCAGGATTCCTGCAGACGTCCAGCCTGCGTGTTTTTATTGTCTGAGGAGGAACTAAACTAGGAGCCAGGCCAGAATCATAGAAACAGCTCAATTAATACACATTCCAACAAAGCAACAAAAATATGTTAAAAAACATAAAAACTTTACAAATCACTTCTTTTTATGTTTATTGCCATGAAATGTGGCATACATTAATGTCTATTAAACTATAATTAATAATTTAACATCTATTGTGTTAAATTGTTTTTATTTATTTATGTATTATTTTGGCATTGATATATTTCTGTAAGTCAATTTAATTAGTATTTAAAATCCAATTTGTCCCTGTTTATTTGACTAAAAGTAATTTAGGAGGAAGGTGGAAATCATTTATTCCACTGAAGTGAATCTTGTTGCGTTTGTTGGGATGTTAATAAACCTCCTGAAGCTTTTCTGTGTTCCTGCACTGATCCAGGATCCTGCTTTGAGTCTGGAAGCTGCAGTTAAAAAAAAAAAAACCTGCAGAAATGTTTCTGAAAAAAATAAAAAATGTTTCTGAAGACGACGTGAAAAGTTCCAGTTCAGTCTCGTCTCTCGTGGTGCTGCTGCCGGAGAAAACAGGAACAATACCTACAACGGTATCCATGCATAATTGTGACTGCTCACCACACACACACACACACACACACACACACACACACACACACACACACACACACACACACACACACACACACACACACACACACACACACACACACACACACACATTCTGGAGGAGCATGCCTGATTGGTCCTGGATTCAGGAACTCGTTGGTATAATTTGCTTGATTTTTTCTCAACGGAGCAAAAACTCACCTGGAAAAGTTCCAGGAAGGAAGGAAGGAAGCAAGGGAGGAAGGGAGGGAGGGGGGGAGGAAGGAGAGAAATGAAGGAATAAAGGAGGGAAGGAAGGACAGAAGGAAGGAAATAAATGAATAAAGGAAGGAAGGAGGGAAGGAAGGGATGGAGGAAGGAAGGAATGGAGGAAGGAAGGAAGAAAGGAAGAAATGGAGGAAGGAAGGAAGAACAGATATTAAGGAATTGATTGAAGGAAAGAAATGAAGAAAGGAAAGAAGAAACAGACATTAAGGAAGGAATGAAGGAAGGAATGAAGAAAGGAAGGAAGAAAGGAAATGAATGAATGGAAGGAAGGAAGAACAGATATTAAGGAATTGATGGAAGGAAGGAAGGAAGGAAGGAAATGAAGGAGGAAGGAAGGAATGAAGGAAGAAATGAAGAAAGGAAGGAGAAAGGAAATGAATGAAGGAAGGAAGGAAGAACAGATATTAAGGAATTGATGGAAGGAAGGAAGGAAATGAAGGAAGGAAGGAAGGAATATAGGAGATGAAGGAAGGAAGAAAGGAAGGAATGTAGGGAAGGAAGGAAGGAAGGAAGGAAGGAATTCAACAGAACCAACACCATCATGCAAAACAACAGAAGATGCGAGTTTGTTCCTCACTGTGTTGTTTTTGATCTTTTCTCCGATAAGGTTGATAAATGATCAGCGGTGCTACTTCTACGGTACGAGGCTCATGCGCAGAGGAACACCAGACAGGAGGCTGGTGCCCTCCATTTAACCTTTTTCTCCTTTTTTGGTCTTTTTGGTCCAGAAGATGCGTTTATGATACAAAATATGTTACAGCGGTCCCTCTGTCTCCTGGCTCTCCCAGCTCAGGCCCCATGAGGCCAACGACGTGCACCTTCCTGCCGGGACCTCCACCAGCTCCAGGAGCCTCCAGGGGAGCAAACAGCTTTCATCTGGTAGCTGAAACCCTCCTCAAGCAATAAAAATAATGTTTGTTCAGCTTTAAACATCTTCATTATACTACATTTATGCAGGGTTATTTTAAATGATCCGTGTTGATTAATAGACCAGAACCGCCTCTTTCAGTACTCGCCTGTCCGTTCTGTTGCTGTTCTCACCTTTTCCCCTGAATATCGCCTTTTTTGTCATTAACTGTAGTTTCTGTTACTTGTCAGCCTGTTTTAATACGATGTGAGCGCAGGAATCTGAAGCCACCCTTCTTGTTTGTAGCCGTGAACTTGGTCAAAGGTTCTGACTCCTAGTGGCCAGCCTGGAGACAGCAGCCGTCTACCAGAGGTCCAGTAATTCCCTACGGATCAGAACCAAACAGTACTCCTGATCTTTGGATAAAGCCTCTGCTTCAGGGTTGCCAGATATTATGAGAGAAACAAGCAACAGAGTTCATCAACTCAAGCCTAGAAGAGTGAACGGCCTGAAGAAACCCGATTGCTGAAGGACAGTGATCCACCACCAGGTCTAAAGCAGATCCAGAAGTTTCTCTGATTGATGTGGAACAAAGAGCGACCGAAGGCTCTGATCCAACCACAGAAACACAAACAGAACCATGTGGAGCAGGACACCTCCTCACAGATGAAAGCATAGCTGAACACAGGCTCATAAGGTCCAAACCGTCTGAAGACCGTCATCCTGCGGAGAGGAAGGTTCCTCCATGAGGAGAACGTCCCAGACAGCGGCCACCCTTCCCAGGAGTGGCGGTCCTGCCGACTCGGGCCAAGGTCAGAACATGTTTGGAGGAAAACCTGCGCCTCGTCCTAACCGTAGAGCACGGTGGAGGAGGGCGATGCTTTGGGCTTTTTTTTTTTAATCTGCAGCCACTGAAGGAACCGAGAACTTCTGTAGACCAAAGTATTCTACAGTCAACTATGAGTCCATGTGTCCAACACTGAAACTGGGCCCAGACTGGGTCACAAACAGAACCGAACCGTGGTCCCAAACACAGCAGCAGAGCTACAACAGCATGGACGTAAAAGACAAGGAGGTTCTGCAATGGACTAGTCAAAGTCCAGACCTCAGAAAGCTGAGCAGAACCAGGTTGAAGACCAGAACTCTACAACAATCTCCCCAGAACCAGGACTGTAACGGTGAGGCAAGCCATTCATCTCCAGGCTCATGGTCAACTGGGGGATATTTATTCTGTCCTGATAGACTGACTGGTGCCTCTGACTGGTTCTGTCTTTGGACGAGGAACAAATCGGACCTTAGCTCTGTGGTCACATGTCCTTTCCTTGTGTGGTCTGTAGGTGGCGCTGTGTGCTACAGGCCGCTGACTCCTTCCTACCAGGACCGCTAATCAGGACTAAAGTCTAGAAGGTGGGAACAACAGGAGCAGTTTGGCATTATTGCTTGACAGAACGTTTCGGCCATCTTTACGTGTGAAAGCAGAGGCGGCGCATTGGTCATGTGACCTTCCTGGCGTCGGCTGCTGTCAGGTTGATGGAAAGCTTTTAGCCCTGGAGGTTCTGACCAGCTGACAGAAAGGTGCACGTCAACCGGACCAGCGGGACCTCCTGCTGAGGAGCTTCAGTCCTCTCTGTGAAAACTTCTTCCCTGTTTGTTCCCTGCAGTAATTTCTGGAGATTTTAACACACACTGTTCCTGTTACGTTGCATATTTTAAAGAGTAGAAGGCTCTCGGTCCGCATCGAACACTACGGAGCTACAGAACCAGAGCAGCTCAGATCAGAGCCCGTTTATCCCGTCTTCAAAAGGTTCAGATCATTGCAGGAGGAGAAGGGCAGAATCAGTTCGGTCCGGTTCAGTTCTGTTTGGTTGGCAGGTCAGTTGGTTTGAGCAGCAGCTTTAAATTCTTTATCTGATAATCCTGAGAGTTCCCGCCAATCATGTTCTGTTCTTCAGAACCAAAGAGCCCAAACGGGCTTCGGTTACTGAATTAGTGAGAAATGGTCCAAACATGCAGCCAAATCCTGAAGATTCATATTTCCAGCTCCTGGGTTGGATTTAATCCAGAATCAGAACCAGTTCTCACTTAAAACCGGGTCGCACCACTCAGCTAACAGTTCGATCCAAGAAACTCCCTCTGAGTCGACTCGTTCCCACAAGCGGTTCCTTTCTTGATGGAAAGTGAGACGGCATTCCAGAGCAGCCCTTTTCCATCCATCCCATTTAGACCCAGAGCAGGAATAAACCCAAAGAACCCAAAGCTGCGGCTGGTGTCAGGCGGTCCAGGACGCTCCTGCCTCTCATGATGAACTGTGTCGGGGTGAAAAGTGTGTGGAAGTGTTGAAACGGAGGAGTCTTCTGCTTCCTAGCTGTTCTCTGGAGGATAAATCCTTCTCTAAAGTTCCTGTTTCGGGCTCATCCCGAACATCTTGTCCAAGGATCAGAGCAGTCCCAGCTGTCAGCCTGCGGGCCGGATCCAGGATCAGCGGTTCAGAGGGCGAGCGTTTCTGAGGGGGAGGGGGGGAGGGGGAGGAATCAAAGGTTATAGAGAGGAGATTTTGACGGTGTCGTGGGTGTAGGCGGTGGCCCGGGTGTTCCTCAGGATGCCGGCGAGGGGCGCCGGCGATGGGGGCAGACTCTCATCAGGCGTGTTGGCAGGTGGCGTGGGGATGCTGATGATGGCGGCGCTGAAATCCTGCTCGCCACAGTTCAGCTTCAGGTCGTCAGGCTGGGCGTTCAGACTGGATCGACTGGGAGAGAGACAGAGATAGAGATCAAGGTCACCTTCTGACAGGAAGCAGAAACACGGATCTGTGTGGTCTAGTTCTGAGGACATTAACAAACGCCTGGCCTCATCCTGGTCCGCTGAACTGGTAGAGCTCAGTAAACTACTGGGCTTCCTGCCACAGACCTGGACGTTGATCTTGGTCCATTAATGATCAACAGGTCTCCCGTCCTGCTTCATCCGTAAACCCAGTTTGGATCTGTGTTTGGGACCATTGTCCTGCTGGATCACAGTTTCAACCACTGCTGATCTGAGTGAAAGCCGGAAATACTGAAGGTAGTCCTGCTTCTTCCCTCCCTCGTCTTTAAGCAAAGTATCAGTAGCACTAACAGCCAGCCAACCACCCAGCATGATGCTGCCACCACCATGCCTGGCACGGTGTTCTGAGCTCTAAAAGCTTCGCATTACCACTTCTTCTTCTTGTCATTGAGGCCATTGATGTAAATCTTGTGAACAGAGACACTGTCTGGCAGGACGACGGTCCAAACACACATCTGGCTGGTTTTACTGGACAAAGCTGGAGTATCTCCTGAAGTCACCTTCTTTAAACTCCAGCCTTAATCCTGCTGAAAATCTGTGGATTCTGGTTAATTTCAGGGTCATTAGCAACAGACCAATTAGTTCAACCCTAATTATGAGTAGTGGTTGCATCCAGCTGCATTGATGGCAAGGGCTTGTCGTCTAAAACCTTTTCCAAACACCCTACAAGTTGTGATTGGCTGCAGAAGTATTAGCCCAATGCGGGGGGGGGGGGGGTATATTTGAGCCTGTGTCGATGGAAATTCACGACTAATCCCCAATAAACCAGCAGGCCTCTGCAGAACTTGGTGACAGGCTGGTTATTCAGCCAGTCCTGTCCGGTGTGTTGCAGCTGTGACACATGACAGGAGCAGGGCGCTCATCCCTGAACCACCCATCCAGGGAATAACGCTACCCGGGAAACAGAACTGGGATTAGCAGCAGACTGACTGCTTAAAGATGGACTCATTCCCTACTGCTTCTGTATAAAATCAAGCTACACGTCTTCAGCTAAACACAGGGACCTTTACATTTCTCACTAACGAGGAGATCCTGGTCTTTGGCCGTTTTTGTATCTGATGTGTTTTTGTGTGCAGAGCAGGGATTTACGTTTGCGGCGGTATGGCGGTGGTTTTAAAGTGCAGCGTGTCCAGCTCCTGGACACTCCCCCGGCTGACGGACACCGTGGAGTTAGCCAGGCGCATGGCGGCTCTCCTGCGCGCCCGGCGGGGGCAGCAACCTGTGGAGTTGTTCTGCGCCCCCTGCTGGCTGGACAGGGAGGTGCTGCGGCTGGTCCTGAAGCCCACCGACTCGGTCATGCAGAGCTCGCTGTAGGTCATCTCGTCTGTGAACTCGTGGTTCTGTGAGAACGGGATGGAGGCAGAAACAGACATTAATACTCCAACCTTCTGTTTAAAGAGGCGTCAAACGTCCACAAACCAGATTTCATTAGAGTCATTCTGGCTCATCTCATGGTACCGTTCACGTCTTTCCCTTTCTACCTGTGTGGTCTGTTTCATGTGAAGGTCTAGTTAGTCTGAGGACCATCGACATGAAGCCGTTGATCCAGCCTCACCGTGGTCTTTTCCAGACAGTGAAGCAGGTGGTGGTGCTGATGCTCGAATGCTGAGCGGTTCTTCACACACAGAGCCGTGCTGCCGCTGTCTCTGTCCTGAAAACACAGTAGAAACAAACCGATCCTCCGTCAAACCTGGAATCAATGACCGGTTTTTGCTTTTACAGAAACATGCATGAAGTCCGGCTGCACAGGGGCTGTTAGTGCCTCGCAGCCAGAAGATCCTGGGTTCAACCCCAGGGGTCTTTCTGCAGGGAGTTTGCATGTTCTCCCTGCGCATGTGTGGGTTCTCTCTGAGTACTCTGGCTTCCTCTCGCAGTCCTTAAACATGACTGTTAGGTTAATAATCACCCTTAGCTATGAGTGTGTCCATGGTTGTTTGGCTAAAGAGCGGCAGAGCAGAGTACAAGAAAAAGACGACGGCATTAACATCAAGGACCACCATGAACGGAGTAGATCAAACTAAAATAAAGTTTTATATATATTTTATTGATGGAAACAAAAGAAAAGAGAAGGGACAATTTATCTTTCTAGATGCAGACGGCTGCACTGGGTTTAATAACCTGAATCTGATCTGCAGATTTAATGAGCCTTTCTCTCGCTTTACACTGAAAGCTGTTGAATTTTATCCCTAATGAGAAAACTTAACAGCTTTCAGTGGTTCAAAGTGTTCACGGCTGCTGGTCGAACCACCGTGTCGGGGAGATCTCTGCCTTCTCCCGGGGGTAAAGCAGAGAGGCAGGGCTGCCAGCTCCTCTGAGCAAAGGTCATTGAATCAGCAAAGCGGGAATACCCAAAATAGAACCAATTAAATAATTCACAGCGCTCAAAAGTCTGCAGTTTTGCGCTTTAAAGTCCTTCTTGTAGTTCCTGCCGTGTATGAAAACATCTTCATAAAGCCTTACATTTTAACTCTGTGAGGCAAACAACTTCATATTATCATATTATTATTGTATTGTTAATACAATAATACTTAATACATATAATATTTTACATTATTTTGGTTTTATGTTTTTATTTATGATTTATTTACTTTTTTACTCTTGAGCATTTGTCACAGACTTCTGTGTTTAGTGACACAAACAAGCCGAGGGATGAAGTTTAAAGGCCTCCAGGAAGTGTTTCTGGCTTTTCTAGCCCAGCTGAGTAGCAGTTTAACTCTGATTAAAGCCGGCTGGAGCAGAGTAGGGCTGGTGGGACAGGTGGGACAGGTGGGACAGGTGGACGGGCGACCTGTCCAGGATGGACCCCGGCTCTCACCCAGCTGCTCATATTCCTCCTCTGGGGCTGCAGTCAAATCAAAGTGAGGCATTGCAGCTTCACATCAGAGATGCTGCTTTGGTCTGCAGGACTTGTTTCGTGTTTAAAATGTGAAAAACTGAAGGTTGATGTTTCAGATGCGTCTCGTTTCTTACGGTTTGCTTTTACTCCTCTGCTGTTTCTCATCAAACAAAAGGAGAACTTTTCCTACTTCCTATCCTTTTATTTTTCACTTTTCCTTCCCCTGCACGGCCCTAATCCTCCTCTTCATTACCCTCTTTAAGCCCTTTTTAAATCCTTGGTTCCTGCTCAGCGCTGAAGGTGGATTTGGTCTCATGAGGAGCATTGCGGGTCTGAGATCCGTTCACTCCATCAAGCTTACTTATAGCTAAAACCTGTTTCTGTGAAACTTTTAATCCGTCAGCCTGAAACACCTAAAGAGGTACGATGAAGCTAAAACAGCGAAGGAAACTTTATCAGAGCTGAGGTGAAAGCTGGGAGGCTCTGCAATACCTGAACCTGATGCCCTGCAGCTTGTTCTGCATCTGGAGGGAAATCTTACAGTTTTCGTTGTAGTCTTATGGGCGAATGTTAGAGATCTGAGTCCTCAAAGGCTTCAGCCAGGCAGAGCCAGGAGGTTAGTGTCTGTAGTTCTGGTCAGGATGACGAGACAAACTAAGAAAGAGAAGGAAGCTCTCCTGAAGGAAGTCCTCCAGCTGCCCCATCCCTGCCTGACCTTTGTTCATTCGTCCTCTCAGGGTGTCTAGGTGTGTGTATGTTCTTGTGCCTGCAGCTGAGTGAAATATTCATATTTTACCACTAAACTGAGGACCTTAACCTAGGGGATAGGTTTAGCACTAAGGTATCAGTTAGGTTTAGGTCAGGGTTCGGTATAAACCCAGAAAGATCAGGGATAGGCTTGAAGATGAATGGAAGTCAAGGCACGGTCCTCACTATGCACATTAAACAAAGATGTCTGTCTGTGCATGTATGCGTGTATGTGTGTGTGTGTGTGTGTGTGTGTGTGTGTGTGTGTGTGTGTGTACTTGTACTTGCAGCTAATTGAGATATTCATATTTTACCACCAAAGTGAGGACCTTCTTTGTTAGGCCATAGCAAGTGTTAAAAATCATTGGAAGTCAAGGCAAGGTCCCCAGTAAGTATGTAAAACATGGATGTCTCTGCGCGTGCGTCTCACTCCAAGAGTGTGGTCCTCTTTGTACTGGAGGAAGGCGTTGGTCGTTCCTTTCTTTGCCATGCGGATCCGAGCCAAACGCACTTTCTGTGAAAGGAAACAGGAAAACAACAGCATCAGCAAACACACACACGCTGTAACCAGCTGCCAGCTCTCAGGTGAATTAACTGGGATTGTCGAGCTTCACTTTGTGCTGATTGTGTAAAAATGGACAAAGTGAATAAATTCAAACCCTGAACAATTCATCAATCCTAAAGGGAAATTAGCTTTGTTTTTATGCATCTCACTGTTTGTTCTGGATGGACCTTCACCTTCTGGACCTACTTTCTGTGGGCGGAGCCACATGTGTGAAGTCACCTGACCTGGCAGTGAGCGCACTCTGGGATTTCACCTGTTAAACATATAATGACGACGGATAAATCTACCCGTCAGGATCTAAAACCAGATGCTTCTGACCTGCTGGGCTCTCATCTTGTCCGCTCGCTGGTTCTGGTGGTAGATCCGGCTGAAGTTGGACACGATGACCGGCACAGGAAGGGCGATCACCAGCACGCCGCTGAGGGAGCAGATGGACCCGAAGATCTTCCCTGCGATGGTGCTTGGGACCATGTCTCCGTAGCTGCAGAGAGAAACGCAGCTTTAACCTTTAGGTTCTCGTCAACGTTGGGAAGCAGCGTCAGAAACCCAGAAGAAACCAAACCCAGCCTCTGAACAAAGTCTGGTGGAACCGCTGGATAGAACCGGGCAGTGTGGGTCACGGTGGGGTGTGACAGCTGAGGCTGCCTAGGCGTGCTGATTCCTGCCGTCTCCAGCCAGATACATCTGGACTAGCGCTGTCAGTTTTAATGTGTTATTAACGCGTTAACATAACGCCAACATTTTTTTTGATGCATGTTAATCTTTTTTTCCCTGCAGCACTTTGCAGGCTGTTTTTTTTTTTTACCCTCGGTGCTTCCCATAGTTCCAAGAACCCAAGAGACTGTAGCAAAACAGACCCGCGCTGACCGTTGCCAGGTCCGCTTATTTCATGCGACTTTGGGCTTATTTTTTCTAAAGTCGCTCGTAAATTTCAGGATTTCCGGGTTACGGTTTTTTGAGCTTGTTTCTGAAAGTGAATTTGCTTATTTGGGCCCTAAAATTAGAGATGATAAACACGAGTTATAAAGAGACCTGTTTGCACTACAGACACTTTGAGTTCTGTCTCAGGTTCTGACTCAGGTTCTGTCTCAGGTTCTGACTCAGGTTCTGTCTCAGGTCCATTCTCAGGTTCTGTCTCAGGTCCATTCTCAGGTTCTGTCTCAGGTCTACTCTCAGGTCCACTCTCAGGTTCTGACTCTGGTTCTGTCTCAGGTCCATTCTCAGGTTCTGTCTCAGGTTCTGTCTCAGGTCCATTCTCAGGTTCTGACTCAGGTCCACTCTCAGGTTCTGTCTCAGGTTCTGTCTCAGGTTCTGTCTCAGGTCCACTCTCAGGTCCACTCTCAGGTTCTGACTCAGGTTCTGTCTCAGGTCCATTCCTGCAGCTGTCTCCTAGACTTCATGTCTTACTGCGGTTCAGCCATCATTCCCTTTGATGTTTGGAGGTTGGGTCCGTTATGAACCCCAAGAACCCGTCAGAACCTTGCTTGTTGTTCCAATGTAGGTCCGGCACAGAAGCACCCAGACAAATGCTGGCATCAGGTGAAACGGTGGACAGGGAACCTGAAGCTCAGTAGGTCCATGTGCTGCTGAAAGCTTTAGTTTCTCTCATCTCAGCCTGAGGTTCTGCCAGCAGAACCAGAGGTGAGAGGATAAGACCTGCAGCGGTGAAGCTTCAGTGCAGCAGATCTTCAGGGAATTAAAGAAGTATTAAAGTAGATCAGATATGGAGGAAAAGACGCTCAAAGGTCCTCGGCTCGTCGCAGCAGTTAATGCTCATATCTTCTGATTCTGCTTTAAACCCTGCAGCTACTTCTGGGTCGGCGTGATAAAAACTGGAATACAGAGTAGAAACTTTCTGAAGCTCAGTTCAGGTTCTGAATTGACCCGGTTCTGCAGAGTTACCGGCGCTGCCCAGACGTCTTCCTCTCCCCACACAGACAGAACATGGACACAAGGTGTCTACGAGGGATCCGGATCTGGTGATCTGGTTCTGTCAGTCATGATCCTCCGTGCTTTTCCATCAGCACCACAAACAGAACCTGAGAGAAGGAGCAGAACCTGGAGGAGTCCAACCTGCGCCTGGATGAATTTTACTTTAGTGTCTAAATATAAATATTTAGAACCAGTGAGAATAAAAATATTCTCACTGGTTCATCCTGGATCCAAAATCCTGGACCTCAGGAACCTCGTTAACCCGGGAAACCCAGCTGGGACATCCGTGTTGTCTGTTGGTTCTGGACTTCAGGAGAAGACGGTTCTAGACTCCTGCTGCAGAGCTTAATTTACCCAGCTAACCTGATTAATGCTTCGGTTCGTCGATTCTTTAGATACAGCAGCTCAAACCACAGAACAGGGAGCAGAACCGTCTCCGGACCTGGGAGAGCTCTCAGAGTTTACTGTCATCCAGCTGCATGTTCATAACGTGTATTACAGCAAAACTTCACTGCAAGGCTCCGAGTAGAAACAGAACATAAAAGACAGAAATAGAAATATCAGGAATGTAGCAGCAAACCAGAAAAGACCTTTTCTATGTGCAGAAAAGTTCTGAATAGTTCAAGTATCTGCAGGATGTGTGGCAGCAATGAACGGACCGGATGATGGTGCAGATGGTGCAGTTAGTTCACGGTGACCATGAAAAGAGATTAATTCTGTCCGTATGGGGCATCAGTCTGCTGGGGAACCTGGTTCTGAACCTGCAGTCCAGTCAGTGATTCCCAGTTTAGATTGGAGCATTTCTGCAGATTTTACCCCAGAATGTTCGGCTTAGAGTGAATAACGTACCGCCTTCATTTATCGTTATAATAACAGAGGTCAAAGTGCTGTATATGCAACTGAGAAAAACAGCAAAATTAAAATAGAAAAGTAAAACACAGACAAGCTAAGGTAGAAATTTAAGGTAGTTAAAGTGAATTAAAAGTGAGCAGCAGCTCAGAAAGGTAGGGGGGCACAAGCCATTGAGGAATTCAATTCAATTAAATTTTATTTATATAGTGCCAATTCATGAAACATGTCATCTCAAGGCGCTTTACAAAGTCAAATTCAATCAGATTTGAATTTAAAATATTAAATTTGAAAGAAAATAAGAGAACAGACCCTAAAACATTTATGTAACCAACGAAGAGAATGATGGTTCTGACTGAATTAAATATCCAAACCTCTTCTTTTTGCGAGGATTAATGTATTTACACATTGAACCTGAGCGATGAATATTAAAATAAACTGAAATCATTATTTCCAGCCTTCAAAGCCTTCAAGGCCAAACAGAAAATGAGTTAACGTTCCAAAAATAAAGCAAATAAATGCTCTTTACAAAATAAGAGTCTGATTCTGTCATGCATGTCTGTGACTAATACGGCATACCCTTACAGATTTAATTAGTTTGCTTTGCACCCAGTGGGTACACTAATGAAAGACAGGATGTGATGTAGAAAAGGTTTCTGCAAGCAGAGGAAATGTTCAAGAAGCAGCTGAAAAATAATGAGATCAGGAACAAGAGTTGTTTTATTTCCAAGACACAAACAGAATCCCCTGGCAGCTATAAACCGTCCTGATTGGGTTTTTACTGCAGAGAGCAGCTGTAAATCTGCAGCAATGGGTCCAAGGCCAAGACGCGCAGAATGAACCTCTAATGGACCTGAGCCGGCCCGATGATCAGAACCATCTCATCATGGCTGGTTCCGTCTGAGACCACTGACAGCCTTTAATTACAAACTGAAGGTTGACCTGTGGAGCTGATGCTGGGTTCAGATAGGAGCATGTTTGTCAGAATCACTGAGTCCAGACCCATTACTGGTGCCGGTCCGATAATTCCACCTCTAAACTGGACTCGTTCTCATCATCCTGTCTACGCTGCATTATACGCTCTACATGTGTCAAAATGAGCGACATAGCTGTGCTGTGTTCATCTGCAGCCATCCTGGCAACATCATTAACCAAGAACCACGCCCAGAACTCCCATAGGAATGAATGGAGTCAGCAAGCAATGCTTTCACTGAGAAACACAGCTCTGCTTTCTGTTCGTAGACAAATCCGTGTTTTTTTTACAAAGCCAGTGATGTTCATAATCGCTGCGTTTCTCCAAAACGTGCGTTAAGTGCTGCAGATGTTGCTGGAAATACCAAGAACTAGACTGGAGGTCAGGCCATGAACCTGTTTTTTACTCCCCCTCACCGACACAAATTTATCTCTACAGTAACCGTTTTCAGTCATTTTGTAGGCTCAAGCTTCTGCTTTCATAACTTCATAACTGCTCCAGGTCTCGTTTCAGCCAATTCTATCCTGATCGCACACGAGTCACAGAAAACAACCCCATTTCATTTATTTTCAATGAAAAGGGGTTCTGAGCAGGAAGTGAGGAGAGGTACGCCATCCATCATCCTGTGTTTTACGTCAAAGGAAATAGAGCCATAAAAACGTCTGTGGCCGAGTACCATGGCGGCTGTTGCTCATCGTTCAAAACTTGCTTCAAATACCAAACGGTGTTCCTCCATTACTACCAAACCTTGGTGCTTCGCTTCAGTACGTGTTGCTTTTTAGACCTTCCATTGGTAACCGTCATGTGGAACCAGGGCTGGACGATAATTCAATAACAAAATATATCGATCGATAGACGTGTGGCGTGATAGGAGAAAATAGGGTCGATAAAAGTTCGATAGACAGTTTTCCTTTCTTCCTTCCAGCCTATCATATTAGTTGATGCTACAGTCACTACTTCCTCTCGACCAATCGTAATCGCGGACCCAGGCACGCCGTCACAAAGCCCCGCCCTCTCAAACCACAACACAGAGCACGTGAATATGTCGCAGCAAGGAGCGGCGGGGGAAACGGTCCCAAAACGGGTTTTACTAGTTCACCAGTCTGACAGAAATAAACCAGTGATTGTAAAACTTGCAAGGAACCGGTAAAAACAAAGTCTGGTAACGTAAAAACTTGTTTCATCACGTCAGCCGCTCAATCCCGCAGTAACGCGAGCCGTTTCAGCCCCGCGCTGCTGCGCGTCTTCTTAGGAATCTTCTGGAGGTTCTTCTAAAACAAAGCAGGTATAGCAGCTACTGGGCTTCCTTCTTTGTGATAAAATGACAAAGCGTCCAAGCAGCATAAGGACATCAGGCATGTAGTAATGTGCTTCATAGTGATGGATATGTCTGCTGTTGTCTGCAGCTGAACAACCTGGCTTCAGACAATTAGTCGCCACTCTTGATTCGCGATATAAAGTTTTTCTCTAACAGCGCTCCCTAAATTGTGTAACTAGTGCAGAGAATCAGTGCAAAATGAGCTGCAGTCTGTGTGTTCCCACGTCACAACCTCTGACCTCAGCCCTGTGTCAGCCTCTCAGTTATGAAACCTGAGCAGTAACTAGTGTACTATTCCCACCTAAAAAGGCTATTTTATTTATTTATTTGATATATTTATTTTGGTCATTTTACTGGTCATTTAGTTTATTCTTTGTCAGTATTTAATAACATAACTCAGGTCTCTTAAGTTATTTTTCTTTAAAAAAATTCTGTTTTGGTTAAAAAAGTTGGTTAAATAAAGATTTAATTGGAATTCTGTGTTTGTGTTCTTTATTAAAGTTAAATCATTTAGCAATATCATAAAAGGCAGAGCTGCACATAAAATATGGTTTTAAATATTTTCAATAATTATCAATATCGATCAATATGCATTTTTTTATCGATAAGCTTTTCTTCTATATCGTCCAGCTCTATGTGGAACGTTACTATTTCCAGTGCCTGCTTTGGTGTGACGTCATCAGCTAATATTAAAGTGTTAGCGTCACATAGGGTCCCCCCACTGTTTACAGAAAAAACCCACAGATGCCGGTGTCTTGTTCAGCAACGGGAGTCGACGATATTAGGACCGCATCATGACAAAAGGAAGGAAGCACTCTTCAGGAATGAATGATTTCTGAGGAGCTGTGCCGATTAGTGAGAGCCTGGAGAGTGACGTAAATGGCAGATGAATATTATGTTGTGAATCTTATTGTACCTGGAGCCATCAAAACCCAATAAAGTAGACACTAACCTGTCTGCAAACAGTTTCTAAACCTAATACAATAATGCGCTGAGCCAAAAGTTAGCTCCGCCATTATCTGTTTGCAGATTTGCACGACTCTGCCAGGCAATGCAACCCTGCAAAGTGCTTTACTAGGTAAGAAACAATGAACCTGTTCAAGCTTTAAACTCTTGAAGGTTTTACCCTCCAACCTGATGAGGGTAAAACCTGAGCCTAACTTAGCCACAGAACCTTTGGCTCTGGTCTGAGAAACGCACCAAGCCCCACGGATTCTCCCAGTTCTATTCTGAGACATGTCTTTAGTGAGATTGTTGGAGGAAAAGGCAAACAAAAGCAAATATGTAAAGGTATGTATACTCGTATACTTCATTCTCCTATGCCTTTTATTTTATTCAATAACCGGCTGTTTACAGGACTATTGTTTTTGTCCTCCAAACAACTCTTAGATGACTTCATAAATGTGGTCAGATCCTCTGAATCTGCTGGCGGTTCATTTTCCATCTCTGAGAAAGGCTTCCTCTTTACCGTTAAACGCATTCACTCAGTCAGAATCAGCCATGCTCAGCATAGCAGCACCCCCCCCCCTGGGGGGGGGCTGCTGCTCCCCACCTGCACTGTCTCTGTTATCGCTAGAGGAGGCAACCCGCCCCCCCCCCCCCTCCACCTGCACTGTCTCTGTTATCGCTAGAGGAGGCAACCCCCCCCCCCCCCTGAAGCCACATGTTGCTGCGTTCTCCTCCTTTCTCTCTGTCCACCAAGCTCCCCGCCTCAGCTGGCTCTTTCAGACTGAACCTGGACTTCTGCCCTCTCTCTGCTTTCTGCTCTTTTGGTGCTAAGCTGAAGTATTTCTGTGAAAGAAAATGTGTTTTTTCCCCTTAAACTAGCCAGTGAATGCTATGCTTTAAAATCACATTGATAAAGGCATTGCTTCTTACCTGGCTCTGGATGGACATCATTCCTCTGCATTTTTGTTCCTAGACCTGTTCCTGACTCATCCTCAGTTTTTAAAAAATATTTACTCATAAAATCCCTCAAGCCTTTGGTGTCATCTTCTCTTTTTCTCTCCTCTTTTCATTTCTGTGCGCTGGACATCTAAAAACCTGTGATTCTTAGTTTGCAGTGGAACAAACTTTCAAAGTTGCAGCCAGCCTTTGTTCTAATGGTCAAACCATTTAATGTTGGGGTGGGGGGGAGTTCTAAAGGCCCCTTATTTAAAGAAAACATATTACATATACCTAATGCAGATATATATATGTATATATTTAGTTACTCTAATATTAAATATTTTTCACACAAATATTTTCAGAACAATTACTTTGCCTGTATTTTAATGGGCAGAGTGTCAGTTTTGCCCCCCCACCCCCCCTCTGTCCTGGGCCCGGGACAATGGACCCGTTTGTCCCCCCCTGTCAGCGGCCGTGCTCCTTGTATTCCTCTTATCCAGAACTGGGTCACAGTAGACTCACCAGAGACTTCCTTTTCCTCAGACACCTCCTCCAGCTCCTCTGGGGGGAACCCCAGGCGTTCTCAGGCCAGCCGATTATCAACAAGAACATTAATAATGCTCGTGCCTTATTTGCCACGGTTGACAGGTTAATAAATCCTCCTGTGTCCGTGGCTTCTGAACTCCACCAGGGCCTGCAATAAATTTTCTAACTTCTTTACTGAGAAAATCCTAAAGATCAGAGGATCAGTTTGTACTTCCATATCAACACCAGAACCAAAGCTTTATTCAGCTGGAACTATTTCTGACAAAGCCGTATCCAACTAGAACTTATGTTGACAAAATGTCCCAATTCAGCCAAATAAACTACAAAAGCTTAGAGGAGATCATTCAGCAGCTAAGTTCCTCCTCCTGCTGCCTTGATGTTCTACCCACAGCGTTCTTTAAGAACGTTCTGCCTGTCATAGCGTCTGATCTGACTCAGATAATAAACACGTCCCTTCTGTCAGGAGTTTTCCTCCAGTCCCTAAAAACAGCAATTATCAAACCACTGCAGAAAAAGAACAATTTAGACAAACTTCTCCTCCAGAACAACAGGCCCATCTCAAACCTCCCTTTACAACAGATTGCTGTCCACTGATTGGCTGATAATGACCAGAAGGGTTTGTCAGAGGGAACTATGGAAAAAGGTAATCTGAAGAGATGACATTAGTATCAAGGACCAGCATGAACAGAGCGGGTCAAACTATTTATCTATTGTCTACCAGCCAAGAACCACGGCTGCAGGAAACAAAAGAAAAGATAAAATACAATTCAGCTTCCAGACTCAAGTGTCCAGCTGGATGTAATAACCTGGATCAGATCTGTGGATTTAGCGAGGCTTCGTCTCTGTACATGTTACGTTTTGCAGTCACTATATATATATATATAGATATATATATATATACATATATATATATATATATATATATATATATATATATATATATATATATATATATATATATACGCACACACTTGAATCCTTGCATTTGTGTCGTCGTTCTACCAGAGAAAAGCAGCAGTTGCAGTAATTAGTAATTAATTACAAAGCCTGAATCCATCAGCCACCAGCAGAGGTCAGGGAAGTTCTGCTTTTCTGACCTGTTGTTGAAACGCAGCAAGTTGTGTCTGCATGTGTGAATAAAGTGGAGTAGATGTTTCAGGGGCGTGGAAGAAGCTGCATCAGCTAATGTTAAATAATGGATGCAGCATTAGAAGCTTGTAGCTGGTTGGTGAGGGGAGGCATTAGGGTGTTTAGATTGTCTTTCCCTCTCCTCATTACTTCCTGCTCTCTCCACACATTCACTTTATTTGTTTCCACTCTCGTGCCCTCTCTGTTCTGTCCTCCATCTCTCTTCCCATCTCCTGTTTCCAGGGTCATTATCTGCAGCTGCTGGAGCCAAGACGCCGTCCTGCAGCGGGAGGAGGAGGCCTGACACGGAGCCAGAGGGAGAGATATGTGAGGAGAGGTGGAGGCAGAGCAGGAGGAGAGGAGGTCAGGAGGGACGGAGAGGGAGGAGGAAGAACGACGGGACGTTTGCAAAGATACGATCTGCGTGAGTAAATCTGCAGATCAGGAGTCAGGAGAAGGATACGTCCCCATCATCGATCCATTCACCTCCCGACTCCTTTAGCTGCGTTAAAACTTTCACAAGAACCGAAGCCGAGGAAATACGCAGCAACCTGGAGTAATTCATTCAGCACCAGTCACATTTCTGCTGTAGTCCAGAACCCACAGCATGAAAATGGAAGGCATGCATGATAAGCAGAGCCAGTCAGAGACGAGCCTCTGAGCAAGGCATTAAGCTGCAGCCCTGCAGAGCCAGAGCCAAGCGGGCCTCAGAGGACTCGGGTCGGCCCAGACATCCAGGGCCCGCCGCGTCTCTGCGTGTAAATATTTCATGGTCAGGATTATGTCATCGCGTCCCGAGCTCCGAGCTGAGCAGCAGAAACACAGACGGACGAGTCAGGCTGAAAGATAAACGCTTAACGCGCGGCACAAAGAGCAAAAAGATGAGCCCAAACGAGAATTTCTGATTTCCTGGACGCTGAAAAACTGAGACAGACAGATGAGGAGGAAACTGCGTTCTGATTGGATGAGATGGGAATCCATTAGTGCTGAGTCAGACTGATGGGGATCTCCACCTGTAATAGGGAAACCAGCCAATCACAATCTAATATAGCGACAGACAGCCAATAGAAATTAGTTTAGAGAGGAGAGCAGAAAGGTCAGCCGCTCCGATCAAAGACGGAGAAAGGGTTTAAAATGTAGGAATTTAGATTTTTACTGATCTTCCTGACCTTAGGAACCTTCCATCACCAAACCCTAACCTGAACATGACGCCCCAGAAAGGAGCAGCGGGTGGAGGACGCGCCCCACTCCATGCTGCACATGTGGGAGCATGCAGAGGGCCGTGGCTCATGGAGCTGACTGTGATCCTGCATAAGCAGCTTTTAGACCTTTACTCTGAGTGTGAAGCTGGATCTTTGAGTCAAAACGAGCTTTTTAAACCCGTGTTTTATCAGGTTATGATGAAAGCTATGATGCATCATAGCAATATTGTGATTCTGATTAATCTCCAGTTTGTGTTTGAGCAACATTGACTGCAGGGACTGAATGCTGTAAACCTGCTGCAGCTGCATGCACGTCTGTGCAGATTTATGTAATGTGTCTGCGGTCCTGATGAGGTCTGAGGAGCGGCGTGAGCGCCTCAGTATATATAGATGGAGCACGGTGGTGGAGGTGCATTGATCATGGCACAGAAGTGGTCACAGAACAGAGGAGCCAGGCTTTCACTCCTCCTGCTTGTTTCAGACTCAGAAATACTTCTGCTAACATTTTCCCTCCCCTGCAGTGAAAACAGGTCAAAGCAGGTGAAGTGGAGGAAAACAGGAGCTTTGTTCCTCCTCTTCCGCCTCCAAACGTCGGTTCTTCCCAAGGACAGCAGTATCGACCCGCGGCGTTAGATCAGCAGCTCAGTTTGTCTCTCCTCCCTGAAATCGTCTATTCTGGGTTCCAGCCGGCTGCTAAAAGCCTCGCTGCTCTGCTGCTCGTCTTTCTGCTGCTGCCCGTCACCTTCCTGCCACTCCTCCTCTCCTCAGCTGTCTCCTTCCCCTTCTCCTCCTCTGGTGTGATCTGCAGCCATGTTTAATTGATGGAGGGATGATGAAAGTTGCAGGAGGAACGATGGCTGTTCCGTGTTTTGTTCTCCTCTGGAGGAGGAGATGTAGATCTGGAGCATCCTGAAGCGTCTCCTCCTTCGTCTCCGGTTCTCCTTCACTTCCTGCTGCAGGTGTCCATCTCTGCTGGGCTCTCTTCTCCACACTGTAGGACCCAGAGAAGGTTACCACCAACCAACTGGACTCCCTGCATGACACCCAGCTTCTCCCACATCTCTGCAGATCTTCTTCCTGCTGTCAAAGCTTCTCCCTCACAGGCGTTGAGCTCAGAAAGTTCTTCTGATGAACACCTGAAGAACTGCAGATACAAGAACTTCTGCTGTTTTATTTTGTTGGTTTTTAGATAAAAATCAGATCATTTCTAGAACTGAATCTAAAAACTGAATCGTTAGAGACAAAACGGCAATAAGTGGACCTGCAGGATCCTTCTGGAAACCAGACGGGTTTTCTCTGGGCCCCCCACCCCCACCTATTGCCCCCTCCTGGTGAGACGTGTGAGAAGTCTTGAAATAAATTATTGTTGCTGCAGCATCAATTCATGCTGAAGGTTTAGCAAAAAGTTCAACCTTTCTGTGGGATAATTATTTTTAATTTTAATAATTATCATGTAATAATTCTCTTTATCAACAGGGGACACTAATAGTTACTATAACAGACAGTTACTATAAAATTAACTGAAGCTCATGTTTAACTCATACTTTGCTTCTGGATCACAGCGTTTAATTAATAAACTGGGACTTCCTGTTTCTGGGGGAATAAATACGAGGTGGCACATTTCCTCTAGTCGCTCATCAAAAGGGGAAAAACGAGAGAACATCAGTCAGGAAAGCAGGTTCTGACCCAAACGGGTCCTCCGTCAGAACAAAACCATCCGGGTCGAACCGGGCTGGACCAGAACCCAAGGAGGACGTCTCCACAGCTCGCTGCCAGAGATCCAGCAGACGCTACCTGACGCCAGCAGGTTGCATGCTGGGAAAAAAACATCACAAAGAGAAACCCTCATCAGCGCATGACAAAACCAGGAGCATGTTTTTGGTGATGATAACGAGACGAGATGAAAATGTTAGCGGTTGTTCCGTCAGACGTTCTGCTGATGGTAAACAGTCAGTAGCAGCGGCGCTGAGTTTAGAACCGATGGACCACGACGGCCTGGGGGGCGAGCATGGCGGCGGAGGAAGGATCCGTGGAAACACTCCAAACATGGAGATGGAGGCGGCGGTAAATGTGGGACACCTGAAGACTCGCCACGCTGAAGGTCAGCCCTGAAGCTCTGATCATGGCAGCACCAGAACCACAGAGGTCCAGATCTACCAGGTAAGATCCCAGGTGCAGACTGGCTTTGGCGCCCCCTAGAGGTGGGAGCTCTCCCCACTGCTCCTCAGGGGACCCATCTGTGAAACTCCTGCAGTTTGCTGATGACACAGCGGTCCTCTGCCTGGAGCAGAACACGCTCAGAACCGTGGAGATGATGGTGGACGTCAGCAGGAGGGTTAGAACCTGGAGAACACTCCTTTGTTGCAGCGTTGTCTTCATGGATGTGTGCCTGCCCCCTCCTCCATGAACATGATGACATCTCCTCCTTCATCCTTTGCTCTCAGCTCCTCAACGCCTCCGCCCGCCTCTTTCTAGACTTCAGAGGTTTCTGGTTTCTGGTTTTTACTGTGGAATAAGTCGGATCCCTCTGTGGTCACAGACCTGGGGGATAGAGCTGGTTCTGGTTCTGAAAAGTCCTTTTCTAAGTTGCCTTTATGTCAGAGAGCAAAGGTCCAACAGAACCAGGCTGCAGTGGGACATGAGGCTGCTCACACCTGGGACCAGAACCAGACGATGCTGTGAGCTGGGAGGTGTGATCCGATCCGTTTGGATCTGCAGCTTTAAATAACGACGTGTCTGAAAATAGACTTTAGTTTAAACGCTTCTCCCTCGTCAGCTCCACACGCTTCCTGCTGGCCCGGATCAGAGCCCTCCTCAGGGTGGAGAACATCTAGAACCTTCATCCTGAAGCAGGAGAGGCTCTGCAGCCTGGATGGACGGGAAGAAGTTCTGCTTCATATGGACCAGAACTGAAGGTTTTCACAGAGAACAGGAGGAAAAGTGCGACATGTCCCTTTAAGACAGCTCTGCTCGTCATTCTAGGGTTTGTCCAGTTTCCATCATGAAATCATGAAGTCACGTTCCATAAATCAGAACCTGTGTTCTGATGAGGCCCGATAGTCAAATGAACAGAACCTTTTGAAAATAAGAACCTCTATGCAGGTTTTTATTGGTCTGATGAAAGGTTCTGGTCCAAAACGTCGTGTTTTAATCCGCTGCCTGCAGAGAACCGTCATATTTTCCAGAACCGTCGGTTCCTGCAGCCGTTTCCCTCGTTCCTGCGGTCCATGGCAGGAGACCCAGGTTCTGCAGGGTAGCAGGTCCACAGGTCCAGTTCCTCCCTGGCGCCGTCTTTCCACGTGCAGCTCTTGATTTTAAAGTGCTCTATAAATTATACAGCAGTCGTATTAAAGCTGTTTGATCCTGGAGGTTCTGTTGGACTGAAATCATGGTTCTGCTTCCAGAGAGAGGACCACCAGTACCAGCCCGTTAGTGAAGGTCAAAGGTCGGTTTGCACCACATTCACCCCAGCAAAGGGACCCATAAGGTGGAGATACTGGCAGCAGAACCCAGCAGAACCCAGATGACCAAACAAAAACAGGAAGTAGAGCCAGAACCACAAACCCAAAGTCACAGAAAAGTAAAGCTGGGTGAAGCTGCAGCTTCACAAGCAGAACCACCCCTGACACGCCTCTGCTCCTTACTGGTCCCGTCCATATGGGTCCCTCTCACTGAACTCCAGAACATCTGACAGGAGACATCAGAACCGTGCAGAACCCTGGCAGAACACGTCAGAAGCTTCAGGATCCAAATGGTTGCTGGCAACACAAAGCAGGAAGCAGCTGCAGCTCCACAGCAGCTTTGCTGAACAGAACACTGGAAGCCGGGTCAGAACTGGTCAGAACCGGTTAGAACGGGTCAGAACGGGTCAGAACGGGTCAGCCTGGTCCCTGACATGACCAACTGGACTCTGACCTGGAACCATGGAGCAACTGAAATCTGAGCTGGACTCTGTACCCAGAGAAGCCAAACGGACCAGAACATGCAGATTTTCATCTTCCTACAGTCACCATGAGCTGCTGTCAGCGACTGATGATCTAAAATAAACGGTTCTGATGAAGATGAGCGTTTTCTGACTGATGATCTAAAATAAACGGTTCTGATGAAGATGAAGCCTGGTTTCGCAGCAGGCAGACAAAGCAGAACATCACATGATGAGATGTTTCATCTGTTTTCTATTTCCAGCGCTCTGTTGGTTTTATTTTCTGCTCTCCTCCTTTGAGTTCCTCCTCCTCCTCTTTTCTATTTCTGGCCCGTTAAGCCCTGAATAAATATTTTAAAGCAGCAGCTGATGTTCCGGCTGCCTCCTGAACCAAGGCGGAGGAACCGGCTCCACCTGAGCAGAGAACGCCGCTGAGCAGCGACGCAGTAAAGATCAGAGCTGAAGGCCACCAGGCCTGCTGGGGCACAAACAGCGCCCCCTCTGGCCAGAGGCAGGAACGGCTCCATGGAGACAGGTCCACTAAGGTTCTGCTGCTGATGTTCTGAAGGTTCCTCAGGAACACATCAGGGACATTCAGCACCCCCCCCCTTCCTGTCCTCCGCTCTGGTTCGGTTCTGTTGGGTTCTGTTGGGTTCTGTTGGGTTCTGCTTCATCACAGCCAGGATTCTGTTTCAGAACATCGAGGTTCTGCTCATTGTTACCAGAACCTGCTGAAGAGACGCCAGGGAGGAAGAGGAGGGTTAGAGGAGAGGAGGAGGTGGAGTGGGAGGAGGAAGAGGGGGATGAGAAGGAGGAAGAGGAGCAGACGAAGAGGAGGAAGAGGAGGAGGAGGAGGAGGAGGTTTAGTTCTGGGTTTCTGCCTGAAATGTTCTGGGATCGTTTAAAGTCTGTTTTCTTCACTTTGTCACATTTGACCATGTTAAACCAAACTGGTTCTGGTTCTGGTTCTGGTTCTAGAACAGGTTCTATATAACCGGCTCTCAGCTTCTAGAGGCTGAGATCTGGTCCAGAACCCTCAGCCCGTCTCTTCTGGACCTGCATGATCCTCCTCGGCTCAGACTTTCCTGACCCAAACTCAGCAGCTCAGCCAGAACCAGCACCGGGTCAGAACCGGGTTCTCTGTGCAGCGTCTCCTTCAGGTGTGGGCCTTCAGGTGGTGAACTCAGGAGGACCTGCAGTGAATCCTGGGAAACCTCCTGGAACCAGAACCAGTCTGTTTGGACTCCACTAGTGGGTCTGGTCTCCACCAATGATGGGTCCCACTGCAGGGAGGAGGTCAGCAGTCTGACCCAGTGGATCTCCAGGAACAACCTGATCCTGAACACCAGTCAGACCAAGGAGGTGATGATGGACTACAGGAGGTCCAGGAGGACTGAACACCTCCTCTCTACAGGTGGAGGTGGTGGAGGTGTGGACAGTATCAGGTTCCTGGACTGAGAACACCTCCCATCAGGTGAAGAAGGCCCAACAACGACTCGTCTTCCTCAGGGACCTGAACCGCTCTGAGCTGCTCATAAACTTCTACAGAGCTTCTGTAGACAGCATCCTGAGCCTCAGCGTGACCGGGAGGTCTGGGATCTGCAGGACAGGAAGGACGCGTCACGGGTGGTGAGGACAGCACCAGGCATTGTGGGACACCGCCCACCAGATTCACCAGACCCACCAGATCTACCAGATCTACCAGACCTACCAGACCCACCAGATCTACCAGACCTACCAGATCTACCAGATCTGGTAGGTCCACTAGACCCACCAGATCTACCAGATCCACCAGATCTTCCAGATCCACCAGACCCACCAGATCTACCAGATCCATCAGATCTACCAGATCCACCAGATCTACCAGACCTACCACATCTACCAGATCTACCAGACCTACCAGACCCACCGGATCTACCAGACCCACCAGACCCACCAGATCTACCAGATCTACCAGACCCACCAGATCTACCAGATCCACCAGATCCACCAGATCCACCAGACCCACCAGATCTACCAGATCCACCAGACCCACCAGATCTACCAGATCCACCAGATCCATCAGACCTGCCAGATCTACCAGATGTACCAGACCCACCAGATCCACTAGATCTACCAGATCCACTAGATCTACCAGATCCACCAGATCTACCAGATCACCAGACCCACTTTCTGAGCCTCTTCGTCAGCCTCAGTGACTCACAGAAGCTCTTCTGTGGTTCCTGCAACCTCCAAGTTGCTCCTCATTGTTTCCGTTCCTGACGCCCATTCAGGTAACCAGGCTGCCCACCTGAGCCAGGCAGGTAAGGTCTGGGCTTCATTGTCCCCTCCGCTCTGCTTGCCTCACATCACGCAGCATTAGAAACGTTTGGAGTTAAATTCATGTGGATGTTTGTTATCAAAGTCAAACATCATGTGATGTCATGATGGCAAACGGATAAACCATTCAGCCAGAAACCTCCTTCAGCTGCAGACCTACAGGCTGAAGCAGGAGGAGCAGACATGTTGGTGCTGCTTCATGAATAAACATCATCGTCACAGAGAAACAGAAAGGTCATCCACTTCAGCTGCAAAGCTTCAGAGGGAAATACCCCAAACTTAAAATACCTCCTCTAAATGTCAGAAAACGAGTTCTCTGTGTACCGTCACCGAACAAGTAAATAAGGTCGCCCTTTATTCTGGTGGCATTCTGGTTTCCATAGATGTGGGTTTGGAGCAGGTTCTCCTGGTAGAACTCCAGTAAAGTGAAGCAGACATGATGGCCTACACATATCTCTGCAGCCTGTAATTAATCAGATTATAAATGAAGGGTGAGCAGATCATCTGAGAGTTTAACATTAAAAAGTAGAATGGGAGGCAGATCCTTTAGCTATCAGGCTCCTCTCCTGTGGAACCAACTCCCAGTTTTGGTCCGTGAGGCAGACACCCCGTCTACTTTTAAGACTAATCTTAAAACTTTCCTTTGTGACAAAGCTTCTAGTCAGAGTGGCTCATGTTACCCTGAGCTACCTCTATAGTTATGCTGCTATAGGCTTAGGCTGCTGGAGGACATCAGGGTCTATTTCTCTCTCTCTGCTGAGTTCTCCTACTGCTCTCCAATCTGCATTGCTTGTTGTTATTTCAGCTTTTAACTTTTAGTTCTCTGTCTTTCTCTTCATAGAAGGTACACCTGGTCTGGCGTTCTGTTAGCTGTGACATCATCAGGGGAGGCAGATCATCCTCTATCACCATCTAACATAGAAAGTACTCCTGGGTCAATGTGAGCTTCTGAGCTTTCTGTGTCTCTGCTCTGTCTTCTCTAACATAGAAAGTACTCCTGGGTCAATGTGAGCTTCTGAGCTTTCTGTGTCTCTGCTCTGTCTTCTCTAACATAGAAAGTACTCCTGGGTCAATGTGAGCTTCTGTGCTTTCTGTGTCTCTGCTCTGTCTTCTCTACCATAGAAAGTACTCCTGGGTCAATGTGAGCTTCTGTGCTTTCTGTGTCTCTGCTCTGTCTTCTCTAAGCCCCAGTGAGTGGAGGCAGATGAGCGTTCACACTGAGCCTGGTTCTGGTTCTGCTGGAGGTTCTCCTCCTGTTAAAGGGGAGTTTTCCTCTCCACTGTCGCTTCATGCATGCTCAGTATGAGGGATTGCTGCAAAGCCATCAACAATGCAGACGACTGTCCACTGTGGCTCTACGCTCTTTCAGGAGGAGTGAATGCTGCTTGGAGAGACTTGATGCAACCTGCTGGGTTTCCTTAGAGAGAAACTCTGAAGCAACGTTCTGGAGGGTCTGATTGGACTGACTTATAATGAACGGTGAGATGACGTGTTGTGAATTGGAGCTCTAGACATGAATGATCGTAATGCAGTTCATGGTGACAGAAGAAGGAAGGTGGACTCAGTTCTAAAGTAAACATCACCAGAGTTCATTTACAGACGGTGAACTCTCTGAATGTTTCACTGATGGAGTTCTGCTGAGCCTCATTCTCTGCCTCTAACACATAAAACCAGAAGCTTTCCAGCCCATTACCATCTCAGCAGCCCTGTTGGCTCTCCTTGCTCTGGAGTCCATTACTGGGAAACTACGTGTACCCACCGAGGCTCAGATCAGCTGATTGGTGTAAAGGCTCAGAGTCAAAGCTGTCAGCAGCTTCCATCAGAATCAGAACCACCGCTGTGTCTCTAACACAACATTGATCAATGAACAGGCAGCTTAGGGAAATCAGGAGGCAACAACATGCAGTAATTAATTACTACATTAGATTAGATTAGATTTTTAGAGCGATTAGATTCAACTTTATTGTCATTACACATTTACAGGTACAAGGCAACGAAATGCAGTTTAGGTCTAACCAGAAGTGCAATATCAGCAAGTGCAGGATAAACAATGGTTCCATATGTACAGGACATGATTTATTACTGAATAAATATAGAGATGGATACTATTATAAACTGAATTTACTGATAGATTTGTCCTATGAGTATAATATATAGATAACTAGTATTGTGAACTAAATTTACAGCTGGATATACAGGTGGGTATTACTATGAGTAGAGTTTTACAGATTTGTACAATATGTACATCACACTCACCCAGACCGGTCCTTCTTTATTAGGGACTTATGGGACCGAGGCATGAGGAGCACGGCTGCATCAAACAATTTCCTCCTGAGATTTCTGATGACCACATTTGGAACTCTCCACTGTCGCTTCATGCATGCTCAGTATGAGGGATTGCTGCAAAGCCATCAACAATGCAGACGACTGTCCACTGTGGCTCTACGCTCTTTCAGGAGGAGTGAATGCTGCTTGGACAAAGTTGATGATTTCATCTTTGCAGATGATGTACTTCTGTTGAAGTCTTCAAGCCAGGAGCTTCAGTGTGAGTGGAGCAGGTTTCCTGTTCCAGTGATGTACCACGATGAAGCCATTGCTCAGTGATGTCTAAATCCAGACAGCCGGTCTGTGCCTTTAGCTGTTTTTAGGTTCATTTAACTAAACCAGCAAGCTTGGGGAAATCCATAACTTTTGGCCATGGGCCATTAAGGGGCCATGATGGGGCCCCTGTGCTGATTTAGTGACGCTTATGTGGTCTTCCTAGGGCCATGATGGGGCCCCTGTGGTGATTTAATGGAGCCCATGTGGTCTTCTTAGGGCCATGATGGGGCCCCAGTCGGGATTTAATGGTGCTTATGTAGTCTTCTTAGGGCCGTGATGGGGCACCGGTGATTTAATGGTGCTTATCTGGTCTTCTTAGAGCCATGATGGGGCCCCTGTGGTGGTTTAATGGAGCCCATGTGGTCTTCCTAGGGCCATGATGGGGCCCCTGTGGTTATGTGATGGAGCCCATGTGGTCTTCCTAGGGCCATGATGGGGCCCCTGTGGTTATGTGATGGAGCCCATGTGGTCTTCTTAGGGCCATGATGGGGCCCCAGTGGAGATTTAATGGTGCTTATGTAGTCTTCTTAGGGTCATGATGGGGCCCCTGTGGTGATTTAATGGTGCTTATGTAGTCTTCTTAAGGTCATGATGGGGCCCCTGTGGGGATTTAATGGAGCCCATGTGGTCTTCTTAGGGCCATGATGGGGCCCCTGTGGTGATTTAATAGTGCTTATGTAGTCTTCTTAGAGTCATGATGGGGCCCCTGTGGTGATTTAATGGTGCTTGTGTGGTCTTCTTAGGGCCATGATGGGGCCCCTGTGGTGATTTAATGGTGCTTATGTAGTCTTCTTAAGGTCATGATGGGGCCCCTGTGGGCATTTAATGGAGCCCATGTGGTCTTCTTAGGGCCATGATGGGGCCCCTGTGGGGATTTAATGGTGCTTATCTGGTCTTCTTAGGGCCATGGTGGGGCCCCTGTGGTGATTTAATGGAGCCCATGTGGTCTTCTTAGGGCCATGATGGGGCCCCTGTGGGGATTTAATGGTGCTTATCTGGTCTTCTTAGGGCCATGATGGGGCCCCTGTGGTGATTTAATGGTGCTTATCTGGTCTTCTTAGGGCCATGATGGGGCCCCTGTGGTGATTTAATGGAGCTCATGTGGTCTCCTTAGGGCCATGATGGGGCCCCTATGGTGATTTAATGGAGCCTATGTGGTCTTCGTGGGGTCCTCATGGAGCCTTTACTGGGTTCTTGTGGAGCCCATGTGGGGTCCCCCCATGAAGGCCCTTTTGGGGATTCCTCCTCAGTTTTCCTGATTGTCTCCGGCCGTGTTTAACCCAAAACATGGAGCTCTGTACGTTGAGATGATCCATAATGTCGTTCCAGCTGGTTTGGAAGGACGCACGCTGCTCTCCCTCTCATATACATTTCTCAGAGGAAATTGCTTCTTCCTGTCTCGTTCCCATAAATAGTGCTGATGAAGTTAAAGTGCTGTGCTGCAAGCAGCTGTAAGTAAAACGGCTCCATGTTCTTCATGTGGAGCTGAACATGGAGCCTGATGTAAAACCTCATTAATGTTTCATTAAATGATCCCTTAATAAGAAAAGTATTGGTATGGACATTATGTCACTGACATATTAATGAGTTTATGATCTCATATTGAAGTTTGTGTTTAAACTAGTGCATGAGACCATATGATGGTGAAGATAGGTTCCTGTTGCAGCTCAAGGTGGTTTCCATCCCCAGAGAAGGTTCATTCACCAAAATGAAGACACCAAGAGGCGTGAGCAGCAGAGACGCACCTCCGCTCCACCTTCTCCTGCTGGAGGTCCTTCAGTTAGGACTTAAGGAAGCTACAGGTCAGTGTGACATCTCCCAGGATCCTGGTGTTCACCACTCATGATGGATGAGAGCTTCATCTGCAGCAATACGTCATAAGGAGCTCCTGTCATAACTAAACTGGCTCATTAATGTTTATGTCTTTCATTTTTCATTCTATCACTTGGTTCTGGTGTTTGTTCTGGAGGTGCTGCAGTCAGAGAGTCAACGCAACCGGCCGGGTTTCCTCAGACAGGAACCGCTTTAATGATCAGTAGTTATAGTAATAATAGTAATATCATCTTTATTGTCATTGAATCATACATTACAACTAAATGTGTTCTCTGCTTTAACCAATCCCCCATTAGGGAGCAGTGGGCTGCCATGTGCGACGCCCGGGGAGCAATCTGGGGTTAAGGGTCTTGCTCAGGGACCCAGAGTGCAGGCAGTGGGGATCGAACCGGGGACTTGCATCCTTCTCTGAGTGCAAGCGCGCTGCTCTAACCACTAGACCACGCACCCCCCCCCCCCCCCCCCCCCCCCCCCCCCACTAGGCCACCACTCCCCCTAAACTCAGAGTTACTGTTAGATGAAGCCAGGATTATGGAGTAAGAAAGCTGTCAAAAAGACGTTCTTACTATTTCTTACTATTCTTACTATTTCATTCATGGTTAATGTCAGAAAAATACTGCAGACACCATTCTGCTGTCACACACGTGTCTAAAAATGTTGAGTTAGGACTGTTTTCATCTGAGTATGAATCTACAGCTTTTGTTAACGCGACACAGCTTTTTGACAGCTTTCTCACTCCATACAGAACCAGGCTGTGATGAATGGACCGGCCCATCAGTCGGTGTCATTCATCCGCTGCTACCTGCTGCTGTGGACGAGTTAAAACCATAACGAGGTCTGACTTTAGTACGAGCTGCGAATAAATACTAAAATATCAGAGCCGGTCCAGATTCTGGTCCAGATTCTGGTCCAGATTCTGGTCCAGATTCTGGTCCAGATTCTGGTCCAGATTCTGGTCCAGATTCTGGTCCGGCCCACTCTCATCACCGGCTCAGGAAGTGATCTACACTGTGATTAGAACAGTTATGTCTCTCATTTTAAAGCTTCCTGCCGGCGCTCCTACAGGAACAGCAGGATTATCTGGAGTCGTCCCCCCCCCCCCCCCCCCCCCCCCCCCCCATACACACACGCTGCAGCTGCAGAGCTCTGATAGCTTCATGATTTCACTGCCAGTTTGTTTGTGCAGCGATAAAACACAGGAGCAAAGCAATAAAAGGCAGCTGGATGAAAAACAGAGATAAGAGAGCCGATGAGCAGGATGGAGGGGGGGGGGCTGAGATTTAGAGGTTTTCAGAAAGTAGATGCTGGTTCCTGATGACGGGACTGAGCCAGCCTGATCCTCTGTCCTGTTCTAGAAGAGAACCTCATCCACTGAACCGGTGCTGCCAGACAGTCGGTACCACCGGGCCGTCTGTCCAAGGCCAGCAGGTGCAGCGGGGGAAGTGCCTTGCCCAAGGAAATGACTGAGGTTGTTGGAGTGGGGGTTCAAACCAGCAACCTGCATGCAGCTCCTGAGCCAGAGGATTCAGGATAAACGGTTCTCACGTTTTATTTTCCTATGTTTGGTCCCTAAAACGAGCCTGGACCTGAACCTGGAGCAGATGACCATGTTTGGGACAGGAAGTGGGCGTGGTCTGTGTGACATCACTGATGGCCGTTCAGACGCGACGAAAACAAAGTGATGAGAGACACTGGAGGAGGATTTCTGGTTGTCTGGGCTTTACTTTAACAGTGAAACCCAAATGGAGCCGTAAACAGAGCAGAAACTGGGTTCTGTTCAGCTGGATGGAAGCAGTAAAACTGCGTTTGGATTCCGGTCCGGTCTGGTCCGGTTCTGGGTTTCTAGAGACCCAGAGCTGAGGTAGGACCTGATGGAGACACCAGCCTCTGCAGGCTGGCAGATAAAAGCTGCTCTGCAGTCTTCTTCCTGCTTCTGAAACACGAGACGCTTTGACACCTGTTCTGCTGGAACATTGGTTCTGATCCATTAAGGCATCAGAGGAGAAGCTGTTTAAGTGGAGCGTAACAGGATAAAACCCGCATCACTGGATCCTGTTTCTCCACTGGGCCCGTCAGAACTCAGCGGCTCTTTTTCAGACTCCTGCAGCTACAGACCCACAGACCAGCAGCCAGCACCGAGCAGAACTTTCCTCTTGAACTGTCGGGCCGAGTGGTTCTGAAGGCGTTCTGCTGCCCCGTCCAGCTGCTTGGGTCCAGAGGTAGTCAGTTTCTGAAGGATGAGTGAATCCAGCTCAGCTCCAGAGCAGGAACTCCACCTGCAGAGTCGTTAAAGCATCTCCTCCTCCTCAGGTTGGACCTTTGTGATGAAACGTGTCGCAGACCGAGCTTCTGAGTTAAAGCACCAAGGATGAAGGATCCTTAGCGTCACCATGGAGAAACTCTGGCAGGCAGCGGCTCAGATTCACACGCAGACAACGGAACATAATGTTCAGCTAGATAAACTTCCTGAGAAGCTTAACGAGCCGTCAGCATCTGCTGATGCAGCAGAGGAAAGCGCTCGGCCTCCAGAGCACAGATCCAGCCCCACCCACCCAAACTGGACCGCCAGCAGGTTCTGCACCTGGACCCATCGGGCCCAGCAGGTTCTACACCTGGACCCATCGGGCCCAGCAGGTTCTACACCTGGACCCATCGGGCCAGCAGGAACAGAAGTGATCAGAGGTCTGGACCTGGAGAAGAACCAGCAGAACCACATCTGGCTCCTGTAGAGACGAGGTTCAGGTTTTAGCAGCAGTAGAGACTAAATGCCAGTCCACATGGTTTATTTCATGTCCTGCAGCCCTAACTGGGAGAAAAGCTCAATCAGCAGAGCTTCTCCGTCCTGATTCATCCTCTGGTCTCCACCAGCTTTCAGCGCAGGGAATTTACTTCATGCATTCTGACATGCAGATTCATTTAGCTCCGGCTGTTACTTACATAAATAAAGATAAATGTAGAGAATATGCCTTTACTAAGAAGAGTGAGCAAGCTGAGTATAGAGCGAGGGTCTGAGGTTGGGTGGTCTCTGTTTGCACCCTTCATGCATGCCTGCAGCGTTATGAATCCACGCTCTAACCAGAGTTTATCCCACATACTCGCTGTGACAGGAAGGAACTAAAGATCTATGACCTTCAGTCTGTGCAGCAGTGAAACACGCAGTAGTTCTAAGAGTCAGCCTGAAAGCTACTTAAACCCAGCGATGGTATCGCCTGCTTCTGATGAAGCAGGAGAAGCTCTAAGCTTCTGCTGCTGTTTCACACGTGAAGCGTCAGGCTGTGAAATAAAAGCTCTCGTTGCTCCGCATGCTTCAGCCTCGGTGAGGGCAGCACCTCCTGACCTCTGCTGGCCGACGGCTTGGCTCAGGCGGAGCGGAGACCCTGACGCCTGCTCCAGCAGGACGCTCAGCGCCGGTGGCAGCTTTCTGACTCCCACTCGCTTTGCCATGTTTCCACACAGCAGATAATAGCCGAGCACGCTCGCTCCATCCACTGGCAGCGCTGATGAGCGTGGGCGGCGCACACACACCGCCGTACTCCACACGCAGCGAGTGGGAGGCAAACACACACTTCATCTCCTTTCATGGTGGAAACCGCCACCGATAAGGAGGAGGAAGCCGCGTCCTGACACCAAAGCCGCTGCTTACCATGGCAACGCCGACAGCGGCGGCCGGCGCCGTGATGTCACAGCACAAAGGGAGGCCCACTCACCCCAGCGTGGTCATGGTGACGATGGTGTACCAGAAGGAGGCCGGGATGGAGGTGAAGGTGGAGCTTTTGGTGCCCTTCTCGGCGTAGAACATGACGGTGGCGAAGATGATGATGGCCATGGTGAGGGAGAAGAGGAGGAAGCCCAGCTCGGAGGCGCAGCTCTTCAGCGTGTAGCCCAGGATGCGCAGACCCTGGGAGTGACGCGAGAACTTGAAGATGCGGAAGACGCGGAACACCCGCAGGGTGACGAAGGCGCCGCTCACGTCCTCGTTCTCGGGCATCACCAGGCCGATGTAGTAGGGCATGATGGCCACCACGTCGATCACCGACATCACCGAGCGCATGAACTTACAGCGGCTGGGCGCGGCGAACAGACGCATCAGGTACTCGAAGGTGAAGATGAGCACGCAGGCCGTGTCCATGCAGAAGAAGGCCAGATGGTACTTCTCCCCGCAGGGCAGGTCTCCCACCTTGCCCTTGGGAGGCCGGCAGGGAACCGTCTCCACCACGTTAGCGATGACCGACACGGCGATGAAGAAGCCCGTCACGTAGTAGAAGACCAGCGCCATGGTGGAGGTGTGCGGGTTCTCAAAGGCTCGCCACAGACGCTCCCGGTGGGTGCTGTGTGGAGGGAGGGGGGCGTCCGTCGACTCGTTGGCCTCCGTGTCCTCCGCCAGGCGCTCCTGGTTCTCCTTTTTCCTGTCTCTGTATTCCTGCAGGAGGAGGAGGAGAAGGAGAGCATTTAGCAGAGAATACGCAGAAGGTGGAGGAAACCACGGGACTGCTGACGCTGGACAGGCTAAACATCGGCAGCTCTGGACTTTCTGCTCATGAAGGCATGGGAATTGGACCTCAAACCTCGCTTCAACACAGTCAGCAGGTACCGGACCTGAGAAGTGAAGGAGCGGGTCTGAAACCCAGTTCCCAGGTTTAAATGTGGAGCTACGGTTCTGGTCTTAGCTTACCTCACCACAGGGAAAGGTTATTAAAATGATCTGAAAATTAGTATTTGTCCTTGATTTAGGCAGGTAAATGAGATAAGTTGCCCATGGAACAGGATTTTTATACGTATAAAGGGAACAACTCATCTCCAGCATCTTATTTGCAGTATATCTGATTATCTAATTTTAGGGGTAAAAATAATCTTTTTAGCTGATCAAATCAAGGATAAACACACTGAGAATCGTAGAGTGTTTTAAGCCTGCACAACCTTCTTCATCCCAGATGGAGGACCTGCAGCTCATTGGAAACCTGCTTTGGCCTAAGGCCACGAGGCAGGAGTGTCCGACCCCCAGCGCCCCCAGCGCCTCTGGCTTCAACCTGAAGGACCCCACCATGCAGCTGAAACAAAGAAATCCACATTCTCCACGCCAGCCCATCCTGGTGGTCATCAGTGATGATCAGTGAGACGCGGTTCATTTCTGAGCATCTTTATTAAACTGCAGTCTCTGCCTTGGAGGACATCTCCATGTGGGATGTCCAGTTTAAATTCTCCTTCTAACGTATAAAGCCCTTAATAATCAAGCTCCATCATATATCAGAGCTCTGATTACCCCGTATGTTCCTAACAGAGCACTTCGCTCTCAGACTGCAGGTCTGCTGGTGGTTCCTAGAGTCTCTAAAAGTAGAATGGGAGGCAGATCCTTTAGCTATCAGGCTCCTCTCCTGTGGAACCAACTCCCAGTTTTGGTCCGTGAGGCAGACACCCTGTCTACTTTTAAGACTAATCTTAAAACTTTCCTTTGTGAGTGAATGATTTGATGAAATCTGATATCTTTCCTTTGAGAGAAAACTTTTTGGCAATTTGATTAATAAACTGAACTTGACTGAATTGTTTTATAACGAGGATCTAATTGGACTGAAGATTGAACCTGGCTGATTAGACTGAATATTATGATATATTTCTGGTATCTCTGCTGGGGGGGGGGGAGCAGAGGAAATAAAGATTCATTAAAGCCTCGATGGACAGGTCAGTTAGGAAAGCATGGAGATATAAATGCCTCTGTTGACGCAGATAATGGGTCGTTATAACGAGCCTGTCAGGGGTGGAAGGCTTGTTGACGTCTCGTTAACAGCAATCACAACGACACGCGTCGGACGGCTGACCAGAATCAGGAGGAACAGATTGCAGTTCTGGAGATCCAGAGGGCCCATCACTGTTAATGAGTTTGGGTTTGATAATGGGCCCGGAGAGCAGCGCTGGTTAGTAATCTCTGCCGGAACCATCACGCTTTTTACACTTTAGTCGTTTGGCTGATGAAGCTCTTCTCCAGGGAGACTTAATGAGTTCTGCTGCAGAACGTCCAACATTAAAGCCAAGCATTAGCAGGAAATAAAACCTTAAAGGCGCGCGTACGCACACTAGAACTGATGCGGGCATTAGAAACCAATCAGAAGGGACTGCAGCGTTAATAGGACATAAAGCTGGAAGCTGCAGCGCTCCTTATTTAGACCATCAGCTTGGCTTGTAATGAAGGATTCACCGCAGATTTCTCTCTTTTAACAGAACCACGTGGTCCGCCTGCTTCACCTCGGACCCGGTTCTATTAGCACTGAGCTGTGCACCAGTGAAGCCAGGAGGCTGCTGGGGTCCAGCTTCAGACCTACCTCCATGCAGCAGTCTCCAATGATCTCTGGGACGATGCCGTAGAAGGCCAGCTCCTCGTCAAACGCCTGGATGCACTCGTGTCGGGGGTAATGCAGCTTCCCGGTGCGGTAAAAGTTTAGGATGTGCCGGAACATCTCGTGGTCTCTGTCAAAGAAATACTCCTGAGTGTCCTCGTTGTAGAAGAACTCCTTCTCTGAGGAGCCCAGCAGCGTGTCGGGGTACCGGTCCAGAGTGTTCTTCCATGTCTGCAGGGATTAAAAGCAACAGTCAGAACGCTTAAAGCCGACCGGGTTCTGTTGTTCTTCCTGTCAGGCTGCAGAAAGTCTAAAAATAAGCTCACAGTCTCCCAGTGACCCGTCAGGAAGCAGCAAACTGTCACTAACTGCTGAGGAGCAGCGTCTGAGTGTTTGGGAAACCGGGCCCGGGTTCTGCCGCCGCTGCAGAAGGAACTTCAGTTCTGCTAAACATCCTTTCCTGCTGGGCGGCCATTTTATCTCTACGTCGGCCCAAACGCACCTCGGTGTGCTGATCCGGCATGCAGGAGCGGCGCTGCAGCCCTGGCAGTGATTCTGGAGCCGACAACCCGCCTCACCTCCTGACAGGGTCCAGGAGCGCCAGAACCACTTGGAGCGGTTCTGATAACAACTCATGAGTTCTCATTAGCAAGATTCATGGACAACAACGGATGCTGGTCCACCGGGAGGTGGCAGAACCTGCAGGGGAGGTTCTGGCCGGGCCGGGCCGGGCCGGGCCGTGGATCCAAGCACCAACTGAAGACATGGAACCATCAGGTCAGCTGATGTCATACCAACAGAACCGACCCGGTCACTGAATGGGTCTGAAACCAGAGTTCTAGGTCCAGTCAGTAAACGCAGTCAGTGCAGAATCACAGTGGACCTGAGTGGGAGCGAGGAGCCGCAGCTCAGAGAGGTGGAGCAGCAAAAGCTTTAAAACCAGAGAAACACTTTAAATGATTCCTGAAGTTTACAGGAAACAGGAGAAATGTGTTGATTTCTCCACAGCGTCTCTTTAAAGTCACTCTGAGACTTTCTCTGTAAACTCATTCTGACCCAGCATGTTAGTAACATCCCTGGGAACCGTCCTCCATCAGCAACGTCTCCTCCTGTCAAACCTGGAGCTACGTCCAGAACCACTTCACTTCCTGGTTCCTCAGCCAATCACAAGAGAGTTCCCAGAGCAGAGCAGCATTTGGTATTATATGTCGCTAAAACAGCAGCAGCCTGCAGACATGGAGGCCAGGAAGCGAAGCGGACCAGAACCAGAACCAGAACCAGAACCAGAACCAGAACCAGTGTGGAGTTTCACAGCAGCAACGGACCGTTGAGGAGTGGCTGCTGACGGTGGAACGCTGCTGTTCCTGTAAAGACACTGGGTGTCATTACTTATTGCTCCTCCTTCATGTTATTTAATCTGGTGTGTAACCGCCCAGATTTCCCCACTGTAGGACAATAAAGGTTTCTCTATTCTAACCAAACAGCTTCCTGCCGACATGGTTCTGCTAACAGAACCTGGGAACCATTTTTGGATTGAAAGAGCAGCAGAATCTGATTCCTGCTCCCTGCAGCAGCTCCTGCTTCTCCACAGACACAAAGACATGAGTGGAAATGTCCTGATCCGCCACGGTCCACATCAAGGACCAGTTTCCTGTTGCTGGTCTGCCGGTTGATTTAATGATAATAATAATAATAATAATAATAATAATAATAATAATAATAATAATAATAATATCGTCTTTTATTGTCATTACAATGAAATGTGTTCCCTGCCTTTAATCCATCAGCCTTAGGGAGCAGAGTGCTGCCATGTGTGGCCCATCAGGCTGTGGGGATGGAACCAGGTACCAGCATCCCTCTCTGAGTGCTCTAATCACTACCCCCCCCCAACTTCAATATAATTATTTTAAAACTAGTTATAAAAACTCTTAAAGTGGACAAGCTGCCGTAGATTCCACTGGTCTGGGATCAGCTTGGACTTTTCCAGAATCAGCTGGGTTGTGTGTTTCACCTCACAGAGCAAATCTCCTGGTTCTGATGTCCTTCTGGCTTCCTGAAGTTAAACCTGATCTGCAAACATGGTGCGCTTATAAAAGATGGCTCCTCCAGAGAGAAACATAACAATCATTGAGACGCTGCTGGGAGCTAGCAGCACGCTAAAGGAGCAGCTTCTAGTGACGAGATGTTCTCTGCTTCAGGCACCAGAGGAGTCCATCTCAGCCTGATTAAACGCTGCTAAGTCATCAGAGGCAGGCAGCAGACGTGATGATGGAGAACCATCACATCCAGCAGCTCTTTGTTTATACATGAGGAAATAATGGACGCTTTGGCACCGACCCGAAATGACCTGCTGGAACTCTGCTAACTGGACTTCCTGTCACCCAGGAGGCCCAACTTCATCTTCTAGATCCCAGAGGGTTCCTCACTGACTCTGTAGTGTCCAGAACCAAGGAACCTCTGTTTAAGGTTCTACCAGCTATTGATTCTAATGGTTCTGGATGCAGAGCCCTGAGTGTCCTACAGATGTCCGCCTCCAGGCCTCCAGGCCTCCAGGGCGGCCATGTTCAGACGGGTCTCTGCTTCACCACACCAGAACCTGCTGTGAAGGCGGTTCAGGTGGACCAGGTTTGATAATGTTCTGCTCTGAAGGAGAGAGAAATACGCTCCAATCTCTCTGCAAAGAACTTTTATCAGCTCCATGATTTCTAACTTTTCCATAACGGGACTTCCTCTCGTTGGAAGGAGGAAGAAAATGGCGTCAATTAGCAGAAACCAGATGCTGCTTTTAATCCCTCACCTTAATACTTTCTACTGTGTGAAATATGGATCTAATCTGATATCATCATTAGCTCTGTTTACAGGATAAATCTCTTGCGTTTTATTTATTTATTATTTAAGTCCAACAGCCTCCAAAGCGCTTCACACCCTGCCGGTGGTGAGCTCTGCTAGCAGCCACAGCTGCCCTGGGGAGGACTGATGGAGGCCAGGCTGCCGTACACCGGCGCCACCGGACCTCTGACCACCGCCAGCAGGTGACGCAGGTGACGCAGGTGAAGTGTGCCACATTCAGAATAACTTGAGCCTGACAAGCGTTTATAAGCAGGTTGATGGATTACATTCTAATTCCGATTAATCTTAAATTAGTAGTCGGCGCCTACAGTGTTACGCAATAACTTTATCTATCAGCACAGATCAGGTTCACTTTTACTGACAACTGTCAGACTTTATGACGAGGCAGCATTTTAAAAACAGCCTCCATACAGAAGTGGCTGGAATATAAGGGGGGGGGGGGGGGTAGAGAGAGCTGGGTCAGGTGTAGCTGCTGATGAAGCCATGCAGAGGATCTACATCCAGAGAAGGTTGAAGGTTTTCTGCAGCAGAGCATTTGTGATTTACTGAACATAACTTAGCTGTGCACAGCAACAGGTTGGGGAGGGGGACACTGTTATTCAGTGCTCTATACTCTCTTGTGGCTCGTTAAAAGGACTTTAATATGTCCTAAAGGTCAGTTTAGAGCTTTTTTAACCATGCTAACTGAGTCATATCTAAATAAAACCCATGATGGAGTTTTACTTTGAAAACCTTCTTGGTCCAGTTTGTAGTTTTCTCTGAAATCTGCTCAGGGTCAGAAACAACTATTTACTAAAATGACCTGCCGTCAATAGTTGTCTCCAGTGTTTCATGAATGAAATGCACATTCCCAGCATCCAATTCACAAAGCAAATAGCTCTAATGACCACCCGGTGTGAGGTTGCAGCAACCTGAACCCTATGACCCAATAACTGAAATCGCTCTGACAGACGAGCCTGTTTTCACGGTGCAGGTCTGAAATATGTCATTCTAAACCAAACACCCCCACCGGACTGGTTCTGCAGCTGAGTCAAGCATTAATGGAGAGAGCCGTCAGACCTTAACGAGCTTAACGGGCTTAAACACCTAAAGTGCTCCTGTAAAGGTGTCGAACATTTGCCTCCGATTTAAGCCTGAGGATCTGCACAGACACAACATCTGCAGTTCAAACAGCTGCAGTCCTTTATTCCATCATTTAGCTTCTTCTTCAACACCTGAAGCTCCGTCTGTCAGACTAAATAGTTTGTGATCATGTTAATATTTGTATTTTTAATGAAATAAACCAAGTTATAAAATAAACCGACTCTGTCAGATTATCCTCGCCAGCAGCCAACACCTGCTTTCTGGAGCATGCTCAGTGGAGGACCCACCTGGAAGCGGACGCCACTGACGTTGACGTAGAGGATCTCGTCAGATCTGGACGAGTTGTCCACCGGAGGTTTGGGCATCGTCTTCTTGGCCAGCGGCAGCCAACCCACAGCCGCCGCCCGCGCAAACGGCAGCCACGTGGCGACGCCGGCTGCCATCTTGCATCAGTGCGTCCCACCAGAGGAGGGGCTGAGTGGGGTGAGGGGGCGGGGCTAACCAGTCTGAGGTGGGAAGATTGTTTGAAGCAGGGCTCACAGCTCCACCTGTGCCTTCCTGATGTCGCCTGGGCAGTAAGAGCCGAGCCGGGCGGACATGTTGGAGGGGGAGGATGGGGGGGGGGGGGGGAGGGGCCAGACGTCAGGGAGCTGTCAAGCCATAAAACAGATTCAGAAAGAGCAGGACCACGTCACACCTGGCAGGTGAGCTTCCTGTTTGTTGGACTGCGTTTAATGTCCTTTCAGTCGGAGAGCAGAGCTTCTCCTGCAAGACGCTCCTGAGGGAAAAACAACGCTCACGTCCAGGAGGCGCTTTATTAATGTTCAGGATTAGAAGCTGAACTCAGCCGAGTCTCCAAATAATAATAAAGTTCTTCCTTAATAATGTTTATTTCTGCAGGGATCTGGAAGAAGAAGAAGAAATAAATCCAGAAACGATAAAGTGTGTTAGTGTCCGCCTGCTGCTCGCCGCTCTGATTCTTATTAACTGTGAGGATGAGGATGATGATGATGATGATGATGATGATGATGCAGATCTCCAGACGCCCTCTTCAGCTCCAGCTTTCCATCTGTGAGCTTCCACTCGATCCCTCTGAGCTTCTCCGTCTCCCATATGAAAGCCGGAGGGCCTGAGGGCTCTGGGGAGCCGGGAGGAGGCGAGTTGGGCCGTTACTGGGTGTCCATGTAAGGCCGTCCTGTCAGAAAGCACACAAACACACCGGAGACACAGTCAGACGCAAACCAGGAGACTGGAGGGGAGAGGGAGAAGTGGGAAAGGAGGGCTGGAAACAGGAGGCCGAGGAGGATGGAGGGAGGAGCCGGGAAATGAAATGAGGAGCGCGCAGCAGGACAGAAATATGAACCAATTAAAGTTATGAGGAAGTAAAAAGAATCCAAATTCTGTCTGAAATTAAAGGGAAATAAAACTAAAGAAGAGAGGCAAAACCATCACAACCCAATTTTTTCCAATTGATTTATATTAATTATATGTAAATATTGGTAGTCAGGTTTAAGGTCTGCATTTCCCAGCCTGTCTGAGTGTGACTGGTGCTGAGGAAGCTTCCAGAAGGTCAGGAGGTGATCTGATGGACGCAGGTTATCCAGACATGACGGATCTGCTGAGACAGAGACGTCCACCTGAGCACCGAGCCTCGCTGCATTTAGTTAATGATGAAAAACTTCTCCTTCCTCCTTCCTCCCTGGACAGACGAGCAGCAGCCGCCACATCGTTCTGCTTTAAAGGAGAAACATCAACCTGAACCATATTAAAGATGTTTTTATGAGGAAAGCCTTTATTTCTCCCTCTGCGTTCCTCATTCAATAAAGCAGCAATAAAACTTCCTGTGACTCTTCCTCACCAACTGATGAAGAGTTATTAAGTGAAGTCCACAGTGGGAGCAGTGAAGGTCTCTCAGTCCTCCGAAGCCAGAAGATGATCTAAGCTGAAGTCACTTGGTCTAAAATTAGAGGAAATAATGTTTTAATAAAATTTTATGCTTTTGGAAAATCTGACCCACAACAGAGCCTCACTGCTCTGTTGTGGGTCACCTTCCCTCCACCTGCGTGCTCCAGCTCCTGATGGAGCAAATCATTTAAACCATCAGCGGTCTCCATGTGGAGCAAAGATCTTCTGCATGCAGCTTCTCTGAACTTCTGGTCCTGAATGATGTTCTGATCTCCATCTGAGGAATTCACCACGCTGACAGTCATCCTAGGGATAAACTGGAGGCTCTTTTATCCATCCGTCCATCCAGCTACACTTTCCAGCTCCTCCTCAATGATCCAGAGTTGATCCAAGGCCAAAATGTAGCCTCCATCAGAATCCCCTGATAGAGTCTGGACTCTTCAGCCAAAGAGGAAGAGTCAGTGAGGAAGGAGGAAAGGAGCCTGCATGCTTCCTCTCATGGCTACTTTAGCCTAGCAACCCTGTGTTGTGCCATTACACATGTTTTAAGTTATTTAATGTTTGATAAATAACTGTGTTAGGTATTGTCTGGTGAATATCAGCCAATCAGCTGATATCAGGACAATAGTTGAAAAGGATGAATTTGACCACTAGTGATCTTTTAACATCAAACTCTGCACACATATAGAATAAAGGAGTGACAACTTCTCTTCAAGTTCAAGAATTTATTAACAGAAATAAAGTGAACATCCAGCAAACATCACTATAGAATGCTGTTTATCTGAATTAACACTATATTTCAATCAATAAATCCTCTACCAGGCTAGTGAGACTTAACTAAAACTACTAAGCAACATGAAGATAAAAGAAGCTAAGGAACTATTTACACACAAAAGAAACAAAAGACAAAATACAATGGCTGATCATCATCATAAGAATGATTCAGTGAATCCTGGTTCACTGCAGATCTGAGTTAAAGAACCAAAGTTCATTTTAAAGAATGTGGAATGAGGTTAAATTAGCTTAACTAATTCAGAACATTTGTTATGTGTGTCAACCCATTCACAATGCAAATCCTGAGTTAAACAAACATTTTAAAGAATTGCTTTTATTAATGTAATTATTACTCTTGGAAATAACTAAGACTCAAATTGGTATCTTAGGAATCTAGAGGGCACTGTAGCGCATGATCGGCCAGAAATGACCATTAGCTTGTTGGGTTAATCTTAAAGTTACACAAAGCGCCTTTAAATCCACATTAATGTTCCCTATTAATTCTGTTATTAACACTAATAGTGTTAATACGGACAATGGCAGAGCTAAACAAAAACATGCATAATGTTTAAATCGTAATTATGTTTACTATGGTTAGTAGCAGGTTATTAAAGGAGGCTAATAGTGGCTAATGCTAATGGACATTCAGCGGTCACCTAAAAAGACTTTTAAGCTATATTTTACTGCAATGAGCAGACCAGAAAACAAAAACATTAATGTTCCATCTGTGTATAAAACCCTTAAGGAAATAAAGCCTAAAACACATCAGCATAGCTTTGTTTCAAAGGTTGCTAACGGGTAGCTTAGCCAGAACACAGTAAAACACATTAAAGTGAACCACTTTAAATGATTAATCCCATCCTGATTTTCTGATCATTTCTACCAAACCTCTGCCTCTGTGTCCGTTCGGTTGACTTTGGGCATTCTGGTTGGAAGAAGTTGGACCAGGTAGGGAGGGAGTGGTTCTCACCCTCCTTTGTGAATCCCAGCAGGGATGCGTTATCTCCAGATCTCCGGTGAGCTATGCTCGGGCTGTGGACGCCGCAGAGTTGGGATATCTGCGCGGTAGAGATGTTTCCTTAGGCTTCCTGTGGGGCCTCTGCACAGCCTGCAGAGGGAACTTTTCTCTGAGTTGGGTCCAGCTGCACTTGTTGGCGGGTCTCCGAACTCCATTCAGACCCATCAAAGAGGAAGATGACGGTGTCTCCCCTGTGCTGCTCCAAGCAGCGGGTGAAAAGAGGAAGATGAGTTCGGGGGCCTAGGCCTTATAGTTGCATCAGGCACCCTGCTGTGAGGGTCAGTCCCTTGGTGCCTGTAGCCTCTAGCATTTGACACGGTCTGACTTTATTATGGCTTCCAACTTACTCACTAGTTCTGTTGACCCATTAAAGGTCAAGGAGCAAGAGGAACTACGAGCTAGGAGCAGGAGATAGGAGCAGGAGGTAGGAGCTAGGAGCAAGGAGCAGGAAATAGGAGCTAGGAACAGGAGGTAGGAGCAGGAGCTAGGAACAGGAGATAGGAGCAGGAGCTAGGAGCAGGAACTAGGAGCTAGGAACAGGAGCTAGGAGTTAGGAGCAGGAACTAGGAGCTAGGAACAGGAGCAGGAGCTAGGAGCAGGAACTAGGAGCTAGGAACAGGAGCTAGGAGTTAGGAGCAGGAACTAGGAGCTAGGAACAGGAGCTAGGAGTTAGGAGCAGGAACTAGGAGCTAGGAACAGGAGCTAGGAGTTAGGAGCAGGAACTAGGAGCTAGGAACAGGAGATAGGAGCAGGAGCTAGGAACAGGAGCTAGGAGTTAGGAGCAGGAACTAGGAGCTAGGAGCAGGAGCTAGGAGCAGGAACTAGGAGCAGGAAGTAGGAGCTAGGAACAGGAGCTAGGAGTTAGGAGCAGGAACTAGGAGCTAGGAACAGGAGCAGGAGCTAGGAGCAGGAACTAGGAGCTAGGAACAGGAGCTAGGAGTTAGGAGCAGGAACTAGGAGCTAGGAACAGGAGCTAGGAGTTAGGAGCAGGAACTAGGAGCTAGGAACAGGAGATAGGAGCAGGAGCTAGGAACAGGAGCTAGGAGTTAGGAGCAGGAACTAGGAGCTAGGAGCAGGAGCTAGGAGCAGGAACTAGGAGCAGGAAGTAGGAGCTAGGAGCAGGAGGTAGGAGCTAGGATATAGGAGGTAGGAACTAGGAACAGGAGCTAGGAGCAGGAGGTAGGAGCTAGGAACAGTTGCTAGGAGATAGGAACCAGGAGCAAGGAGCAGGAAATAGGAGCTAGGAGCTAGGAGCAGGAGGTAGGAGCTAGGAGCTAGGAGCTAGGAGCAGGAGCTAGGAGCTAGGAGCAGGAGGTCGGAGCTAGGAACTAGGTTCTAGGAGCAGGAGCTAGGAACTAGGAGCTAGGAGCAGGAGTTAGGAGCAAGGAGATAGGAGATAGGAGCTAGGAAATAAAGAAGTAGGAGCTAGGAACAGGAGCTAGGAGCTGTTGTTAAGTGTATTTGGATGGAGCCTAAGCTGCATCACAGAGTTCTGGTCCACTTCTCAGTAGAAACTAGCCAGACACAAAAGGGGCATCCAGGATCCACCAGGATGATCCAGAACCAGAGACTGGATTCAGTCCAAAATGACGTGTAGTCCAGAACCAGGGTCCAGCCAGGTTCATGAACTAAACACAGCAGTGGGTTTGGTACCAGGTGGAAACGGACCTGACGGGGGAACCACTGGTTAGCTTCTGGTTGTTGACCGGGTCACATGATGAGTTGGTTTATAAAACCTCAACTATGTAGCAAATGTATAAAGATCTAAACATTTAGGGAAATAATCTCATAATCTCGCCTGATTCTGCAGTGGTGCTGAAGGGAAGTGGTGCCGCTGTGAGAACAGCAGTGGGCCGAATACCGCTCCATGTTCCACAGATTGGACAGAGATCCTTTTAGCTTAGTTCTAGAGTTCTGTGGTGGGTTCTAGTGGAACCAACACTCAAGGTTCACAGCAGCTGAATCACGTAAATAATTTCTGCTTTTATTCATTTGTGTTAATTAATTTACCAGAAAGTAACAGAAATGCTTCACTTTAGGGTACAAATGAAAACAGCAACGCGTTGATAAAACCTCTGGGTTTGTTGTCAACTTCAGCAACTTCCTCTGGGCTATAACCGCTGACTGTGGAAGTTTCCTGAGTGGACTGCAGGGCCAGGATCCTATCTGGTACCACGCTGGAACCAGCTGGAGGGGGAGCCAATACTTTCTGCTGTACTGTGTGTGGACATCAGAACCAACTGGGTTTGGGCCTTTATTACGCAGATGAATAGAGAGAAGCCCGGTACTGTTCTGTTCAGAACCGCTCTAGAACCAGGCCGCCATAGCAAGGAGCTCAGTCCAGCAGCCTGGGTCCAGGTTCTGGTTCTGTGAGTGCTGATCCATATCTCAGAACCATAGGGAAGCATTGCGGTACAGGTGGACCAGGATGAGTGAACATGACCACATTTAGAAGAACAGCGTTAGGACAGAGAGCTCCAGAACCTAATTATGACCCGCTGGGTTTTTGCTGGGTAGCAGCCTGGAAATGTCCTCACGGCGCATAAATCCCTCAGCCTTCTGGCAGCAGATCGATACGGCCAAATAAAAACAGCAAATGAGACGCTGTGATCAATAGAGACCCGAGTCATTACTGCTGCTCTTCTAAACTTCATACAAGGCTGATTTGGTTCCGAGTCGGATCCAAATCTCCATCAGATCAATGCGGCCAAATCAGCGCCAAGCATCACAACACCAGAGGAACCCCGGGGAAAGCCGGGTCGGAGAACCAGGATCCTGTCTCTGCAGGATGAGCTGAAGGTTCTTCTGTCTGGGTCCAGGTTCTGGAGATGATAGCTGATGGAGCTCCATGAGGTCCATCCTGGGTTCTCACACAGAGCAGGAAGCAGAACCAGAGCCGCTCCTTGAGACGCGCCCTCAGCTGCTGACATGCCAGCCTGCCGCTCCTTCAATTATGAATGAACGTTCCGCCTGAATGCTTTAAGTTGCTGCGCTGCTACCAGGCAAACATAATCTGACACACACACACTGCTAATGCTTTTAGCGTCAGGGTCTGCAGCATTTCTGCAGGAAATGATGTCGTCAGCAGGGACCGAGGATTTCTGGTTGATTTTTATTGATGACTTTTCAACTGTAAGCAGTTAAAATAAAAACATGGAGGTTGTAGCTGAACGCTTCGCTCTAAGACTCTAGAAGCTGCTCCACCACTGAGATCAGGGAGAGATGGATGGATGGATTGATGATGGATGGATGGATGGATGGATGGATGGATGGATGGATGGATGGATGGATGGATGGATGGATGATGGATGTGAGCTTCTGAGCTTTCTGTGTCTCTGCTCTGTCTTCTCTACCATAGAAAGTACTCCTGGGTCAATGTGAGCTTCTGTGCTTTCTGTGTCTCTGCTCTGTCTTCTCTACCATAGAAAGTACTCCTGGGTCAATGTGAGCTTCTGTGCTTTCTGTGTCTCTGCTCTGTCTTCTCTACCATAGAAAGTACTCCTGGGTCAATGTGAGCTTCTGAGCTTTCTGTGTCTCTGCTCTGTCTTCTCTAAGCCCCAGTGGGTGGAGGCAGATGAGCGTTCACACTGAGCCTGGTTCTGGTTCTGCTGGAGGTTCTCCTTCCTGTTAAAGGGGAGTTTTCCTCTCCACTGTCGCTTCATGCAGCTCCTGCCTCCTCCCTCCTCCTTCTCAGAGCTCTCCCTGCTGACATCCTGGTTCCTGAGGGAACATCTGGAACCTTCATGAGGAGCATCTTAAAGCCAACACGTCTGGTTCCAGATGTCGCTCTTAAAGGAGATATATGCCATGAAATCCACGTTTTAGTCAGATTCTTTAATTTGTTCAGCTTTCATGGTTTTAGAACAGTTACATCAAAGTATTTAGATTTAAAGAGACGGCACCAAAACGAGTTTCTCTGTGACGCAGCTCAGAACAGGAGCAAAAGAGGAGCTGAGGGGCAACAATGAGGAGATCAGACCAAAGCGTTGCTGTTCCGCTTTAAAAGATCACCAGAGAATAATTTCAACGTGAAAGGAAGGTTTAAAGGGGAGACATGTCAGTAAAACAGCGTGAGGTAGCTTCCTTCCTGCAGAAGAATCAAACCCAGTGGTCCAGACATTATGCAGGTTGAGGAGGTCAGACATCTTCGTCTAATTCTGGACAAACACCAAACATTTCAAAGTCACATTGAAGCTGTAAATCTGACAAAAGCTAATTGGTCCAGTTTTCATTTATTTCCTGCTGTGAAGGTTTTTATTCACGCCACGATTTTCTCCTCGGGTCGAGATTCTAGACAGAAAACCAACTCAGACCCTCCACTGGCAGCTTCTGCAGAAGATGCTGAGCTTTGGACATTTCCTAAAGTTTCCTGATTTATCATCAAATACGTGCACAGACGGCCCTCCTGGCCCACTCAGAGCAGTGGGGGTTTCACACCAGGGACCTCCAGAGGAACAACCTGTGGACCTGAACTCCAGCTGGGTTCAGACGGCACCGTTTGAAAAAGAAGTCGAGATCATTTCTGTGAAATCCTTAAATTTTGTTTATTTTAATTCCTGCTTTTCTGAAGGCCTTTCTGGGGACGGTCAGTGTAAAGTAGCTAAACCTAAACCTAAACCTAAACCTAAACCTAAACCTGAGTCTAAGTCTCCAAACACCAGGCTGAGGAAGAGGAGGGGCGGCTGCTGGTCTGCACAGACAGGTGGAGGACTGAGGAAGAGGAGGACATCCAGGCTGAGCTGTGCTTTTCAACGAGACACCAGCTGGACTCCCAGGATCTGGAGGAAGACTTCTCTGCTGATTTCTGTTGGTTTCATCCCTGAATCCTGCAGAGGAGCCTCAGAGGAGGAGCTTCAGAGGAGGAGCTTCAGAGGAGGAGCTTCAGAGGAGCTTCAGAGGAGGAGCTTCAGAGGAGGAGCTTCAGAGGAGCTTCAGAGGAGGAGCTTCAGAGCTCATGGTGGTCCTGCTCTGATCTTCATCCAGCCTTCAGAGAGGAACAGCCTGAGGACCTTTTCACACCAGGAGAGTCTGAGACCTCCAGGTGGGCCTCAGACGAGGAGGAAAGGAGGATTCTGACCTGTGACATGGAGGAGTCTTCCTCACGGACATGAAAACGGCGATGGAGCAGATTATCGTCTAAGGTGGAGAAGAGCAGCACGGATCTGCTCCATCCAGGAGGATCTGCGTCGTTTCTACCAGAACCACGAAGGTTTCCAGGCAGCGGCAGAGACAGGAGAGGACAACAGGGTGGCGACCAGAGCCCAGGTCCAGGTTCGGTTCTGCAGGAGTTCTGGTCTCTGCATCACTGCTTGAATACAAGCCAGGGAGGAACCAGGACCTGCTGGAGAACATCTTGGTTCTGAGGCTCCAGAAGCGGCTTCAGGAAGCACAGCCAGCACCAGGCTGTATGTCCTGGGTCCAAACGAGACGTTCAGGTTGGAGAAAGATGCTAAAGTTTCTGGTTCTGCTGCAAGGGTTCTGCAGTGGCCCATCGGTACCGCCGGCGATTAGCAGGTCCAGTCCAGCACAGCTGCAGTCAGCACTCCATCAGCAGCTTTTCGGTTCTAAGCTGCTTTTTGTCCGTAAATTGTTAGAATGGTTGTTGGAACCGAGCTCAGGTCCTGGTTCTGTGGGTTCCAGATCTCTGACCCGTTTCAGTCTGGCTTTCTAAAGCAGCGCTCCTCTGGGTCACTTTGGGAAAGGTTCAGATAGATCTAATGGCTGCAGATGCAGGTAAAGGTTCTGTGTTGGTTCTGCTGGCTTTGAGTTGGACTGGTTCTCCTCACATCTGTCCGATAGGACGTTCTGCATCAGGACAGACAGTTCTGCTCCTATGACCCGGTCCTGGGCCCAATATTCGTTTTAAGCTTCTTGTTCTGACCCAGCGGACCTACAGGTTCTGGATTTGTATCAGTGTTTAATAAACACCCAGAACTCCTGGATGTTCCTCGTGTTCGGCTGAACCCAGGAGAACCGGGCCTCTCAGTCTGAAGCAGAACAAACGAAAGCTGTCGGGTTTCTCCAGATTTTAGGTCCTGATCTTAGAAACTTTGATTGTTTGCCTTTTCAGATCTAAAATGTTATTTTCCTGTACGCCGCTTTGTAATTAAACTTTAGCGGCTTAGCAGGACAGCAGCCCGGACCTGGAGGCCAAGACCCGCGGACCTACAGGTTCTGACTCCTGACCCTCAGCCGATCCTTCGGGTTTATTCCTAAACGTTCAAATGACTAAACTGAGAAAAACTGATGGTTGGATGGAAAACTCAGCGCTCAGGTAAAGGAGGTTCTGTTCTGTCTGTTCTGCTCCAACCACAGCAGAACCCGGCTAACATCGTCGTTCTTCAGTCACACTAACAATAAAACGAGGAAAGCATGAAGCCTGGAAAGCTTCAGCTCAGCTCTCAGGAACTTCAGGGAGAACGTCGTCACTTCCTGCATCCAGCAGATCAGCAGCTTACTGATTTAATTAAATTAAATTTTTTTATAGAGCGGCAACATGAAACATGTCATCTAAAGGTACTTTCCAAAGTCAGATTTAATCAGATTATACATCATCACAGCACAAGCAGTTTTAGAACCACTGGGCCTCTTTCAGTACCCCACAGAGCTGACATCATTCCTGAAATCATTCCTGATCCGATGACTTCAAAATCTCTCCACCATTCCCAGCTTCCCCTTGGCTGCTCTCTAAGGGTTGTTGGGATTCTGGTGCAGATCTCCACCAATCAGGCGACAAGAGAAAGGTGAGGGTACGGCAAGTCTGGATCCAAACCCAAAACCTCACTGTGAGACAACGGCACCAACAGCTGCTGCATACTAAACATCTTTATGCAGAAGAAGAAGAACACGGTCCATCCAAATACCCTTAATCACACCTCCTACCTCCTAGCTCCTACCTCCTAGCTCCTATTTCCTGCTCCCTGACCTTTCCTGGGTCAATAGAACTCAATTAGGGAGGAAAGGAGCTTCAGCTGCTGAGCTGATTCCAGACTTTAACATCATTAGTGACAGAAACACGGAGGATGGAGTCAGAGACATGGAGGATGGAGTCAGAGACATGGAGGATGGAGTCAGAGACATGGAGGATGGAGTGAGAAACATGGAGGATGGAGTCAGAGACAAGGAGGATGGAGTCAGAGACATGGAGGATGGAGTCAGAGACAAGGAGGATGGAGTCAGAGACATGGAGGATGGAGTGAGAAACATGGAGGATGGAGTCAGAGACAAGGAGGATGGAGTCAGAGACATGGAGGATGGAGTCAGAGACAAGGAGGATGGAGTCAGAGACATGGAGGATGGAGTGAGAAACATGGAGGATGGAGTCAGAGACAAGGAGGATGGAGTCAGAGACATGGAGGATGGAGTGAGAAACATGGAGGATGGAGTCAGAAACATGGAGGATGGAGTCAGAAAGATGGAGGATGGAGTCAGAGACACGGAGGATGGAGTCAGAGACATGGAGGATGGAGTCAGAGACATGGAGGATGGAGTCAGAGACATGGAGGATGGAGTCAGAAACATGGAGGATGGAGTCAGAGACATGGAGGATGGAGTCAGAGACGTGGAGGATGGAGTCAGAAACATGGAGGATGGAGTCAGAATCATGGAGGATGGAGTCAGAGACATGGAGGATGGAGTCAGAGACATGGAGGATGGAGTCAGAAACATGGAGGATGGAGTCAGAGACATGGAGGATGGAGTCAGAAACATGGAGGATGGAGTCAGAATCATGGAGGATGGAGTCAGAGACATGGAGGATGGAGTCAGAATCATGGAGGATGGAGTCAGAGACATGGAGGATGGAGTCAGAGACATGGAGGATGGAGTCAGAAACATGGAGGATGGAGTCAGAGACATGGAGGATGGAGTCAGAGACATGGAGGATGGAGTCAGAGACATGGAGGATGGAGTCAGAGATGTGGAGGATGGAGTCAGAAACATGGAGGATGGAGTCAGAGACATGGAGGATGGAGTCAGAAACATGGAGGATGGAGTCAGAATCATGGAGGATGGAGTCAGAGACATGGAGGATGGAGTCAGAAAGATGGAGGATGGAGTCAGAGACATGGAGGATGGAGTCAGAGACACGGAGGATGGAGTCAGAAACGTGGAGGATGGAGTCAGAAACATGGAGGATGGAGTCAGAGACATGGAGGATGGAGTCAGAAACGTGGAGGATGGAGTCAGAGACACGGAGGATGGAGTCAGAGACATGGAGGATGGAGTCAGAGACACGGAGGATGGAGTCAGAGACATGGAGGATGGAGTCAGAAAGATGGAGGATGGAGTCAGAGACATGGAGGATGGAGTCAGAGACACGGAGGATGGAGTCAGAAACGTGGAGGATGGAGTCAGAGACATGGAGGATGGAGTCAGAGACGTGGAGGATGGAGTCAGAAACATGGAGGATGGAGTCAGAGACATGGAGGATGGAGTCAGAGACATGGAGGATGGAGTCAGAAACATGGAGGATGGAGTCAGAAACATGGAGGATGGAGTCAGAGACAAGGAGGATGGAGTCAGAGACATGGAGGATGGAGTGAGAAACATGGAGGATGGAGTCAGAGACAAGGAGGATGGAGTCAGAGACATGGAGGATGGAGTGAGAAACATGGAGGATGGAGTCAGAAACATGGAGGATGGAGTCAGAAAGATGGAGGATGGAGTCAGAGACACGGAGGATGGAGTCAGAGACATGGAGGATGGAGTCAGAGACATGGAGGATGGAGTCAGAGACATGGAGGATGGAGTCAGAAACATGGAGGATGGAGTCAGAGACATGGAGGATGGAGTCAGAGACGTGGAGGATGGAGTCAGAAACATGGAGGATGGAGTCAGAATCATGGAGGATGGAGTCAGAGACATGGAGGATGGAGTCAGAGACATGGAGGATGGAGTCAGAAACATGGAGGATGGAGTCAGAGACATGGAGGATGGAGTCAGAATCATGGAGGATGGAGTCAGAGACATGGAGGATGGAGTCAGAGACATGGAGGATGGAGTCAGAAACATGGAGGATGGAGTCAGAGACATGGAGGATGGAGTCAGAGACATGGAGGATGGAGTCAGAGACATGGAGGATGGAGTCAGAGATGTGGAGGATGGAGTCAGAACATGGAGGATGGAGTCAGAGACATGGAGGATGGAGTCAGAAACATGGAGGATGGAGTCAGAATCATGGAGGATGGAGTCAGAGACATGGAGGATGGAGTCAGAAAGATGGAGGATGGAGTCAGAGACATGGAGGATGGAGTCAGAGACACGGAGGATGGAGTCAGAAACGTGGAGGATGGAGTCAGAAACATGGAGGATGGAGTCAGAGACATGGAGGATGGAGTCAGAAACGTGGAGGATGGAGTCAGAGACACGGAGGATGGAGTCAGAGACATGGAGGATGGAGTCAGAGACACGGAGGATGGAGTCAGAGACATGGAGGATGGAGTCAGAAAGATGGAGGATGGAGTCAGAGACATGGAGGATGGAGTCAGAGACACGGAGGATGGAGTCAGAAACGTGGAGGATGGAGTCAGAGACATGGAGGATGGAGTCAGAGACGTGGAGGATGGAGTCAGAAACATGGAGGATGGAGTCAGAGACATGGAGGATGGAGTCAGAGACATGGAGGATGGAGTCAGAAACATGGAGGATGGAGTCAGAAACATGGAGGATGGAGTCAGAGACATGGAGGATGGAGTCAGAAACGTGGAGGATGGAGTCAGAGACACGGAGGATGGAGTCAGAGACATGGAGGATGGAGTCAGAGACACGGAGGATGGAGTCAGAGACATGGAGGATGGAGTCAGAAAGATGGAGGATGGAGTCAGAGACATGGAGGATGGAGTCAGAGACACGGAGGATGGAGTCAGAGACATGGAGGATGGAGTCAGAAAGATGGAGGATGGAGTCAGAAACATGGAGGATGGAGTCAGAGACATGGAGGATGGAGTCAGAAACATGGAGGATGGAGTCAGAGACATGGAGGATGGAGTCAGAAACGTGGAGGATGGAGTCAGAGACACGGAGGATGGAGTCAGAAACATGGAGGATGGAGTCAGAGACATGGAGGATGGAGTCAGAGACATGGAGGATGGAGTCAGAGACATGGAGGATGGAGTCAGAAACATGGAGGATGGAGTCAGAAAGATGGAGGATGGAGTCAGAGACACGGAGGATGGAGTCAGAAAGATGGAGGATGGAGTCAGAAAGATGGAGGATGGAGTCAGAATCATGGAGGATGGAGTCAGAGACATGGAGGATGGAGTCAGAGACATGGAGGATGGAGTCAGAGACATGGAGGATGGAGTCAGAGACATGGAGGATGGAGTCAGAGACATGGAGGATGGAGTCAGAGACATGGAGGATGGAGTCAGAGACACGGAGGATGGAGTCAGAGACATGGAGGATGGAGTCAGAGACATGGAGGATGGAGTCAGAAAGATGGAGGATGGAGTCAGAGACATGGAGGGTGGAGTCAGAGACATGGAGGATGGAGTCAGAAAGATGGAGGATGGAGTCAGAAACATGGAGGATGGAGTCAGAAACGTGGAGGATGGAGTCAGAGACACGGAGGATGGAGTCAGAAACATGGAGGATGGAGTCAGAGACATGGAGGATGGAGTCAGAGACACGGAGGATGGAGTCAGAGACACGGAGGATGGAGTCAGAGACATGGAGGATGGAGTCAGAAAGATGGAGGATGGAGTCAGAGACACGGAGGATGGAGTCAGAAAGATGGAGGATGGAGTCAGAAACATGGAGGATGGAGTCAGAATCATGGAGGATGGAGTCAGAGACATGGAGGATGGAGTCAGAGACATGGAGGATGGAGTCAGAGACGTGGAGGATGGAGTCAGAGACACGGAGGATGGAGTCAGAGACATGGAGGATGGAGTCAGAGACACGGAGGATGGAGTCAGAAACATGGAGGATGGAGTGAGAAACATGGAGGATGGAGTCAGAGACATGGAGGATGGAGTCAGAGACACGGAGGATGGAGTCAGAGACATGGAGGATGGAGTCAGAAAGATGGAGGATGGAGTCAGAGACACGGAGGATGGAGTCAGAAAGATGGAGGATGGAGTCAGAAACATGGAGGATGGAGTCAGAATCATGGAGGATGGAGTCAGAGACATGGAGGATGGAGTCAGAGACATGGAGGATGGAGTCAGAGACGTGGAGGATGGAGTCAGAGACACGGAGGATGGAGTCAGAGACATGGAGGATGGAGTCAGAGACACGGAGGATGGAGTCAGAGACATGGAGGATGGAGTCAGAGACATGGAGGATGGAGTCAGAAAGATGGAGGATGGAGTCAGAGACATGGAGGGTGGAGTCAGAGACATGGAGGATGGAGTCAGAAAGATGGAGGATGGAGTCAGAAACATGGAGGATGGAGTCAGAAACGTGGAGGATGGAGTCAGAGACACGGAGGATGGAGTCAGAAACATGGAGGATGGAGTCAGAGACACGGAGGATGGAGTCAGAAACATGGAGGATGGAGTCAGAAACATGGAGGATGGAGTCAGATCCTACAGCCTTCTGGACGTGAGCTACAGAGACGCTCTCTGCTCTGTGGAGGTTTCAGTTGGTTTCTGTGAGGTGGGCTGTGGTGTTACGTCATGTCACGCTAAGGATTGTGGGATACCTTTTAGTTCCTTGGCGCCGGTAAGGAACGTTGTGAGGTTCCTAGGCTAAACTAGCTGTGGGAGGAAGCATAAAGGCTCCTTTCCTCTTCCTCACTGAGACCCTGATGCTCTTCTGCTTTGGTCATTCGGTACCGACACAGGTCTTTTGATGAAAGGTTCTTCAAAAGCCTCATGGATGAAAGCGTCCGGGATCTAAAAGGGTTCTGATGGAGCCTTTATCTGCTTAGAACCAGAAGTTCAGGTTGACCTGCTCCACCTGAATCCTGGACCAGGTCATTGTGGCTCATCACCTTTTCTCTCCTTGGAAAACATCTCCAGAGCGTCGCTCTGACGGCTCCCAGAGCTCCGATAACCTTCGCCTCATGTGGTTCCTCATGTGAACAAGCTTATCCTGGATCAACGTTCCTGATCCTCAAACCTTCAGACAGTTTCCACCAACGGTCCACGCTGTGACAAAGAGATGTTCTGCAGGAAGGACTCTGCTATGACTCTGATCTCTGAGACGCTTCGTAAAATCTGGTCCTTGCAGCAGAATCCAGCAGCTCACAGCGACACATCCTGATGTGGACCTGCTGCCAGGATCCTAAAGGAAGCTTTGAAAGCGTCACACAGGAGAACTGAACTTCTACTGCAGCACCAGTTATGGACGGCCCCACGGCTCATAACATCTCCATGAGAAGTCCAGCGGCGGTCTGAAGGTCCATCTGGGTCCTCACCGAGCAGATTGTGTGTTCTCACAGCTGAGCGAGAACATTTTACATCTTCACCTTTTGTTGATCCTCACTTTCATCCTGGGCTCAGGGTTGAGGTTGGGTATGGCTAGTTAGGATTAGTTAAGGCTAGTTAGGGATAGTTAGGGATAGTTAGGTTAGGGTCAGGTCATAAAAAGGCCTGAAGATGAATGGAAGTCTATGGACGGCCGGTCCTCACTTTGTATTTTAGAAAGGCTGTGTGTGTGTGTGTGTGTGTGTGTGTGTGTGTGTGTGTGTGTGTGTGTGTGTGTGTGTGTGTGTGAGTGTGTGTGTGTGTGTGTGTGTGTGTGTGTGTGCGTGAGAGCGAGGCACTTAAGAGCAAACAGAAGTTCATCACTAATTCATCAGGTGGAACATCAACCGACACACACCCTGACTGATCCCACAGACGCGTTACTGTTTCCTGCTCTTCCTCCTTCTGTCCTGAATCCAAACAAAGCCCATCCCTCCCTCTGGAAGTTCTGCCTCTCTCTCCAAACTCTTCCTCCCCATCGTCCCGTCCCGCTCCTCCTCTCCCTTCTTCTCTTTCTATTCTCAGCAGTGAATCTGGAGCAGTTTTCATCCTACTTACCTCCGCTGCTGGCGCGCTGATGAAGCTGAGGGGGACGAGGAGGAAGAAGAAGTAGGTTTTCCAGGTGGAGCCGGCCAGAGGAGCGCAGGAGGATGCAGGAGGAAGGAGAGCAAAAAAAGAAAGGAGGAGGAGGAGGAGTTGTTGTACTGTCTCTGATCTGTCCTGCTCTGCTGCCGCGGCAACAACCACATCTCCTGTCATCCCTCCTCTTCCTCAGACTCCTCCTCCTCCCATTCGCTTGCTCGACCCTCCCTCCATCGCGCTCTTCTTCTCTCACTCTCTCACTTCTTTCTCTCTGCTCTTTATTGTCATTCCTGCCTCTTTTAGTCCTTTAAAGCGTCTCTCCTTCCTCCCTGAATACTCAGCCTCAGACCACACACCCTGCTGGGATGATCACAGGAGGTCAGGATGGAGGCGACGAAGACGCAAGGTCCTCACAATATCCCAACTTTGTTATTTAGATTCTTTAAAGGTGAAACTTTCCATGAAGGACCAACACCTGCTGCTTCCTCACACAGCATCATGTTTTACCTCATCACTACCTCAGTTACTTCATCACTACCTCAGTTACCTCATCAATACCTCAGTTACTTCATCACTACCTCAGTTACTTCATCACTACCTCAGTTACTTCATCACTACCTCAGTTACTTCATCACTACCTCAGTTACTTCATCACTACCTCAGTTACTTCATCACAGCCTCAGTTACTTCATCACTGCCTCAGTTACTTCATCACTTTCCAGTTACTTCATCACTACCTCAGTTACTTCATCACTGCCTCAGTTACTTCATCACTACCTCAGTTACTTGATCACTACCTTAGTTACTTCATCAATACCTCAGTTATTCATCACTGCCTCAGTTACTTTATCAATACCTCAGTTACTTCATCACAGTCTCAGTTACTTCATCAATACCTCAGTTACTTCATCACTACCTCAGTTACTTCATCAATACCTCAGTTACTTCATCACAGCCTCAGTTACTTAATCAATACCTCAGTTACTTCATCACTACCTCAGTTACTTCATCACAGCCTCAGTTACTTCATCACTACCTCAGTTACTTCATCACTACCTCAGTTACTTTATCAATACCTCAGTTACTTCATCACGGCCTTAGTTACTTTATCAATACCTCAGTTACTTCATCAATACCTCAGTTACTTCATCACTGCCTTAGTTACTTTATCACTGCCTCAGTTACTTTATCACTACCTCAGTTACTTCATCACTGCCTTAGTTACTTTATCAATACCTCAGTTACTTCATCACTACCTCAGTTACTTCATCACTGCCTTAGTTACTTTATCAATACCTCAGTTACTTCATCAATACCTCAGTTACTTCATCACTGCCTCAGTTACTTTATCACTGCCTCAGTTACTTCATCACTACCTCAGTTACTTCATCACTGCCTCAGTTACTTTATCACTACCTCAGTTACTTCATCACTGCCTTAGTTACTTTATCAATACCTCAGTTACTTCATCACTACCTCAGTTACTTCATCACTGCCTTAGTTACTTTATCAATACCTCAGTTACTTCATCACTGCCTTAGTTACTTTATCAATACCTCAGTTACTTCATCACTACCTCAGTTACTTCATCACTGCCTTAGTTACTTCATCACTACCTCAGTTACTTCATCACTACCTCAGTTACTTTATCAATACCTCAGTTACTTCATCACGGCCTTAGTTACTTTATCAATACCTCAGTTACTTCATCACAGTCTCAGTTACTTCATCACTGCCTTAGTTACTTCATCACTACCTCAGTTACTTTATCACTACCTCAGTTACTTCATCACTGCCTTAGTTACTTTATCAATACCTCAGTTACTTCATCACTACCTCAGTTACTTCATCACTGCCTTAGTTACTTTATCAATACCTCAGTTACTTCATCAATACCTCAGTTACTTCATCACTGCCTCAGTTACTTTATCACTGCCTCAGTTACTTTATCACTACCTCAGTTACTTCATCACTGCCTCAGTTACTTTATCACTACCTCAGTTACTTCATCACGGCCTTAGTACTTTATCAATACCTCAGTTACTCATCACTACCTCAGTTACTTCCTCACTGCCTAGTACTTTATCAATACCTCAGTTACTTCATCACTGCCTTAGTTACTTTATCAATACCTCAGTTACTTCATCACTACCTCAGTTACTTCATCACTGCCTTAGTTACTTTATCAATACCTCAGTTACTTCATCACTACCTCAGTTACTTCATCACTGCCTTAGTTACTTTATCAATACCTCAGTTACTTCATCACTACCTCAGTTACTTCATCACTGCCTTAGTTACTTTATCAATACCTCAGTTACTTCATCACTGCCTTAGTTACTTTATCAATACCTCAGTTACTTCATCACAGTCTCAGTTACTTCATCACTGCCTTAGTTACTTCATCACTACCTCAGTTACTTCATCACTACCTCAGTTACTTTATCAATACCTCAGTTACTTCATCACGGCCTTAGTTACTTTATCAATACCTCAGTTACTTCATCAATACCTCAGTTACTTCATCACTGCCTTAGTTACTTTATCACTGCCTCAGTTACTTTATCACTACCTCAGTTACTTCATCACTGCCTTAGTTACTTTATCAATACCTCAGTTACTTCATCACTACCTCAGTTACTTCATCACTGCCTTAGTTACTTTATCAATACCTCAGTTACTTCATCAATACCTCAGTTACTTCATCACTGCCTCAGTTACTTTATCACTGCCTCAGTTACTTTATCACTACCTCAGTTACTTCATCACTGCCTCAGTTACTTTATCACTACCTCAGTTACTTCATCACTGCCTTAGTTACTTTATCAATACCTCAGTTACTTCATCACTACCTCAGTTACTTCATCACTGCCTTAGTTACTTTATCAATACCTCAGTTACTTGATCACTGCCTTAGTTACTTTATCAATACCTCAGTTACTTCATCACTACCTCAGTTACTTCATCACTGCCTTAGTTACTTTATCAATACCTCAGTTACTTCATCACTACCTCAGTTACTTCATCACTGCCTCAGTTACTTCATCAATACCTCAGTTACTTCATCACTACCTCAGTTACTTCATCACAGCCTCAGTTACTTCATCAATACCTCAGTTACTTCATCACAGCCTCAGTTACTTCATCACTACCTCAGTTACTTCATCACTGCCTTAGTTACTTCATCACTACCTCAGTTACTTCATCACTACCTCAGTTACTTTATCAATACCTCAGTTACTTCATCACGGCCTTAGTTACTTTATCAATACCTCAGTTACTTCATCAATACCTCAGTTACTTCATCACTGCCTTAGTTACTTTATCACTGCCTCAGTTACTTTATCACTACCTCAGTTACTTCATCACTGCCTTAGTTACTTTATCAATACCTCAGTTACTTCATCACTACCTCAGTTACTTCATCACTGCCTTAGTTACTTTATCAATACCTCAGTTACTTCATCAATACCTCAGTTACTTCATCACTGCCTCAGTTACTTTATCACTGCCTCAGTTACTTTATCACTACCTCAGTTACTTCATCACTGCCTCAGTTACTTTATCACTACCTCAGTTACTTCATCACTGCCTTAGTTACTTTATCAATACCTCAGTTACTTCATCACTACCTCAGTTACTTCATCACTGCCTCAGTTACTTCATCAATACCTCAGTTACTTCATCACTTCCTCGGTTACTTCATCAATACCTCAGTTACTTCATCACAGCCTCAGTTACTTCATCACTACCTCAGTTACTTCATCACAGCCTCAGTTACTTCATCACAGCCTCAGTTACTTCATCACTGCCTCAGTTACTTCATCACTACCTCAGTTACTTCATCACAGCCTCAGTTACTTCATCACTACCTCAGTTACTTCATCACAGCCTCAGTTACTTCATCACAGCCTCAGTTACTTCATCACTACCTCAGTTACTTCATCACAGCCTCAGTTACTTCATCACTGCCTCGGTTACTTCATCAATACCTCAGTTACTTCATCACAGCCTCAGTTACTTCATCACTACCTCAGTTACTTCATCACAGCCTCAGTTACTTCATCACTACCTCAGTTACTTTATCAATACCTCAGTTACTTCATCACAGCCTCAGTTACTTCATCACTACCTCAGTTACTTCATCACAGCCTCAGTTACTTCATCACTACCTCAGTTACTTTATCACTACCTCAGTTACTTCATCACTGCCTCAGTTACTTTATCACTACCTCAGTTACTTCATCACTGCCTTAGTTACTTTATCAATACCTCAGTTACTTCATCACTTCCTCAGTTACTTCATCACTGCCTCGGTTACTTCATCAATACCTCAGTTACTTCATCACAGCCTCAGTTACTTCATCACAGCCTCAGTTACTTCATCACTGCCTCAGTTACTTCATCACTACCTTAGTTACTTTATCACTGCCTCAGTTACTTCATCAATACCTCAGTTACTTCATCAATACCTCAGTTACTTCATCACTGCCTCAGTTACTTCATCACTGCCTTAGTTACTTCATCACAGCCTCAGTTACTTCATCACTACCTCAGTTACTTCATCACAGCCTCAGTTACTTCATCACAGCCTCAGTTACTTCATCACTACCTCAGTTACTTCATCACAGCCTCAGTTACTTCATCACTGCCTCGGTTACTTCATCAATACCTCAGTTACTTCATCACAGCCTCAGTTACTTCATCACTACCTCAGTTACTTCATCACAGCCTCAGTTACTTCATCACTACCTCAGTTACTTTATCAATACCTCAGTTACTTCATCACAGCCTCAGTTACTTCATCACAGCCTCAGTTACTTCATCACTACCTCAGTTACTTTATCACTACCTCAGTTACTTCATCACTGCCTCAGTTACTTTATCACTACCTCAGTTACTTCATCACTGCCTTAGTTACTTTATCAATACCTCAGTTACTTCATCACTACCTCAGTTACTTCATCACTGCCTCAGTTACTTCATCAATACCTCAGTTACTTCATCACTTCCTCAGTTACTTCATCACTGCCTCGGTTACTTCATCAATACCTCAGTTACTTCATCACAGCCTCAGTTACTTCATCACTACCTCAGTTACTTCATCACAGCCTCAGTTACTTCATCACAGCCTCAGTTACTTCATCACTACCTCAGTTACTTCATCACAGCCTCAGTTACTTCATCACAGCCTCAGTTACTTCATCACAGCCTCAGTTACTTCATCACTGCCTCAGTTACTTTATCACTGCCTCAGTTACTTTATCACTACCTCAGTTACTTCATCACTGCCTCAGTTACTTTATCACTACCTCAGTTACTTCATCACTGCCTTAGTTACTTTATCAATACCTCAGTTACTTCATCACTACCTCAGTTACTTCATCACTGCCTCAGTTACTTCATCAATACCTCAGTTACTTCATCACTTCCTCAGTTACTTCATCACTGCCTCGGTTACTTCATCAATACCTCAGTTACTTCATCACAGCCTCAGTTACTTCATCACTACCTCAGTTACTTCATCACAGCCTCAGTTACTTCATCACAGCCTCAGTTACTTCATCGCTGCCTCAGTTACTTCATCACTACCTCAGTTACTTCATCACAGCCTCAGTTACTTCATCACTACCTCAGTTACTTCATCACAGCCTCAGTTACTTCATCACAGCCTCAGTTACTTCATCACTACCTCAGTTACTTCATCACAGCCTCAGTTACTTCATCACTGCCTCGGTTACTTCATCAATACCTCAGTTACTTCATCACAGCCTCAGTTACTTCATCACTACCTCAGTTACTTCATCACAGCCTCAGTTACTTCATCACTACCTCAGTTACTTTATCAATACCTCAGTTACTTCATCACAGCCTCAGTTACTTCATCACTACCTCAGTTACTTCATCACAGCCTCAGTTACTTCATCACTACCTCGGTTACTTTATCACTACCTCAGTTACTTCATCACTGCCTCAGTTACTTTATCACTACCTCAGTTACTTCATCACTGCCTTAGTTACTTTATCAATACCTCAGTTACTTCATCACTTCCTCAGTTACTTCATCACTGCCTCGGTTACTTCATCAATACCTCAGTTACTTCATCACAGCCTCAGTTACTTCATCACTACCTCAGTTACTTCATCACAGCCTCAGTTACTTCATCACAGCCTCAGTTACTTCATCACTGCCTCAGTTACTTCATCACTACCTTAGTTACTTTATCACTGCCTCAGTTACTTCATCAATACCTCAGTTACTTCATCAATACCTCAGTTACTTCATCACTGCCTCAGTTACTTCATCACTTCCTCAGTTACTTCATCACTACCTCAGTTACTTCATCACAGCCTCAGTTACTTCATCACAGCCTCAGTTACTTCATCACTGCCTTAGTTACTTCATCAATACCTCAGTTACTTCATCGCTGCCTCAGTTACTTCATCACTACCTCGGTTACTTCATCAATACCTCAGTTACTTCATCACTGCCTCAGTTACTTCATCACTACCTCAGTTACTTCATCACTACCTCAGTTACTTCATCACAGCCTCAGTTACTTCATCACAGCCTCAGTTACTTCATCACTACCTCAGTTACTTCATCACAGCCTCAGTTACTTCATCACTGCCTCGGTTACTTCATCAATACCTCAGTTACTTCATCACAGCCTCAGTTACTTCATCACTACCTCAGTTACTTCATCACAGCCTCAGTTACTTCATCACTACCTCAGTTACTTTATCAATACCTCAGTTACTTCATCACAGCCTCAGTTACTTCATCACTACCTCAGTTACTTCATCACAGCCTCAGTTACTTCATCACTACCTCAGTTACTTTATCACTACCTCAGTTACTTCATCACTGCCTCAGTTACTTTATCACTACCTCAGTTACTTCATCACTGCCTTAGTTACTTTATCAATACCTCAGTTACTTCATCACTACCTCAGTTACTTCATCACTGCCTCAGTTACTTCATCAATACCTCAGTTACTTCATCACTGCCTCGGTTACTTCATCACAGCCTCAGTTACTTCATCACAGCCTCAGTTACTTCATCACTACCTCAGTTACTTCATCACAGCCTCAGTTACTTCATCACAGCCTCAGTTACTTCATCACTGCCTTAGTTACTTCATCAATACCTCAGTTACTTCATCACTTCCTCAGTTACTTCATCACAGCCTCAGTTACTTCATCACAGCCTCAGTTACTTCATCACTACCTCAGTTACTTCATCACAGCCTCAGTTACTTCATCACAGCCTCAGTTACTTCATCACAGCCTCAGTTACTTCATCACAGCCTCAGTTACTTCATCACTACCTCAGTTACTTCATCACAGCCTCAGTTACTTCATCACAGCCTCAGTTACTTCATCACAGCCTCAGTTACTTCATCACAGCCTCAGTTACTTCATCAGTACCTCAGTTACTTTATCAATACCTCAGTTACTTCATCACAGCCTCAGTTACTTCATCACTACCTCAGTTACTTCATCACAGCCTCAGTTACTTCATCACTACCTCAGTTACTTTATCACTACCTCAGTTACTTCATCACTGCCTCAGTTACTTTATCACTACCTCAGTTACTTCATCACTGCCTTAGTTACTTTATCAATACCTCAGTTACTTCATCACTACCTCAGTTACTTCATCACTGCCTTAGTTACTTTATCAATACCTCAGTTACTTCATCACTACCTCAGTTACTTCATCACTTCCTCGGTTACTTCATCACTGCCTCGGTTACTTCATCACAGCCTCAGTTACTTCATCACAGCCTCAGTTACTTCATCACAGCCTCAGTTACTTCATCACAGCCTCAGTTACTTCATCACTACCTCAGTTACTTTATCAATACCTCAGTTACTTCATCACAGCCTCAGTTACTTCATCACTACCTCAGTTACTTCATCACAGCCTCAGTTACTTCATCACTACCTCAGTTACTTTATCACTACCTCAGTTACTTCATCACTGCCTCAGTTACTTTATCACTACCTCAGTTACTTCATCACTGCCTTAGTTACTTTATCAATACCTCAGTTACTTCATCACTACCTCAGTTACTTCATCACTGCCTCAGTTACTTCATCAATACCTCAGTTACTTCATCACTTCCTCAGTTACTTCATCACTGCCTCGGTTACTTCATCACAGCCTCAGTTACTTCATCACAGCCTCAGTTACTTCATCACTGCCTTAGTTACTTTATCAATACCTCAGTTACTTCATCACTACCTCAGTTACTTCATCACTGCCTCAGTTACTTCATCAATACCTCAGTTACTTCATCACTTCCTCAGTTACTTCATCACTGCATCAGTTACTTCATCACAGCCTCAGTTACTTCATCACAGCCTCAGTTACTTCATCACTGCCTCAGTTACTTCATCACTACCTCAGTTACTTCATCACTGCCTTAGTTACTTTATCAATACCTCAGTTACTTCATCACTACCTCAGTTACTTCATCACTGCCTCAGTTACTTCATCAATACCTCAGTTACTTCATCACTTCCTCAGTTACTTCATCACTGCCTCAGTTACTTCATCACAGCCTCAGTTACTTCATCACTGCCTCAGTTACTTCATCACTACCTCAGTTACTTCATCACTGCCTCAGTTACTTCATCAATACCTCAGTTACTTCATCACTTCCTCAGTTACTTCATCACTGCCTCAGTTACTTCATCACAGCCTCAGTTACTTCATCACTGCCTTAGTTACTTTATCAATACCTCAGTTACTTCATCACTACCTCAGTTACTTCATCACTGCCTCAGTTACTTCATCAATACCTCAGTTACTTCATCACTTCCTCAGTTACTTCATCACTGCCTCAGTTACTTCATCACTGCCTCAGTTACTTCATCACTACCTCAGTTACTTCATCACAGCCTCAGTTACTTCATCACTGCCTCAGTTACTTCATCAATACCTCAGTTACTTCATCACTTCCTCAGTTACTTCATCACAGCCTCAGTTACTTCATCACAGCCTCAGTTACTTCATCACAGCCTCAGTTACTTCATCACTGCCTCAGTTACTTCATCACAGCCTCAGTTACTTCATCACAGCCTCAGTTACTTCATCACAGCCTCAGTTACTTCATCACAGCCTCAGTTTACCTCAGTCACAGTCAAGGACTAATCAGCTCCTGGTGCTCTTCTTCGGTCTCCAGTCCTCCAGCTCCACCTGTAAAACATCAGCTTTTCATCCTCCACAACTCACCTTCTTAAATAAACTCTAATTGTGCTCAGTTTGTGTGGTTGTGTTTGGGTTCATGAAGACAACACATGACAAAAATGGACAGTGATTTTAAACTTGACAGTCAAAAAGGACCTCAGTTAAGTCATTTTTATCATGTAAGGAACAAAGCAAAGGTAAAACCTATTGTTTCAAGGCATAAATATGGAAACACTACCCTAAGCCTTCATTCATCATGGCTGAATTAGTGTAATTCTCTTTATCTCTGAATCAGTCAGTCCTCCCTCAGATGTCTGCAGCTGGTTCAAATGTTGCTGCACACCTTTTAATGGAAAAACATAAAATAAAGCACATTAGCCCATCCTGGCCTCCCTTCACTGGTTGCCTGTTTATCTTGGAGTTCAGTTTAAAGAACTTCTGTTTGTTTTTAAGGATTTAAACAGCTTATTATTATTGTTATTTTAAACTGTTCAGTATTTACCCAAGTCATTTTATTAGATGTTATTTTGTTTTACCTCCTGGTAAAGTGCTCTTTAAATAATGATGACAATGATGATGATTATGATCACAAGAAACTTTTGCATCATCACCCAGAAGCTGGAAAGAAAAGAGACAAAAACATTTTTCACACCTCACTTAGTAACTCAAGGAATTATTTTAAACTAAATATTTTAGGCTAAAACATTAAACTGTTTATTGGTTGTTGTTTTTTCTTCAATCTCACTGTTATGTTTAGTAATTTCTGCCAAAAGCTGCAGCATTTTCATTTAATCATCTGAATGCAGTATTTGCAAGCCCTACTCTGATTGGATGGAAAGAACCCTGTCTGTGATTGGCTGGTGAGGTGGACAGCTTTTGAAGTCAGAGCGCAGAGCTGGTGTTGAGCGTGGAAGCAGCAGGTTATGGCAGACAGGGAACTGAGGGCGAGGATAGTGGATAGAGAAGAGTTAATCAGTTATGAGCCAGAGTGATGTTTAAACGCTGAATACCTGTCTCACTGCGCGCTCAGACAAAAGACACTAATATCACTCCAGAAGTGGGTATACGTAATTCTGACAGAATAATAAGCGGCTATGCGCCGTATACCCGCGTACACCCTGGACTACACTGTCTGACTTTATGTGAGATCATAAAGCATTGACACTCATTGTGTAGCTTATTTTTTTTACAAATCTGGCAAAATCCTTCCTCATCTTTACCGTCCACAGGCTGCAGCCATGTCCCCAATTCCTCGTTTTCCATCCACTTTTGTTGAAATTTGCATTTTCCCATTCTCTAGCTCTTTCTCCGCCTCGAGCTTCTTTTCTGAACATTATAAAAACAAACAGCTTTACGATCAACCAGAAGCAGTTATATCTGATAATATATCTGACGAAACTGTTTTTATGACCGTATTTTTTTAGAAAAAAAGGCATTTTTAATGCCACAGACAATCACATTTAATGGCTTTTAATGCCAATTAAGGCCTTAATTTAAAAAAAATTAATTTAATGACTTCTAATGCGACGCAGAAACCCTGGAAGAGGATAAAGTTCAAACCGTTTGTTCTCTCGGTCATTATGGCCGACGTCAGATCTCAGGTAAACCGTTTGGTGAACTCTACCTGGGGGCCAGCATCGCTCAGGAGCTCAGGACGGATCAGAACATCAGCTCCCCGACCAGGAAGGCCCACCAGAGGAGAACCAGAACCTCACGCCACCAGAACAACCGTGGACTGGCAGCCCACCACCCCAGAACCAGCTGCATGCAGAAACGCTTTATTCACCTAAAACTTTCTCCTTTCACCTCCTTTCACCTCCTGCTCCTCCTGCTCCTCCTGGTCCTCCTGGTCCTCCTGCTCCGTCGCTCTCTCTGTGATTTCTGCTCCCTCCTCCTGATCCCGTAAAACGCTCTCGCTAATTGTTCCGTACCGGGTCATGAAGTGTTGCTGGTTCTGACCAAATGGGTCCAGTTCCAGAACGCGGCAGCTTCCTCTACCTGTGATGTCATCAGCTGTGGGACGCCACCGTCCCCAGCGCAGGACGTGGACATGTAAACGTCCTGGACTTCATCAGCATGGACCCTCAGGCGGCCCTGGACACGCTGACACAATCAGCAGAGGAAGCGCTTTGCCCAAGGACACAACGGCTGAGATGCTTTGAGCAGGAGTTCAAACCAACAACCCTCCAGCTACAGGAGATAATCGAAATAATTTTGGTTTTGCAGTTTTGAAAAGTAGACTAATTGGACTTGTTCTCCATTATCTCTGCACATGTTGCTTCTGTCCGTCTTGCTCTCTGGTTTTGGTGGTGAAGCGCTGCGTCTCCTGCAGGATGTCCGTCTGCAGGAGGCAGAGGTCCGGTGTCTGTTCCTCAGACACATGAAGGGACCCTGAAACTGAAGCCCAGCCTGAAGCTGCTGAAACAGAAACCTGCTGGCCGGGTTTTAGACCAACATCCCTGAGCGGTTCTGTTCCTCGTCGACCCACCGGACCCAGAACATTAACTCACTGAGCCTCATCTCCTCAGAGGCATTTCTGGTGCCGCTGTGTATTCTAGCTTCCTCCTCTCATTGGTAAAAACATCCAGCTTCAGTGGACTTGTTCTCCACCACAGGTTCTGTTGGAAGTCCACAGAGATCCTGCAGATCTCAGCGGCTGGAGAGACATCGTAAAAGTCATTGTTCTGCTGTCTGTCTGCGACCCGTTTCAGAACCAGCAGTCATGGTGCCAGATGACAGAAGTTTATTTGTTGCACGTTTCAGTAACAATTCAGTGCTGAACATGAACAGAACCACAAAAAAAAACATTTTAGACCAGATTACAAACTAAAACATCAACAGTCAAAGAAAATCCTGAACAAACATGTTTTTAACTTTAATTTAAAGGAACTCAGGCTTTCAGCACTTTTCCAGTTTTCTAGGAGTTTGTTCCAGATCAATGGAGCATAGGAACTAAATGCTGCTTCTCCATGTCTGGTTCTGGTTCTGGTTCTGGTTCTGGTTCTGGTTCTGCAGAGCAGATTCTTCTAAAGATAAACATGGATTAGTTTCTCCAGATCCTGCTGAGACATCAGTCCTTTAATCCTGGAAATGTTCTCCAGGTTCTAGAAGGTCCACCTTGTCTTCAGATGGAGGTTCAGGTGTGAGTCCATCACTACTCCCAGGTTTCAGGCCTGATCAGTGGTTCCTAGCTGAAGCAGCTGAAGCTGTGAGCTAACTCTGGATCTCTCCTCTATTGGTCCAGAAATTATTCCTTCAGTTTAGTTTTTATTCAGTTAAAGAACATTTTGTCTCCTCCTGCATTGATTTCTTCTATTTCCTCAGAGGCTGAACTGGTTCATAGTCACCTGGTGACATGGTGATGTAGAGCTGTGTGTCGTCTGCATAGTGATGGTAGCTGATGATGTTTATGATCTGAGCTAGAGGAGCATGTAGATCTAGAACAGGAGGAACCCAGGATGGAACCTTGGAGAACCCCACATGTGATTTATGTCGTCTCTGATGTAAAGTTACCTGCTGACACTAAAAGTCCTTTAAGTAGGATTTAAACCAGTGGAGAGCTGCAGCAGAGAGGCCGACCCAGTTCTCCAGATGTTCTACCAGGATGGAGTGATCCACAGTATCAATGCTGCACTGAGGTCCACCAGAACCAGCACTGAGGTCCAACAGAACCACTGAGGTTCTGAGGTCCAACAGAACCAGCACTGAGGTTCTGAGGTCCATCAGAACCAGCACTGAGGTTCTGAGGTCCACCAGAACCAGCACTGAGGTTCTGAGGTCCACCAGAACCAGCACTGAGGTTCTGAGGTCCATCAGAACCAGCACTGAGGTTCTGAGGTCCACCAGAACCAGCACTGAGGTTCTGAGGTCCAACAGAACCAGCACCTTGATCAGGGCGGTCTCTGTACTGTGGTGAGGAAACCTGACAGGAGAACATCAAAGCGGCTGGTCGTTGTTAAGAAGGTGTTTAATTGTTGAAACTCAGCTTTTTCTATAATCTGCTGATAAAGGAGGTTTGAGATGGGCCTGAAGTTCTGGAGGAGAAGTTTGTCTAAATTGTTCTTTTTCAGCAGTGGTTTCATAATTGCTGTTTTTAGGGACTGGAGGAAAACTCCTGACAGAAGGGACGTGTTTATTATCTGAGTCAAATCAGACGCTATGCCAGGCAGAACGTTCTTAAAGAACGCTGTGGGTAGAACATCAAGGCAGCAGGAGGAGGAACTTAGCTGCTGAACAAGCCCCCCCCCCCCCCTCAATATTGGGAACCTTTAAATTTTAGTCTGATTATCACTGTCACCTTCATGTGGATCTTTAGTCCGGTTCTGATGGCAGGAGAACCAGAACCAGCTGGAAGCTCAGGCCAACAGGGCGCAGCAGGTTGGAGAACCTATGAAAGCTGAAATAAAGCAACAAGAACCAGTTCAGCTTTCATTTCTCTCAGATTTATTGTTCATCTTGAAGCTGGTCGGTTCTGATCCAGTCAAAGCTGAATAACACCTTCAGCCCCGCTCACAGCTCTGTGCTCAGCATCAAACATTCATGTTTGTGTGAGAGGTCAGAAATTTAAAGGGCCAGTTCACCCAGAAGCCGCAGGGCTCACAGGACCAGGACTTCTTTCCACCAGGACCACCGCAGGGTTTCCTGGACACGACTCGCACCTTCTGGGTCTCACCTGTGGCTGAGGAGGAACGTTTCATGGCTGAAGCACGAAGTCTGGTCCACATCATCGCTCCATGACGAAGAACACGTGGCCTTCAACTCAGAGAACGTCACTTCCTGTAACCACACACAGCCTGTGGGTCTTCAGGTTCTGATTGGTTTATATAAAGCATCAAACTTCTTCTTGCTGCTTCATCTGAAGCTTTTCTACAGACGGAATATTCTCAGCTGAAACGTTTCCTCACATCCTTTTCTCTTCTCATCCTCAGACAGAGAACCCAGCTCGCTCTGGAAGGAAGTGTTCTGGTACCGGACAGCACCCGGGTCAGATGGACCTCCTCAGCAGTGGTTCTACTCCCAGATGGTCCCCCCACCCCCATCCCTGTGTCCCAGCCAGTGTTGTAGGACTCGAGTCCGAGTCATTAGCTAAATTTAGAGACTCGTGACTTGACTTGGACTTGAGCACTGATGACTCGAACTTGGACTCGGACTCCTACGTTCAGATCATGCTGACTCGGAAATTGAGAAAAAGACTCAATAGGCTATAAGGCTATAGTTTTAATATGTCATTAGAATATTATTTGGTGTACGACTTTAATATCTAAATTATTAGTGCAATGTGGTGGAGTGTGGATTTTTTTTTTTTTAGTTTAAAAACATGTAGGCTATGCTTACTTTAGTGCGGAACTTGGACTCGACTTGACTCTGATTTTTTTTTAAAGACTCGGACTTGAACACTGGAGACTGGAACCTGCACTCGGACTCGAGTCCAGGTGACTTGTGACTTGACTACAACACTGGTCCCAGCACACAGGTCCGGGCTTTGACTAGACCGCTGCTACATCATTTTCTCTCTCAGCTGTTCTGCTGTAGTTCTGCTGCTGATCATTGTTCTGCTGACCAGCCCGTTTGGACCGAGCTGGACTCATTTGGTTCAGAGGACCTTGCGGTCCCTCTGGTCCAGTTTTGTTCTGGTTCCTGGATCGTCTGACCCGACGCTGAGCGGCTGGACTCGTGGCTTTGATGGCGCTGTTCTGGTAAAAGATGCGTCCGTTTTCTGAACCCGACTGAGGAAGCAGAGTGAGATGAAGAGGAGGGCGGGTCAGAAGAAGGGCTTTTTGTGGCTGTATCGATCCGGGAGGAGACGCTCTCTGTCTCTGTAACCTCGTTAATAATTCAGCGTGGGACGAAGGACGGAGGAGACGGCAGGAGGTTCCTCAGCAGGACTGGAGATTCTCCTTCAGTCGCGTCCCTGAAGTCCAGAGAGGTCACCAGGAGGAGACCGGAGACCAGGTCCAGACTGCAGGTTCTGGATGGTCCTCAGGTCAAAGCCACGTCTGACCAACGCACAAAAACACGTTAAAAAGGAAAAGCATGAAGGTTTAGTCTGAAGGGACTAAATCTGCAGGATGTTTCAGGTTCTGACTGAAAGTGTGACAGAGAAGAATTTCTGCTCAGTTTAACACCAGAACCACAAAGCCACCTTTAAACCATCAGAATAAAAGTGGCCTCTGCTAGCGCTCCACTTTCCTCTGTTTCATCTGAACAACAAACACTTTGTGGTCTCTGCTGGATCTCCAATATCAGCCTCATCGTCTGCTCTCAAAGCTCCAGAGATCCAATCTAATAAACTCAGAGCGTGTTCTGATGACCCGCCAGGCTTTGCTGCACATATTAAAGAAACAGCCTCACAGAGCCGCCATGTCTCCTCTGCAGCTGATCGCTCAGATGTTTGTGAGAAGGTGTTTTCCTGCAGCTCAGAGAGCTGACCGAGCAGCTCCTGCAGCTCGCAGTTTGTTCCATCACTAATTTATCGGAGCTCCTTCAGCCTGAATGTTTCATGAAGACGTAGAAATAGTTCTGCACAGGTCAGCCACCCCTGAGGGCCACGTGGTTCACACTAAGCCCTCCTGAGGCGCCGCTTCCAGCTTCACACACGCATTTATCCACAGACACCCCAAACATCTCCCACGGCTCACAGATTACTGCTTTTATTTTATCTCATACTAAAAAAGGAGATAAATCATCTTCTTTCTTCCAGCTAGTAATTACCAACATGTAGCTTCAAGTCTGAAGTTAAGAGATGAGGAAAAGCTCAAAGCAGCTGAGAACTCGACCAAAAGCTGCTGCTGGAGAAAAAAGACAACATTCCTCCAGTTAGCAGGAGGAACGTTGTCTGAAGGAAAGCAGCTTGGAAACCTTCCAAACCGGCACCCTGTGGAGGGATTTCAAAGCTCCACGGTGAGCCCAGCGACCAGGCAGCATCCAGGGAGACGTGGAAATGTGGATTTGGAGATGGAGGATGGCAGCATGTGGCTATGGTTCACACCAGGGAGCAGCTGCTAGATTTCTCTAAGTAACCCAGCAGGTTGATTCCAGTTTGGACCGACGAAGAGACGCAAATACTTCCAAGTCTCAGCCGTAAAGAAATAAACTCGCCACATTCATTAAAGCCTCCCTCCAGGCTAGTTAGCAACCTCTACTTCCTGTTTATAACAGCCAATTGCAACGTATGATGATGTTACACGGTGTGTCTCCTGATTAATTCACTACAAACAACATCTGATGCACATTTTACTTTTTGCAATATTTTAAAGGTTCGCTCAAAATTTGCATTAGCATTAGATGGAAACAGCAAATTACCTGCAGCATTCACTCCTCCTGAAAGAGCGTAGAGCCACAGTGGACAGTCGTCTGCATTGTTGATGGCTTTGCAGCAATCCCTCATACTGAGCATGCATGAAGCGACAGTGGAGAGGAAAACTCCCCTTTAACAGGGAGGAGAACCTCCAGCAGAACCAGAACCAGGCTCAGTGTGAACGCTCATCTGCCTCCACCCACTGGGGCTTAGAGAAGACAGAGCAGAGACACAGAAAGCTCAGAAGCTCACATTGACCCAGGAGTACTTTCTATGTTAGAGAAGACAGAGCAGAGACACAGAAAGCACAGAAGCTCACATTGACCCAGGAGTACTTTCTATGGTAGAGAAGACAGAGCAGAGACACAGAAAGCTCAGAAGCTCACATTGACCCAGGAGTACTTTCTATGTTAGAGAAGACAGAGCAGAGACACAGAAAGCTCAGAAGCTCACATTGACCCAGGAGTACTTTCTATGGTAGATGGTAATAGAGGATGATCTGCCTCCCCTGATGATGTCACAGCTAACAGAACACCAGACCAGGTGTACCTTCTATGAAGAGAAAAATTACAGAGAATAAAAAGCTAAAAGCTGAAATAACAACAACCAATGCAGATTGGAGAGCAGTAGGAGAACTCAGCAGAGAGAGAGAAATAGACCCTGATGTCCTCCAGTAGCCTAAGCCTATAGCAGCATAACTATAGAGATAGCTCAGGGTAACATGAGCCACTCTGACTAGAAGCTTTGTCACAAAGGAAAGTTTTAAGATTAGTCTTAAAAGTAGACGGGGTGTCTGCCTCACGGACCAAAACTGGGAGTTGGTTCCACAGGAGAGGAGCCTGATAGCTAAAGGATCTGCCTCCCATTCTACTTTTTAATGTTAAACTCTCAGATGATCTGCTCACCCTTCATTTATAATCTGATTAATTTCAGGTTCCTGCAGCTGTTTTCTCCTGATCTTTCCTCGTTTCTTTGTTCCTGATAAAGTTTCATGTAAACGTTCCGTCCTCCTGATTAAAGGTCTGAGCTGAAGAGGCTGCCTGAACCTCAATGTTGAGGAGATATACTTTAGCACATAGTGAGCCCTATATAAGCCAGTCAAACTCCTCGTATGTATCTGGCAAATAAAGCTGGTTCTGATTCTGAAGGAGGGTTTACCAGCGGACCCAGAACCAGTCATCCAATCAGCTGCTGTCGTTTAGGTCAGCCGAGACAGAAACCGATTCACCGTCTGATTCGGGCTGAAATCCTGTTCAAAGGTCACATTCTTACATTTCCAGCTGAAAACTAAATAAAACATGAAGTAAACTGACCTCAGATGAACATAAAACAACGTGACGCCATTCCCGACTCATATTTCTGATTTGGAGTCTGAGCAACTTCAGAATTAATTACACAATTACACTTTTACAAAGTGAACTTTCCAATTTATATAGATATTTGCATACTTCTCATCTTTTATCTCTGAAACCATCAAATCAAATGAAATGTTCTCATTCTCAAAACAAATCTACTAATTTTAGACCTATGATCTAAATTCACTCGTTTGTGGGCCCTGGCTGGTTTTAGGGGCCCTAAGCAGCTGCTTAGTTCGTTTAAGACGCCATTTCAGCTCATTTCTCTAAAGCAGGTATTTAACCTACTGCGGCCCCAGCACACCTCAATCAAATCATCACATGACCTCGTCAGGAGCCACCAGGAGCTGCAGGGGCCCATTAGTCTCCCATTTATTTATGCCAGGCGTGTGGAGGCAGGGAAACACCTAAAACACGCAGAACGCTGAGGACCTTCTGCTCTGAACTGTAGAGGCTTCACAGTGTGGGGGAAACAGCGCCCCCTGAGCTCTCAGTGGAAATGAACGGCCTTCCCAGTGTGGTCAAACAGTGGTACTGCAGGGTATGAGGAGGCTGGAGCATTTTTACATTAAATCTGCTGCAAGAGGATAAAAACAAGAGTAAACATAGAGAATAAATGAAAGGGAAATGAAACAAAGTGAACAGGAAGCCGTTTTCTCTGCTGGACCTCCAGGACTTGGTCTGTGTGGAAACTTTGGGGGACAGTAGAAACCCGATCCTGCCTCCGTGTGCCCGTCTGGTCTCCTGATCCTTTGTCTCGTCTGCGCCGCTACGCTCCATGGGAACATGATCACAGGTGGGTTCTACCTGTCACTTCACCTGGCCGGCTGCCCCTCCCGCCAGCGAACACCTGAGCCAGGAAGGAGGAGAGCCAAACACACGTGGAGGTTTTTCTGCCTCCTCAGAGATCCAGATGTTTTCTGGAGAAGAAACCTTTTCCAGGTGTGAATGTCACCTGCAAACATCTGCATGATGAATGAGGCATCAGACGCAGATTATTCAGGTCAAACCCTTTAAAATAATAATAAGAAGAAGAGATCAGATCTAAAAACGGGTCAGCGGACCAGTTGATGGTTTTATGTCACAGACGTGGAGGTTTTCAGCGCCAGCGTCCGTCAGCCCCCCCCCCCCCCCCCCCCCTGGTTCTGAACCAGCTGTGGGTCAGTGGCCGAGCCGCCTCAGCGCCTCTGAGCTGCAGAGTTCTGGCTGCGGGTCCGGATGGCCCGTGCTGGCGTCTGGTTTCAGGAGGCGGTGAGGAGGAACCGGTGCCAGTCACAGGAAATGAAAGCTTAATTAAAGCTCGGCTGCTGCACATGTGGACAAACAGAACTTATTACAGACGGCTCTGTTCAGCAACACTAATATTTACCTCAGCCTGCATCGCTAACACACGGTTCTGAGGCCGGGTCCAGCTTTAATAACCCGAGGCGTGTTCCTGAGCGAGCAGAACCAACAGAACCAGGAGCTGTTTAATTACAGCCTCCCACTCAGCCGTGTGCATCTAAAAGGAGCCGCGGTGCTGCAGAGCATCAGCGTTCGTGTTCTGCCGCAGTGCCACGTCTCCGTCCTCCCACTCCGGGCTAAAAACAGAACCACCGGCTCTCATTACACTCTCCCAGAGTCCAATCAATGCTGCCGGGCCCCTGGGGGCCCACACTGAGTGCACACGAACAAAGCCGGGCCTCAGAACCCGCTACAGGAGCTCCCTGTTGTTCCCTGAGCTCAGACCGCTGGTCATACCGGACCCCTTCCTCCGGTACCGGCCCGGATCAGAGGTTCTGAGGGCAGAGCCCCACATCCCGGCCGCTTGGTTCTGAACAGAACTCCAAACTGAGCGTGGTCCTCCTAAGACCCGGGTTCAGTTCTGGTGAAATGAGCCGGGCTGACCCAGCAGGGTCCCCTGGGTTCTGCTTCTCCAGACCGGTTCCAGTACCTGGTTCTGTTCTGGGAGAAGCTGGTTTTAACCAACTGGGTTAATACTGAGAACAACCAGGCCAGTAACAGACCTGGATCGGATCAGAAACCTTAAATTCTGCAGAACCAGATGCAGAGGTCCGTTCTCCAAATCTGCTGAGATCTCTGAGCTCCTGGCTCAGCCTTAACTTCCTGCTGGGAGCTGATTGGCTGATACACACCTGTGCTGCTAGCATGAGAGGAGAGAAGTGAGGCGGTCAGACGGGGTCAGAAAACGTGTCATGATGATGAAACTTTAGCTAAACTGATGGTCAGAGCATCAGAATGTTTGAACCTTATCTCCATCCTCATCATCATTGTGAGTAGCTGCTTCTGTCTCCTCTCCATTAAGCTCATTTCCTGCTTCCTCTACCTGCTGCTAACGCCTCTCACCTGTCAGCGTCTTACTGCCATCACCTGCTGGGATAAAGGAGCGCCATGACACGTAGAAAGCAGAGCAGCTGCTGCTGCGTTTTTATTCAGGATTATTCCCGTTATTTATTTACCAATAAAATGATGTTACAGTTAGAGCCGCACCTTCAACCCAACGGCGCTAAAACTAATTTCCCTCTATGGAGACGATAAAATTTATTTTATCTACATATTAATAATCGTCTGATTGGTAAAGAGGTTTCTGAGCTCATTTCCTCCATTGTTCAGCCAATCAGCTCTCTCTGTTCAGGTGGATCAGCCAATCAGCTCTCTCTGTTCTCTCTCTCAGCCCGGTTCTGAGAGTAAACCCGGCTGGACTCGTTTGGACCATCCATGGTTCTGCTGAGGATCCGGACCCGGGTGGAACCGCCTCTGATGGCGGAGCTTCCAGCTTCATCTGATCAGGTTCTGGTGGTTCTGGCACCACCAGAACCACCAGAACCTGTCCCCCCCCCCCAAAGGAAGTCTATATTTAGCCGCTACACAACATTTTTTAAGCTCTGTAACTCGGCCCCGCCCCCGCGGGGATCTCCGTGGCAACCCCTGGTTTCCCGGGACGACGCCGCCTCCTCTTCCTCAGATGCTCTGAGGTTCTGGATCAATGGACGGTCCCCCCTCAGAACCGGACCGGTGCTAAATCTAAACTAGCATTCAGAACCAGAGAGAAGCGGCTGGTTCTCTCGGGCCGGGCTGAACCGAGCTGGGCTCCAGGTTCTGACCCGCTTTTAGCTTGGAAGACGTCAGGTCTGGAACCGGAGGACCAGCTTCATCTGCAACAGGCTGGAGGTTCTCTGTGGGACGGCAGGAGATCAGGAGAGGACCTCAGGTCTCCTCAGCCCTCTGAGGGACACCAAGAACCCTGTGGAGGACCTGAAAGCACCTCCAGCAGAATGAGAGGTGCTCCAGAGGAGATGTGTGATCCACCATCAGCAGAAGACAACTGATGGATGGAGAGAGGACCTTCTTCCTGCAGCGATCAGACGAGGACTATCTGCTCTACAATCAGCCCGGCTGGGTCTGATGAGCTTCTCAGAAAACTTTGTGTGGTGCTCGACCCGCAGCCGTCACTAATCCGCTTTTAATTAAAAGCAGACCCGGTTCTTCCTTCAATTAACCTTCAGCCTCGGCCAATCAGCTGCGGCGGCGTGAAGCTGGACCCCGGCAGCAGCAGGCGTCACCTCTCTAATCTCCGTCCCGCCGGGGGACAGGAAGTACGGGACGCTAATTAAAGGCGGACACGGTGGCGTCTCCAGTCACGTGACCTTCATCACCTTTCTTCTGACACGAGAACCAAACTTCAGGAACTCAGACTATGGTTGCTTCAGGAATTAGACCGAGCCCAAACTGAAATGAAACGCATCTGAGGCCTTGTCCACACGTAGCCGGTCTGGATTAAACGCACAGCTCCTGCCAGGCCTGCAGGGGGCAGTCTGCCGCGAGGCCGCCACCTGTCAGCCAATCAGAATCCTTCAGAACAACCACATGGTCTCAGGAGCTAACAGCGGGGAACCAGCCGTGATGTTAGATGTTCCACCAGCGCGTTTAGTTTCAGTAACTCCTCCACAAAATGAGCCGCGCTTCATTTTTCAGATTTCTGAATTTACTTTGAAGTCTCGACTCCGAGCTGCAGACAGGAAATGCTGCCGTGGTAACCAGGCCCGCTCCACGCCGTGGCCAGAACCGTGGCGCCGCAGACCCCAAAGGTCCGTTTACAGGTCAGGCAGGCTTGAAACAATCGACCCAGCGGTGCCGTCAGGTTCTGTTTTTAAGGAAACCAGAAAAAAATGTGATAAAAGTTTTTCTGAACAACAATAATGAGGCGCAGCATCAGCGTCTAGGAGAGGAAGATCCAGCAGAACCCGCCATGACCCGGACGCAGTCCTGCTGTGGTGTGCTGTAGTCTGGCTTCAGAACCACAACCGGGTCGCTGCTGTAAAACGGTTCTCCTCTGAATGAAAGAGCAAAGGCAGCAACTCGTTTCCACACAGATTTTATACGTCTTCATAGATACAATAATTAGCGTCATGGTGATCAAACATAAATACTTTAAATCACAGCGAATATTTACAGACGGAACATTTCAACCACAGATCTGACGCCAGGACGTAGTCATAGCCGGGCCCCAGCACAGAATACCAGGACGTAGTCATAGCCGGGCCCCAGCACAGAATACCAGGACGTAGTCAGAGCCCAAAGCCAGGCCAGAGTGAGGAACTGTGACTGAACCGAGTTCTGCAGGAAGCGGACCGAGCCGAGCCAGAACATTCAGGTATGTTTGTGACAGACGGAACCCAGACAGAACCGTTCAGAACCAAACGCTTTGGATTCAGAACCTTTCTGCCTGCTGCGGCTGCAGGTTGTTTGTCCAGCTGGGCTTCCGTAGTGAAAGTCATTCTGTAGTGAAACACAAACGCAGCGCCGCGTCTCCAGGTGAGCGGGGAGCCAACGGCCGGCAAGCTCACCTGAAACGGTAACCATGGCAACCAGAGCTCCACCCCGATTGGCTGTTACTGTCATGGTGACCGTTTCAGACTCGCTCCAGCACATAGTCGGGTCCCAGAGTTAATTATGCGCACAGGAAGCGATGAGGTCAGTTGTGAGTTTTCCAGATCATAGCCAGGACCCAGAGCGATGGATGGTGCCGTCTAATTACAGTACATTCAACAGAGAAATGAAGTGAGACCGAATGTTCATGTCCTCAGAGCTCTTCTCCATCCAGAACCTCTCAGGTTCTTCCGCCATGAACAGATAAATCCAGCATTTAGACCCAGCCAGGAACCGTTACCGGCTCCAGGCAGTAGATGGAGCCCACAGCAGGTTGTAAATGCAGCGACTGAGATGGAGGGAAGCGAGCGTGACGGATCCAGGATGTAGCCTCATCCGGAACCGACTGCACTGCTGCCAGCGGGACTCTCCTTACTGAGCCGGACTAATTCCTGGGACAGAAGCTCCAGGTCCTGCAGGAAGACAGAAGGTTTGGGTCAGAGAGACGCCTGATGGTACCAGGTCCGGTTCTGCTGGACTTAACGAGTCAGAACCGGTCTTAGTCCCACCTGCCAGATCTTCTTTATGACCCAGCATTACCCAGAAACCATCACTGCGGATCTCGTTAAGGAGAACACTCCCCATCGGTGGTTTGTAATGACCGGTTCTGCTCAGAACCCGTTGGGTCCTGCTATCTGATGTGAGGAGAACCCACAGGAACCCGTTGGGTCCTGAGGAGAACCCACAGGAACCCTGCGTGTCTGAGCGCCTCACCTTCTGCAGGTGCATGTTCTTGGTGAGCTGCTCCTCCAGCATGTTCTGCAGCTTCTTGTTCATCTCCCTCAGGTTCTCGTCTCCTGGTTTCACCAGATCTCGCAGAACCGAGCCCAGACCCCCCCGCTCTGCCTGGAAGCCTCCGTGAGCGCCGAGCACGCTGCCCGACACGTCTGAGGAGAGGAAGAGGAGAGGAGACGATGAAGAGGAGAGGAAGAAGAGAGGAAGAGAGGAAGAGGAGACGATGAAGAGGAGAGGAAGAAGAGAGGAAGAGAGGAAGAGGAGACGATGAAGAGGAGAGGAAGAGGAGAGGAGAGGAGAGGAAGAGGAGACGATGAAGAGGAGAGGAAGAGGAGAGGAAGAAGAGAGGAAGAGTAGAGCAAGAAGAGACGAAGAGTAGAGGAAGAAGAGACGAAGAGGAGAGGAAGAAGTGAGGAAGAGGAGAGGAAGAAGAAAGGAAGAAGAAAGGAAGAGTAGAGGAGAGGAAGAGTAGAGGAGAGGAAGAGGAGGAGAGGAAGAAGAGAGGAGAGGAAGAGGAGGAGGAGAGGAGAGGAGAGGAAGAGGAGACGAAGAAGAGAAGAGGCGAAGAGAAGCCGAGAAGTAAGAGTAGAGGAAGAAGAGAGGAAGAAGAAAGGAAGAAGAGACGAAGAGGAGACGAAGAGGAGAGGAAGAGGAGAGGAAAAGGAGAGGAAGAAGAGAGGAAGAAGAGAAGAAGAAAGGAAGAGGAGAGGAAGAAGAGAGGAAGAGGTAGGACGAAGAGGGACGCGTAGAGGGAAGAAGAGAGGAAGAGTAGAGGAAGAAGAAGAGACGAAGAGAGCTTGAAGAGGACGAGGTAAGCGGAGAGGAAACGGAGAGGAGAAGAGAGGAAGAAGAGAAGAGGCGAGGAGCAAGACGAGCGAAGAGGAGAGAAGGAAGAAGAGAGGAAGAGTAGAGGAAGAAGAAAGGAAGAAGAGAGGAAGAGTAGAGGAAGAAGAGAGGAAGAGTAGAGGAAGAAGAGACGAAGAGGAGACGAAGAGGAGAGGAAGAGGAGAGGAAAAGGAGAGGAAGAAGAGAGGAAGAAGAGAAGAAGAAAGGAAGAGGAGAGGAAGAAGAGAGGAAGAGGAGACGAAGAGGAGAGGAAGAAGAGAGGAAAAGGAGAGGAAGAAGAGAGGAAGAAGAGAGGAAGAGAAGAGGAAGAAGAGAGGAAGAGGAGACGAAGAGGAGAGGAAGAAGAGAGGAAGAGGAGAAGAAGAAGAAAGGAAGAGGAAAGGAAGAGGAGAGGAAGAGGAGAGGAAGAAGAGAGGAAGAGGAGAGGAAGAGGAGACGAAGAGGAGAGGAAGAAGAGAGGAAGAAGAAAGGAAGAGGAGAGGAAGAAGAGAGGAAGAGGAGAGGAAGAAGAGAGGAAGAGGAGACGAAGAGGAGACGAAGAGGAGAGGAAGAAGAGAGGAAGAGGAGAAGAAGAAGAAAGGAAGAGGAAAGGAAGAGGAGAGGAAGAGGAGAGGAAGAAGAGAGGAAAAAGAGGAAGAAGAGAGGAAAAAGAGGAAGAGGAGAGGAAGAGGAGTCAGCGAGCCGGGCCAGACTACAGAACACGGTCTGGGTCGGTACCGCTCTCCTTCAGACATGGAACAGCAGCAGAGTCCAGCTCCAGGAGGTTCTGGTGGGTCCAGAAACTCCTGCAGCTGGACTCTGAGGAAGGAGACCCAGTCTGTGTCAATCAGAACCAGCAGATGGTCCATAAGAGCGCTGAACCAGGAGGAGGTCCAGCTGAGGCTGGCGCCACCAGAAATGTTCCTAAACGGGTCCGGTACCAACAGAACATTTTAACCGGGATCATCAGCTGAAGCGTTGGTCCGGTTCTGAGCAAGTTCTGGCGGCGCCGAGCCAGACAGTGAGAGAAGCAGCAGCAGAGGTTTGGGAAGGAGAAGGAACATCTGGACCCGCAGAACCGGGTTCTGGTTCTGGCTGTGCGGGTCGGACTCACCTCTGCGACTGTCCATCACGTAGGTCTCGATGATGGCGCTCTTCCTGCAGATGTCCTCAGCCATGGAGGAGCAGCTCACCTCCAGATGTTTCACCTGCCACAGAGACACGGTCAGCCCCGCCCCTCACCTGGACACAGGTGAGCTGCTCACCTTCTCCTCCAGCAACTATTCAGCCCCGCCCCTCACCTGGACAACAGGTGAGCTGCTCACCTTCTCCTCCAGCATCTATTCAGCCCCGCCCCTCACCTGGTGTCCAGGTGAGCTGCTCACCTTCTCCTCCAGCATCTATTCTGCCCCGCCCCTCACCTGGACACAGGTGAGCTGCTCACCTTCTCCTCCAGCATCTATTCAGCCCCGCCCCTCACCTGGACAACAGGTGAGCTGCTCACCTTCTCCTCCAGCATCTATTCTGCCCCGCCCCTCACCTGGACAACAGGTGAGCTGCTCACCTTCTCCTCCAGCATCCATTCAGCCCCGCCCCTCACCTGGACAACAGGTGAGCTGCTCACCTTCTCCTCCAGCATCTATTCTGCCCCGCCCCTCACCTGGATAACAGGTGAGCTGCTCACCTTCTCCTCCAGCATCTATTCAGCCCCGCCCCTCACCTGGACAACAGGTGAGCTGCTCACCTTCTCCTCCAGCATCTATTCAGCCCCGCCCCTCACCTGGACAACAGGTGAGCTGCTCACCTTCTCCTCCAGCATCTATTCAGCCCCGCCCCTCACCTGGACAACAGGTGAGCTGCTCACCTTCTCCTCCAGCATCCATTTAGCCCCGCCCCTCACCTGGACACAGGTGAGCTGCTCACCTTCTCCTCCAGCAACTATTCAGCCCCGCCCCTCACCTGGACTCCAGGTGAGCTGCTCACCTTCTCCTCCAGCAACTATTCAGCCCCGCCCCTCACCTGGACACAGGTGAGCTGCTCACCTTCTCCTCCAGCATCCATTCAGCCCCGCCCCTCACCTGGACACAGGTGAGCTGCTCACCTTCTCCTCCAGCATCTATTCAGCCCCGCCCCTCACCTGGACACAGGTGAGCTGCTCACCTTCTCCTCCAGCATCTATTCTGCCCCACCCCTCACCTGGACACCAGGTGAGCTGCTCACCTTCTCCTCCAGCATCTATTCAGCCCCGCCCCTCACCTGGACACAGGTGAGCTGCTCACCTTCTCCTCCAGCAACTATTCAGCCCCGCCCCTCACCTGGACACAGGTGAGCTGCTCACCTTCTCCTCCAGCATCCATTCAGCCCCGCCCCTCACCTGGACACAGGTGAGCTGCTCACCTTCTCCTCCAGCATCCATTCAGCCCCGCCCCTCACCTGGACACAGGTGAGCTGCTCACCTTCTCCTCCAGCATCTATCCAGCCCCGCCCCTCACCTGGACAACAGGTGAGCTGCTCACCTTCTCCTCCAGCATCTATTCAGCCCCGCCCCTCACCTGGACACAGGTGAGCTGCTCACCTTCTCCTCCAGCATCCACTTCTCCTGCTGGACCTCGGCGAGCCGCTGGAAGAGCTCGCCCACCTCGTCGTCAGAGAGTTCTGCAGGACGCTGGGACTGAGGACTTCCTCCTCCGGACTGAGGACACACAGACGGAACCGGGTCACACGGACCTCAGAACCCAGAACCCAGAACCCTGACCCGCCCCCCGGTACCAGAACCCCGCCTTCACAGGCAGAACATGGTACCGTTGGTATTGGGCCGGTTCTCTGCGCTGGAGGGTTCTACTGCTGGGACCCGGTCCAGAAGGACCCGGTCCAGAAGGAGGCGCTGTACCTACCCGGTTCTGATGGGTCGGCTGGACCTCCTTCATCACGTCCTTGTAGGAGAACGAGGAGACGGAGGACGAGTCTCCGGTCTGCTGAGTCCGACTGGGACTGTTGATCTCAGACAGAACCAGCTCCTCCAGACCTGGAAGCACAGGATGAGGAAACAGAACCGTGAACGGGCCGGTTCTGATGCTCTGCCTTTCAGAGGGAACCGGGCCCAGACCTGAAAGCCGTACTTGTTAGAACCGGCAGGTTTCAGGGGAACCTGGTTCTGGAACCTGGTTGGTCTGCAGGCTCTGCTGAGCCAGAACAGAAGATAACTGCTTTGGGTCAGGAGTTCTGGTTCTGGTTCTGGTTCTGTGCTTCCAGTGCAGCTACAGATACAGACGGCGCCGTTTATCTGGAGCGCCTCAAAACGGACCGCTGACTGTTTCAGAGCATCGCTTAGAGAACCAGAACCAGCCGGGCCTGTGATCCAGACTTTGACTAGGCCGCTCCAAACCTTCACTGTGCTCCACTCTAAGGTGCTGTTTGGGTCAGTTCTGCTGGGTAGAACCAGCAGTTCTACTCAGAACCAGCTGTTCTGCTGGTTCTACCCAGTAGAACCGCTGGTTCTGCTGGGTAGAACCAGCAGAACCAGCGGTTCTACTGGTTCTGGGTAGAACAGCTGGTTCTGCTGGGTAGAACCAGCAGTTCTACTCAGAACCAGCTGTTCTGCTGGTTCTACTCAGAACCAGCAGAACAGCTGGTTCTGAGTAGAACCAGCAGTTCTACTCAGAACCAGCTGTTCTGCTGGTTCTGAGTAGAACTGCTGGTTCTGAGTAGAACCGCTGGTTCTGCTGGGTAGAACCAGCAGAACCAGCGGTTCTACTGGTTCTGGGTAGAACCGCTGGTTCTGGGTAGAACCGGCGGTTCTACTGGTTCTGGGTAGAACCGCTGGTTCTGGGTAGAACCGGTGGTTCTGCTGGTTCTGGGTAGAACCGGTCCTCCAGATCATCACACTACCTCCGCCGTGTTGGACCGCAGCTTCCAGAGAGGTCCGCTTTAGTCTCTTCAGGCCACGGAACACTTTCCTGAGGTTGTGAGCAGAACCGGGCCGGACCTGTGGGCGGTGACATCACAGACTCAGGTGTGCTTACCTGTCCTGGTTCTGCTGTTGGTCAGGATCTCCTGCAGCCTCTCCTGCAGCTTGTCGGCCCGTTTCCTCTCCAGCTGCAGCTGCCGCTTCAGGTCCTTCAGCTGCAGAGACACAGTTCAGCTTCAGTTTCCTCTGCACAGCCCAATGTTCTGGTTCTGTTCTGGTTCCGACCCGGAACGGCCGCCCCACTCACCGCTGAGCTCCCCTTCTTCTCCAGGATCCTCTGGCCGTCCACGGTGTCCTTGATCTCCTGCAGCACAGACACAGAACACGTGGTTTGGGTTTCAGAACCGGGTCGCTAGAACTGACCCACAGAACTCTGCAGAACCTCCTCAGGCTGCAGGTTCAGGGAGGTGGACCTCCACCCAGCCTCAGGTTCTCCTGCAGGTAGTCCTGGTTTTATCTTCATCCATCAGCTCTGGCCTGCTGCCCACAGCATGATGCTGCCTCCACCGTGCTCCACGGTGTGGCTGGTGGTTCTGCCCCATGAGGCTCTGCTAGAACATGCTAGAACATGCTAGAACATGCTAGAACATGCTAGAACATGCTAGAACATGTGGAAGTCGTAGCAGAGCAGCGTAGCCGGGTTCTCACCTGTTTCAGTTTCCCGATGGTTCCACGGAGCTCGTCTCTCTGCTTCTCCGCCTCCAGCTGCTGCTGCTTCCATCCCTCCACCTCTGCCTGCTTCTCCTGCAGAAACAGAAACATCTGGAACATCTGCAGACCCGGAACCAGGACCGCCTCCCAGAGGGAAGGTTCAGCATGAAGCACAGAACACGTTCCACCTCCAAGCATAATCCGCTCAGAGGGAGAACCCGGTTTATCTGGCTCTGATCTGCTGCTGCTGCTAATTAACTGCCGTCTGATTAAAGGAGGCCGCTGGCTGCAGCTCAGAGGAACACGGCTGCTAATTCTCAGGAACCTCTTTAACCGCAGGCACAGAACCAGCCAGAACATTTCAGAACATCTCAGAACCAGAGAGTGAACCGGCTCAGTGTGAGGTTCTAACAGGCTGTAGGTTCTGTGGTCTGCAGGGCGCTGAAGCCTAAAAGGCGCTAAGAGAGTTAGGAACCAGATCTTCTCCACCAGAACCACCAGAACCGTCAGAACCATCAGAACCATCAACTGCCAGCCTCCAGCTGAATCTGTGGAGGTTCTGCTGGCCTGGTTCTTTGATTGATTCTGGGTATCAGTACCAGTCTGACCCGGTCTGACCCAGCGTCGCTGGAAGCAGCAGGAACCCACGGCGCCTCTAATCGGACCTCCTCCATGGTTAATTAACTTTTCCCATTAAGTTTGCAGCTTGCAGGCTGGCGGCGCTCCGATAGCGCTCCGTAATCAGCGCGGCGTCCCTGAGGAGACGTGGGCCGTGTGTTCCTGCTGATCGCACAGCGGACGCCCTGAGGAGACGTTTATTTCCTCTCTGGAAGCATCTGCCACGGCTGAGGCTCCAGAAGACATCCAGGAAGCAGAACCCCCGAGACGAGCTGAGTTAGATGAATTAGCCTCTAATCTGATAAGTGTCATTTCTCATTGCTTCACAGTGTTTTATCCTTGCTGGTAAAGCCGCAGCGCCCCCTGGTGGCTGCGCGCCTCCCTGCTCTGTGAAGGCGGCGGGTTAGACCTGGTGCTGTGATGCTGACAGGAAGCTCTGCTGCTGAAACGTGTAACCTCTGCATCACCATGGAGACACGTTAATTAGACTCCTACGCTGATTTATTTCTGTTTACAGAGCAGAACAGCTGCTCTGGGATCAGCTGAGAGGAGATAAACCCAGTCTGAGTTCACTGCGCCCCCTAGTGGTGACTGGCTGCTGCACACTTCTCTAGCAACCTGGAATAAATGTAGCGCCTTAGTTAAAGAAATAACGAATGGATGTTTAAATGCTGCGAGTTTGAACCAAACAACCTGGTGACAGCTTTATAATAATAAATTATATTTATAGTCACCGTTCTTAATTATAATGATACATTATATTTATAGGCATCGTTCTTAACAGTAAAGCTCACCTGGCATCATCAGACGCCTTATTAGGAAGAATTAAAATAGAGCAGTAATACATTTTAAAGCTAAACAATGAGATGAGAGGAATAAGCTGGTTTATACAGACGGTCTTCAGTCTGTTGAGGAGCGACGGTGGACCAGACACACGTCCAGAACCGAGCATCAACCAGCATGGATAATTTCCGGAGCGCTTCCTTCTCTCCGTCACTAAGTGTGTACCTCCAGCTGGAGTGCCTGTTCCTCCTGCAGCCTCTGGATGTCCTCCTGATGCTGCAGAGCGTTCTTCTCCAGGTTCTCCTGCTCACAGCGAAGCCGCAGTCAGGGAAAGGAAACAGTTCTAAGTGATCTGTGACTGAAATGGACCTGCTGGTACCAGCTTCATGTTGCTGGACTGACCTCAGTCTCCTTCAGGCGTCTCTCAAACCAACCTTTGGTTCCCTCCATGGCCTGAACCTGAGCCTGCAGCTCCTCCACCCGCTGCTGTAACCCCTCCAGCTCCTTGGTCCGGCCCTGGGAACCACAAACAGACGTTTGCTTACCGCTTCCAACTAGCAGGGACGATTCTGCTGCTCCTCTTCTCCAACCCGGACCCTAACCCCCCCTCCAGGTTCCTCCCCCCAGGGAGTGGTCACCTTCTCCTCCCTCAGCTGTTGCCGGATCTCCTCCTCAGAGCGGTTCTTCTCCTCGTGGAGCCCTCGCAGCTCCTTCTCATAACGAGCTCTCACTCCGAGAACCTGGGGGCAGTCGACACGTTCAATCATTCAGCTTCTGGTGGTCCGCTTAAAGAAGGAGGGAGTATGAAACGATCCGCTGATGGTGGGAGGAATTTAAGGGACCTCCTGCCAGATTATTAGGATTTCATCTACAAAAGCTAAATTAGACACAAACCTTCAGTCCAACAGCTTTCTGGTGTCACTTTGACTCAGTCATGAAGTTCTATAGATTTGTTAGAACGACGATACGATAGATGCTAATATCACAAAATGATTAACACTATTATTTATGTTGATATTAACACACACACACATTTTATATATATATATATATATATATATATATATATATATATATATATATATATATATATAAGGGCTGGGCAAGTTAACGCGTTAATTTCGCGTTAACTCATTAGACTATTAACGGCGATATTTTCTTTAACGCGCATTAACGCATGTTGCTCACATGCTTTTATTTTGTGAAGGTCTGTTGCTGCGGTGTAAGGGTTTGAATCAGAACAGTAGGTGGCGATAATGCGCCAATAACCTCGCTGTCAGCCAAGCCTCGGATTCAGAGTAAGAAAGTGCTGGCCGGAAAAAAACAAAGCCGACATGCGGAAGGCGGTGTTTCCCGCAGGCGAGGCGGTGAGTTGGCGAACGGAACAAGTTTTGTGCGGAGCAGAGCGGGGGGGGGGTCTGCATCGACGCCGTCGGTGAAGTCGCTTCTCGTTTCAAAGTATCCATGTATTTTTGCCTGTTTTTCCCTGCCATTCACTATATGCACGCGAGAAAGCAACAACAAAAAACCGCGCGTCAACGTCAAATAAACGCAAGCATATCGAGTTAGCAAGCATTTCAGTTTAAAGTTCTTCCAGCATGGAATATGACAGAAACAAGTTAGTTGGAACCACTGCCAAGTTAAACTTTGGTATTGAACATAAAATGGTAACGCTGCTCCCTGCTGTTACCTCAGAAATTGCCTGTTTTTGGTAGATTTTTTCCCCATAAAGAGAATTCCCTGTCAGTGGCAATAAGCTTTAATTTATTATTATTGCTATTTTTTGTTTTACACGTTTAAGTTGAGCTTTACACTAAATATGTGTTACTGATAAGTGCTACAAATGTTACAACACTTTTGTTCATATGGCAGCAGAACATTAAAATAAAAGTGCTCTTTACACTACTTTTGAATTCATTCTTGGAGTTTGTAAATACAATGCGATTAATCGCGATTAAATATTTTAATCGTTGCCCAGCCCTAATATACATACATACATATATATATATATATATATATATAGATAGATAGATATAGATATATATAGATATAGATAGATAGATAGAGATAGATAGATAGATATGTTTATTAAAGTAAAGGAGTATAAAGCTAATTTAGGCGTGTAGCAGACTCACCTCCTTCTCATGCTGCAGTTTGAGGTCTGACAGCGCCTCCTTGTGGTCAGACTTCACCAGGTTCAGCTGCGTGGCCATCTCATCCAGCATGGCCTTCCTCTTCTCTGCTGTCTGCTCACACACACGCGTTACTGCAGGGGCTGCTGAGCGTCTGTGAGCGTTTACCGGCCGTCTCCTACCTTCTTGGCCTCCTCCAGCTCCCGTAGCAGCCGCTCCTTCTCCTGACCTTCCTCCGTCAGCTGCTCCAGCAGCTTCCTGTTGGCGAAGCTGGACTCCTGCAGGGAGGACGGAGACGTTGCTGGGGGACACAGGGGGACGCAGCCTCTGAGGACTTCTCCTACCTGCAGCTGAGAGTTCAGGTCGTCTCTCTGGGCCAGCAGACTCTCCTGGTCAGAGCGTCTCTGCTGCAGCTCAGCCGTCAGCGCCTCCTGCTGCTCCCTCAGCAGGTTCATCTCCTGCGTCTTGGCCGTCTGGATCTGAACACAGGGAAACAGCCTTCAGTCTCCAGAAAGGTTCTGCCGGCTCTCCAGAACAAAGCAGAACCACAAAGCTGCCGATCAGAACCAGGAATGTGCAGATGAGACGAAGATGGCAGAAAGGAGGCAAGCTGACGGCCACTGAGCTTCTAGATTTAAATAAGAGTTTAACCTTAATGGAGACAAGAAGAAGAGTCTGTGGCCTGAAGCTGGACAGCGCCACCTACTGACCAACCCTAACCCGTGGAAACAAGCTCAGGAAGCTGCAGCGTTCCTCAGGAAGCAGCTTCAGGGCTGAATGTGGGCGGCACCAGCTGACACGTCACAGTGGACCTGCTGCTTCACATCAGAACTCTGGGAGCAACAAAGCTCAGGAGATGATTCAGAAAGCTTCTTTCTTTGGGATGAAGCTACTTCAGGTTTCCGTCTCTGGATGAATTATGATCCTCTGGTCCACCTGGAGAACCCTGGCAGCACCGTCAGGATCAGGTTCTTTGGTTCCTCCAGAGCGTTCAGCACCATCCACCCAGAACTCCTGAAGGACCAGCTGGAGCGGTCAGGAGTGGACCTCCACCCAGCAGCGCCCCCTGCAGGCCAGAAGACCTCCGCCTCCTCAGCAGGTAGGTTCTGCTCTGACCCGTCCTGTAAAGGGTTATGGGTCCGGTCCAGTTCATGGTTCTGGAGAACACCCAGGTACTGAGGAGGGTCCACCATCTCTACATCAGTTCCCTGGATGTTATCCTGGGTCAGAGAGGTGGTTCTGGACCTGAGGAGGACCAGTTCTGTGGTGGGATGTCCCCTGGACCCGGTGCAGGTGGAGGAGGACAGCCTCCGCTCTCACCTGTTTAACTGAACATGCATTATTATTATTATTATTATTATTATTATTATTATTATTAAGTTCTCTCTCTTCTGCTGTAGATTTTATCGTTAAATGGTCGTGGGATGTTACTCATCTAGCGTCTAACTCCTGCCACAGTTTCTCCAACAGGGACAATAAAGGGATTTATTGTGTACTGATTGGATCAGAATCAGGAATGGTTCTGATTCTGACTCCACAGAGTGGATCTTTCCTCCGTTCTTTACGGGCCATCATGGGTCCAAACCGTGTCAGCTGGTTCCGGATGTTCTAGGTAAAATTACAGGAGTCATAAAGTTCTAGTAATTCATCACATCTTCTGCTGCAGCTTTAGTTAGACTACGGGTTGTTCTGTTGGGTTCCCCTGAATGTTCTGTTGGAATGGAGCTTGGTTCCATGGAGGCGGGTCAGACTGTGCAGTGACGGGGCATTTCCTGAGGGTGGCGCTCTGCGTGGGTGGTTACCTGTTCCAGAGCAGCCAGGTTAGTCCTCAGAGCATCGTTCTCCTGCAGGATGTTGTCCACCTGCTGCTGACTGGCCGCCTGCAGTACCACCACCCGCCGCCAGGGGCAGCAGAGAGCAGAGAGGAGAAGAAGAGTGAATGCAGAGAGAGAACGGAACATAACGGGCCGTCCCACTTCAGGGTGGCATCCTTCAGAGGAGCCGCTCCACCTGAGGGCCCCCCACCCCCACCCCTACAGTGTTACTCCCGTTGCCTAGCAACCGTTGTCTCCTCTAAATAACTACACGGTTTTTCTTTTCTCCCTTACAATCTGCTGTTTAAAATGTTGCTTTATTTTCACTTTATTCTCATTTATTAATCGGCAAAATGTTCAACGTAACTTTATGATGATATAGAAATTTACCAATAACAGAAATTCAGGGATCAATGACAAAGTTGAGTAATTTCTGAGCTGCTTCACGCTGCTGTCTGGTTGGTAACACTTTCAAACAGCAACCATGTAACTCTGTGAGCAGAGGGTCATTTATGTGTAGAGAAAATAACCCAAACGTCGACGTCAGGCATCGTTTAGGCCGGCTGCAGCTGGAAAGCAGCGTGTTGTCGTCACGGCGATCAGTGATGCTGCCAGCCAGGCCAGCGTTTTAAAAATAAGAGATAAATCAACAGGATTAGGTAGATGGCTTCCCAGCTACAAACGTCACAGAACGCTTAATATGTTCCAGTTTATTCACAGCTCGTCTACTCTATCGCTAAAACGTCAACCTGCAATGCATCATGGGATGGAGCGGGCCAGGATGGAGGGAAGACGAGGACCGTTGGGTCTGCTCAGCCTACAGAGCCGTCTCCAGAGGATGCAGCCCTGAATGTGAACACGGCCAAGAGACAGAAGAGCCAACAGGAAGAGACGGACCGGACCGGTCAGAGAACCAGCAGAACATCAGCAGAACATCAGCAGAACATCAGCAGAGAACCAGCAGAACCTCAGCAGAACCTCAGCAGAGCAGACAGGGAGGTGCAGCCGTCTGCCCTGAGTCCAGACTGACAGGTAGCCGCTGCAGGCCGCCTTACCTGGTCCTTCAAGGTGTGCAGAGCCAGCTGGTGCTCCTTGTCTTTGCTCTGCAGCTGCTCCCTCAGCTCTGCTGCCACCTGAACACAAACAGCCAGAGAACGTGGAGCAGCTCAGGACCCAAAACACTGTTTGTTTTTACTTTAGATGAGGTCTGATCTCAGCTTTCTGGGTATTTCCATAGCAAACACGGCGGGTAATGATGTCAGAGAGCCTGCTGCTGAGCTCTCACCTGATTGGCTGCTGCCAGGTCTGACTGCAGCTTCTGGAGGCGGATGTTCACAGCCTTCAGCTCTTCTTCTTTCCTCTGGTTGATCTCATCGATCTTTGTCCTGGAGACAAAGATCACATCAGCCTCATGGATGAACCTCCATCCAGGGTTCTGCTGCTGGGAGCAGAACCTCCTCATTAGACGGTCAGAGTGACAAGATGTTCTGCAGGCTGTGACCCGGGTCCATTTCTGTTCTGTGTTCTGATCAGTTCAACAGTGTGAATGTAAAAGTATAATCATCATCATCCAAAGAACACGTTATAAATATTTAATATAATGTCGTCATAAACACGGATCTGAACTGGACCCTCAGATTCAGACTGATTTAACTTTGACAATGAGAGAAAATCCTTTAGTCAAAGGTGATTTATTGGGAGACCAGCAGCAAACTGCTGAATTCAGGGAGCAGGAAGCAGTTTGTGGTTCTGACCTGCTGTCGTTGTACAGAGCCTCCTTCTCAGTCTGCAGACGCTGGAAGCTGCAGGAACAAAGAGAACATTTCAGACGCAGCAAACCCAGAAACGCCGTCCAGACCAAACGCCTTTCAGCCCCAAAACGCCGCCAGCGCCTCAACTTGGAGGCGTGTGAACGGCAGACGCGGCAGACGCGCCGTCAGAGCCTCAGCGCTCTACAGCAGGAGCTGCACGCTGGCGAGGGCCGCCTTCAGCGCCATTTACGCCCCCCCAGCCGCCAGGCCCAGGAGCGCCATGTTTACCTTTATCAGTGGTAAGAAGTAAAAACATCTGCCACTGCGTCTCATAGCGGCGTCTCTGATTGGCTGACGCCCGCGTCCAGCTGCCAAGGGTCAGATTTTCCCACCCTGATGACGGCTGCATGGCAGCCCCCGGCGGCGCCGCAGACTTCATGTGAAGCCTGAGGCCCGTCAGGCGTTTGGTCTGACGCAGCGTTAGGAAACAATCAGAGACTCAGGTGCGCCCCCTGCTGGAGAAACGCTGAGCAGCAAACGCCGTCAGACGTCACGATGCAGAAGGCGTGAGCACTGAGCAGCGTGCTCATTGGCTGAGAACGCTGGAGGCACTAATGGCAGTGAGAGCGCCTGGATTACAGCGCTGACGACCAGAGACTGTAGAGAACCAGAAGAGAACCAGAGGAGAACCGGAGGAGAACCAGAGGAGAACCAGAGGACAACCAGAGGAGAACCAGAGGAGAACCAGAGCAGAACCAGAGGAGAGCCAGAGGAGAGCCAGAGGAGAACCAGAGGACAACCAGAGGAGAACCAGAGCAGAACCAGAGGAGAGCCAGAGGAGAGCCAGAGGAGAACCAGAGGAGAGCCAGAGGAGAACCAGAGGAGAACCAGAGGAGAGCCAGAGGAGAACCAGAGGAGAACCAGAGGAGAGCCAGAGGAGAACCAGAGGAGAACCAGAGGAGAGCCAGAGGAGAGCCAGAGGAGAGCCAGAGGAGAACCAGAGGAGAACCAGAGGAGAACCAGAGGAGAGCCAGAGGAGAGCCAGAGGAGAACCAGAGGAGAGCCAGAGGAGAGCCAGAGGAGAACCAGAGGAGAACCAGAGGAGAGCCAGAGGAGAACCAGAGGAGAACCAGAGGAGAACCAGAGGAGAGCCAGAGGAGAACCAGAGGAGAGCCAGAGGAGAACCAGAGGAGAACCAGAGGAGAACCAGAGGAGAGCCAGAGGAGAGCCAGAGGAGAACCAGAGGAGAGCCAGAGGAGAACCAGAGGAGAACCAGAGGAGAACCAGAGGAGAGCCAGAGGAGAGCCAGAGGAGAACCAGAGGAGAGCCAGAGGAGAGCCAGAGGAGAACCAGAGGAGAACCAGAGGAGAGCCAGAAGAGAGCCAGAGGAGAACCAGAGGAGAGCCAGAGGAGAACCAGAGGAGAGCCAGAGGAGAACCAGAGGAGAACCAGAGGAGAACCAGAGGAGAGCCAGAGGAGAGCCAGAGGAGAACCAGAGGAGAGCCAGAGGAGAGCCAGAGGAGAACCAGAGGAGAGCCAGAGGAGAACCAGAGGAGAACCAGAGGAGAACCAGAGGAGAGCCAGAGGAGAACCAGAGGAGAACCAGAGGAGAGCCAGAAGAGAGCCAGAGGAGAACCAGAGGAGAGCCAGAGGAGAGCCAGAGGAGAGCCAGAGGAGAACCAGAGGAGAACCAGAGGAGAACCAGAGGAGAGCCAGAGGAGAGCCAGAGGAGAACCAGAGGAGAACCAGAGGAGAACCAGAGGAGAACCAGAGCAGAACCAGAGGAGAGCCAGAGGAGAGCCAGAGGAGAACCAGAGGAGAGCCAGAGGAGAACCACAGGAGAACCAGAGGAGAACCACTGCTCACCTCTCCTGCTTCTTCTTCACCTTGTCTGACAGCTGCAACACAAACAGACGACACGTCCTCAGAGATCTTCTCTGGGAATGTGCAGAGGTGATGTTTGGGTGCGTGGCCTCACCTTGGTGATCTCCTCCTGCAGTCTGGACACGTCGGCCTGTTTGGATGCCTGGAGGAGGACAGGGAGAGGCTCAGCGTCCATGATCTGAAGAAGCTTTTAACCAAACCGCACCAAGGGGTCCAGCAGCGTGAAAACATCACACAGTGGAACGCCAGTATAATAATAATAATAATAATAATAATAATAATAATACATTTTACTTATAGAATCAACAGAATCAACAATAAAACACCCTAGCAGGCGATCTGCAGACTAACCAGGAACTTCGTGTCCTAAGTATCAACGGCGGCGGACATTACAGCCCTGGACCGCTAGACCAGCAAGGCCCAACCTAGCTCCTAGTTCCTGTTCCTAGTTCCTATCTCCTGCTGCTGTTCCTAGCTCCTACCTCCTAGTCCTAGCTCCTGATCCTAGTTCCTGTTCCTAGGTCCTAGTTCTTGCTCCTATTCCTTCCTCCTAGTTCCTATCTCCTGCTCCTATCTCCTGTTCCTTGCTCCTACCTCCTAGCTCCTGCTCCTAGTTCCTACCTCCTAGCTTCTACCTCCTATCTCCTGTTCCTTGCTCCTACCTCCTGCTCCTAGCTCATGTTCCTAGCTCCTACGTCCTAGCTTCTACCTCCTACCTCCTAGCTCCTGCTCCTATCTCCTGTTCCTTGCTCCTACCTCCTAGCTCCTGCTCCTAGTTCCTACCTCCTAGCTTCTACCTCCTATCTCCTGTTCCTTGCTCCTAGCTCCTGCTCCTAGCTCCTGTTCCTAGCTCCTACCTCCTAGCTCCTGTTCCTAGTTCCTACCTCCTAGCTTCTACCTCCTATCTCCTGTTCCTTGCTCCTACCTCCTGCTCCTAGCTCATGTTCCTAGCTCCTACGTCCTAGCTTCTACCTCCTACCTCCTATCTCCTGTTCCTATCTCCTACCTCCTGTTCCTAGCTCCTAGCTCCTACCTTCTAGCTCCTAGCTACTGTTCCTAGCTCCTACCTCCAAGCTCCTGTTCCTAGTTCCTAGCTGCTAGCTCCTACCTCCTGCTCCTAGGCTAAAGGAGCTATGGTAGGAAGCATCCAGGCTCCTTTCCTCCCTTCTCACTGACTTCCTGTTCAGACAGCATCATGGAGACGCTGACCCAGTTCTGCTCTGGCTGAAGAGTTCTGACCCAGTAAGGGTGTTCTGATGCAGCCCCACTCTCTGCCCTGGAGCTGGAGATGCAAATGGGTGGAACTCATCTCTGGACGGGCTTTTTCCCTCCAGAACCTGGATGACCCGCCTGAACCCTGAGCACTCATCAGGCTGAGCAGAACCAGGACAGCAGCTAAAACCTGCAGGACAGCGGCCTGTGGACACACTGCCCTGCACAGAGTGGGTGGGTGTGGGAGTGGGTGGGTGTGTGTGAGTGTGAGTGGGTGCGGTACCTCCAGGGTGTGGACCTGCTCCCTCAGCAGCCTCTTCTCCTCCTGCTCCGTGTTCAGCGCCATCTCCAGCTCTGGTCCAAAGCAGTGAGTTATTGGACAGAGAGCAGCCGACCAGCCTACAGCTGCCTGCTTAGCTACAATCTGTGACCGGCCTACAGGGGGCGCTGCACACAGCGGGCGGTCCATTAGGACCGACACACAGAACCACACACACAACACTGCGTCCAGCTTCTAGCCAGCTGCTAACCAGCTGCTAGCCGGCTGCAGCTGGTTAGCAGCTGGTTAGCAGCTGGCTGCAGTTGGCTAGCAACTGGTTAGCAGCTGGCTGGCAGCTGCTAGCCGGCTGCTAGCCAACTGCTAACCAGCTGCAAGCCGGCTGCTAACCAGCTGCTAACCCGCTGCTAGCTGGCTGCTAGCTAGCTGCTAGCCAGATGCTAACCGGCTGCTAGCCGGCTGCTAACCGGCTGCTAGCCGGCTGCTAACCGGCTGCTAGCCGACTGCTAACCAGCTGCTAGCCACCTGCTAGCCAGCTGCTAACCGGCTGCAAGCCAGCTGCAGCCAGCTGCCAGCCAGCTGCTAACCAGCTGCTGCCAGCTGCTAACCAGCTGCAGCCAGCTGCTAACCAGCTGCTAGCCAGCTGCTAACCAGCTGCTAGCTAGCTGCTAACCGGCTGCTAGCCAGCTGCCAGCCAGCTGCTAACCAGCTGCTAACCAGCTGCTAGCCAGCTGCTAGCCAGCTGCTAGTTAGCTGCTAGCCAGCTGCTAACTGGCTGATAGCCAGCTGCCAGCCAGCTGCTAACCGGCTGCTAGCCAGCTGCTAACCGGCTGCTAGCCAGCTGCTAACCGGCTGCTAGCTAGCTGCTAACCGGCTGCAAGCCAGCTGCCAGCCAGCTGCTAACCAGCTGCTAGCCAGCTGTTAGCCAGCTGCTAACTGGCTGCTAGCCAGCTGCCAGCCAGCTGCTAACCAGCTGCTAGCCAGCTGCTAACCAGCTGCTAGCCAGCTGCTAACCGGCTGCTAACCGGTTGCTAGGCGGCTGCTAACCGGCTGCTAGGTCTGATCTCTGAGCTCCCCCTGAGTCTGCCTGGACCAGAACCTTCCCCAGAGTGAGGATGGACCAGAACCTTCCCCACATAACAGATGTGTTTGTTCGACTGGACCCAAACCTCCTCATAACAGAACCTCAGGACCAGAACCAGGACCTGACAATCAGAACAAGGCTCTGTAGCCAATCAGGGCCTCGGGCCCCTATCAGCGCCGCTAGCTTTTAACTGGGTTATGTGGAGGAAGACTGGACCTCTTCCTGATCCCTGGTTCTGATTGAGCGTGTAAACATCAGAACAGAACTCTCTGACTGGACCGGGTCGGCACCAGTGAAAGCAGCTGCCAGCCTCTGATTGGTTCTTTTGACCCATCTGGACCCACTGGACTCACAGAACCAATCGGTCCCAGCTTGGTGTAGCTGGAACTCTGAGGTCAGGCTGTGACTCAGTGGCCATCTGAAGGTTGTGGGTTCCAGTCTTTTCACGTGCTGATGTGTCCAGGGGCGCCACCAGGGGGTGGCCAGTGGGGTGGACATGGCCCCCGGGCCAGTGTAAACAGTAGCATCAGTTTAGCATTTCATCCCATCATGCACAGCCAGCAAGACAGCCGCTCTTCTTGACCTTCTATCGCGCTTTTATTTGTATCTGCCAGTATCTACTTTCCCCTAGTAACTGTTTTGTTTTCCAATAAATGTGCACTTTATTCCTAATGCAATTACGCAATAAAAAGAAATAGTTGTTCAACTCAAAATCTTAACTGTACTGTTATTGGGCTATGCACATTAGATCATTAGGAACATTAAAAATTTGGAAAACCATTAAAAACCAAAAGATATTAGCAGGCGTTTACTTAAGTCTTTCTGATAGTTTTCTACAGGCAGCTTTACTACAACAGTAGAATAAAATCCTGAAATTACAGCTTTTAGTTTCAGGGCCCCCCCATGAAATATTTCTGGATGTGCCCCTGGGCAAGGCACCTGCACCAAGCTGCCTACAGGTGGGAGCGTGACCGGGCCGAGGCGGGTCCAGCGCCAAGAGTTCTGAACGGTTGGGATGACTGGGGGAGCTGGCATCAGGTCCAACAGAACCTCTCTGATCAGAACCGAGTGAGTTTAGACCAGCTAGAACCAGAGGAACAGAACATCTCAGAGGACCACTGGGTGGAGGTCCACCTGCTGCTATGGAGCTCCCTAACAGCTCTGGTTCTGGTTCTGAGGTTTGGACCGGGTGGTGTGTGTCCGCCCTGACCCAGCTCGCTGCTCTGCTCACAGCTGAAGTTCTGGTTCTGGTTCCATCCATCATTAACCGGCAGGAACCCGCAGCACAAAGATGACCCACTGAGGCGCTGAGACCGTTTCCTTTACCGGGTCAAAACTAAAGAACTCCAGTTTAAAGTGTCACAGTACCGTGGTTCTGCCCCGGTTCTAGCAGGTAAGACGTACGACCCGAAGAGGACCACCGGCACCACAGACCCCAGCATCGGGTCGGCACCGTCTGCTACGTACATCCGGGTCAATCTTCCGGGTCAGTACCGTGTCGGTTCTAACACATCCGGGTCAGTACCGTGTCGGTTCTAACACATCCGGGTCAGTACCGTGTCGGTTCTGATACATCCGGGTCAGTACCCCATCGGCCCGCGGCCGTTACTGAAGCAGGGCGGCCATGTTGGCTGGCTGCTTGTTGCTTTCTGGACGGCGCCACGGGTCCATCACCACCAGAACCACCAGACCCAGTGTGCCGTACTACAGCGCCGACCCGTCTGGGTCACGTTTACCGGCATCATGTTTGTGCAGCGGGTTCAGAACCGCAGAACCTCTCAGACCTTCACTCAGAACATGCTGAGCTTGAGCTGACAGGAAAAGGTTCTGATTGGATTTCTCAGAACCAAGCGGTTCTGTTTGACGTGAAACTCAATGATTAGATGCAGAGCAGAGAAGTGGTTCTGTTGAGCCCATTTCTCAGACTAATAAACAGAATGGATCAGAGACCAACAGGAGAACCATAAATAAGAACCATTTCATTTCTGGAACGGATGGATTTCGTTGTTTCTCCAATTTAAACTGAAATGTTGACGTTTTTGTTCTGGAAATGAAAAATCTGCAGATTTCTTTATTTTATCCTCGTAGATTTTGATCCTAAGTTCTTCATGGTTGTTCCTGTGGCCCGGTTCTGGAAACTCACCGTGAAGCTGCTTCTCTGTCTGCTGGAACCGAGCCTCCGTCTGGAGAACAGAGACGTGCATTTAGTCCCGGTCAACACGCCTCCAGCACACAGCTACACGCTTAGAACACGCTTAGAACACGCTTAGAGCACGTTTAGAACATGTTTAGAACATGCTTAGAACTCGCTCAGACAACACTGAGAAAATGTTTAGAACATGCTTAGAACATGTTTAGAACACGCTTAGAACACGCTTAGAACAAGTTCAGTGCATGTTTAGAACACATTTAGAACACGCTCAGACAACACTGAGAAAATGTTTAGAACATGCTCAGAGCATGTTTAGAACATGTTTAGAACACGCTTAGAACACAGTTAGAGCATGTTTAGAACATGCTTAGAACATGTTTAGAACATGTTTAGAACACGCTTAGAACACAGTTAGAACATGTTTAGAACACACTTAGAACATGTTTAGAACACGCTTAGAGCATGTTTAGAACATGTTCAGCGCATGTTTAGAGCACGTTTAGAACATGTTTAGAACATGCTTAGAACACGCTCAGACAACACTGAAAAAATGTTTAGAACATGCTTAGAACATGTTTAGAACATGTTTAGAACACGCTTAGAACACAGTTAGAGCATGTTTAGAACATGCTTAGAACATGTTTAGAACATGTTTAGAACACGCTTAGAACACAGTTAGAACATGTTTAGAACACACTTAGAACATGTTTAAAACACGCTTAGAGCATGTTTAGAACATGTTCAGCGCATGTTTAGAGCACGTTTAGAACATGTTTAGAACATGCTTAGAACACGCTCAGACAACACTGAAAAAATGTTTAGAGCACGCTTAGAACATGTTTAGAACACGCTTAGAACACAGTTAGAGCATGTTTAGAACATGCTTAGAACATGTTTAGAACATGTTTAGAACACGCTTAGAACATGTTTAAAACACGCTTAGAACATGTTTAGAACACGTTTAGAACACAGTTAGAGCATGTTTAGAACACGCTTAGAACACAGAGCATGTTTAGAACATGCTTAGAACATGTTTAGAACACGCTTAGAACATATTTAAAACACGCTTAGAACATGTTTAGAACACGCTTAGAACACAGTTAGAGCATGTTTAGAACACGCTTAGAACATGTTTAAAACACGCTTAGAACATGTTTAGAACACGCTTAGAACACAGTTAGAACATGTTTAGAACACGCTTAGAACATGTTTAAAACACGCTTAGAACATGTTTAGAACACGTTTAGAACACAGTTAGAGCATGTTTAGAACACGCTTAGAACACAGTTAGAGCATGTTTAGAACACGCTTAGAACACAGTTAGAGCATGTTTAGAACACGCTTAGAACACAGGTAGAGCATGTTTCAGTTCTTTGAGCGGTTTAATGAAATTATTCAGACCATCTCCTGAAGATCAGAACCACCTGATCCAGCTTTGCTGCAGGTGACTCACCTGTCCTTCTCTCTGATTGGTTCCCTCTGCTGCTGCCTCCTCCCCGCCCGCCGTGACATCAGAGACTCTGTTGGTGTCAGGTGACCCGTCCGTCTCCGTGGTAGCGATCTGGTTGCCGTGGGCGACGGCCTGCCTCTGCATCTCGCCATCGAAGCGCTCCTGAAGAGCTGCAGGTGAGGAGGAGGAGAGAACTGAGCAGTCAGCAGGTTCTAGCTGCTTCTGCCACGTGTTCAGGCTGGTTCTGTTAGAACAGACTGCTTATAATGGGAACGTTCTCACTAAAGCGCTTTCTGACCCGTCCCCTGACTGCAGGTCAGCACCACCTGGACCCTAAACGGACCCACAGCGCCGGCAGCGCCGCCCTCACCCTTCAGCTTCTTCTGCAGGGCGGAGTTCTCCGCCTGGAGGCGCAGCAGCTCTGCATCCACAGGGACGGCTGCAGCGCTGGGAACCGAGGTTCCTTCCTTCAGACGCTGGTTCTCCTGCTCCAGCTGCTCGATCTGCGTGCACAGCTGGAGGAACAGGCTGCCGTTAGGAGCCGTGCCGGCACATCTGGACCGGGGGGGTGGGGCGGGGGGGGGGGGGGGGTACCTTGGAGAGCTCGGTCATCAGGGTGCTGTTCTGCAGCCTGAAGTCCTCCTCCTGGCTGTGCAGCTTCCCCTGCAGCATCTCATTCTCACTCAGCAGGGCGTCCACCTCCTGCAGCAACAACAACACGTTCTCTGCAGAACCAGCTGGAACCACAGAACCTTTGGCAGCACTAAGGAAGCCAGCAGAACCCCGGCAGGCAGGCAGGAGACGGACTCACCTGAGCCTTTTTGCTTTTATTCAGCGCCTGAAGGAGACAGAAAGACAGGTGAGCAGGTAGAGCAACAGGTGAGAAGCACCTGAGGGACCGGTCCTCACCTTCTGAGCTTTGCTGCAGTCTCTCTCCAGAACCCCCAGCTTCTGACGCACGCCGTTCAGCTCTGAAACACGGAGGTCCGGTTAGACCGGCAGGTTCTAGCTGCTGCAGCAGGACAACATCACGTTCTGAACATGCAGAGAAACTACAGCCTCCTGCGTGGAGCAGAGAAACTGGACCGCTGCAGAACCGGACCAGGACGCTGCCGGTCTGGACGTGTTCTGACCCGCAGCGTCCGGCCATCAGTTGGGTTCTGATTAACATCTAACCAGAACCTGCTTCCCCGCAGCCAGAGACCATCAGACACACACAAACCGCTTCAGTGGAGGAACCAGGATGGACAGAACCAGGATGGACAGAACCATGGAGGAGGAACCAGACCCAGCAGACCAGTGTAAACACGGTGGCTGCTTTGCGGTTCCAGAACCAGAACCAGCTTGGTGCCATGGGGTCAGACTGTTTGGGTTTTACCTGCAGAGTTCTTCCTGAGATCATCAGACAGCTGGTAGTTCTGAGTCCGCAGCTCCAACAACTGGGCCTGAACACAAACAAGCACACAGCACAGTTAGGTTCTGACGGTACCGCTGGACCTATGGACCATCTAACCTGAGACTCATCTGAAGTCCAGAGGCGGTTCTGATCAGCCACGACTACAAACATGAAAAATTCCTTCTTTACAAAGAATCAGTAAAGTTCTGACCCACAGGCTGGTTCTGGTGGAGCTAACAGAACCAGCCTGTGGGTTTCTGACGCGCCGTCAGCGGCTCTTTGCTACAACGAGACAGGAGGCGCCGCTGCGTGTAATTCAGTCTGCTGCCAGCTACCTGAGCTACCTGGGCTACCTGCCAGGTAAGCTCCAGCTGATACCTGATCACCTGCAGGTTGACTGAGGCGGAGCAGCAGCTCTCTGGAGGCTGAGCGTTAACCTGCTGCAGAGCAGGAAGTGTTTGCTCAAACACCACTGACTACCTGCTCAGGTCATGTGACCAACGTCTACCTGCAGGCTGCTGAGTCCAGCGCTCACCTTCACCATAAAACGTCTAAGTTCCACGTTTCGTACGCAGGGACCCAAAGGTTCCCCTGACTCCTGCAGGTTGGTGGTGAGGCTGAAACACAGAGACGCAGAACATCTGCAGCAGAGAACCGCCCTGAAACAGTTCAGGCTGTAAGGAGAGCCGGTTCAGCTGAGAACGTCTGCAGGCCTCAGGGCACCGAGGGAGAAATCCTGGTTCTACCTAAGAACATCTGGAGAACCGTGAGTTGATCCAGACCTGGGCTCCTCCAGGAACCAGCAGCCAGGCCTTCAGGACGCCCCCAGGGCCGTTCGTACCGCCACTTCCTGTCAGAGCATTAGCTCATTTCCTGTTCCAGAAAGACGGCCACTATCCCCCCCCCCCCCCCCCCATAAAAAAGAAGATGGCGGCTTGTATTAACTGTAGGTGTTCACAGTCAGTGTTATATTTATTAGATCGTACGCATCGCTCTCTTTCAACCGCTGACTAACGGTGAGTCTCTGATAAAACTGGAGTCAGGGGCCTTGCTCAGGGGCCCAGAGTGGCAGACTGGGCTTCAAACCGGCAACCTCTGCAGCCTTTCCCAGTCACAGACGTCCAGCCCACCAGTGGCCCGGTGTTGTTACTCTAGAACCTGAAGGTTTGGAGGCTTGAAGCACTTCCTGCTTCAGCATCAGTGGTCGCCGTGGCGATTGACTGTTTATCTCAGTGGTCGCCATGGCGACTGACCGCTTATCTCAGTCGTCGCCGTGGCGACTGACCGCTTATCTCAGTCGTCGCCGTGGCGACTGACCGCTTATCTCAGTGGTCGCCGTGGCGACTGACCGCTTATCTCAGTGGTCGCCGTGGCGATTGACTGCTTATCTCAGTGGTCGCCGTGGCGACTGACCGCATCACTGAACGGTCGCCGTGGTGACTGGGAGCATCACTCAGTGGTCGCCGTGGTGACTGACCGCATCACTGAGTGGTCGCCGTGGTGACTGACCGCTAATCTCAGTGGTCGCCGTGGCGACTGACCGCATCACTCAGCGGTCGCCGTGGCGACTGGGAGCAGACCAGCTTCTCAGCCTTGCCTGGCGCTGAACTCTTCTCAGTGTTAAATGTTTTGCTGCTGCAGTTTGACTCTTCAGACGCGTCAGAGATGCCAGACCTTCACGTCTTCAGCAGGACACCAGCTCCTCTGGAAGGTCTGAGGCGCTTCATGCACAACATCAAACATCCCCAGAATGTCAGCGTTTCATTTTAATGCTCCATTCTTATGGTCTGACTATAAGAGACCGCCCTTCACTACATCCAGGTGGGCAACAACATCCTCGCTCACCTCTGCTTCACCTGCAACACCTGAGCTGACCCTCTGGTCAACCATCTCCACTCCTGTTGGTGTTGAGCCCATCTCACAGCCATCCTTCACGGCAGCTCGGTACCTGCAGAACCTGCAGAACCTGCAGTACCTGTACCAGGATGTCCTGCTGCAGCACCTGCACATCCTGGTCCTGTTGTTCCTGCAGCATCACCTGACTGATGACTCACTGAACTACCTGAAGGCTCCTACCTTTGAACCCCACCGGCCCACCGGGCCCTGCCGGCACCAGGGACCGCGGCAGCGGGACCGGAACACGGCCAGCTGCCTCGCCCAAACCCCGTGACTCTCAGCAGACCGTGGCCGCCTGACAGCCGGAACACAGCGGCTAGCCGCGGCTAGCTCCCCGCTGACAGCCGCTGGGAGCGAACGGCTCATCGCTCCGGGAGGTTCCGGTGCTCTCACCGAGCCCTGCGCCCCTCACGGCTCCGGATGAAACCCTCCAGCCCCACCAGCTAACCGTTACCCGGCTAACGGTTAGCACGGAGGGCTAGCGGCTCCAGCGGGGATGCCGCACCTGGCCGCCGCGCCCTCAGGTGCTCCTCCTGCCGGTAGTCACCCTGCGGAGAGACAAGGCGGCCTCCCGCCGCTCCTTCTCACCTGCATCCGGTGGAACTCCTCCTCGGACAGCGCCTGCGACATGGCCATGTTCCCGCAGCGCTGCCAGCTAGCGGCTAGTGGCGGCTAACGGGAGGAGAGCTGCAGAGATGGCCCGCGACAGAGGTCTCACTCTGACTGAGGGAAACTCTGACAGAGGTCTCACTCTGACTGCTGCGAGCGCAGAGCCACAGACGCAGAACAGAGCAAACCCAGAACCGGGAAAAGTTCTGGTTCTAGTTCTGGTTCTGGTTCTGGTTCTGAGCTCCTTGCAGCAGCTCGGCTCCCTGTAGTCTGTTAGATTTGGATAAGACGGTTTCTGAAGGTCAAAGTCTGTTGACTTTGGCCGCTTTCTCTCTTAGTTTCGGTTTTTCTTCTCCTTAGCTGCTTTCAGAGGAAGATTTTATCTGTTAGGCCAAACGAGACACATTCCAGCATCATAGTCTGAGTAAAACATTCCTATAAATGTGTCAGATATACAACAATTGACTAAATGTGTAAATAAGTCAGTAAAGTTAAAACTACAGTTAGTTATATATTCAAATCATATTAAATTATTTCCCCTGCATCAGTTTATTGTGAAAATTAAAGAGGACCTATCATGTAAAGATAACTTATTGTTTTGGTTCTTCCATTTCGGTCTCTATCACTTCTAGAACCAGTCCAGGAACAAAATATACATGCAGCTGTTTTCTGGTCATAAGTAAATATTTTGTTGGTGTCTGGAAAATAAACCCTCACCTAGCAACCCAGCATAGCCCCGCCCCTCACCTAGCAACCCAGCATAGTAGAACTGTAACATAGAATAAGTTAACATGACTTTTATATCACATCTTACACTTTACTGAATCTGAAAAGACAGACGACTAACGGTTAGCATGATGCTAATTTGCATTGTTGCAGTGTTGATGGTGCAGACAAAAAAAATAAAAACAATAAATAAATAAATATATATATATAAAAATACACACACACACAGAATCTAGGGCAATATACACAGTAAACTGTGCGTTAATGTAAAGCAGAAGCTTGTAAGTCCTGAACGGGGGAGAGAGTCAGTGTCCAGAGTCACAGGCGGCTCTGGGCCTTGTTCATCAGGCTGATAGCAGATGGAAAAACTGTTGTTGTGGCGTGAGGTTGTGGTCCTGATGGAGCGCAGCCTGTTCTGGTTCTGGTCCTGATGGACCGCAGCCTCCTGCCAGAGGGAAGTGACTGAAATAGTCTGTGACTGGGGTGAAGGGATCAGCCACAATCTTCCTGCACGCCTCAGAGTCCTGGAGGCGTACAGGTCCTGGAGAGATGGAAGATTGCAGCCAATCAGCTTCTCTGCAGACCTGATGACACGCTGCAGTCTGCTCTGGTCCTTAGCGGTGGCACCAGCGTACCAGATGGTGATGGAGGAGGTGAGGATGGACTCAATGATGGAGGAGGAGAACTGCACCAGAAGCTGTAGCCATGATGTTTTGATTCTGGGCTCAATTAAGGTCCCATAACTAGTCAAAATGGACATTTAGATAATTAATGGGTTACTAAAAGTCTGAAGTCCTGCTGGTTTTTGTGAAGACTAAATGTTCTGGTAGTGAGGTTCTTTGTTATCACAGGTCACATGAGCCTTGGAGGAGCAACATGTGCACATTAATCACCATTTATCAGTTAATGCTTTATGATTTATGACAATAAGCTTCTCATCAGGTCTGCCATCCATCTGCAGCAGCTTTAATATTTAATCTATGAGCTACAGCAGCGCTTTCTCTGGTCAGCATGTAGCTTTAATTAGTCCGATGACCCCACAGCGCTTTACACCAGTCAGTAACCCTGACAGTGGTGAGCTGTGTTAAAGGTTCTGTCCATTTACCATTTCATTAATTACAGAAATCCTTCATATATTCCATGGATTTTTTTATATTTTGTGGGTTTTTTTAATGTCACATATGTACATATTCCTTTAGCTTCTCTGTTATTTTCCTCATGCGCTTGTTGAATGGAGGCCCTCAGCATTTAGGCCACTGAACTCTAACCATTCAGCCTCTGATCATCATCTCTTCTGGCCGTATAGATGTGAATTAAACTTTAAAACAAGACGTTTAAACTGGTCCTGCCAGGTTTTACTGAATTAAACCCAGGTTGTGTTTAAATCAGAGTGTCGGTGTCTGTTCTGCATCTCTTTCTTTTTCTTTCATTGTATCAAAGTGAGTGGTTCTCTGGTTGGTTTCTTGTTCTGTTATTTGAAAACTTTCCAGTAGTTTTGTATCTGCTGCTAAATGGGTCAGGGTTAGCCTAACCCTGACCCTGACCCTGACCCAAAGCGCCCTCAGTCCCCCATCAGTGAGCTGCTCCTGGCTTTTTTTGGGCTTTTTCACACTGCAGTTTCTGAGGAGGGTTGTGGTTCTGAAGGTTGGCCCTGGTTCTGAAGGTTGGGCCTGGTTCTGAAGGTTGGCCCTGGTTCTGAAGGTTGGGCCTGGTTCTGAAGGTTGGCCCTGGTTCTGAGCGGCTGCAGGTGAAGCGGGTTGACAGCGCAGACTGTAGCGTGCGTTTTGAGGAAGGCTGCCTCCCTGTGATGGCCTGACACAATAAAACGGGTGAGGTAACGAGTCCTGGGCTGTTTATTGCACCCAGTGTCCCTCACTTCCTCGTTCTGAGCTCAGAGGGAGGCTCGCTGCTCAATTATTAACCCACGCCGTCAAGTTTAGAGGCAGAACTGAGCCGCTGTCATTCTGAAAGCCAGCAGAGAACTAAAAGCAGGCTGTGCTGCAGTACCTGGCCTCAGGCTCTGCTTCCCTCAGCATGGAGCCGCTGCCCTCGCTGCTGCCCTCGCTGCTGTCCGCCCTGCAGGCCGTGGATGCTGCTACCGTGGACCAGGAGTACAGCGTGAGTCTTTTCATCGCTCGGTGTGAAGGAGAGCTGGAGGTTTGCTCAGCGTCGCTGCTTTCAAACATTTACAGTCACGGTAAACTGTAACAGCCGAGAAATACTGAATGTGAAGCATGAAATGCGTAACTCAGACGTTTTATTCCTGCTCCCCTCTGAGGGAAAGTTTCCTGGAAAAAGCTGCGGGTGTTTCTGCGCTCTAGTTTCTGAGCGGTTATTCAAAGGAGCGATAAGCTTTCATAAACCTGCCAGTGTTGCTGCTTCGTTTGCTTACAGTATGCAAAGGTCCAGTCGGCCCGGCTGCTCTCACTGAAGCAGGTTTTACAGGTGGAGCAGCGCTTTATTCTGCGTTGTCCTCACCGCAGAACGTCTGACGTTCCTACAGAGACTCTACAGAGTTCTCCCCTGGGGAACCTACAGAAACCTCCTCCTCATCATGCAGCCCAGCTTCCATGATGTTCTGACCCGGTTCTGACCCGACAGCCTGACTGCTGCAGGTTCCACACGCTGTTCCTTCACAGGGGATGTTCTGCAGACTTTGTGAACCTGGGAGCTGGTTGCTGGTTAGAATCCCAGCAGACCACCAGCCAGGCATCGGTAGATGAGGACCCAGCAGGTCAGGGATCAGCGGGTGGAGCCGGCTGACGGCAGATGTTCCAGATGTTCCAGATGTTCCAGATGTTCTCGCTGTGGATGGAGGCCTGGCCTCTTGGTCGGTGCTGAGACTCTTATTGTGAACGCAGCAGGAGAAGAACGAGGCAGCAGTAGCTTCTCCGGTTTAAACCACAGGCTAAAGTCACACGACGTCTAAACATAGACGGACCGTAAAATAGAACGTTTTAGTCTCGTCTCTCAGTTTCACATTGGTCCGTTGACACCACATCCTCTCATCAGAGGAACGTCTGACCTCGTTACAGGATGCCACCAGGCCTGCTGCTCTCAGCGAGAAAGTCCTGCAGCACCTTCATCCATCCATCCCTCATCCTGCCTGGCTGCAGCGGCGGGGGGGGGGGAACCCACGAGAACCGGCCAGAGAACCACAGAAATCTACCTCAGGACCGTCCCCATAAAACAAAGATCCATGATTTTCACGTTAAATAAACAGTTCTTTGATCTTTTCCCTGCGGTTGCCACGGTAACCACGAAATGACAACGATCGGCTGTTTAAATCTCTGTTAATCTCCAGGAGGAGCTCAGCTGGTTGGTGGGACTCTGGGTGAACTGGTTCCGCACCAAACTAACTAGTTTAACGACTAGTTAACCAGTAACTAGTTAACTAGTTTAGTGCGTTAGTTTAACAGCAACACGCAGCTTTGCTTTTACTTCCTGTGACCTGAAAGGTTCTGGGAGTCTCCTGCAGAACCTGGAGGTTCTGTCCCCCAGCGGGCGAGTCTTCAGGTCCGGTTCTTGGTTCCGTGCGTCAGAGGAACTCCCGGTTCCTCATTCCAGGGTTCAGGTGATGATTAACTGGAAGTGAGTCAGCCAGCAGGGAAGGTGTCCAACAGACGGATGTGAAACGGCTCGGCACCAAACTCAGACCCGGAGGTTCTGACCCGATGCAGCGGCCTGGTGCTGATCGGATCCGGGTAAAGGCCTTAGAACGTTTCACCAGGCTGCTGGGCATCATTGTTCTGCTGAGCAATGACCCGTTTTCACTTTACCAGATCAGAACACCACAGCTTTCCTGCTGCTTCAGCTGAGAGAACATCTCTAAGCTCAGATTCACACAGCAACTGAGAAGAAACGCTGCAACATGATTGGCATAAAACTGGAAATAAGGGAAAAAAAGAGCTTTAGGGACAATAATGTTGGAACGGTTCTGCAGCTTTAGCTGGTCAGCATAGGCACGATGATTCAATACCGATATAATCCATCAACAGACGTATAACCATGATAAAAAACGTCAATTAAAAGTTCAACTTTTACACTCTAGTCATGTAGGTTAATATTACATCATTAAATCCTCCCAGCCAATCACAGCGCAGACCCAGGAACCAAGCTCCGCCCCTTCAAAGAGTTCAGAGAGCACGCGTTCTTTTTTCTTTATTAAAAACTTGCAGTTTCGGTAAAAAGTTGGTTGAATGAAGTGTTTGAATTCACTGTGTGCTCTTTATGTAAAAAGATGTTGCTAAGCAACAGCATAAAATCGTCAGGGCTGCACTTAAAATAAAGGTTGTTAGTTGTGGCGTAGCGGGTAGCGCGATGTTTGGAGGCCTTTAGTCCTCGATGCAGACGACCCACAGTCCTTTGCTGCATGTTTCTCCCCTTCTTCCAAAAAAAATTAAGGTTGTTGATGATTATCGATCCATATGATTTCTGTTTTATCGATACGTCCAGCCCTACGTTAGCGTAGCTGACCCACCGCTTTGTGTTGGCAGGTGGTGCGTTCACAGACCCTCCTGTTAAAGAAAGAACACGGTTTGACCACCGAGGCCGGGTCCCTGAAGGAGAACGTCAAGAAGAACCGCTACAAAGACATCCTGCCATGTAGGACACGTCCCGTCTCTGACTGGTTCTAACGCTGTTCTGTTTTAAATGATGCTGTGACTCCGCTGCCCTGCAGACGACCAGACCCGCGTGGTGCTGTCTCTGCAGGCCCCCGCCTCCGACTACATCAACGCCAGCTTCATCCAGGTGACCCGGCACACCTGTGCTCTGCTCTGGGGTTCCTGTTTCACAGCAAGCTGTAACTCCTCCATCTGTCCTGCAGGGGGCGTCAGGGGCCTGCAGCTACATCGCCTCTCAGGGGCCCCTCAGCTCCACCCTGACGGACTTCTGGAGGATGATCTGGCAGCACAGCGTCAAGGTCAGACGGGTCGCTAGCGTCCAGGACATAGCCGGGTCCACAGCGGGTCAGGCTATGTCCTGGTGTAGAGACCATTTGCAGTTTTATTTAAGCACCAACCCAGATGTTTTCTCATGGTTTGGAGCCAAAGAAAGAATCTCATCTTTCGCTGAATGTGAAGGAAACAGTTTCTGCTAAGCTGAGCTGAGAGCATCGCTGCATGAGCATCGTCTCAGAGACTCTGGGTGCAGCAGAGGGAGGAACGGCCTCCTTAGCTGGTAAATTAGTTCCATTGGTTCAAAGGAGTTAGACTAGCAGAGACGGTGGAGAAGGTGTGCAGGATGCAGCTGGGGGCTAAAGCCAGGCCAGCAGGCCAGCTCCTCACATGGTGCCGTCCCGGACCGGACCGTTCTGGTTCTGATGATTAGCAGGAGCAGCATCACCTGTGTCTGTCCTAATCACCTGCACTCATAAAGGTTACACCTTCATCTGCGTCATCAGGACACCTGTCCAGGTACAGATGAATAGAGAATGAAAGCTGGCTGATCAGGAAACATCTTAATAAATATGCACCCTGCTTTTTACATTAATTTATTTATTACCAGCTCCACAAAAATCCAGCTGACTTTGGCGCTTCTCTCGCGTTTTATACTGTAACATTTGAAGACATTTAATGAAACTGAACACGGAGAAGAGTGGAAACAGCCGAGCGCTTAAAGGTGGAGGTAACCAGGTGATGACGTAGCAGACACAGGTGAAGGTCCCAGAACATGAAGAATAGATGGAGCCACGGCTGAGAGCGGACATGGTGATGTTCTCTGCATCCTGAGGAACCGTTGAAGGTCCTCCTCCATCCGTGCTCCACCTGCTGCTGCTATGGGAAACCAAACATCTCCGCCCTGGCCTCCAACAGTCTCCAGGAGGAGGGGAGGGCCTGGGCCTCCTTCCTGCAGGAGGAGCGGTTAGCTCCTGGTGGAGGAGGTCTACCTCCAACACCTAGCTGATCAGGAGGAGGACCATCAGCAGGTTCCAGGTGGTGGCGGCCCACACTGACTGTCTTTACTGAACCTTCTGTGTCTGAAGCTTTCCTGTCTCCAGGTGATTCCAGCTCCGTCCTCTTCATCTCCTCGGGGGCGGACTAACGTCTGACTCTGTGTTTCAGGTGATAGTCATGGCCTGCAGGGAGACAGAGATGGGAAAGGTAACGCATTATAATTATTGTCTCACTGTAATGTTTTCTCATTGGTCGCCTTGAAGCTCAGGGAACCTAGAGACTTTTAACCCAGAGGAACGGGAGCCTCTGAACCACACGTGTCAAACCCAAGGCCCGCGGGCCGAATCCGGCCCGCCAAGGGATTTTATGCGGCCCTCCAGAGCCTAAAAAGGCAAATCATGTCATAAAGTAGAGACATAAATCCTTTTAAAGTGTATAAAGGGGCTAAAACTGTGTAGTTTTGTTTTAACTGTGTAGTAACAGCATCGTACCACTAGATGTCCCCACAACAAATTAAAACAACGCAGAAATGTCCAGAAAGAGAAGGAGTGATGCAGAGTTTAAAGTGTAAATAACCTCAATATCAACTTTATTTTAAGATAAACTGTATAATCTGGGGTAAAGATAATTAATTAATTAAATAAATTAAACCCGTTATTCTATTGCGGTAAGTTAAGCTACTTTTATGTTACAGTGCATGTTTTAATATTTCTATGTGAACTGAAATGACATAAATCTAAAAGCATGGTCTATATATGTGTAAGCGGCGTTTTAATGCACCGTGGGGCCAAAGTGCGGCTCCCCGCTGCAGAGGACGGATCTGCATGTAGTTTCCTCAACGCTGCTTCTCTGCTGTGGTTCTGACTCCTGCAGAGGAAGTGTGAGTGTTACTGGGCCGCGCCTCATCAGTCTGCAGCCTTCGGACCGTTCACCGTCACCACGGTAAGAACCTAGAGCCACCAGAACCCACCAGAACCCACTGGACCCACCAGAACCCACTGGACCCACCAGAACCCACCAGAACCCACCGCACTGAATGCAATGTGTCCTTCCTGTAAATGTCCAGCAGGTGGAGCTGCGACCCAATGAGGATATAGTGGTCAGAACTCTGACTGTCAGCTACCAGCAGGTAGGAGCTCACCTGGCTTCACCTGACCAGGACCACCGCTCACTCCTCCTTCACCCCCCCCTCCCCTCCCTCTCCTGCAGGAGACCCACTCAGTGATGCAGTTCCAGTATTTATCCTGGCCCGACCACGACGTTCCCTATGAGACCCACGGAGTTCTGGACCTGCTGGAGCGGGCCAGGAGCAGCCGGGGAGCAGATAGCTCACCTGTGCTGATCCACTGCAGGTAAGCGCTGAGGCCCGCTGCTCCTCCGCTAATGGCCGCTTAGCTGCACATCATCCTGCAGCTTGTTTGTGCCAGAAGCGCTGATCACAGGTCAGCTGGTCATTAACATTCAGCAGCAGCGACACACTGAGACACACACACACACACACACACACACACACACACACACACACACACACACACACACACACTGAGGCACGGAGAGCAGGAGGCTGTGAATATGCAGCAGGTAACACCTGCTATCGATGGCACAGTTAACATGCTCACTGCATCTGCTGCTGTATATTTATGTGTTACTGTGTGTGTTATTGTGTGTTATTGTGTTACTGTGTGTGTTGCAGTGCCGGCTGTGGGAGGACGGGAGTCATCTGCGCTCTGGACTACATCCATGACCTTCTGGTTACCAAGGTAAAGCCTTCACCAGGCTGAGCTCAGCTGATGAAGATGTTCCACAGAGCAGCAGGTCTGGGCTGAGGGTTCCTCAGGGAACCGTCTGCTGACCGGCTGACATGCAGGACACCAGGAGCTTGGCTAGGTGGTGGCTCTGCTCACTCTCCGTCTCGTCCTTCCTGCAGCGGCTCACCGAGGACTTCAGCATCCTGAAGATCGTCCTGGAGCTCCGGAGACAGAGGCCCTCTGCTGTGCAGACCAGAGTAGGCGTCCACAGTCCTGCAGCAGTGCAGGTCCTCTCTGTCCCGGCTTCTAGGCGCTCCTGCAGGTCTCCTCTTCCTCAGCCAGGAGAAGATGTGGTCCTGAAGGCAGCAGATGCTGCTCCACAGTCTCTGCTGGACCTTCTGGGCTGGTCCTGCCATCAGAGAGGAGGAGGTTGGCCCTGCTGCTGAAGCTCCTGATGGCAGAACCAGGCATCAGGAGCACGGCTCCCTAAACCTCCTCCAGGTTCCTTCAACACTTTAATGTTGAGTCAAGCTGAAGGCAGCTCTTTAAATCAGAGGAACCGCCGTTAGCTGAGGGACATGGAGGACCTGAGCCTGATGGATCTGAGCTGCTGCTGATTTGTGCTTTGATTGTCTCTGCAGGACCAGTATCAGTTCATCTTCAGCGCAGTCATCAGCATGTTTGAGCGTTTCCTGCAGACGTCCGGTGACGAGCTCTACTGCAACCTGCCGGAGGTAAACCCCGCAGGCGGGCGCTGAGTGTTGCTCCAGAGCGTGAGCGGCAGGAGGAAGTCCTGTCAAAGCTCTGCAGAAAGGGGAAGAGCCGTGACGAGCTTCCTGTATGAAAATACTGCAGCGCTCTGACAACAAGCTCACATCACAGGAAGAGAAGCTAGACAGGAGAACTGAGGTCTGACGATCCCTGGCAGGTAGGCTCTGCTGGCGGGCCGCTGGTCTGAGGAACATCTCACCAACGTCTGGTTCCTCAGGAAGAGAACATCTTCCTCCTTTGACCTCGGCCCTTTCTTTTTAATGCTGCTTCTGAAGCTCCTCTGATTCACGGTTATTATCCGTTAAACGGCTTCATCTCCTCGGTGGGAGCAGGAGACCGGCTTTGGTTCTTCCTGACCCGGTCTGAAGGCAGCAGTTCTGCTCTTGTTCCTGTAGAGTGGAAGTAAAGGTGTGTCGGCCATGATTAGCATCTTCTGCTCGTCTCCAGCGGCCTGTGGACCTTCTGGCTGACCAGCAGTGTCTCACCTGGTTGGTCCGTCCTTCTGTCCAACAGGTCCAGCTGTAGATGTAGATCCGTGCTGCGTGTGGGATCACGGTTCTGTTGATGCGCCGGTTTGGACCCAGCTTTAGTTCCTGGACAGAAGGACTTACGGCTGCCTGTAGAACATCTGGTCTCCTCAGTGAACCCGAGCCCCCAGGATCATCCGTCCCCCACCGTGCCTGGTGGTGCAGCTCTCTCTGGTCTCCTCGGTCCAGGAGACGCCGTCCTGGTTCTGAGGTTCTGCTGACACGTGTCATGCTGCCGTCGTTTGTTTGGTTTCATTTCTTAGCCGTTTATCCGTGTCCTCTGGGCGTGGCCATGTCCATTTCTCTGTGGTCATTATTATCAGAAGGTGTTGGTTGTCCCTCTGGGTTCAGTTTCTTTATTCTGTTCTTCGTACATCAGGATTGATTCATCCTGATTTATCTGTTAGTCTCCCTCCCTCAGCTTCCCTGCTTTCCTCCAGGGCTGCAGCGATTAGTTTTATTGTCGGCTAATCTGTCGATTTAGTTTTATTGTCCTGAGAGATGGACCAAGCAGTCTGTTTCCTGCAGAAACAAAGCTCTTCTGTACGCCTGCAGGTCCATTTAGTTCATGAGGAGCTTTCCTACAAACCAAAACGATGCGCAGCTTCTTTTCCATGTGGATTATGAATTTTATTCAGGCTCTTGATCAGAAATTGGTTACCATGTCAACAGGAGAGGACTAAAAAGCGACAGTGATGAGAAAATATGTCTAAATACGTTTGATGTCATAATGATCTCCGAGGATTTTAGGGAGAACTGAACTGTTTCCTGTTTCCAGGTGAGAAGACGGGAGAAGAAAAGCTCGGCAGCAGCAGCGTCAGCCGACAGGTACGGAGTTTCTGTGTGAGCGCCGCACAGCGAGGCAGACGGCGTGTTTCACCCCGAGGTGTTAAATTAACGCGTTCTCACCCCGCTGTCAGCCGTCAGCCCACCATCGCCATATGTTACCTCGTTACTGTGGAAACCAGGCCCGCATGGGGGGGGGGGGGCAGTAAGGGATGGAGTTAAAAAGCAAGGAGAGGTGAGGGAGAGCAGACGAGGAGCTCAAAGATCAGCAGGTAGGCAGGTGTTGCTTACCTGGAGGGCAGATTAACTTCCTGTGGAGATGTGACCAATCAGCAGCAGCCGTTAGAGACCAGCTGGTTGACTTAGGCTGGGCTCGATGGATCCGGTCAGATGGTTCTGGTCAGATGGTTCTGGTCAACCAGGCCCATGATGACCTCTGAACCTCTACAGCTGGGTGTGGGGGGGGGGGGGCACTGCAGTGGAGCTGCTGCAGGGATCCATGATGAACATCCAGGAAACCTGACCCAGACTGACTCAGACTGACTCAAACTGACCCAGACTGACCCAAACTGACCCAGATTGATCCAGACTGATCCGCACTGACCCAAACTGACCCAGACTGACTCAAACTGACCCAGACTGACTCAAACTGATCCAGACTGTTCCAAACTGACCCAGACTGATCCAAACTGACTCAGACTGATCCAGACTGACTCAGATTGACCCAGATTGATCCAGACTGATCCAGACTGACTCAGACTGACCCAGACTGACTCAAACTGACCCAGACTGACTCAAACTGATCCAGACTGTTCCAAACTGACCCAGACTGATCCAAACTGACTCAGACTGATCCAGACTGACTCAGATTGACCCAGATTGATCCAGACTGATCCAGACTGACTCAGACTGACCCAGACTGACCCAGACTGATCCAGACTGATCCAGACAGACCCAAACTGACCCAAACTGACTATGGGTTCTGTAGCTGGAGACGCCTGTCTTCAGCCCCCCCCCCCCCCGTTGCCTCAGTGAGGCGACAGAGCTGGTGCAGCAGAAGCTGCAGGACGTCTCCAGGAAGCTGCCTGCTTTCACACATGAAGCCTCTGCTGAGCTCTGTTCTCACTTTCAGCTCTGGGTCTGCTCTAAAAGAGGAACTGTAAGCAGACGCTTCTCTCACTTTAACTGCACAAACACTTTCAAGTTCAGCTCGTTTGTTCTCTCGGTTCTTCCTGGTGAATGAAGAGCGTGTCGAGAGAAAGACCCTCAGTTTAAAATAACAGATCCATTCGTTTCAGAGCTGAGGTTCTGGGCCTCGTGTGGCTGGATTCTGGAGGAACTACAGTTCAAACAGAACCAGCTTGTGGCTGTAGGAGGAACTGGGCGCTACTGTGTGTTGGAACTGCTGCTGGATCCAGTTAATGTTCAAAGGGACTGAAACGCTCAGCTGGTGTTTTATGGTGTTTGTCTGAAAGTCAACCAGAGACTATAAAATCTTAACTTGATATTTAAAGCTACAGCTGGTAATCCTGTTCAGAAACACGTTTTGTTCTACTGGATAAAAAGGTCCGTCCATCCTGAAAGTAGTAAATAGTAAAAAGGTCAAGAAGTTAGATCTCTGTGGAGCTGCAGGCCCGTAAAAACTGACCAATCCCTGCTGATCGGTCCCAATGGCAGAGTTCTGGTTCTGCCCTCACCACCCCCCCTCCCTTTTTAGTTTCCTCTTGCTGGCTGCACACTTCTAGTGTTTAGCTTAGCAGCTAGGTTAGCGGTTAGCTTAGCAGCTAGGTTAGCGGTTAGCTTAGCAGTTAGCTGTTCATCGTAGCTCCGCTGCTCTCACCGTAGACTGTGAACATGAGATGCATGTTGCGTTTATGTTTATGAGAAGAAGAAGAAGAAGAAGAAGCTATATTTATCCATAAATCCTGATGAATGCAATCAATTACTTCGACTGCAGTCATGTCTTGATGACATCAAAAGCTGGATGACTTTAAATTTCCTGCATCTAAATTCTGACAAGACCGAAGTTTTAATCTTTGGGCCAGAGTCCTCAAAAAATAAACTTCTTAACCAATCACTTAATCTGGGTGGCTTTAACCTGGCCTCTGGTAATAAAGTAAAAAATCTTGGTGTTATTTTTGACCAAGACATGTCATTTAAATCCCATATTAAACAGGTTTCCAGAGTTTCCTTTTTTCACCTCCGGAATATCGCCAAAATTAGAAACATTCTGTCCAGGAGTGATGCTGAAAAACTGGTCCATGCATTTGTTACTTCAAGGCTGGACTATTGTAATTCTTTACTATCAGGAAGTCCACAAAATGCAGTTCAAAGCCTTCAGCTGATCCAAAATGCTGCAGCAAGAGTTCTGATGAAAATCAACAAGAGGGATCATATTTCTCCAATTTTAGCTTCCCTTCATTGGCTTCCTGTTAAATCAAGAATAGAATTTAAAATTCTTCTTCTAACGTATAAAGCCCTTAATAATCAAGCTCCATCATATATCAGAGCTCTGATTACCCCGTATGTTCCTAACAGAGCACTTCGCTCTCAGACTGCAGGTCTGCTGGTGGTTCCTAGAGTCTCTAAAAGTAGAATGGGAGGCAGATCCTTTAGCTATCAGGCTCCTCTCCTGTGGAACCAACTCCCAGTTTTGGTCCGTGAGGCAGACACCCTGTCTACTTTTAAGACTAGGCTTAAAACTTTTCTTTTTGACAAGAATTATAACTAGTGACTCATGTTACTCTCAGCTACCTTTATAGTTTTACTGCTATAGGCTTAGGTTACTGGAGTATATCAGGATCTAATTTTCTCACTATATTGAGTTCTACTGTTCTTCAATTATGCATTATGTGTTGTCATTTCTGCTTTAACTTTCTGTTCTCTCTCTTTTCTCTTCATAGTAGGTACACCTGGTCTGGCGTTCTGTTAACTGTGACATCATCCAGAGAAGACGGCTCACCTGCTACTACCATCTAATGTAGAACAGATTACTAGATCAATGTGTGCTTCTGTGCTTTTTTGTTTCTCTTGTTGTGTCTCTGTTCTGTCTTCTGTAACCCCAGTCGGTCGAGGCAGATGACCGTTCATACTGAGCCCGGTTCTGCCGGAGGTTTTTTTTCCCGTTAATGGGTGGTTTTTCTTCCCACTGTCGCTTCATGCTTGCTCAGTATGAGGGATTGCAGCAAAGCCATGTACAATGCAGATGACTCTTCCTGTGGCTCTACGGTTCCCCAGGAGTGAATGCTGCTTGTCGGGACTTTGATGCAATCAACTGGTTTCCTTATATAGGAAATTTTTGACCAATCTGTATAATCTGACCCAATCTGTATAATATGATTGAACTTGACTTTGTAAAGTGCCTTGAGATGACATGTTTCATGATTTGGCGCTATATAAATAAAATTGAATTGAATTGAATTGAAGAAGAAGAAGAAGAAGAAGGTTTAGGAGGTTTTTTCCTATGATCTCCCTGAAGAGCTGGTTAGACGGTCTAACGCAGTTATTCATGAAGGGACTTGAGGAAACTTCGGGTATATCGCAGACTCTAGCTTTAAATGCTTTTACTGTTCATGTTATTTATGTTGCGGCTCTATGGCGCCACCAACTGGACAGCATAATTAGCAGGCGTGTCCTTCTCCTGTGCATACTTACACGTTGCTCTCTGTCTGTTAACAGGTCATCAAAGAAGGCCACCATGAATGACACGTACGCTGTGGTCAACAAGCCTAAGCAACCCACCCGGACCACATCAGAACCGGCCTACTCCTCTGTGGCCATTCCCAGGTCCAACCCTGGAAGCAGGTAGAGAGAGAGAAATGACGTTGAGCTGAATGTTCTCCAGGTGACGAGATGGTTGGAAGTCCTGCCTGAACCTTCAGGTCCTGAGGAAGTCCATCATGGCTTTGACCAGCAGCCCAGGGGCTCGGCCGCCTGCCGTCCCCATGCTGTTAGGACACGTTAGGACGAGTCTGCAGGATGAACGGATCAGAACTCACCTGTCGCCTCGTATCTGTAACACCAGAGCAGCTTTTAGAGTTAGGAGAAGCAGCATCTGCAGGACAGGCATAGAGCTTTAGGAAAGAGTTGCAGTGAAATGTAGGAACCATCAGAGGGGACATTGTAGAGGAGCAGAAGGTGAAATGTCTCGTCTCTCTGCAGTCTGCAGTGAATTTAAGTTTAAAACACAATCTTAATTAAAGGTTATAGGCTATAATGTCTATAGCCTGCATGTAACCATCAACCCAACCAATGCTGCTTCATTTTACTAAAGAGGACCAGATGTTCTATAACATTACTAAAAGGTTTTCATTGGTGACTAGAAGGTAGGAATCAATCTGATGCTATTTTCAGGACCTTCCTGGACCACAGTGTGTCCAGAGTCTGTTTTTCTCTGCACTGCAGTGACAGAAGTCTTGACCCGCTCCATGTTCTGCCTGCAGGACGCTGCCTCCACCCCATCACTACGACAACGACATCGGGGGAGCGTCTGCAGCTCCCATCTACAGCTCCGTGAAACCCCGAGTGAAACCCCAGACCCTGCCACTCGCTGCCTCGGCCATTTACGACATAGCCACGCCAGCCAGGGAGGGCTCTGACTATCACCTGGTGTCAGGTCTGTCTGCGGTGGATGAGTGTTAGGGAGCGGAGGAGGGCGGAGGACGTCAACGTGTGACTTTTCTCTTCCAGCTGAACCGCCGTCAGCAGTGGATGATGATTATGAAGATGTTTCTTCTTCTGTGTCAGACGTCAGCAGCTTCTTCTCCCCTGGAGGCATCGGTGAGTACGCCTGTAGAACCAGAACCTCCGTGTTGGGTTTGCTGCTGCTAGGTTAGAAATCCGCACTGAACCAGAGTCTGTGGCCCAAACGGTTACAGAAGAAACCCAGACCTGAACTTCAACAAGCAATTAAAATCTAAAACATCTCCAGTCACAACAGGAAGCAGAACCAGCAGGTCTGTTTTCAGCAGATGGATCATATCAGAACCGGTCCTGGACTCTCTGGCTCCCCATCGGTCAGGAGTTTTAAATGCTGCTGGTCCATAAAGTGTTAAATGATCTTGGGCTGAAACCAGGCGGGGCGCCAGTGTCCCATTAGAGACGTTCCCCTTGTTGACAGCTCAGGTTACGGTTCTGGGTCTCGTTACGGTTCTGGGTCTCGTTACGGGTCTGGGTCTCGTTACGGGTCTGGGTGACGTTACAGTTCTGGTTGAAGGAGACGGTTCTGGTTGAAGGAGACGGTTCTGGTTAAAGGAGACGGCGCCATCAGAGCTTTCTGATTGGCTGCTGGCCACATTCAGCAGGCTGCGTTTCTCCTGGGGAACGCCGGGCCTAGACATGCTGAATACCCCTGATTTGAGGTCGGAGCGGTCCCGACGTTCTAACATAGAGCTGGATGATAATTCAATATCAATATGTATCGACGATAGACGTATATCGATGATAAAAAAAAAGGGTCAATAAAAACTTCAATAGAAAACAGTTTTCCTTTGTTTTGCATTCTAGCCAATCATGTAGGTTAATATTACATCATTACATCCTCCCAACCAATCACAACGCAGACCCAGGAGCCAAGCTCCGCCCCTTTTAAAGAGTTCAGAGAGCACGCATTATTTTTGTTTTTTAAATACTTTCAGTTTTGGTAAAAAGTTGGTTGAATAAAGGTTGAGTTTGAATTCAGTGTTTGTGTCTTTATCTAAAAATAAGTTGCTAAGCAACAGCATAAACTAGCCAGGGCTGCACTTAAAATATGTTTAGAATTTGTTGATAATTATCAATATCGATCAATGTTATTTCTGTTTTATAGATATGCTTTTTTCTAATTCACCCAGCTGTCCTCTGACACACAGCAGGAATATCTGTAAGTTAGTCTGAGCCTTCAGGGCCGACTTTACGTTTTAGTTTTACTCTCTGATGGCGCGTACAGGAACATATCGGTGCTCAGGTTCTCCTTCCTGTCCGGCTTAGATGCATGCATTAGAACATGCATTAGAACATGCATTAGAACATGCATTAGAACATGCATGTGATGAGGCTGTGGGTAGAAACCAGATTACTAGATGAGAACACATGCATGCAGGGGGAACGTACATAGAAGCAGCAACAAGCCAGGTTGGCAAGGCAGCATTATTTATAACACAATGTGCAACGTTGGGATTCAAACCCAAGAGCTTCCTGCTAAATCAGCTGTTACTCACATGCAGTTTATATAGAAAGATGTCGTCAGTTCAGTCCAAGCATACAGATTTAAAGTCTGTATTTATTCCAGTTAGATCTTATTTAACCAAGCAGCCAGGTTGACTTTATTCTCCAGGCTGCTTCAGAGGTTGCTTCCTGCAGCGTTCTCTCCTCCTGGATGAACATGGAGCCACGGCAGACAGTCGCTGACCCAGGAGTACTTTCTACAGCATGTTAAAGACAAGGATAATGGCAGCAGTGGCTCCTGTGGAGAGTTAGTCGTTGCCTTGTTTAAGAGAACAACAGCTCTTTGCATCTCTTGGAAAATTTAATTCCACCAAACCGTAGCGTGTGGAGCACCTTAAGGGTCAGTTCTCAGACCATTACCGTTTATTGTTTACATATTTTTAAATCTAATCTCTGTTTATACTGGTATTCTCAGTGAGATGCAAGCTATGTTTGATAAAACAACAATAAAACTTTTACATTTTATAAACGCAGTAACACCGCTGGTAATTAAACCACCTGAGTCAAATGTGAGCTTCCTGTTGCACAGAGAAACTAAATAAAAACGCTGATTGAATTACAACTTTACCTCTTTGCTGTCAGATGACTGAACGCCATAAACTCCTTCCTCAGTGTCGTCATCCATGATCCTAAAGGTGCTCATAATTAAAGAAGCTCCAGCAACAACTGACAGCATCTAAACTTTAAAGGCCATGTTACTCATGTTAGTCTTTAATTAGTTTAACACCAAGAAATGAACAGTTTCCTATCAAAGAATGACTGAAGCACTAATCCACACATGAATCAGAAACACCCATTTCCCCATTTCCTGTCTAGCAACTAGCAAATAAAGGCCACTGGAGCCATAAAATAAAAATAAATAAAAAATAAGATGAACTACTGTCATGATGGTCTGCTAGTCTGTATTATGCGGATAATATTACGTATTTGTCAAATTGTTGGTTTGAATACGTGACCCTTTGATGAGTCGATAAACCAGAGTTTGTTTCTATTCTGACTTTTAGTTTCCTTTGGTTATTATTGATGAGGCTGGGAAATACTGAAACTGATCATGGACTGAATAATTTCTGAATACGCCGTTAAAGTCCTAGAAAACTTTGTGGTTCACGGTTTTTCTCTGGTTTTCTTTCAGGATTTAACTGTCGCATCCAGAAGCCTAAAGGACCCAGAGACCCCCCGGCGGAGTGGGGCCGGCTGGAGAGATAAACCAGAGAGTCCGGATCAGTCAGTTCTCCACCAGGAAGAATTCAAAATGCAAGTTTGGGTTCATCAGACCGGCGTCACTGTGATTTGGCCGCTTTCTGAAATCTTCTGGACATTTTCTGTCGTTTCAGTTTGGAATTGTAGGAAGAGCTTTAGTTGTGTTTGTCCAATTAGTTATTTCAAATACGCTGTTAAGTCCGGTTAAACCTGAACCAGAGTTTTATCTAATTTGTCTCGTAGAAAAACCCAAAGTTTAACTCAAGTCTAAGCAGTTTCATTTCCTGACAATACCTGACATAAAGCAGATCAGTACCAATGCCGTTAGACCTCTCAGGGTTCTGCATATGTTGTACCTATTAAGAGAATTTACTCTTAATTTTCCACAAACTTTTCTTATCTGTCTCCATCTTTCCTGAATAAAAATGACAGTAAGGAATCTCTGCTGTGTGCTTTTATACATTTGGGGATTTCTGTGGAATCACCAGTTTAATTTAAATGGGAGTGGCCCAAAGATCTTGGGAACGATGTTATCAGGCCTGGGGGGGGGGGGGGTTCTCCCAGGTCCAATGGGTGTTGGGGGAGGGAGGGAGGGAGGGGGGGGGTCAAACAAAAGTGATTTTTGGTGGGTGGGGGGAATCTGGGGCCCCTGGCTGAGAGCCCTGCTGGGGGGAGTTAGTTGAGGAAGTGAGAGCGTCGCCTCTTTGCTGCGTGTGACTGAGATCTGTGCTTTACCAGGCCTAGAGTCTCTGGGTGGGGGGGGGGGGGGGGTTGAAGGTGGCCCCCTCATGATTAACTTGTGCTTCTAGCAGACGTCAAGGCAAGTTTATTTGTCGCACATTTCAGGGACATGACCATTCAAAGTGCTGAACATCAACAGAACATGACAGAAGTTCTAGTGGCAGGTAGAGAAGAGATGGACTATATAAAAGGAGTCAACAGTTTAACAGTTTAACTCGATCCAAAACAGCGGTGTTTAAAGATTTTCAAATGGTTCTCCTTGGGGAGGAAACATTTTCTATTCTGTGAAGCATGCCTCAGCAGCGTGGTCCTTAAAGTACAGCAAGCGCACAGAATGAGCCTGAACAAGCCAAGACAGAAAGACAGAAGACCACCAGAGCACTTTGTGTTGTCCCTGCACTGAAACCTGCTAAACAAATAAATTTGCCTTGCCCAGATCAAAACAGGACCAAAAGCCCCACCCCCCAAAGGGACATCGTAAGAAAACGCTTTAAGGACAATGCAACGGAAACTTTTATTCAAGCTTACTCTGATACTTTAACCTGGTCTGTACATTATCAATCTGGTTCTGCTCCCATCAAACCCATTCGGGGAAAGGAGGGAATTTCAGCAGAACTCTCTGAGCTGATTGGGCGAGCGACACCTAGTGCCCGCCTACCAAAGGTTGGTTTTAGCCAATCACGGTATCAGGTTAAAACAGAAGCAGGTCATGAGAAACCAGAACAGGTTACGCTAGTCAAGGCGCTTCTTCCTGTTCTTCTATCAAAGAAGAAGTCGTGGGTTCTGACCAATCAGATGTGACAGCAGCTACGGCCTCCTGTGGTGCCATGCATAGACATAATATAAGAGTAGACGCGTCATTGGGCGGGTTCTGTCTGCTGCGATGCGTCAGAGCGTCCGCCATCTTAAATGTGGCAAATCTGCAGTTACTCAGTCACTTAAACAGTATCAGAGGGACTTTAATCTCTGAATATACTTTGTATTCGTAGTATTTTTTTGTAATATTACAAGTTTATTTTCGTATCCCTTTAGCTTAATTCTCCTGAATTTATTCTCCTAAAGAATAAAAATATTTAAAATAATCTAACCTGGCCCTATTACTCCAGGAGTGAAATAATTCTGCAAACTGTGATTATTCTGGAAATGTTCCCCCTTAATTCTCATAATATGATGTTTTTATCATAAGATTATCACTTTTGTGTTTGTTTGTTTATTTTTACTTTATTGACCTAGGACTTTTTTTCCTCATTTTATTAATTTTACCTCTTTAATACTCACCCAAAAAGTCTGTTCCTAAAGGTTCACATGTGACACGGTTTTATGAAATAATGAAGACCATAATGTTTAGATTTAACAAATTTATCCTTATATTCATAACACATACACACACAAAAAAAATAATAAAAAAAATAAAAAATATGTATATATGTGTGTGTGTGTGTGTGTGTGTGTGTGTGTGTGTGTGTGTGTGTGTGTGTGTGTGTGTGTGTATTTATTGCAGCACAGGAATGAGGCATCTTCTCTGATCCACGTTCACAATAACAGAACTCAACTTTTTTCTGCCACATACAATATGGCGGTGACGTTGACGTGCGAACCTGCGCCCTATGACGCGTCTACGTATATATGTCTGTGGTGCCATGTTGGTTCAGCTGTGGGCTCAACCGCTCTTGCTTTCATTGTCTGTCCCGCCTTAAACATCAATACTGCAACGTGATTGGCCCGAACCGTTTTTGATTCGGACACAAAACGGTTGCAGTCGGTGCGACACAAGATGGATTCTCCTGTTTGTGAACGCACAAGTTAAGTAATCTAAATGTTATGTGAGATATATGGGAGGAGAACAACTACATTATGAGAACATCATTATTACAAGCTGCAGGGTCAGAATAAATAGCTACATTTAAAAGGTATAAAATAGGATGCAATCCTTCAAACTAAGATAGTATTCCTACAAGAAACACTTTTCCCTTCAACAGACGGACAAAGGACGGCCAGGTCAGGCATTCATTCCTCCCCCCAGGCTGGAGGGTTGCACCTCCTATAACTAGAGGTGGGTAGTAATTAGTTACATTTACTCAGTTACATTTACTTGAGTAACTTTTCCAGCAAGTATTTGCTGAGTATTTTTACCTCTTAGTCCTTTTTACTTTTACTTTAGTTAAGAGTACATGTGGACAAGTTAAAACGCTTTACAATTACATGCCATTCACCGTTGGAGTCATATTATTAAAAAGTATCACTACCCTTACTTGAATAGTTTCTGGCTGCTCTGTCCACCGTGAGGAACTTCACAGAATAAAGAAGAGACTTGTTTTGACCAGAATGCACCAGAAACACCCACAGTCTCTGTTAAAGTGAGACTTCTTGTTTGACCACAAGCGTTTGTTGTTTTAATGTTATTTTCTCTCTGCTGAGCTCATCCAGCCGTTTGCAGTCAAGTGAACATGCAGTAGAAAGTGTCGCTGGAAACGCTGTCCTAACACCCTGTATGTACATTAACTGCTGTACGGTATTTTTCAGAATATAAGGTAAACTTTAAATCCTTAAATTTTTCTCAAACATTGGTAGTGCGCCTTATAACCCGGTGCACATTATATATATGATTACTGTTGCGCTTACTGAACAATTTATGTGACTCAATGCACTGAAAAATGTGTTAAAATGTGTTAAATAACCGACCTGCTGCGGTCACCCCAGGTTCTTTTTCTGAATAATGTGCTATTTATATAGTAGACTTCTGTAGTAGCTAAAGACTGAAACCAGAACTATATTTTACCATATTTAATCTAAAAGGCAGAGGGATGTTTAGAGCTTCAATGCTGGACTCACCCATTCAGGGCGTGCCCAGGAGGATATCAGTGTTCCTTCATCACACTGGTGGAGAAGATGATGCTATAATGCAGATGTGTCCTAGCTGACACATTTCTGTCCAGTCTAAGCATGTCAGACTCTGTGTATCCAGAGTCTGTATATCTGTAATTTCCATGGTAACTGCCGTTTGCAGCCGTTCTCTGTAATCCGTAACAAAGTGTGAAACTCCCCTGAATTTTTATTCACCGGACACAGGACAGCTATTTACTGTATTCTGTTCTAGTTCTGGTCCGTTTCTCTAACAAAAATTTAAAAGATGAAATGAAAACAAATAATGCCAATTGTGGAATAAATTGGAGTTTAAATAAAGAAGTGCAACAGAAATTATTTCAGTTATGGCTAAACTGCAAATTTGGGACTAAGGAAGCCCCGAATAGAAAGTAGAAATAATTAACTACAGACCAAATATTCTAAGTCTGACCAAATTCTTTTTTCTTATATCTGTAGAGGTTATCTGCAAGTAAAAAAATATAATATTGCTGTCGTTTTTCTTTGGTTTTGTTCTGCCCCGAAAGAAAAAGTTTATTTTTCTGCTCTTGTAATACTCTGTTCTGCCACTAGAGGCACTGGAGTCACACCCCAGGCCTTCACTAACTGCTGCATGTGAATTAGAAAGAACTGACTAGATGTGGTTTAAAGGTCAAATTCATCATCTGAATCACAGAAAAGGAATTAAAAGAACATAAACTTTAAAAAAATGAAACAGCAGGGGAAAAAGTTTTCATTTGTCTTTTGGTGCTTGAGACAAAAACTTTGAAAGACTTTGGAAAAATAAACCAAGATTAAATAAAAAGTGTATTTTTCTTAATGAGTTTTTATTGAGCTGTTTAGACTGAAATATAAATTAATAAATGCATCATAAATACATAACATTAAAGGATTCTTGCCTTCTGATCTATTATACCCTTTTCTAATTTATTTTGAAGTAATGATAAGAAGATAAGAACTCCTTTATTGTCCCACAGCAGTTAAATTCAGCTAAAGACAGAAAAAGAAGAAGAAAAGAGGGGGACATTGTCCATCAGAGGTTCTCCTCCAGTTTTCTGTCTCTGGGTCCAGAGGACATCCCGGGTCAGAACCGGTCCTCCTGAGGACTTTATCAGCTGCTGCTCCATCAGACCAGAGAAGATGGCTGGTGCCTCCACAGAGTCAGAGAAGGTCTGCAGCAGCGCCCCCTGCAGGCCAGAAGACCTCCGCCTCCTCAGCAGGTAGGTTCTGCTCTGACCCGTCCTGTAGGACCATCAGGGTAATGGGTCCGGTCCGGTTCATGGTTCTGGAGTACACCCAGGTACTGAGGAGAGTCCACCATCTCCACATCAGTTCCCTGGATGTTCTCCTGGATCAGGGAGGTGGTTCTGGACCTGAAAAAGTCCACCAGCAGCTCCTTTGTTGGTGGTTCTGCTGGTACCGGTCCACAAAGTTCTGGATCCACTGTCTGGACTGCGATGAGAGCGACTCTGGCAGAGTCATCAGAGAACTTCTGCAGGAGGCAGCCTGGAGATGGAGAAGTCTGCAGAGTAGCAGGTGAGCAGAACCGGTACCAGAACAGCCCGCTGAGGTTCTCCTGTACATCCTGTCAGAACCACAGCCCCGTCCTCACATACCGGGTCGACCAGAGAGGTGATCCAGAATCCTCTGGGACAGGTGGAGGTCCTGACCGCTCCAGATGGTCCTTCAGGAGTTCTGGTTGGACGGTGCTGAACGCTCTGGAGAACCAAAGAACCTGATCCTGACGGTGCTGCCAGGGTTCTCCAGATGGACCAGAACCCGGTGCAGCAGGTAGATGATGGAACCATCCAGAGAAGACCTCACCAGGGGGAGATGGTTGAGGACCAGCCTCTCCAGGGTCTCCATCAGGTGTTGGTGGTACCAGCCTGTAGCTGCTGAGGTCTCTGGTTCCGGTACCATGCTGCAAGTTCTAAGGATGCAAGACGGAACGGTCATGATTTCATTTGTCCCTCAAATATCCTGGATCAGCAGGTGACTGTAGGTCCCAAGAACAACATGAAGTTCATGTTTCACTTTACAAAGATCTCATCTAGAACCTGGGTCTTGGAAACTGAGCTGGTTCCATCCCAGGTGGAACCGTGAAGGAACCGTAAAGGAACCATGAAGGAACCATGAAGGGACCATGAAGGAACCGTGAAGGAACCATGAATGAACCATGAAGGAACCATGAAGGAACCCTGAAGGAACCATGAATGAACCATGAAGGAACCATGAAGGAACCCTGAAGGAACCCTGAAGGAACCGTGAAGGAACCATGAAGCTTGCAGAGAAACGCTGATCTCAGGTTCCACATGCTGGACGTTCCTGTGTCAGAGGCAGAAACAGAGGCGTTCTCCTGTGAAGGAGCGAGGGAGGAGAAGGAGGAGGAGGAGAGACTGGGGCAGAGAAGGGAAAGTGTGAAGATGGAGTGATAAAAGCAGAGAAAGTGATGCAAGTGAAGGAGGGAGCTGGCAGAGAGAGATGGAGAGATGGAAGGAGGGATGAACGGAGGGGGAGCAGTCCTGCCTTGTTGCTAGGCAACAGAGCAGCTCCTCTTTGAAGTTTCCATCATTGTTTCCCTGACAATCAGGTCACAGCGGTAACCATGGCAACCGCCTTAGCACCACGCCTGCCGGCCATCCTGAGCGGGCCGACCCGGTCCACCGGTCCCAGCAGAACCCTCAGAACCAGAGGAGGTCCTGGGGTCCAGAACCAGGAGAGCCGCGGCGCCTCCTCCTCCCCCTGGGTGTGAAGGAGGAGGCGCCGCCTGGAGGGAGAACTAGGAGGAACCGGAGGAGGAAATGGAGGAAAACTCCAGAACCTGCAGGGATCCAAAGCGTGTCGGCTTCGTTCCGTCAGAACCGAGGTTTAGAACCGTCTGACGGTTTCTGGGCTAGCTTCCTCCTCCAGGCCCAGAACCGAGGCTTTTACAGCGCAGAGAGGTTCTGACCCGGCGTCACATAAACAGAGACAAACACTAGCAGATGTCAGAGGAACCTCAGAGGAACCTCAGAGGAGGATAAATACAGAGAACCGCTCCAACCTCATAAACTCCTAAACGCCACATGTAAGCGGCGCCGGCACCGCTCCAGATGTGCTGCTGACAGTAGCTGCTGCTCAGAACCAGAGCCACGCATGCTGCTGGTGGCTCCACGCCACAGAACCAGGGGGGGGGGGGGTCCTCCTCCTCCTCCTCCTCCTCCTCCTCCTCCTCACCTGGACCAAGCATCGGGTTCCTCCTCCTCTCAGGGACAGAAACAGGAGAGAGAGGAGCGGAGGGCGAGCCCCTCAACTGGTTTGAATTAAGGAAATTACAGGGAGGCAGTGAAGGCGGCTGATTACAGGGTGACGGTAGCTGCAGTCTGAACCTGAACCTGAACCTGAACCAGGACCAGGATCTGGACCAGGACCAGGACCAGCCCTCAGTCCTGCTTATTCTGGGCCGCCTCACCAACCCTCTGCCTGGCTTTAATAAAACCATCCACGTCTATTATTAGGCACCTTTCAGCCAATCACAGCCCTCTGAGCTGAGGCCACTCCTCCAGCAGACCTTCTGAAACATGCAGTCAGGAGAACATGGATGTTCTCTCTGCACATGGTTCTCCATAAAGGTCCGGTGAGAACGTCGGGGGAGCCATCTGTGCTCTGGGAGCCTGACTGCAGGCCGTCTCTGTGAAGCCACGTGATGCACCAGGACAACTTTCCATTCCTCATGGGTTCTGTTCCTCAGCCAAACCGTTTTCCACTGCAGCTGGACGCAGAGCTGCAGTTTTCATGTTTCCCTTAGAAAAACACAGAGGAAGCTCCTGAAGATGGTTTCTGTCTGGAAAAGTTCTCCTAGGAGTTAAGAGAGTTAAAATTAGCTCCATTAGCTTGTTGTTCTGTTTGAGCTTTGTTAGCTCCTGATAGCTCTGGTTAGCATCTGCTTGTTTTGTTAGTTACTTCTGTTACTTCAGTTCAGTTGTATTTCTAAAGCACCAATTCACATCACATCATCATCAAGGCTCTTTCCAAAGTCAGACTCCATCAGATCCTCCAGGTTGGTGAGAAAGTTTCCTCTCTAAGGAAACCCAGCAGGTTGCATCAAGTCTCTCCAAGCAGCATTCACTCCTCCTGAAAGAGCGTAGAGCCACAGTGGACAGTCGTCTGCATTGTTGATGGCTTTGCAGCAATCCCTCATACTGAGCATGCATGAAGCGACAGTGGAGAGGAAAACTCCCCTTTAACAGGGAGGAGAACCTCCAGCAGAACCAGAACCAGGCTCAGTGTGAACGCTCATCTGCCTCCACCCACTGGGGCTTAGAGAAGACAGAGCAGAGACACAGAAAGCACAGAAGCTCACATTGACCCAGGAGTACTTTCTATGTTAGAGAAGACAGAGCAGAGACACAGAAAGCACAGAAGCTCACATTGACCCAGGAGTACTTTCTATGTTAGAGAAGACAGAGCAGAGACACAGAAAGCTCAGAAGCTCACATTGACCCAGGAGTACTTTCTATGTTAGAGAAGACAGAGCAGAGACACAGAAAGCACAGAAGCTCACATTGACCCAGGAGTACTTTCTATGTTAGAGAAGACAGAGCAGAGACACAGAAAGCTCAGAAGCTCACATTGACCCAGGAGTACTTTCTATGGTAGATGGTAATAGAGGATGATCTGCCTCCCCTGATGATGTCACAGCTAACAGAACACCAGACCAGGTGTACCTTCTATGAAGAGAAAAATGACAGAGAACAAAAAGTTAAAAGCTGAAATAACAACAAACAATGCAGATTGGAGAGCAGTAGGAGAACTCAGCAGAGGGAGAGAAATAGACCCTGATGTCCTCCAGCAGCCTAAGCCTATAGCAGCATAACTATAGAGGTAGCTCAGGGTAACATGAGCCACTCTGACTAGAAGCTTTGTCACAAAGGAAAGTTTTAAGCTTAGTCTTAAAAGTAGACGGGGTGTCTGCCTCACGGACCAAAACTGGGAGTTGGTTCCACAGGAGAGGAGCCTGATAGCTAAAGGATCTGCCTCCCATTCTACTTTTTAATGTTAAACTCTCAGATGATCTGCTCACCCTTCATTTATAATCTGATTAATTTCAGGTTCCTGCAGCTGTTTTCTCCTGATCTTTCCTAGGTTCTTTGTTCCTGATAAAGTTTCATGTAAACGTTCCGTCCTCCTGATTAAAGGCCTGAGCTGAAGAGGCTGCCTGAACCTCAATGTTGAGGAGATGAAGTTTGTTGGTGAAAGCAAAGGAGTCCTCCCACCAGGAGCCACTGCTGCAGAGATATAGGCCATCATGTCTGCTTCACTTTACTGGAGTTCTACCAGGAGAACCTGCTTGTTATTGTTGTCTATTGTTATACAACAATAGACTGTCCCTCCAGATTAGGTAGGATTCCTCTTGGTGTGTAGAGCGCCATTTTCTCTCCAATTTCCTAACATTGTGCTTCAAGGAACGCAGCTCTGAATTAAACCAAGGAGCCAGCTTCCTGTGAATAATCACCTTCTTTTTCAAGGGAGCTACATTATCTGATGCAGAACGCAATGAGGAAGTCACATTGTTAGCAAAGATATCAGTTTGTGAACGGGAAGAACCAACATGGCCGCCATCTGCAGGGCCACACCAGGTCCTGACCAGATGCTCCTCCCCCTGATTATTTATTTATTACCTCAGACTTCCAACATTTTCCTTTTTCCCTTTAGATTTAGATCATAAATGTTTATGTTGATTATTTATGGTTTTAAATGTTTTAATACATGAATACTCCTCACTGTAGCCCGTGTGTGATGCTCTACAAATAAAGTTTAATCTAATTATCTCCTCAGCGTGTCTGTGGCTCCAGGAGCAGGGGCCCTCAGGGGCCTCTGCTCCTGGAGCCACAGCTTCACCTTCAGTGTTTTCAGGGTTAAACTGCAGACAGAGGTGATGAAGTGTGAATCTCCTCCATCCCTGGTCCCCCCCCCCCCCCACCCCCCACCTTTACCCCCCCCCCCCCCCGGGTTTTTACCCCCCCCCCTGCAGCTCCCCGGTGGCAGTCAGCGTCTCTCAGTCAGTCTCTCTCCACATCTGGATCAGGGAGGAGGAAAGCAGCAGATTAAGCCGCTGGACGGAACCAGGGGGCGGATGTGGGGGGGGGGGGGGGGGGGGGGTGTAACTTTGTGTGAAACGTGGACGCGCTTCGCTCCGCGCCCCCATCTAAACAGCTCTGCTGTGCGCGGGGCTCACATGGGCGCGCACAGAGCTGATTAGATCCGTTTAATTGGTTTATGTGGCGGTGCGTGCACGCGCACCCCCCCGCGTCCACGTGCAGGTGGTACGGTCCAATGGGGGGGGGGGGGGGGCAGTCCTCCGAGCAGGACCAGAGAGCCGAGCCGAGCTGAGCCGAGCAGGCTGAGAGAGTTCCGTAGCTCTGACCCCAGGCTGGATTATATTATCTGGTACCAGGTTCTGACGGTCCGGACCAGAACCTCCCCCCCCCCCCCCCTCAGTCCGCCAGGTCGGGGCTCCGCGGCAGCAGCAGCAGAAGAAGAAGAAAGCGGGGCAGCGCGTGGCACTTTGGATTTAAATACCTGATTGGACTTTCTGCGCGTGCTCGTCCAGGTAGGTCCGCGCTCGCGGGGAAGTCCGGGAGGTCCGGTCCGGTTCGGGTGGACGTGGATCAGGGTCGGTGGTGCTGGAGGGAGGGGGCGCCCCGCTCCGCGTGGAAATTTCCTCCTTTCCCCGTTAGCTGCTCCCTGAGTGGGGGGTGCAGGAGCGATGCTGCACCTCCTCCCTCTGTGGGCTCGGAACCAGCCAGGGTTCGGTGCTGGTTCGGCGCCTTCAGGCCGCCAGCGTGTTCTGAGCGGAGGGGGGGAGGCAGCGCGGCTCCAGACGCCGATCCATTAAGGAAGAACAAAGGGGCGCAGGAGACGGTCCAACCCGCAGCAGAACCCCAGAACGGTTCCGAACCGCCGCCTGCTGGTTCGGCCTCTCGGCCCACCTCCGTCCAGGGTCCACGGGCCTGAGGAGCAGAACCGACCCATTTTCTCCCCGGGTTCTGGTTCTGACCGTCGGCGCTGCAGACGGACCGGGCCGGACTTTATCACTTTATTGACCCGATTGCTTCCGTTCAGTTGATCGATTCGGATCAGATCCAATCAGTTCATGAAGAACCGAACCAGTCAGCAGCAACTGGACGGAACCGACTATTAGAAGCCAGAATATTGTGCAGTACCAGCCATTGGGCCGATGATCAATAGTCTGAGGGAAGGTCACATGTGGACCAATCAGGAACCAGAGTCCAGTCTCTGACGGGTTCTGACGGGATTTCCCCTGAACCCGACCAGAACCGCTCCACCGGCCCGGACCTGTTTATTTACACTCTGGGATCAATAAGCCACCAGCTGATCCACGCTGACCGTGTTCTGCTGGGATCAGCCCACGGCCCGGTTCCCCAGGCCCAACATGAATCCACTGGGTCGGTTCTGGTTTCACTGGATCTGATCCACAAACCTGGAAATCTCAGCGGTTCTGGCTCAAATTGACCCAATTGATCAGCTGATGAATCACTGATGAAGATGATCCACCGACAGAACTCTGAGGTCCGATCTGAGGCGGTTCGGTACCAACAGAACTCTGAGGTCCGATGGTTCGGTACCATCAGAACTCTGAAATGAGAGATTAGAAGTTCATTAAAAGAAGAATAAACGGGGGAAGGCGCCGGACTTTAAGGCCCGAAGGCTCGGTTCCAGGAGCAGAGGTGGTTCTGTGGTTCTGGACCTCGGTTCTGGTTTAACTCATTATTTCTGCATGCTTGATGCTTCCTGCATGGGGGCTGCTGCATTTTAGACCAGAACCTCCAGAACCAGAACCAACACACCTGAGACTTTGTGGTTCCTGCAGCCTTATCTGAACCAGCATCAGTTGAAGCCGGGTCAGAACCGTGGGTTCTGCTGCACGTTCGCTCACAGACCGGGTCGCAGCTTCCAAACCTGTGGAAGCTCGCTGGCTGGGTTCTGCAGTGAAGTTCTGCCGGGCCTGAGGCGCCGTCTTCCTGTTGAAGTGGACCTGCTGTGAACCTCTCCATAAATGTTTCTAGAGACGCAGTAGAAGATAAATCTGTTTTTTTTTCACGTCTCCAGAACCTTTAGATCAGAACCAACGACTGTTTGGACCCAAACTAAATATGGGCAAGAAAGTCAAACGTTAATGTGAGATAAATCAGCCGAAATGGACCAAAGCAGAACCATTCAGCCCAAACATCAGTCCCTCTCCCAGCCGTGGTTCTGGACCCAGTCGTGGTTCTGGACCCAGTCGTGGTGAGCTGGAGGTGAAGCTGCAGTGCATGCTGGGAAGGTCGGAGGGATCGGGCCCACTGTTTTGTTGGAGCGGGTCAGGGTTCTACGTGTAAACCGGTCCGGTTCTGGTAACCTGACAGCCGTTTAGATCAGTGTGATCTTCCTGTAGAAGTCGTCATTCAGGGCATCAGAACCGGGTCAAAGGCGGCTGTTCTCCAGGTTCTGGTCTGAATGCTGCTGGTCGGTTCAGAACATGAGGTCCAACACGAAGGACCGGTAGAACCTGGTGAGGTTCTCCTTCTGGACGTTCCTGAACCTCCCAAATCGGGCCGCTGGTGCTGATGCTGGTAAAACGCTGCAGGCGCCGTCTGAAATGGACCCGTCAGTCGGTTCTGTTCAGTTCAACAATACTTCATCAGTCAAAGGCAGCGCTGGGAACCGATTCAGATTTAAAGATTCGGTTCTGATTCTCAACATTTTGATTCTTTTCTCAAGTTGGATTTATTGCTATTAAAAGCTTTTTATTGACTTGGATCACATGACCGTATGGATCCTAGTATAATTTTAACTTTATTATTATTATTATCAAATTAACCTATTTATTATTATTATTATTATTATTATTATTATTATCAAATTAACCTATTTATTATTATTATTATTATTATTATTATTATTATCATCACATTAACCTATTACTATTATTATTATTATTATTGTTATCATCATCAAATTAACCTATTTATTATTTTTGTATTATTATTATTATTATTATTATTATCATATTAACCTATTATTATTATTATTATTATTATTATTATTATTATTATTGTTATCATCATCAAATTAACCTATTTATTATTATTTTTATTATTATTATTATTATTATTATTATTATTATTATTATTATTATCATATTAACCTATTACTATTATTATTATTATTGTTGTTGTTGTTGTTGTTATTATCCTTATTATTATTACCATATTAAACACAGTGAATGGATAAAGTAAAGACAGATCCAGGGTAGAAAACACTCTGGCTCACACCTTTAGGTTCACAGAGGAAAATTAATCTTTTAACGATCTTTGCTTTTATGAATCGATCTTTAATTAATGAGAGAATCAACAGATTTTCCTCAGCGCCACCCAGAGGGAACTGGAATGCTGGAGTTCCTCCTGGGTTCTTCAGGGGTTCTTCAGAGCTGCTGTAGACGCTGATGCAGGCAGGAAGGCTCTCCTGATGAAGAGGAGGCTCTGTTCTTCGTTTAATGGAGGATCCTCCTCTGCGCAGTCTTCTCTGGAGGTTCTGGAACGGTCTCCAGAACAGAACCTTCTGTGTCGGCTTCTTTAAGCCTGGAGCTGCTGCCCAGCACACCTACAGGTGGTACCTGCACCTGTAGAGCTCCACCAGCTCCAGAGATCTCCACAGCGCCTCACAGCACATTCAGCCGCTTAGACGCAGCAATCCCTCATAATGAGCATGCACGCAGCGACAGTGGGGAGGAAAACTCCCCTTTAACAGGGAGGAGAACCTCCAGCAGAACCAGAACCAGGCTCAGTGTGAATCTGCCTCGACCCACTGGGGTTTAGAGAAGACATCTGCCTGGTTTGATAGGCTGATGTTGCTGTGATGTCACAGTGCAGTGCATCATGGGAGTGTGGCCATTGTTACTGCTGGGCCACAGTCTGAAGAAGAGAACCAGAAAGGTTCTGTTGGGACCAGTCAGGTTCTGGTTGAATAACAACGTGTCTGAGAAGCTCCTGAAGTCTTTCTAAAATGAAAGTATTCTCAGAGCGACGTTCCATCACACGCCAAGAAAGGTTCTGTGGACCGGTTCTGGTTCTGTTGGGTCAGAGAGGTGACAGCAGAGAGGCATCGTGGTCACCCATCAGGTGGCTGCTGACCAATCAGAGTTCTGCTTTCTGGAAGCGTTCCTTAAATATGAAATATGAAACTCGATGTTCTGCTCCGTTTCTGGGTCGGACATTCATGCTGGTGGAGACGAAGGTTCAGGTTCTGATGGAGCAGGAGAAATGGACCGGACCAAAGCCTCGTATGTCTGAAGCTGCTCTGAACTTTGTTTCTCCATATAATCCAGCAGCTCAGGACTGCCAGATTATATGGATTATATTAGATGACAGGAGATTTGAAAATATGACTAATTATGTGTTATTAAAATATTATTGAAAATACCAAACAGTCTCTGAAAAAGGCTGTAAATACTGGTTTAACAAACAAACATCAGCTGTTTGCACTGAAGATGAAGCCTAAACATGTAACTCTGGTCACATTTAACATTAAAGTGTTAACTAGGAGCCCAGGAATAAAAACTAGAAGAGTTCTGCTGAGCTTTGACCTTCCAGAGCCTCTGGTGGTCCATGTGAGCCCAGAAGGTCCATTGTCCTGTTTTCTTCTGGGTGCCATGGTGGAGGGCAGCGCACCTTGGCTGTAGGTTCTACCAGAAGCTTCTATGAGAACGTGAGGATCCTTTTGGAGCCCGATGGTTGAGACACACCGGACAGAACGGCACAAAAAGCCTCGACTATAAAACAAAGCGTGTAAAATGTTAAATTTGCTAACATTTTCCTGGTAAACCGGCATTAAATGAATGTATGGAATATTATTATTATTATTATTATTATTATTATTATAGTCACATAATACTAGACATGCTTACTGCAACTAAATCTAGGGCCAACTACCAATTTTGGGTTAAATGAGTTAATTTCATGTTTACCATCGATGGCCGCGTAGGAAAGCTATCTATGCTAGCTTCCATGCTAGCTTCTATGCTAGCTTCCATGCTAGCTTCTATGCTAGCTTCCATGCTAGCTTCCATGCTAGCTTCCATGCTAGCTGCCTCACCTAGCCGTGGGTCGGCTAACGTTAACCAAATGGGCTCAGTGGCGTTGAAAGGAATGTAAGCATGAGATGAACAGGTGGTCCAGCAGTCAGTGGTCTGATATTTAGATATTTTTGGTGGAAAACTCAGCGTGTTCTCTAGAGAGAAGCTACGAGCGCCAGCATCAACGCATCAACGCATCAACGCATCGCGGCGGTAGAAGAGGCGTCAGTTTAAAAATGCTGAGGGAAGCTGGTGCCTCAGGGTTCTGGCTTTGGTTGGTTGGCAGGCAGGAAATCAGGACTCCATCAGTCCAGCCACGTTCCCCCTGCCTACGCTGTTTATTAGCCACCAGCTAATGCTACGTATGCAGCTTTAACTGCAGCTTTAACTGCAGCTTTAACTGCAGGAAACTGCGTCTGGTCCACGAAAACGTGGTTTCCAATGAAACCAGAGAGTAGACAGAACCTTACGTGATAGACAATAAGCACCACAAACGTCCATAACCCGCTCCACACCAGAGCCCCCCCCCCTTTAATTTCCATTTTTATGTATTTATACTCTAATGGGAGCAAAGTGGAACCCAAGTCAAACCTGGTTCTGACTGGTTCTAACTGGTACCGGTACCGTGTCTGACGAACTGGGCTCCAGGTGTAAACATTTTAACCCGCAGGTACCGACCCGCAGGTACCGACCCGCAGGTACTGACCCGATCTCCTGAACAACACCTACCACTTTGTCACCACAGTCATTCCTGGATGCTTAAACTTTATTTGTTTAAAGTAAAATCAGTTCCATGTTTACCTTTAAATAAAGAACAAAACGTTTTTAGGTTTCTCTGGACTGAAATGCAGGCTTCAGAACCGAGGTACCAGAGCGGGTTCCTGTGGAACCGTAACAAGCAGCAGGAAGTCCTGAAGCTGCTCCTGACCCATGAAGACCTCAGGAAGAGCCGAGGAAGCGATCTGCTCACCTCCTCACCTCCTCACCTCCTCACCCGGCGCTGCCGCCTCATCTGGCTCAGGAAGCTGATTCCTCTGGGCTGTGCTGACGGTCCGAAGTTCTGGGCTGTCAGCAGCACCTGCTGCCGTGTAGCTGTGAGCTGCAGCTTCTTTCCATTCGCTCAGTGAACGCTTGGAGCGTCTGAACTCCCAGTGACCTGCTGCAGGGCCTGCATGTGGCTGCAGAGCGCGGGCGGTACCGTGGGCGGTACCGTGGTTGGTACCGTGGTTGGTACCATGGGCAGTACCATGGGCAGTACCGCTGTGCAGCTGCCGGGCCAAAGAACGGCTTTCTGCTCCAACAGGGCGGCTGTGCTCAGGGTGGAGTCCCGGCTCGTTTGACCCATGAAAGGAGCGCTGCTGCCTCTGAGGAGCGGGGGTTAGGCGGCCTGCGACGGGAACGCCGGCCCGGAGCGGCGCCGCTGGTTCTGGGAGCAGCTGACAGCCCAGCTCCTGTTTTGGAGCCGGTTCTGTGAAGCCGACTCTAAAGACCTCGCAGGAAACGGCTTCGGTTGCTAGGCAACGGCACGTTAGGACACCGGGGCAATAGGTCAGGTCCAACTGAGACCAGAACCACTCCTCCTCCTCCTCTCTGCTTGGTTCCAACACCGCATTGTTTGTCTAACCGGGTCCATTGAGCTGGGTTCTACTGGACTTGGCGCTGCTGCATGTCCTGTCAGAGCCGGTTGGACCTGACCGGACCCAGAACCGAGCTGGTCGGGTCAAGCTGCTCATTTCTCGCAGGTTCTTCATTTAAAGTGAAGTTCTGGAAGTTCTGGAAGGCCCAGCTGCATCTGCATGTTCTGATGCTGGAGCAGATGAGTCGGATCAGCTGCTCCTCAGGCCCGGTCAGGATCACGGAGGACCTGACCAGAACTGGGTCTACACCGGCTGAGGAGAACTTGATGTAGAACCAGCTGTGCCAGTGCTCAGGTCCAGATGTGTTCTGGTGGTTCTCCTGCTGCTGAACAGGAAAGCAGCACCTTACAGGAGAATACGCTGACCCATAAGATGTTCTGGTCAGGAGTTCATGGACCCAAAGGTTCTCCTGGGTCAGGCCCTGAACAAACGGGTCTCTCCTGCAGGTCTTCCACTAAGGAAGCATGAGAAGAACCCTCAGGGTTTAAAGCTGATGGTTCTGGGAGTAGCTGCTGTGAATGGTTCTGGAGACAGCAGGTTCTCAGCAGAACGTTCTCCAGCAGCTCTGCGATTGGGCCGAGTTTCGTTCTCAGCTGCAAGGCGTGAAGTTTAAAGGTCCAAATGGGTCTGTGTGAGCATGAAGTCCAGCATGGGGGGGCGGGGGGGGGTTCAAGCCTGCAGCTGCTGGGTTCTGTTGGACCTCCAGGAATGCGGTTCCTTTCTGCCACCGGTTCTCAGGCCCTCACAGGCAGCCCAGGAACTTCTCAGGATGTTCTGGAGAGGCTGACTGAGCGTTCTCTTAGGCGGGTCCAGTTTTAATCAGAGTTCAGCTGTTCTGGTTCAGCCCGCTAGAGAAGGGAGAGCAGCCAGACGGCGTGTGTCGGGTTTCCTCTGCAGGAGCGGCTCTGACCCTCCCCCACTGAGCCGGGAGTCTTTGTTCCTCCTCCAGAGGACGGGTCTGCTGCCTGAGGTTCTGATCATCTGAGGTTCTGATCATCTGAGGTTCTGATCATCTCTGGTTCTGATCATCTGAGGTTCTGATCATCAGGGTTCTGATCATCTGAGGTTCTGATCATCTGTGGTTCTGATCATCAGGGGTTCTGATCATCTGAGGTTCTGATCATCTGAGGTTCTGATCATATGTGGTTCTGATCATCAGGGGTTCTGATCATCTGAGGTTCTGATCATCAGGGGTTCTGATCATCTCTGGTTCTGATCATCTGAGGTTCTGATCATCTCTGGTTCTGATCATCAGGGGTTCTGATCATCTGAGGTTCTGATCATCTGAGGTTCTGATCATCAGGGGTTCTGATCATCTCTGGTTCTGATCATCTCTGGTTCTGATCATCTGAGGTTCTGATCATCAGGGTTCTGATCATCTGAGGTTCTGATCATCTGTGGTTCTGATCATCAGGGGTTCTGATCATCTGAGGTTCTGATCATCTCTGGTTCTGATCATCAGGGGTTCTGATCACCTGTCGGACCTCATCTGCAGATTATTTTAAATAAAAACAAAGTAGCTTTTAAAGAAGTTAAACCAGGAAAAAAGTGATAAACTAAGATGATAATAATAATAATAATAATAATAATAGTAGTAATAATAATAATAATAATAATAATAATAATAATAATAATAATAATAATAATAATAATCCATTTTAATAAAATGGAGAATGAAGGAAAAGTAAAACTTTTCAATCCTGGATTTTTTAAGACAAAATAAAGGAACTAAATTCTTGGTTCTGGTCCAGCCTTGTTCCCCTCATGATGAAACCCAGTGGTGCTCAGAACCGGTGTAAATGTTCTGCTGGTTCTGGTCCAGCCTTGTTCCCCGTTAGGAACCACTGAGATGCTCTGCTGAGCAAACGAACGGTCAGAACCGACCGGTTCTGGCTGCTGGGGAACCAGAATCAGAGCCGGGAGTCTGAGATGTTCTGCTGGAGTCCGGCTCCGTCCGGCACCACTGGGTCCGATCCGCCCGGGGTAAATAAAGCTGCAGCCTGAGGCGCTGGCAGGAATAAACGTTTGGATTCCCAGCGGGTCTGTGGAGAACAGCGTGGCGGTTCTGATGCAGAGGAGGAGATGTTCAGATAGCAGCAGCTAAACCCACTAGCCTGCTGTTGGTTTAGTTAATTCAGCTGAAGGTGAATCTCTTTATTCTCCTCTGGCAGCATTAGAGGCCTTTACTACAATAATATATTTCCCATAAGCTCTTATTTGACCCTCATAGCTTCCCTTTCCTCCTGTTTTCATGCCTATCTTCCTCATATAAAAGCTGTTTGTGATGTTTTCACGGCAGTCTGGTGAACCCAAAGAACCAAAGGCCTTTTCAGAGCCGGAGGGAGGCGGGTCCAGAGCCCAGAACAGAACCAGTTCTGATAGAATTAAAGTTAAACTTTAAAGTTTCCTCCATGAAGCGCAGAGTGGAAAAACGCCTTTATCATCTGGATAATCTACAGGATAAACCTGTTGCTCAGCTCTGAAACGTTTAAAAATTGCTCTTTGATTATATCTGTTATTTAAACGGTGTCACTGTTTCTGCCCGGCTGGCAGACAACCCACACACCTGAATCTGCTGCAGGACGTCGTAGTTTAAGATAAAGTGAGAGAAAGTCCCATTTTCCACAAAGGGTTTTATTTTCTGCCTACCAGAGAAAACCTGTAGTTCTGTTGTTAGCTTAGCCGCTAGCCTTTGGCCTACATGCTAGCTGTGGAGTTAGCCTTTATTATTAAAACCTGTACACTCATTAGAAATGCATGTTCAGATTAAAGGCAACCTGCCTCAGTAGTGAGACCTTAAAGTTTACAAAATGTGCATAAAAACTACAAAAGATTAGCTACAGAAATGGGAAAACTGCAAACCCAGCAGGAATCTAGCTGCCTTAAGCCTTTAGCTTTTCTGATTTAGCCGTCGTGCTACATTCTGCTGCCTGGATTACTGTGAAAAAAGGATCCAGCATTTAGTCTGATAAAATCTATATTTCTCCAGGATAACCAGTTAAAGTCGGTTAGCTGCGGTAAGCCTGCATGTTGTTGTGATTCTGTTGGGTTTTATCTCTTCTGTTACGTTTTTTAAACAATTACTTCACAGTATTTGCTGCAGAGCTGCTTAACCAAGGCGTCCACTTCCTCCCAAAGCCGCCATTTTTATTTCTCTGAGTGATTTTTTAGTCCAAGCTGAAGGAATCTGAAGCTACAAGTGGATAAGTGAAAATGTTCGGTCGTTGGCCGTATTAACCCACAATTCATCACACCGTCTCCCAGGAAACTACAAAAATGGCCGAACGGGGTGGAGTGGAGCGCCCTGCGACCTGGAGGGGGCGGGTTAGAAGGCCGGCTCTAGATTTAAAGAGACGGCACCAAAACGAGTTGCTCTCAGACGCAGCTCAGCTCAGGGGGAAATAACGAGGGATTCAGACCAAAGCGTCGCTTTTAATGAGAAAAGGAAGGATTTAAAGCAGGAAACGTCCCCTTTGCAGGAGGCCTGCAGCGCCGCGTTAGCTTATCAGGCTGTAGCAGCTCCATTAGCCCTGAGATCTGCTCTTACCGCACATCTGAGGCTACACGCATCCTTCTGTCTGTTATTTCATTAGAGGCAAACCGTGTGGGTGATGTCGTGGCGCTTTAATGGCTCCGCCGATGGAAACCAGACACTCTGAACATGTAAACATTTCTGATCCTGAGCGGTTACCGCGACTTCAGTTTAAACAAGCTCTGTCCAGAAGGACCATATCTGTCCAGATAAACAGTCCCACAGAGACAGAGATCCCTCCTGAGCTTCTCCATCTTCCTTCCCTCTGCTGATCTCCATCCCAGCAATGAAACGTCTCAGGAAGCTGCTTACGCTGGCTTTAGGACCACTGAAGACAGGCAGCACCGTCTGGAGCTCCTCTCATGGATCCTCATGGATCCTCATGGAGCCGTGAAGCTCCTGAGGCTCTCAGCAACAGACAGGAGACTCAAATTAGACAAAGAACCCAACATTTCAGTCGGTTCAGTTCAGTTTGTGGAACGCTCTGGATGATTTTTGTGTTCTCCTCACAGCGCTTTGGTGTTTGGTACCTCAGAACCCAGCCAAGAGCTGCATTCAGACTGCTTGCTTGTTCAGGAAGTGTCTCCCCTGACCTCAGGACCTCAGCAGGTTGTTCATCCAGAAACGAAGCAAAACCAAAGAAAAAACAGAATATAAAACATTTCTGCTCCCGGCTAGAATCCAGCACAACTCCAGCCGGGTTCTGTTGTTCCTCACGTTCAGCTCAACGAGTCTGCAGCTCAGTCTGAGGTCCTCCAGAACCAGAGGCACCTCGGCCCGGTTCCTGCGCTGCTGGTTGGTAAAGCAACAGCCTGGGCAGCGTCAGTCCTGCTCTGGTTTAGCTCCAGCCATCAGAGGCGCTGAGCTTTCCAGATGGACCTGAAGGCATCGTGCTGTGTTGGCGTGTTAACTGTTAGCTGCAGAGCGTTGTAATTACAGGGCTGGCTGGGAGGAGGTTGCAGGGAAATTAATGCAACTCGTTGTGTTTAACTGGAATTAGCAGCAGATTAAATCAGAGCCGTCACTTTAAAGTTTGCAGACAGAAATCCTCCCTGGTTTCCTTCACTGCAGCATCACGTTGTCGTCTTTAGGGATAATGTGTCTGGTCGTTGGTCTCTGGTGACTTTGCTGTGGGGTTGTCACCATGCTGACATTTCACACACTATCCAGGAAAATATTCAATAAAGATGGGGATAGAAATATGACACATAATTAAAGGCCTCAGTCTCAACATGGAACTCTGCTTTCTCAGCAGAATCACAGACAGCAGTTAAATGTAAATAAATGCTAAATAAATACCCCAGATATCACACATGCCTAGTAGCATGCTAGCCACTGCTAACAATGCGGACCACCGGGCGTGCAAACATCAGTTTAATGTATTAAATTATGAAGGAGAGCTTTTATTAACCAGTCATAATTGATCATGAAGGCCAGGGTGTCGCTCCTTGAGATGTTTGTTGTGCTGCTTGACTTCATGTCCACCACTTTAAAGCCGTTTGCTCTCAGGCTGCTCAGGATCTTTGGGTTTTCCTTCTTCGTTTGCCTCGTATGCTAAACATTCAGCATGGTACCAGATTACTGTAGTATCCGCATACTGCGTTTGAGTAGCGATACTTCCCAGAGTATCAATACTTCTGCAGTCAGATCTCTTTGTGCCTCCTTGTGGTTCTTAATGTCCCACTTTGGGCATTTTGTGTTTTCGTCTGAATCTGAATCAACATTTTTCACCACGTTTGTGGATAAGGAATTTTTCACTTTGGATTCCAGCCAGTAAAAAACAGGAAGCAGAAGAGCAACTAGAATCTGTAACAGAAAAGACGTTATTCTGGGGAAATGGGTTAGAACAGGCCAGGATGTACGGCTGGCTGTTAGGTGTTCATCAGAGACCCCGCCTGGGCCAGAACCTGCTTCTGTGTCTCTCTAGCGCCGCCCTGGAGGTAAAAGTCTGAATAAGCTGAGCTGGGCCAGCAGCTATGCTAGCGGCCCTTTAACTGGACTTGTTGCTGCAGGAGGTCCAGTCTCTGCAGGATTCTTACATCCAGAGAGGAGGAGGTTCCTAGGAACCGGATGTGATTCACACCAGACACAGCGGGGTGTTTCTCAAGGCTCCCCACCCCCACCTGTTGCTGGCGGTCCGCTCTCAGGTCCGTCAGGAAGCCACTGATGGGTAGCAGGCGGCGCTGTGAGCTTCTGGTGGTTACTGGACTCTAGTGATGGTTCGTCTTCAATTGCTGTATCTCTATATTCATTCTTTCATATTTGTCTATTTTCACAGACGTTTCATAATCATTTTGTATTTTTAACCATAATCTGATGCCTCTTAGTTTATTTTGCGTCTCCTTGTGTTTTAGTTGTTGGTGTTCTGTGTCACAACGACTCCATCCGTAGTTCAGAGACGGCAGGAGAACTCTGGTTACCTGATGCTTGTATAGATTATAGATTAATGCGAGGCTGGAGGGATTTTTAGGGCTGGTGTGGATCAGTTAATCCAGGAGCCACTCTCATGGTGTAGTAGAGCACTCCACACCACAGCAATGCAGGAATGACGGCTAACGAAGGGTTCTGACGACCTGCTTGGTTCTGCTTTGGGTTTCTGGTGACGCAGCAGGAAGTGGCATCTGTTCCTAACAGGAAGCTGGAATTGTATTTATTTTTGGGGTTTTAGAGTTGGCTGAAAGCGTGAGCCAGAGCTGAACACCGGCGCTGGCTTTACAGCTCCTCCTCTGGCCTGGATGCCTGGTGGCAGCCTCAGTCTGGATTAGGGCCGCATGGTTTATAAAAAACAATATATATGATATATTTCTTATAAAACTCCAATATAACATTTTAGTAATATTTGCTTTAAAAAATAAAACTCAAAGGTACATAAAATCCAGAACGTCAGTCAGTGACAAATGCTGCAATCATAGACTGTTAGATGTATTGCAATATTGGAAATGTCCCCATTATTGAATAAAGTGATATCATGATATTGATAATTAATTATTGTCCACTCCTAACCTGGATCCATCCGCTGTGGTTCCAGGAACCAAGGTGGCTTTTAACCAGATTGTGGTGAGGAAGCTTAGTGTCAGACAGACCTTTGAGTTCACTGCAGAGTTAAAGAGTTAAAGTTCGGTGCAGCAGCCTAACCCACAGATGCAGAAAGAGACGGAGGTGACCTTCACACGGTCAAACATCTACGCCTGACTTGTAGCTGCAGCTTCCAGCTCTCTGCTGATCCTTCAGCACAGAACCACCCGGTCCATATCTGAGAGAAACATCTGAGAGAAACATCTGAGAGAAACAGTAAAACATCATCTCCTTAATCCAAATGTCAACCTGAGTCATTTCAGTTTGTGTCTCAGTCTGTGGATGGAAGCTTTGCCTATTACTGAGGGAGGGATGAAGATGGATGGATGGATGATGGATGGATGGATGGATGGATGAGGATGGATGGATGAATGATGGATGGATGGTGGATGGATGATGGATGGATGGATGAAGCTCTGAAGCAGAAACCAGGTTAAGAGTCGAGGAAAAAATCATGAATATAAAAACATTTATATCAAAATACTTTAATGTGTTTATTGGTGTATTTAGTAATTTATGCTTTTATGTATTATTTCCTTATATAAATTATAGAGGGTTGGTCGGATAGTGGCTAAGCTCGGCAGGCCTAGCCCAGTAATCTAAAGTGTTCTGCAGAACCAGAACCAGCACCAGAACGGAGATGTGCCCCCCCCCCCCCATAATCTGGTGATAACGGTGTTTCTATGCATTAGAGTTACAGCTAAAGCAAAGAAACACCATTATCACCGGTCTGTTTCTAATTATTAGGCTAAAAATGGACTTAATGAGGCATCACTCATTATCAACTTCCTCCTGCCTCACTGCAGCGTGCCTCTGAGCAAGGCAGCCACCAAGCTTCTGGTTCTGGTTCTGGTTCTGGGATGTTAGCAGCTGCTCCGGCTGGACCAGCAGACCCCTGAACGTGTCAGACGGTGGATTCTGGACCGTTTCAGCCAGAGAAGCTCCGTCCAGCTGCTGCCCCCCCCGCCCCCCCCTCATTGTGCTGCAGCTGGGAGAGCGGCTGCAGGGAGGTCTGATAAAGAAATGCCTGGAGGGCGGCGCTGGTCCGGGGAGATCCGGTCAGAACCAGCAGCTTTTAAACCTCATGGTTGTAGCGCCAGCAGCTGAAGCAGCGAAGGAACGCCTCCTGGTGAAGTTTAATGTTTCACCTCCTGTTTCATGTTCAGAAAATGTGAAATATTATCTAAAGTCATAAAATCCTTCCACCTCTTAACGCTCAGAGCTGGTGGACCCCCCCCCCCCCCCCCCCCCCCGTCACTGCTGCTCCATGGACCTTCTCCTGACTGACCCGGTCCTGCTGACGTTCTGCAGCACCAGAGAGGTTCTGCTGCACCAACATCTGGACCAACATCTGGACCAACATCTGGACCAACATGTGGACCGACGGAGCTGCTGAGAGCGGTCCATCTGAAGCTGTGAGCAGAACCGTCTCTGTTCTGCGGTTCCTCTGTAACCCGGTCCAGAGGAACCCAGTCAGAGGAACCGTGTGGCCCGCTGTCGTCACACACACAGAGGCAGTGAAAGATGAGCACATTAGCTAATTAGCCTGTGAGCTGAGAGGTCGACAGACGGACCGCAGGGCGTGTGGAGATGTGTGTGTCAGGGTTAATGTGGCGCTGGGCTTCCTGTGCGCCTCCACTGGACCCCCCCCCCCCCCATCATGTTCTCACAGCGGCGCCGCTGATCTGAGGAGGAACATCTGGCTTCACCAGACGTTCTGGACCACACAGAGGACAGCTGAAGTCCTCCAGGACAGCGTCATCTTCTCCGGTCCCACCCGGCTGAGGTCTGGACTTTAACTAGGCCATTGCAGCTGCTTTGTTCTAGACGCTGGGTTCTGCTGGTCACCCTCGGTTCTAGAACACTATTAGAAAGTTCTGTGAGGAACCCTGTGGTGAAGTTCTGGTTCTCTGTGCTCAGCCACCCTGACCTCGGTGAGCTGCTGTGTTTCAGCAGAACCTTCATCAGAACCATCATGTCTGCCTTAAACGGGTCACAGGAAGTTGGACTTTAGCCACTTATCTTTTTATTCTTTTTCCAGATTAAGTTTGAGAATCGTTTCAGATTTTCTCTGAATGTGCAGCTCAGTGTGACGATGGTTCTGACCCGCTAAAAATATTCAGAACCTTTGGGATTTACACCATGCCACCTTTATTTATAAAGCGCTACAAGGTAAAATACAACCATTAAAAAACTACGATAAAAAGAAAACAGCTAAAAAAAACAATAAAACGTTAATTTAAAATGGAAACGGGTTCTGAAGCAGCTGCAGACCAGAAAGCAGAGACTGATCCGGTCCACAGAATCCGTTACAGAACCCAGGCGGGATGATGGGAAAGCGTGGATCAGCGTTTTAAGGAGTTATCTGGAAGCTGATCCACGTCAAACATTGAATCTTTGGGATTTCTCTCTGCATCCAGACGATGGTTCCATCTGAAAACCCTCAGAGAGTCAGACTCTTCAGCCGGGGAGCAGGTCCACCATGATGCTGTCTGAGGAGGCAGGAAAGGAGCCTGGATGCTTCCTATCACGGCTCCTTTAGCCTAGGAACCTCACAACGTCCCTCATTGGTGCTTAGGAGCTAGGAAATAGGATCTACAGGAGCTAGGAACAGGAGCTAGGAACAGGAGCTAGGAAATAGGAAACAGGAGCTAGGAAATAGGAAACAGGAGCTAGGAAATAGGAAACAGGAGCTAGGAACAGGAGCTAGGAAATAGGAAACAGGAGCTAGGAGCTGTTATTAAGGGTGTTCTGATGGAGCCTCGATTCTCCTGCTGCTAGAGGACTTCCTGTTTTCTGTCCAATCAGAGCCCAGAGTGCATAGAGACTCTCTCCTTACCTCCCAGGATGGTTCTGGACCTGAAGGTTCTGAAGGTTCTGTTTAAGCTTGCAGATCTCTGACCCAGACAGAATGATGTGAATGTGAGGACAGACGCCTTCATCAGCTTCATCTGAGAAAACCAGGAGAGGAAAAGTTTCCCTGTCCAGCGCCTCTGATGTCCGAGTCCAAAGCTGTTATGAAGCTAAGGTCCAGCTGAGGGTTCAGAACCCACAGGAACAACAAGCTGCAGGAAGGAGCAGAACCTGCAGAACCTGCAGAACCTAGGCTCCTGCGTGGTGAGATGACTGGAGGGTGAGTAGCTGCCAAGGCAACAGATCAGATCTGGAGCAGATTTCCATCCAGCTCAGTTTTCCTGCAGCTTTTATTAGACAATCAGACGGAAACAGATCGATGGCTCTATCTGCCTGCATCTCTCCCTCACACACATCCTGGTGGAGGACCCGCTCTCTGGCCCCGCCCTGAACCCGACTCCTTAGTGCCAACCCCGGCCCAGAAAGCAGCCAGAACCTTTATTCACTCCAGAGTCCTGCTGCTGCTGAGCTTAAAGGTGATTCAGACGCTGCTGAGAGCGACGCTGACGAAGCAAATGACAGAAATGTTGACCAGGTGTGACGCCGTCTTTCTAGAGCTGTGATTGGTTGATGGTACAAGAAGAAGAAAGGAGAGCAAAGCGATTAGCCTGGATGAAGAAATGCGTGGTGATGATGACATTTAGATCGTCCCACAGCATGAAAATGTTTGAACGCAGCTTATTTCCATCCTGGTCATTACTCTGATGTGCTTGTTGACCCTCCAGTGGTTTTACTACCTTACCTGTCTGCCATTAACGCGCTCTCACCTGTCAGCATCCTGCTGCTATCAAGCGGTTGGATTTGGCAAAATAAGCCACATGAAATGGAGAGAAAAGGGAAAAGCAAAGGGCAGCGCACCTGTGCAGCTCTCTGGGAGGAGTGTTGGCAGGTAAACTGGTCCCTGCACTGGTGCCGGTGCAGATCCAGGGACTTTAAAGCGTCTTCCTGCAGGTCAGTGCGTGTTGTTCTCTGCGCGTCTTGGTGCTTTCTGCAGCCGCCTGGTGAGAAGCGCTGCGTGCAGCGATGAGGAGAGGAGATGCATCATGCAGGCACACCTAGACCACCGTTAGGCTGCTCACCTCATCATGCAGGACAGGAAACACTCAATCAGCTCTTATTCTCTCTGTCCAGGTGCATCAGCCAATCACCTCTTAGGTATTCTCTCTGTCCAGGTGCATCAGCCAATCAGCTCTTAGATATTCTCTCTGTCCAGGTGCATCAGCCAATCAGCTCTTATTCTCTCTGTCCAGGTGCATCAGCCAATCAGCTCTTAGATATTCTCTCTGTCCAGGTGCATCAGCCAATCAGCTCCTAGATATTCTCTCTGTCCAGGTGCATCAGCCAATCACCTCTTAGATATTCTCTCTGTCCAGGTGCATCAGCCAATCAGCTCTTAGATATTCTCTCTGTCCAGGTGCATCAGCCAATCAGCTCCTAGATATTCTCTCTGTCCAGGTGCATCAGCCAATCACCTCTTAGATATTCTCTCTGTCCAGGTGCATCAGCCAATCAGCTCTTAGATATTCTCTCTGTCCAGGTGCATCAGCCAATCAGCTCCTAGATATTCTCTCTGTCCAGGTGCATCAGCCAATCACCTCTTAGATATTCTCTCTGTCCAGGTGCATCAGCCAATCAGCTCTTAGATATTCTCTCTGTCCAGGTGCATCAGCCAATCAGCTCCTAGATATTCTCTCTGTCCAGGTGCATCAGCCAATCAGCTCTCTCCGTTTCCTCCAGCTTCCTGCTTCAGACTCTTCTAACATTTTCCACTTCAGCAGCTCTGAAGGCCTGAGATGTTTGGAGAAGAACTTTTATCTCACTGTAGTAAAATTCTAAGAAAAATCTTCTCTTTTTGATTTATGGAGTTATGAATAATCAACAAATCAGGAAAACTTTGGTGTAAATATGCCAGAATTCGTACAGCAGCTGAATTTCATCTGCTGTCCTAAGGTACCATTCGGGAAATTCTAAGATTTTTCCTAAAACGACATAAGAGCTGCTTTTAGTCTGAGGAATCTTTGTGAAAACAGGATCTATAGACCCCGTTTACACCCCCCCCCCCCCACACACACACACCTTTTTAACCGAGCCGAGAACGTTCCGAGTTCGGTAACTGAGATAACTATGGAGTGTAAATGGAACCCAAACTAAACTGAACCTCACAGACACCTGCAGGTGATCCAGGTGCTACAGACTCACTTCTATCCATAAACCTGTTATTATCTTCAGCTGTCACTTTCTACATGTATTAATTAATCCTGTTATTACCTCCAGCTGTCACTTTCTACATGTCGTATTAATTAATCCTGTATATTCTTCAGTGATGGTATCAGGTGTTGGTTGTTCCTGTAATACTTTATCAGCTGGTTCTGCTGTTCTTTATCTCTCTCTCTGCAGGTGTAGAAGCAGACTCAGAGGATGTTATATCACTCTCTACCTTTCATCTTTCTCCTTTTCTACCTTTTAGCATTTTGTCTCTTTCTCTTCTTTTTTCCTCTTCTACCTGTTTCTGTGTCCGTTGAACATAAAATATTCCCAGAATAAATTCTAATAAAGCTTCTTGGATAAATAAATCAAGTGGGGCTCTATGGAGAAAGCAGTAAGGCTCCACTGGTGAAAGTTAAACCTTTAAGACAATAATTCTTAACGCTGCCAGACAGGAAACACAGAAACGATCAGAACCTCATCGGACTTTATTGATGTTTATTTGTTTTCGTCTGTTTTTTGTTTTGTTTTTTTTAACTTTATTTTTATTGAGCTTTTTAGAATACAGACATAAGGCAGTCAAAACAATACAAAAGATAAGAAAATATAGAACCAACAAAACAAACATACTAGGGGGAAACTCTTATTCCAATATCTCAAAGATCAAGGGCATCCTTCATAACCTAAGTTAGTCCAGTAACGTTGATGTGAAGTTTATCCATTTTTCCTATTTGGCTTGACATTTTTCTTCCTGTGTTCTCAGTCTATGTGTTAGAACCTCCGTCTCATATAACATGTTTATAGTCTGTATCCATTCCTTTATAGTGGGGGGGTCAGATTGGCCCCACTTCCTGGTTATTACCTTTTTGGCAGCCACCAACAGAATTTTAAACAAATAACAGTCATTATTAAGAACAACATTGTCCAAAAGGCCTAGATATAGAACCAAACCGGTGTTAGGTACTTTTTAACCTAATATTGTTAAAAATCTTTCCGTGTATTTCGTTCCAGAACTGAATGATTTTAGAACAGAGCCAGAAATTATGTGCATGGTTAACATTAGATGCTCCACAATTTCTCCAACACAGTTGAACAGTAGATTTAAATTTACTGATAATTTAAGGTGTTATAAAAAATCTGATTATATTTTTCCAACAGTGTTCTCTCCAAATTCTGGAAGAGGATGTCGTAGTTTGGGTCCTCCAAATATTCGACCAATCGTCTTCCGTTATCTGAATTCCTAATTCCTTTTCCCATTTTGTTTTTATACCTAGAGTATTAGTGCCTATTTTCCAACAGATATTTATAGATTAAGGACACTGTTCTATATTTTTTCCTTTGTAGATCTCCATCAACATTTTGGCAATTCCATTTTCCTTTTGGTCTACTCTGTGTTTTATCTCTTTGTTATAGAAGTCCCTTAATTGTAGATATCTAAAATGATCTTGAGTTCCAAAGGCAAATTCTTGTTGTAGTTCCTGGAAGCTTTTAAAGTACCCATCTTTAAGAACTACACATAACGCTGTTAAACCTCTTTCTGTCCATTGTTTAAATCTTAGGTCCTGTGTAAAATATTTGTTGTAGGCTGGCCACTGAATCAAACCCAATTGTTCCTCTAATTTACATTTCTGGATTATATGTAACCATTTATCCAGGGTAAAACTGGTAACGGCATTAACTTTCTCAAGTATATTCTTAGTGGTCTCTATATCTCCAATGATACTCCGCAGTTCTCTTCCGTGGACTTTTTGTTCGATATTTTTCCATTTCGCCTCGTAATTTATGTCACTTATATTAATTATGGGAGTTAGTTAGGCAGCCTGGTAATATTCTCTAAGGTCCGGTAGTGCCATACCTCCTTTATCTTTAGGTAACTGTAAAGATACAATTTTTATTCTGGGTTTTTTGGCGTTCCATATAAATCCGGATATAATCCTGTTCCAGGTTTTAAACTGTCCATGTGGGATTTCTATAGGTAATGCCATGCAGAGGTATAATAACCTTAGTAATATGTTTGTTTTAATGGTTTCGATTCTAGAACTAAAATCTAGTGTTAAAGCGTCCCACCTTCTAATGTCCCTTTTAATTTCTTGGTCCACTCTAATAAAGTTAGCTTTATATAAGTCATCTATATTTTTTGTTAATTGTACTCCTAGGTATGTCATCATAGTAGAGTTCCAATTTAAATTATATTGTCTACGAATCTTTTCTGATGGTGAATAACCAAATGTCAAAACCTGTCTTTTTCAAATTTAATTTATATCCTGAATAGAAGCCAAATATTTCTGTCTGTTTGATCAGACAAGGCAGTGAATTTTCCGGGTTTGATAAATAGCAAATTACATCATCTGTGAACAAGCCTATTGTATGAAGTTTATTATGTATATTAATACCCATGAGTTCCTCATGTTGTCTTAAGTGTTGTGCCAGTGGTTCAGTATAGATTGCTAATAATGTTGGTGATAGACAGCAGCCCTGGCGAGTGGAACGCTCCAGTCTTATATTATCAGTTAGATTTCTGTTAATCTTGATTCTGGCCACTGGTGATTGGTTTAAGGTCCTTACACATTATACAGCCTGTTCATTAAAGCCACATTTTTCAAGTGTTTTATATCAGAAGTTCCAGCTTACGCTGTATTTCGTCTGTTTTTACATGAATAAAGTTACATGAGAATAAAATGTTTAACATTAAAGATGCTTTTATCCTGCTGGTTCTGACCCAGCAGCAGGGAACCAGCAGAACCGTCTGACTGTCGGACTCTCTGTGTCTCTGCAGCCATGATCCACTGAAGCTGAGTCTCCATCGGACCTGCAGCCAGATCTCTCCTCCTCCTCCTCCTCCTCTTCCTCTTCCTCTCTCTGTCCACCATGCTCCCCTCCTGTCCTCCCTCTCCTCTTCCTCTTCCTCTCCTCCTCCTCCTCTCCCTCCTCCTCTCCGTTCCGGCTCTGCCCACTCCTCCCTCCTCGGACTCGGGCAGGGCGGAGTTCCGGGCCTCCGACACGTCCTTCACCCACCTGACGGTCCACCAGAGGACAGGTGAGGTGTTTGTCGGCGCCGTCAATCGGGTCATCAAGCTGTCGGCGGGTCTGCTGGAGCTGAAGAGTCACGTGACGGGGCCGGTGGAGGACAACGCCAAGTGTTACCCCCCTCCCAGCGTGCGGGCCTGCGCCCACCGGTCAGTCTCTGGCCGTCTCACCTGTCCGCCGGCCCACGCCGGTACGCTCACCTGTCTGACCTGTGTCTCCCCCCCCCCCCCCAGCCTGGAGTCCACAGACAACGTGAACAAGCTCCTGCTGGTGGATTACACGGGCCACAGGCTGGTGGCGTGCGGCTCCATCTGGCAGGGCGTCTGTCAGTTCCTCAGGCTGGAGGACCTCTTCAAGCTCGGCGAGCCTCACCACCGCAAGGAGCACTACCTGTCCGGAGCCAAGGAGCCTGATGGGATGGCAGGTGAGGGGGGGGGGGGGCAGCTTTCTACAGAGCCGCTCAGTGACTAGCGACTCGTTACGTCTGAGCCTCCGTTTAACTCCAGCTCTGCAAAGAGGGAACTCTGAGTAAGTAAAAATGTTTGTGTATTTTTCATTGATTTGAGCAGCTAAATAAGATTATCTGCCAATGCAATAAGATATTAGCACTTAAAATAAGAACAATTCATCTCCATCATCTTATTTCAATTGCAGTTTATCTAATTATCTTATTTTAGGGGTAAAAATACTCATTCCATTGGCAAATGGTCTTAATTAGCTGCTCAAATCAAGGAAAAATATACAAAAAAATTTTACTTACTTTTAGTTCCATTTTGCAGTGAGGGTTCTAGTCTCTAACCTCCCAAAGTCTTCACTTCCCTGGGTTTAGTTTCCCTTCTCGTCCCGTTAAACTCAAAGTGGTTCAGAACTGCAAGGAGGAAGAAAGCGTTCATCATTTTACTAATAATTTAGTCTAATTCCCCGTTCTGAGTCAGAACTCAGTAGAACCCCCTGTGGCTGCAGGTTCTCTGCAGGTTCTCTGCAGGTTCTCTGCCAGGTTCTCTGCAGGTTCTCCTCCAGGGTTGTCCCTCAGCATGGCGCTGCCACCACCATGTCTCCTGCAGGATGGTGTGTTCAGGTCATGCTGTCCTCCATCATGCAGGCCAAAAGGTTGGGTTCTGGTCTCGCTCTGCAGCAGTTCTCCTACCTGAGGAGACAAACTCCTCCTCATCATCCTCATCATCCTCATCAGGAGCTACACCTGCAGGAGGTTCAGCAGCATGCAGCTACGTCTGCTGCTGCCATCAGGCTGCGAAGGCTCATCTCCCAGCTATCTGAAGCCATCGCCCTCCATGGAGGGAATCATGAGGTCATCTCAGCGCTTTCTGCTCCTTTTACCTTCAGCTGAGGAGCAACTGGTCCAGCTGCCTTCATGCTCAAACAGCCTGTGAACCTAGATGGTGTTTCCAGCTCTGCATTCGACCTGTTAGGTTTTTGTCTGATGGGACGTTCTGCATCAAACAGACGAGTTTTTGTTGACCCTGCTCCTCTAACCTGTGGGGTCCCACCAGCATTATTCTCCTCTATTATTATTCTCCTGGCATTATTCATGGTGTTTCTGACGCCTCCTATAACATCTATGCAGATGACGTCTAACTGTATCTGTAAGCAGCACCAGCTGGTTGTCCTCGTCTGTCTCTGATCAGCCATTGGCTCTCCCTGAGTCTGGTTTAGATATAATAGATATAATGTTTACTATATGTGGTTTTAGATTAGCATAACTTTAGTGTTTTATCAGGTTTTCTATTTTTCTCCTTATAAAACCGTGTTTCCCTGATAATCTCTAACAGAAGCTGTAACCCTTCAGACTCGCTGTGAACGCTGCTTTCATCTTTTTATTCTGTTTCTCCTGACTATAAAAAATGACTTTATTAATAAAGTTTTACTGAACGAGAAGTGAGGACCAAAGCGTCTGCGTGAAGGAGGTTGTAGCAGCTGCTGGATCAGGCGGTGGACCTCATGGTCCACATCTCCTGATGCATGAAGCTCTGGACGGGGTCTGTAACGTCTCCTCTTCCTCTGCAGGAGTGGTTGTGGGTGAGGATGACTGGACGGCCGAGTCCAGGAAGAAGAAGCCGGTGAAAGGCAGCAGCCGCCTGTTCATCGGCGCCGCCATCAACGGAAAGTCGGAGTATTTCCCCACCCTGTCCAGCAGGAAGCTGGTGGCCGACGAGGAGAGCGACAACATGTTCCTGCTGGTCTACCAGGACGAGTTTGTGTCCTCGCAGATTAAGATCCCGTCAGACACGCTGTCCACCTACCCGGCCTTCGACATCTACTACGTGTACGGCTTCTCCAGCCGCACCTACGTCTACTTCCTGACGCTGCAGCTGGACACGCAGCTCACCCAGATGGACGCCGGAGGAGAGAAGTTCTTCACCTCCAAGATAGTGCGCATCTGCTCCAACGACACAGAGTTCTACTCGTACGTGGAGTTTCCCCTGGGCTGCACCAAAGACGGCGTCGAGTACCGGCTGGTCCAGGCTGCCTACAAGCAGAAGCCGGGCCGGCGGCTGGCCCAGGCGCTCGGCCTGTCCGAGGACGACGACATCCTGTTGGTGGTCTTCTCACAGGTGACTCTCCTTCGTCTGGTCCTGTGTGGTCTCTGAGCACCAGCTGCTTCTCTCAGACTCTCAGACTCTGCTGGTGTGTTTCTGTCCAGGGTCAGAAGAACCGCTCCAACCCGCCCAGAGAGACGGTCCTCTGTCTCTTCACCCTGCACGACATCAACCTGGCCATGAGGGAGCGCATCAGCTCCTGCTACCGTGGCGAGGGCCACCTCACCTTACCGTGGCTGCTGAACAAAGAGCTGCACTGCATCCACACTGTGAGTAACGGCTCATCTCAGCAGAACCAACCGTCCAGGTCCGAGTCAGACGGCCTGAAGCTACGAGTCCAGGCGCAGCTTCCGCCTTAGAGTCGCAGTAGAAGCTGTTTATGGCCTCATCAGCTCCTCGTCCCAGCAGGACACCAGCACATGAAGACTTCCAGGTCTTTCTTCCTGCAAACCTGTGTTCTGGTGTCCCGTAAGACGAGCTTGTCCTCGTTCTGGTTCCTTCATTCAATCTGAGTTGAGAACGGGTCGGTACTGCAGGCAGCCCAGTCCAGCAGCTGGACCCTCCTCTTCCTCAGCCGGCCCCTGGAACGTGGCTCTCTGTGGTCTTGGTGAAAGTTGCTGCAGGTCTCCAGAGAAGATGTGGTTGTGAAGGCAGCAGATGTTGCTGTGGAACCTCTGCTGGACCTTCCTGGGTCAGTGCTGCACCAGAGGAGACGATCCAGTCCAGACCCAGCAGGATCAGGATCCAAGCTTTGTTTGCAGAGCGTCAGCTGTTGACGCAGATAAATGAGTCCCGTTAAATAAAAGATGAAACTTCTTCAGTTCCTCTGCAGTGAAATGAACTCCACTTGTTTCTACTGCAGCTTTTCTGTTTAAGGTGAAAAGGCTCTGCTTCCTTTGGTCTCCAGCAGCAGCAGATGAATTCAAAGTGTCCAATCTTTATTGTCTTAGTGTGGATCTGCTGTTCGGCCAGCAGCTGCCCGCGGCCGTAGCGCCAGCATTCACGCCCCCATCTCTGCAGAGCATTTCACCTCCACTAATGTTTCCTACACATGATGCTTCATCGCACAGTTTAAGCATTTCTATTTTTCTGTGGCTGGAATCAAATCAAATCCCCAGATTTGCTCCACAGGAGCTCAAACTTAGTCGTTTTGTGGGCGAGAAATAAAAGAAGAGCGGAGCAGAAGGAAATGTGTCTCAGTGTGAGTCTGCAGCGGGTTATTTCAGGTCGGGGGTAGATGATGTTCGTATTCACGGCGCTAATGGCCTGCAGTCGAAACCATGGCAACCGGGCAGGCAAACTCTGCCAGGCGCCGTTCTGGGCCGGGCCCGGTTCCGTGGGGAGGGAGGCGGGAACCGGCCCTCCAAGTGGACCCAGCCAATCAGCCACACGCTGCTGAAAGTGAGGAATTGTCAGAACCGATCTGGGACCCGTTTCCAGGGGGAGTCGGGGGCGGGGCTTGTGTCCAGCTCTGACCCGTTTCTTTCAGCACCAGCAGCAGCGAGTGTGTTCAAGCGTGCATGTTGGGAGAGAACGTGCCATTGTTCTTCACTAAGTTCCAGCAGCAGGCTTCCTCAACAGGCCACAATCTGTCCTCTGTGTGGACCTGTGTGTTGGTGCCGCCCCATCTTCTGTTTCAGAGAACCAGCCTCTGGGTTTAGATTCTGGGTCTGAATCCAACCACCGAGGTTCAGGGCTAACTCCTGCTTTTCTGCTCCAGGTCGTGTCCAGTTTTAAAGTACAAGTGTAGTTCATTATTATTATTATTCAGTGCTTTATTAATGGTTTAGAGGGGTTGTGATCAACCATTTTCAGATATTCTTAATTTTTGACTGTTGCAGAAATGTGGAAACAAACATGAGACATGCGTCATCCTGCAGCTGATTGGTTTCTCCACTCTGATGAGATCTGATTTATTAGTGTAGCTACATCTGCAAGATTAGAGAACTGAGATCACAGATAGAATGGTGCAATAGATAACACTTCTACAATGGCTTACAACAATCAACAATAATAAATACACCAAATTTTGAAACAGGATTTTGGAGTCATTATTGCAACATAGTTACAACATGGTAATTATAGATCAAGAAAGTGATTAGAATATTTGAAGCAACTACAAAATTATTACAGAAACAAAAAAGATTTGCTTGCAGTGAATTCCACAATTTGAATGTCTTGTGTTGCTATTAAGCTAAGTTACACAAATCAAGCTAAGCAATATAAATAAAAAATAAATAAATAAATCAACTAACATAAACTCATAAAAACGTGAAAAATAAACTAAAGTCTGGTAAGTTCAATAAAGTAAAAAGTACCTTAAATAAACTAAACCTAGGTGTGCAAGCTTAAATTCGTAAAATAAGGCAAATTAAAATAATATAAACTAAGTGAATCTGAGATAAATAAGCTAAGATGAACAAAATAATGCTGACATAAAAAAATTACACAAAGAAAAATTAAGACAACATAATAATCCAAGATAATCTATGGTAAAATAAAATACAACACTAAAATAAGGTAAACTATGCTAGGGCAACATAAACTAAGCTAAACTAAGGAATGCTAACCCAACATAAACCAAGATGCAATAACCTATGCCATGACAACAGAAGCTAAGCTAACTTATAATGAGCAAAGCTAACTGTAAACAAAAGAAGGTAAGATAAGTTATAAGCTAAGCTAAGCTAACTGTTAACAAAGGAAGGTAAGCTAAGACTAAAATTAGCCATGAACTAAGACATGCTCAGCTAAGCTAAGTTATAATGAGATAAGATAACTGTAAACAAAGGAAGATAAGCTAATTTATAATGAGCTAAGCTAACTGTAAACAAAGGAAGGTAAGCTAAGCTAATTTATAATGAGCTAAGCTAACTAAAAACAAAGGAAGCTAAGTTATAATGAGCTAAGCTAACTGTAAACAAAGGAAGCTAAGCTAAGCTAATTTATAATGAGCTAAGCTAACTGTAAACAAAGGAAGCTAAGCTAAGCTAATTTATAATGAGCTAAGCTAACTTTAAACAAAGGAAAGTAAGCTAAGCTAAGTTATAATGAGCTAAGCTAACTGTAAACAAAGGAAGCTAAGCAATATCCGTCCAGGATAAAATAACATAAACTCATAAAAAAATGAAAAATAAACTAAAGTCTGGTAAGTTCAACAAAGTAAAAACTATCTTAAAGAAACTAAACCTAGGTGTGCAAGCTTAAATACGTAAATAAGGCAAATTAAAATAATATAAACTAAGTGAATTTGAGATAAATAAGCTAAGATGAACAAAATAATGCTGACATAAAAAAATTACACAAAGAAAAATTAAGACATTAAGACAACATAATAATCCAAGATAATCTATGGTAATATAAAATACAACATTAAAATAAGGTAAACTATGCTAGGGCAACATAAACTAAGCTAAACTAAAGAATGCTAACACAACATAAACCAAGATGCAATAACCTATGCCAAGACAACAGAAGCTAAGCTAACTTATGAGCAAAGCTAACTGTAAACAAAAGAAGGTAAGATAAGTTATAATGAGCTAAACTAAGCTAACTGTAAACAAAGGAAGCTAGGCTAAGACTGAAATTAGGCAAACTAATTGAAGCCAAGCTAATTTATAATGAGCAAAGCTAACTGTAAACAAAGGAAGCTAGGCTAAGACTAAAATTAGGCAAACTAATGGAAGCTAAGCTAAGTTATAATGAGCTAAGCTAACTGTAAACAAAGGAAGATAAGCTAATTTATAATGATCTAAGATAACTGTAAACAAAGGAAGCTAGGCTAAGACTAAAATTAGGCAAACTAATGGAAGCTAAGCTAAGTTATAATGAGCTAAGATAACTGTAAACAAAGGAAGATAAGCTAATTTATAATGAGCTAAGCTAACTGTAAACAAAGGAAGCTAAGCTAAGTTATAATGAGATAAGCTAACTGTAAACAAAGGAAGGTAAGCTAAGCTAATTTATAATGAGCTAAGCTAACTGTAAACTAGGGTGACCAAACGTCCGTATTTCCCGGGACATGTCCGTATTTCACGTCCTGTCCCGGGCGTCCCGGGTTTTTTTTATAAAGTGAGGAAATGTCCTGTTTTTTAAATTACCTTCATTGGTACGTCACGCTGCGTGTGACGTAATCCCTGAGCCGCGTCAGTGTGGGCAGCCCTCCCTCGCGCTTGTCGGCCGCGCTTGTCTCTTCCCCCCCCCCCCCCCCCCCCCCACCCACCCCCCGGTCGGCCGCGTTTGCCTTACAATCACCCCCAACCCCCCCCCCCCCCCCCCCCCCCCGGTCGGCCGCGTTTGCCTTACAACACCCCCCGCTCCGAAGTGTCCTGGTTTTCCCAAATGAAAATATGGTCACCCTATGTAAACAAAGGAAAGTAAGCTAAGCTAAGTTATAATAAGCTAAGCTAACTGTAAACAAAGGAAGCTAAGCTAAGTTATAATGAGCTAAGCTAACTGTAAACAAAGGAAGCTAGGCTAAGACTAAAATTAGGCAAACTAATGGAAGCTAAGGTTAGCCATGAACTAAGACATGCTCAGCTAAGCTAAATTAGGATAAACTAAGGTGGGTCATTGTCAGTTAAGGAAAGGCTAAACTGGGGCGTAGGAACCCCGTCCTCTTGCCTGTTTGAACCCTGCTCCGTTCATCTCAGTCCTTGTGTCCTTGGGCAAGGCACTTCACTCACTTTCTCTGCTGGTGGTGGTAAGAGGGTCCGGTGGCGCTGACTGTCTGGCAGCCTCGTCTCTGCTCCAGGGCAGCTGTGGCTACAATGTGGCTCACCACCGTCAAGGTGTGAATGAATGGATGGATGTGAAGCGCTAGACTAATACAGGACAGTTAAAATTGATGCAATTATGTCCATGTTTAAAAGTAATAAGAAGAGGTCTAACAGCAGCTACATAGTTTTCATTTTAATCAATAAATTACAAACGTTCTAACAGAAATGACAGCATTTGTTTAAGTTAATCAGGCAATGATGACGTTTAGAGACTTTAATCTACCTAATGTAAGGTGACCAGACGTTTTGGATGATCTGTCCCCGGCTAAAGTTGTCCCCGGAGACGTCCCCTATGTCAGCGTTTTATAAATGAGAGAAAATGTTGTGCACATCAGTTGTCATAGTAGCTGGTCGTGCTGCTGTTAGCGTTGCAGACAGAGCAGAAGAAGAAGAGCCGTCCTACCCCCCCCCCCCTCCCCTGGAAAAGATCCAGTTCCTTCATTCTGTCTCAACATTTCAGTTTTTCATTTCTGAGCCTGAAATGATTTAATTTGACAAACCTGGTCACCGCTACGTAACGACAAGTGTTCGGTTCTGGGGGCTATAGTTCTATCACCTGTCAAACTGGTATTTTTGGGTTTTCTCAGGAATTCAGTCAAGCAAATTTAGAGTAAAACTACATGTTTTATGACAGGATGTGGATAACAAGAGCCTACAGTTCTGGTCTCATTCAAAACTCAGGAGCATTTTCTCTCAATGATCTCTAAGATCTTTACAAATTGTCAGGCGCTGTGAGTGACAAAGCAGCCAGAGGTCAAGGAAATAAACTGAAAGGCTCTCAGGAAGCCTGGAATGACCCAGACCACTTTAACAGATGAGAGGAACCTTTGATCACAGGAAGGAGAACGTGAAGGGATTAGGAGCCCAATCTTAAATGTAAAACCAGGTCATGTGACGCAGTGTTTATGACTGCTGTCATACTGGAATGATTTAGAAAGGTTTATAAAAGCAAACCAGCAGTGGCCAGAATTTCTCCATGAAATGAGGCATTCTTCATGTTCCTGTAAGACTAAAACATAAAATCACGTTATATACGAGTAAAAAGCTGCAGTGTGAAGTCAGCAGAGGACTAGGTCCGACTGATCTGGGATCAGCTGGAGGTCCACTACCAGAGAAATGTGCCTGGAAGCTGCTAGCAGCTGCTGCAGCTCAGATTCTGCATGTATCCTGTCGTATTGATCCGCCTGCAGCAGACCTTAGAGTTTAAACGTGTTCTACAAATGTTCAGAAGAAAGTCAGCAGACCTTAGAGTTTAAACGTGTTCTACAAATGTTCAGAAGAAAGTCAGCAGCCGTCTGGTTGTTGGAGGCAGAAGTTTGTCAGAGTTTCCTCCCTGCGCTTTAACCCGTTAATGATAGGGTGTTAGCCGACCTCTGAGCCTTTAATAACTCGTCTCCGCCCTGCTCCAGCCGCTCTGAGCTGTGGCAGCTAAACAGGAAGCGCGCTGACAACCTGAAATTTACCAACAACGTCGCTGACATGTGGCCTCCAGCGCCTCCAGCCGGTTCAGACATCAGAACCTGGTTCTGATGGAACAGAATGTCTGATCGGGTCCTCATGTCTCCACAGCCCAAGCAGATCGGAGACGACTTCTGCGGTCAGGTTCTGAACCAGCCGCTGGGAGGCCTGCGGGTCATCGAGGGACAGCCGCTGTACGAGGACCGGACCGAGGGCATGGGCGCCGTGGCCGCCTACACCTACGGAGAACACACGGTGGTGTTCGTGGGAACCCGGAGCGGCCAGCTGAAGAAGGTAGGATGGAGGGAGGAGGAGGGAGGGATGGATGATGGAGAGATGAGGGATGGAGGGAGGGATGACTCTGAACAGGGTGGATGAACGTTTGCTGCTCCTTGTACCGTGTACCGGGTCGGGGTTCTGGCTTCAGATCGGATCAGATGCTCTTCAGGAACCTGTGGAACATCTTGTTGTCTTCAGGCTGGATCAGCGGTTCTGTAACGTTCTCAGGTCTCACGTTCTCCTTCAGGGAGTTTCTGAGTGACTCTTTGAGTGGAAACCGTCAGACGGCAGATTCAGGCAGCGGTTCTGTTGGAGTTCTGGAACCAGGCTGGAGTTCTGGAACCAGGCTGGAGTTCTGGAACCAGGCTGGTTCTGCTGCAGTAACTCTTGATTATTAATAAGGTCTCATCCAATCGTTCTTCTGCTTCATTTCATGTTAAGGTTTCATTTCTTCTCCATCGAGGCTAAACCGACTCGCAGTTCATCACCAGAACCGACTCGTAGTTCATCTCCAGAACCAACTCGTAGTTCATCACCAGAACCGACTCGTAGTTCATCACTAGAACCGACTCGTAGTTCATCTCCAGAACCGACTCGTAGTTCATCACCAGAACCGACTCGTAGTTCATCTCCAGAACCGACTCGTAGTTCATCTCCAGAACGGACTCGCAGTTCATCACCAGAACCGACTCGTAGTTCATCACCAGAACGGACTCGCAGTTCATCACCAGAACCGACTCGTAGTTCATCACCAGAACCGACTCGCAGTTCATCACCAGAACCGACTTGTAGTTCATCACCAGAACCGACTCGTAGTTCATCTCCAGAACCAACTCATAGGTCATCTCCAGAACCAACACGTAGTTCATCACCAGAACCGACTCGCAGTTCATCACCAGAACCGACTTGTAGTTCATCACCAAAACCGACTCGTAGTTCATCACCAGAACCGACTCGCAGTTCATCACCAGAACCGACTTGCAGTTCATCACCAAAACCGACTCGTAGTTCATCACCAGAACCGACTCGTAGTTCATCACTAGAACGGACTCGTAGTTTATCTCCAGAACCGACTCGCAGTTCATCACCAGAACCGACTCGTAGTTCATCACCAGAACCGACTCGTAGTTCATCACTAGAACGGACTCGTAGTTCATCACCAGAACCGACTCGTAGTTCATCACTAGAACGGACTCGCAGTTCATCACCAGAACCGACTCGTAGTTCATCACCAGAACCGACTCGCAGTTCATCACCAGAACCGACTTGTAGTTCATCACCAAAACCGACTCGTAGTTCATCACCAGAACCGACTCGTAGTTCATCACTAGAACGGACTCGTAGTTTATCTCCAGAACCGACTTGCAGTTCATCACCAGAACCGACTCGTAGTTCATCACCAGAACCGACTCGTAGTTCATCACTAGAACGGACTCGTAGTTCATCTCCAGAACCGACCCGTAGTTCATCTCCAGAACCAACCCGCAGTTCATCACCAGAACCAACCCGTAGTTCATCACTAGAACGGACTCGTAGTTCATCTCCAGAACCGACTCGTAGTTCATCACCAGAACCGACTCGTAGTTCATCACCAGAACCGACTCGCAGTTCATCACCAGAACCGACTCGTAGTTCATCTCCAGAACCGACCCGTAGTTCATCTCCAGAACCAACCCGCAGTTCATCACCAGAACCAACCCATAGTTCATCACCAGAACCGACTCGTAGTTCATCTCCAGAACCAACCCGTAGTTCATCACTAGAACCGACCCGTAGTTCATCACTAGAACGGACTCGTAGTTCATCTCCAGAACCGACTCGTAGTTCATCTCCAGAACCGACTCGTAGTTCATCACCAGAACCGACTCGTAGTTCATCTCCAGAACCAACCTGTAGTTCATCTCCAGAACCGACCAGCTCCTGGATAAAACAGAACCTTGAAGCTGGACTTTGTAGGAAGTGTGTAGAACTTCCGTAGAACTGAGGTCCAGTGAGACCTTTTTCACCTTAACTTTGTTTTATTTCAGAAATGTTCTGTGGTTCTGGTCGGGTCTACAGCCAAGCTTTCAGAGGCTGAGTCAGAAAGTTCTGTTAATGGGTTTGCACTGGCATGTTCTGTTAAGGTTCTGTTAAGTTTTTGTTAAGGTTTTGGGTTGGCTCCATCCAGCACCAGAGCTGGTGTTGTTGGGTTGAGTTCCTCAGATACCGCTGAAACGGGCCAGGACCATGCTCCTTCCATTAGAGCCAGCAGGAAAAGGTTCTGCAGACGTTTCTGATCCCGGGCTGGACAGAACCCCCAGAACCATCTCTGCTCTGCAGGTTTTCTGATGTTCCTGAAAACCCAGACTGGAGTTAGAACATCCTGAAGGTTCTGAAGCTCTCTGGTGTCGGAGGATTTCCAGAACCGCTGCAGTTGGGTTTGAGTTCAGTCAGAAACCAGAACATTTCTGTTGGATTCATCAGAGCAGAACTTGGTGCTGGAAACCATGAAGACCTCCTGGTTCTGTGTGGACTGGGCAGCAGAAGAGGACAGCTGTGGCAGAACCGGTCCTGTCCCGGTTTAACTGGGTCACACAAACAAGGTCCAGGTCCATTTCTGCAGATCCCAGTTAGACAACGGGTTCTCTGGAGGTTCCATACAAGGAGACGCTGGAGCGGGTCAGAAACAGGAAGGTTCTTCCAGAAGAACGGATCTTAACCAGTGGGAGCAGCAGTGAAGGTCCGCTGCTGGGGGCGGAAAGGCGGACCTGAACCCGACGACAGGAATGACTGAGAGGAGCGGCTGGTGCTGATCCACTAAGGCCAGAAGTTCTGGAGAGTCCAGAAGGTCCGGATTAAGACGGCAGGATTTTATTCCACTGATAAAGTTCTGGTTGAACTGCGGTCCAGTTTCTGTCCAACTAGTAGTCAGAGCGGCTCTGATTGGACGGCTGATAGTGAGTCAGAGCGGCTGTGATTGGACGGCTGATAGTGAGTCAGAGCGGCTGTGATTGGACGGCTGATAGTGAGTCAGAGCGGCTGTGATTGGACGGCTGATAGTGAGTCAGAGCGGCTGTGATTGGACGGCTGATGGTGAGTCAGAGCGGCTCTGATTGGACGGCTGATGGTGAGTCAGAGCGGCTCTGATTGGACGGCAGTGCAGCGTGTCTCCCCTCAGGAAGCACAACCAAGCTTCTCACACACCCTTCCTCCTGGGACCCCCCAGCCTTCCTGCCGCCGCGCTCCCTCCTAACACTCTGGTGACATCACCCTGCATGAGCCAATCAGCTGTCAGATCAGCTGATGCAACCCGTCCACTACTCCTGTCTCCATGGGAACGGCTGCAGCTGCCATGCTTCACTTCAGGAAATCACCAACAGCTTCTCACTTTTTCCACAAGTTTTTCTCTCTGGCAGAGTTTGTGGTCGCTGAGCGACAGCAGAACCAGCAGAACCAGCAGAACCAGCAGAACAGCACAAACCCACCAGATCACCTCCTCAGAGGACCTCAGAGGATATCAGAGATCTTCAGAGGTCCTCAGAGGTCCAACCTCACGTACACTGAGCTGAGATGAAGGCACCAGAAGCAGGAAGCCGTTGAACGAGCTCCACACCTGGATTAATCAGGCCCAGGTTAGCAGCTGCTAGGTGGCAGAACCTTCCAGAACCTTCCAGAACCTTCCCACGGGAAGGCAAGCTGGCCTCAGTGTGACCTCTGCTCAGATATAACTCAGACTTTCCAGCTGTATTTCTAAAGGCCAACTTTCAGCATTTTCTACTCGGTAAATGTTTGTGAGTTTGCGTTAATTTGCATAAATCTGCATTGATCAGAGCAGAAGAAGAAAGCTGCAGCTTGTTTTCTGTCTCCTGAATAGCAGCAGGTGTTATCAAGAGGAGCATCGTGCTTTGGTGGCTGTGATGGTGAAATAAAGATTCATCTCCATCCAAATCATTACAATTATCTGGCATAGCAACAACATCCATCCCAGTCAAACGGTCCTCTGCATGGAACCCGTCCCCTGGTGGGGGGGGGGGGGGGGGGGGGGGGGCTCAGGAAATCTGTTTGTGGTAAAAATCATCATCATCATCATCATCTTCACGGCAAACGGCTTCAATAATTAATCTCCGTTAGATCCTGGAAAACCTTTAAATCCTCCTGAAAACAGACATAGAGGCTGAAAATGGAGATTGTGAGACGTGAAAGAACCTTTTAAGCAGGAGTTCATCATCAGAGCTGGACTAGATGCAGGTGAGGTAGTTCACCTGTTGGATTCAGGTGTGGAGGACATCCTGGAGGACGCCTGCCTTGATGCTGGAGGATTTCCTGGACTGTAGCAGGTCCTGGTGCTGATGGAGTCCAGCAGGTCTCCACCCAGAGACCCACAGCCTGCAGGCTCTAGTCGACCCACATTGTCCTCCCTGCATCTCCATCCTGGATCCTGCTGGGGTTCTTTGTCTGGTTCTGCAGATGTTCTCGCAGCAGGGGGAGAAACCTTGAGGTTGTCTCCTCTGGGCTCTCTGCAGCCGCTCTGCAGCGATGTCCTTCAGCTGCTGGGTGCTGCTGTGGACCTCCTGCACCCAGAAGCTTCCTGCAGACCCGACGTCTGCAGAGGAGGCGCTGAGCAGATCCAGCTGTAATTACAGGGAAACTGACGGGGATTGCTCATGTTGCCTCTCGGCTGAAATCAGCCCCAGGGAAACACTGATTGCACAAATCTCTGATTGTAATTGGGATTGGTCATGCTGCTTAATTCCAGCAGCAAAAACCCGTTTTAGCTTGAATCTAATTAGATGTTCTGCCGCTGCAGCTCCTCGTGTCAAAGAGGAAAACCATGAATTATTGTCATTTTTTGGTCTCCTCTCTGCAGATTGAATCTGACAGACTGAAAGCTTTTCCCTTCTTGACAAGAACACTTCCTCCTCTCCATTAGGACAAAGTGAATTAGCGGAGGAGAGTCGGCCAATCAGCTGCGCCGTTCACAGGGAACAGAGCCATTATTGGCTAATGAGACGAAGGGGAATTAAAGCTTTTATTCTAATAACAGTAATGTCTGTTTGTAAGAGAGCCGCCTGCACCTGCTTCCCGCTTCTTCCAAACACTCGCAGGGAAATGAATCTGTTCCTTCGGGTTCATACGCAGGATTATTATAATTATTATCAGCACACAGCTGCACCTGTTTGTCTCTTTCAGCGCTGAGCAGAACCGCTGAGCAGAACCGCTGAGCAGAACCTCAGACGGCTCCAGAGCGGGTCAAAGAGCTCCCAGCTGTTCCTTCTAGTGTTGATGAGCTGCAGCTCACCTGGGAATGCTTTTCATTCCCACCTGCAAAACCTCTGAAGACCCACAGATCAGGACCTGTCAGCCAATGGTTCTGATCCGGTCCACATGGTTCTGGGAAGATCTACATCCACCCACAGAGACTCTGAGGAGCTGAGAGCATCAGACCAGGTTTCAGAAAATGGACAAAGTGCAGAGAACCCCCCCCCCCCTTTGCTTCATCCAGGATCTGCTGATCCGATTCTTCATCATCATCATTATTGTCACCATCATCATCATCATCATCATATCTTCATCATCTTCTTCTTCTTTATCATCATCACCATCATCATCATCTTCTTTTTATCATCACCATCATCATCATCATCATATCATCATCATCTTCTTCTTCTTTATCATCATCACCATCATCATCATCTTCTTTTTATCATCACCATCATCATCATCATCATCATCATCATCATCATCATCATCATCATCATCATCCTCCTCCTCCTCATCATCATCATTATTGTCACCATCATCATCCTCCTCCTCAATATCTTTTTCTTTATCATCATCATCTTCATCATCATCATCATTATCATCATCCTCAATATCTTTTTCTTTATAATCATCATCTTCTTCTTTATCATCACCATCATCATCATCATCATTATTATCATCATCATCATCATCATCATCATCATCATTATTGTCATCATCATCATCCTCCTCCTCAATATCTTTTTCTTTATCATCATCATCTTCATCATCATTATCATCATCCTCAATATCTTTTTCTTTATCATCATTATCTTCATCATCATCCTCATCATCATCATCATCATCATCATCATCATCATCATCATCATCATCCTCCTCAATATCTTTTTCTTTATCATCATCATCTTCATCATCATCATCATCTTCTTCTTTATCATCATCATCATCACCATCATCATCATCATCATCATCATCATCATCATCGTCGTGGTCATTTCCTGCTGCTGAAGGAGGTTCTGCAGATGTTGGTCGTCATGTGAGGACCTGATGAGGAGCAGATCATCTTGATCCAGTAGATCCAAGCTTTACTGTGATGTAGGTGAAACCAGTTCCTCTAGAACCTGAAGCACTTTGAAGTTTAAACATTAAAGCCCAAAGGATTCAAACGAGGTAATCTGGAAGGTAATTATGGTCACAGACGCGCAGGAACCGAGGAAATCAGCTGGAAATTAGTGGTGAATAAATTTCACAGCCTGAAATTCAATCAGGCTGACAGCTGATTCCTGTTACTATCGTTTACTGTCAGAAGGCTTCATGGAGGCACAGCAGCCTGAGGTTCATCCATCCATCCAGCATCTATAATCAGTTATCCCCGGGGTGGGGGGGGGGTCTGGAGCTCCTCCTTTATTCCTTCATTGCTTTTAAATCCACACGGATGAATCCTAACAAGACAACTCCTGAATGAGAGGAGGACGCTCTGCTCAGACCACATCACCTCCCCCTTAACTCCTGCCACCTGGTAAACATGGCGGCGGCAGCATCATGCTGAGGGGCAGGAAGCAGGTCAGAGGTGCTGCAGGTGGATGGAGGCTGCAGCAGACCTGAGACTGGGTGGAGGTTCAGCTTCCAGCAGGGCGGCTTCTCGTCTACGGCGGCGTGAGAATCCGCCGCACTGACAATGTTCACGGCGCCTGATGCTCCTCCACCTGTGGGCCTGCAGCAGCGCCGCCGCCATGTTGGTGATCGTGACCAATGGGAGTTTTTCCTTTGATTTAAACCTGGAGGAATGCAGAGAAATGTCTTCAGGTTCTAACTAAGGAATCTGGCTGAAGACGCCTAAATGTGCTACATTTCCTCGGTGGTGAGGAGGAAACACCTGAAAGCAGCGACTGCAGCTTCTGGGCAGGTAGGCGACGTTTACGTGGCTTTTTCTCAGCGGCTTTAAAACATCATATAATCCATGAAGGCTGTTCATGTGAGCTTCAGTGTTGCTTTAAGTCAGTTTTTTATCAGAGACTTTCTGCTTGTTTTTCTCTAAAGTCACTTTCAACATTAGAAAGTCGGCGGCTGCAGCTTTTGGGCTTGTTTTTGAACGTGAAGTCGTTTATTTGGGCTTTTAACACCATTTCTGGTTATCGCACAGCAAAACCTGCCGGGCTAAAACTGTGTGAATACTTTTACAGGTTGCTGCACAGGTAGATGTAAGAGATCTTAGCTGATTGGTTGGTTTAGAGAAGCCGTTGCATTGGTGTGAAACCCGGTTCTGGTTCCGCTCTGTTCTCTTCAGATCATCAGGATGAGCTCCACTGATTGGTCCATCAGGTGAAGGTGACTTTATTATGCCGTACGTTTATTCTGTTACTTTACATCAGATCCACCAAAATGCTGATTCTGATCCGAACCCGAAGTTTCTGCATATGGACCCAGAACCGGCTGCAGTAATCAGCCAATCAGCTGCGAGGCCTGGAGGTTTGAGATGAACCGGCTCTGATTGGTGTGTGATTGCAGGAGGAAGCTGCACACCTGGGCTCTGTCACACCTTCTCCGTCTGAGGAGCAGCTGCTGTGTTTGTTTCGCTCTCCATTAGAGATGATTGGCAGTTTCTGGGCCCGGTGAGTCCAGGTCCAACTCGCCGTCGGTTCCTGTAAAGATCCCGCTTTAGATGATCACAGAGACTCCAGTGCCACTGAGGCTGAAACGTGAATTAAACGTACCTGAATGCAGCACGACTTCATGTGTTCCTGCAGATTTATCAGGGCAGCAGCTGAAATAAATCATTCGGTTCTGGTCGGGTCCGTTGCCCGTTCACACTGACTGGGTCTGAAAATCGCTCCTCTTCTCCTGCAGAGACGGACCTCTTGAGTTTGTGAGTTTAAATGTGGCAAGAGGTCCAGATTAGATGAGCGCTGACGTCCGCCCTGGAAAGCTTCCTTCTGCAAATAAACACGAGAAAGAAAAACAAACACATGAAAACTTTGGAGCGGCGAGCTGTTCCTGTTTGGTTCTGATTCCTCCAGGCCTGCCGCTGTGTTTAAACTTCATGTTTGGCCTGAAATGGTTCAAAGTGACAGAAGCTGAATGAAGAGTAAACCCGTTAAAGGGAATATAACTAACATTTCTTGGGTTTAAATTCTTCTTCTTCTCTGCAGCGCTTTGGTCTGAATTCTTCGTGCTTGTCGCCCCTCAGCTCCATTTTTTGCCCCGTTCCTCGTTTTGGCGCCGTCTCTTTAAATCCAGAGGAGGCGCTTTAAACCCCGCCCCCTCCAGGTCGTTGCACCTCACCCCGTTCGGCCATCTTTGCAGTCTGCTGGGGGAAGGTGTGACTGATCCACTAGTGACTGATCCACTGGTGACTTCAGCTTCCCTCAGCTTGGAGCACAAAATGAGAAAAAATGGAGGATTCATGAAGGTGGTCAGCTGGATGTTTAGCAGCTCTGCAGCAAATGCTTTGACATAATTGTTCAAAACACATAATAAAGAAGAGAGAAAAGTGAACGGATTGAAAAATGGGACCAAACAGAACCTGAAGCCCTCTCTGCAGGTTCTGGGCAGATTATAGTCATAATGTCTGCATGTAGCAGAACCAAATCCCTTATATTCACCTTTCTGCGCTCCTGCAGACTCCAAGGACACAACATTCATTTCAGGGATGAAAACGTGGATTTAGCAGGACCTGTCCATGTTATGGACGCTGGATGGCGGCTCGGTCAGCTCCATGGTCTGATTTGGACCCAGCTCCAGTTGCCCGCCTCCCGCTAATCGTCTCTAAATGGGTCGGTGAGAGCCGGCCGGGTCTGGGTGCAGATTTATGGGCCCGGCTGGACGAGCTGCTGCTGTCAGGAGCCGGCCAGACGCTCGTAAATCCATCCTCCTCCTCCTCCTCAGGTTCTGCGCTTGTTGGGCCGCCCTGTGTGAGGCGGTTCTCCTGGATGGGACGTGGTTCCTGTCGCAGTGTGGGCTAAGCATGTGGGGGCGCTGAGCGCTACAAAGTCTGCTGACGGTGCCGGTTCTGGATGGCTCCAGGTGATCCAGTGACTAACGGACTAACCGACCCGCTGAGGAACTCGTTTCTGCAGACCTGGTATGGTTCCCGATGCTGTGCAGCACTCTCCGTTCTGCACAGCATCGGTCTGGTTCTGCTCCTATCGGATCCGTCTGGGGAGAGGCGGGACATTCAGCAGAACTCAGCTAACGAGGCCCAGAGGCTCCACTAAACACCTGCATGGGTTTATTTCCCCTTTACACCCTCATGGTTGTTTAAAATGTTCCTGTTTATTTCATTTTACGTTCTTTCATCAATCAGCTAAATGTAGTTTAAAGTAGATTTTATGTTCAGATATAAAAATATACCATCAAATAATATTAATCACAATGCCATTTGTTTATTAGTAATATGTTTAACAACTTAGACCCTAACCCTGTTAGGGTCTAAGTTCTCTACAAATAAAGCTTATATCACTTTATTTGTAGAGAAAATAAAGTAACCAAACATTAACATTAGATGTCGTCTGACTGAGTCAGAAATCCAGCGGCCGTTTAAAAGCCACGTCCCGGGAGAAAGGCGCTCTGTCTCGGCCGCCGGGCCTAAAAACCTTTCATAAGTTAATTTTATGTCACAGAAAGCGTAATATTTTCACTCCTCTCCACCATTAATTTCCGGTTAAACAATCCTCCGTCATATCCGGCTCACGAAGGACGCAGTCCTGAATTTGGTCACAGCCCTAGTCCCGCCCACCAGAGGCTGGTTTGAGCCAATCACGCTATCAGGTGAAAAGCTACATGTGACGCACATGCCAGGATGTCCCGCCTTAAACCGTAATACTGCAACGTGATTGGTCCGACCCGCCGGAGCGGCACAACATGGTTCCAGAGTTCTTTAAGGACTGGTTCTCCATAACCCTCAGGGGAGTATTCTGGTTTTCCTACATCTCCAGATCCAGCTGAGAGTCTCCTCCACTGAGACTTGATGGCTCCTCTGTTGCTTTCTGAGTTTCTGCAGAGGTTCTCAGAGCAGGAGGCGGTTTATCTGCTCAGATCTCTGGACTGGACTCCTTATGTCTGCAAACACGTCTGCATACCATCAGTCTGACGTGCAGAATAAACCTGCCGTCTTACGCTGACAGTCACAGACATGAGTGGAGGGCTGATATAAAACCTGCAGCGAGTTTGAAACCATCTTCTTCTATTTCTGTTTGACTGTCTGACGTTCAGAACACATAAAACCTGAAAGTCGTGTCTCAGTCTGCTGCCTAAAAAGGCGCGACGCTGCAGCCTCTCGTCTCTGCAGGCGGCGGGTGGAAGATCTTTGTCTCATCATCCGCCCAGAGAGCGTCTCTGCTGGTGCTGATGAGCGAACGGGTCTGAACCTGTGGCAGCGCGCCGTAATGATTTACTCTGTTTACCTGACCTCCTGACCCCGCTCTGTGTGTGTGTGTGTGTGTGTGTGTGTGTCTGTGTCTGTGTGCGTGTGTGTGTGTGTGTGTGTGTGTGTGTGTGTGTGTGTGTGTGTGAGGGAGAACATTCCTGCACGTTTTACTACTAAAGTGGGGACCTTCTCTGGTCCTGACGTTTTGGGGCCAGAAGTTCGTTTTAGGACTAAGGTGTCAGTTAGTGTCAGTAAGGGGTGAAAATAATTGGGAGTCAATAGAAGTCGAGGCTTGATTTCATTAAGTATTAAAAATACGGATGTCTTTACTTCTTTACTTGTTTATCCATAATCACGTTGCGTCTGAAGACGGGCCGGCCCAGTTTTAACAACACAGAGTCCCGTTGTCAGGGTTCTGGTTCCAGCGATCATCTGGATAAGGTTTGGGTTAGGGCGGTAATAACTGGGCACAAGTGGAGTTACTAAAATTTAAGAAAATCAGTAGAGACTGTGTATACTGTAACGTTCAATGTATCTGTTTGAAGACCCTGGTAATTATTAGACATATGAGGACTCTGGTGGAATATTCTGAATATTCTGTTCTGTTTAGATTGACTGTTCAGTTCAGGATAGGAGTCATTGAACAGTGTTTAATTTAGTATTTATCATTAGTATTCTACTGTGCCAACAACCAGATAAATACTACATTTATGACCTCTCTCGGTGTTTGTGTACCTGGAGCCACGACTCCTGCTGCATTCATTCCCAGCGCTGCTTGGAGTTTGGAGTCGGTTCTGGAAAGCACAGCAATGAGACCCACTTAAAGCTACGCCGATTTATTTTCTTGGAACGTTTCTTGGAACGTGTCCCTTTTTGAATAAATACGTTAGACCATCTTAGCTGCTTTTCAGGGGAATCGCGTGAAAGAAATCCTCTCTGGTTTTATTTATTTCTACTGAGGCCTTCCTCTTCTTCTCTTAAATATTAATGCAGTTCGCTTCTTGCGGCTCTCAGCCATGTTCAAAGTCTACGGTGAGAGCAGCGGAGCTACAATGAACGGCTAACATTGAAGCTAGCCGCTAAGCTAACCGCTAAGCTAACCAGATACATAAACACTAGAAGTGTGCAGCCAGCAAGCAGAAACTATGAAGGAAAGAGCACGCTAGCGTTATGTGAGCGTGTCAGAATGATGGGATGTGGGACAACCTGTAGATAAGATGATTCATTCAGAACCAGAACTCTGACCAATCCTGGCCCTTCAGGACGAACAACAAATATTAGTTTTTACAGGCCTGCAGCTCCCAGAGTGAAGGATTTTTTTCTGAATAGATAATATATTTACTACCATCAGGATGGAAGGATGATTTTACTCAGTGTAACAAAAAGTGTTTCTGAACAGGATTACCAGCTATAGCTTTACTCTGGAGCAACACTTGGCTGTTTCCGACATTTCAAAATAAAGGCTGTTACTGCTACATAAAGGTTACTGCCACCTACTAGACCAGCATAAATTTCCTATATTCAAATTTTTTTTAAACTGGTGAGTTTTATTCTGGTTAAAGATTTCAATCAATCAATCAATCAATCAATCAATCAATCAATCAATCGATCAATCGTCTTTATCATCCCCAAGGGGGACAGATGTGCAGCACAGTAGAAATAAGAGAGCAGTCATCCTGAAACGACAACATATAAGAAACCATATCAGGTCATTTTAAGAGACCATTAATAAATGTTATGACGTCTGTCTGTCCTGCAGAATCGTACCAGCGTCCAGCTGGAAGCAACATTATGCATTAAAGAAGATCGTTTTGCACCAGTATCTGTTTTGCTTCTTGATGACTGGAACAGGGGCGGCGGGTCCAGCAGGTTTATTCCAGCAGTGTTTCTACATATTTTAGTGATTTCCTGCAGTCTATTCCTTTCTCTGACAGTTAAAGGTCCAAACAGGTCAAAGCAGACTCACTTTAGCTGTTTGTGACGTTTATGTCAGAAATCACTGCAGGTTGCGCTTCAGTGTCGTTCCTCCTAATATCTATAATAATCTCCTCTGCTTTGGAGACGTGAATCTTTAAAAAATGTGTTTTAGAGGAAGTAATAATATTATCTACAGTGGTGTCTGCTGCTGAGGGGGAATCACTGCGTCCATTTATGTGTTCATCCTCCTGCTTCACCTTGGGAAATGACTTCATCTCCATGTTTTTTATTTCTCTCCTCCTGACGGTCCTCCTCACCCTCTCATAATATATGACCCCCCCCCCCCCAGCCCAGCCCTTGTTATTGACTTTGTTTTAGAGATAAATCCATAAAGATTGTCTCCAGGGAGGCATTGTAGCTTGACGTCAGACACAAATAGAGTCGTATTAAAGCCGCGTGGTCTGCAGGAGGAGGAGGCAGCAGGTGATTGTAAAACAGTTTAAATCTCAGCATGCTCACAAAACCCTGACCTGCAGCACAGCATCTCCGTCTTTACGCCTTTGTCTTTGACTCACTTAGGTAACCCCCCCCCCCCACAGAGTGACCCGTCCTCTGTCCTCTGTCACCGTCCCTGGAGGGGGGGGGGGGGGGTCTGGTGCTGCAGCAAGTGAAGCAAATCTTTAATTAGTGTTTCATAATTAAAGAAAGGTCAAAAGGGGATTTTAATAGTGAGTTATTTTAGCTACACTTTATTTCCAGCTAAAGGTTTGATTTGCAGAATATTTAGTGGAAGAAAAGCAAAAATGAACATTTTCCTCTGGTTGCTATGAAAACATTTACTTTATATAATCCTGGCTTAAAGCTGCTTTGCTGTTATTTATGTTCACAACATGACTGCTGGTCCAGGTTAGAACTGGCCTTCCTATTCTGCTGTAGAGCATCATGGAGCTACTTTTTCTCTTTTCATTGATATTTTCTTATTTTTGAGCGGTCAGTGCGTGACTTTTATACGACCAGCGACCCTAACTCCACCCAGAACAGACATGAAACTATGCCTGCATGCAGGCTTTTATTGTGACAGGCTTCTGAAGAGGAAGCTCTTGTCTCTGAACAACTAACATCTGATGAAGTGACAGGAACTCTCTGATTGATCCAAAACCAGAGGAGAAAATCTACCGCTGTGGAACAACTGGATCGTAATCATCTCACATGTAGCATGAAGTCTCTGAGGTCCGTCAGACGGAGAAACAGACGGAGTCTTTGCTCAGAGACCAGAGTCTTTGGCCTCAGCAGCTGCAGGCTGGTGGCACCAACACCTGATGGAGACGCTGGAGATGCTGGTCCATCTCAGAGCAGGTGGAGGAGAATCAGGCTGTGCATGGAGCTGCTGCAGAGCTGCTGCAGAGCTGCACGGCTCCTTCCTCCCTGCAACACTTTACATCCTCTGCTGCTCCCACCGCTTGCATCATGCTGAGGGTGGCGCCGGTTCTGATCCGATCAGAATTACTTCCACGTCCCTCAGATACTGATGTCCATTTGAACACGCGTCTCTGAGGTGGTGCAGAGGTTTCTCACATCGCTCTGAACCTCAGCTGCTCTCTTTCCTCTTTTATCTGAAAATGTTGGATTATTTACCAATAATTGCTATAATTATATATAATTCTTTCTTTTCTGCTTAACAACTTAACTTTGGGTGTTTTTTCTCGCTGTTTTCTGATCTAGTGTAGAACTGTTTGTTTTTGCCACAGCAGAGATGTACGGGAAGCAGTGAGGGACAGTAGAGTTATTTCTATTCTGATCTATTATCGGGTTTGGCTGCAGAGACTCATCAGAAAGCAACATTTGCCTCTGCAGCAGCGAGGGACGATGCAGAGGAAGGAGGGAAGGAAAGAGAAAACGGAGGACAGCGGGGCTGGAGAAGAGAGGGATGAGGAAGGAAGAGGTGAAATAAGGGAGGATAATGGATGAGCCATGAAACAGAGGGAGGAAATGATGGCGGAGGCCTGAAAGCGTGGAGCTGATCCCAGAACAGGCTGGGCGAGCAGACGCCGATCCTTTGCTTTCCTGGAGTTTCATCACGCCAAACGCCGCCAGAGTCACTTCCTGCTCCAGTTAATCAGCTTTATGTCTCCTGAGCGCTGATCCAGGATCTGTCTGATCCCCGCTAACGAGCTCTGGATCTGATATCCAATCAAAACACTCATCTGGATTTAAACAAATGAGCAAAGGCTGCAGCTAATCTGCTGCCACTGTTAGCAGCAGCTCTGAGGCTTTTAACGGGAAATAAAAGTTCTGCTCCGTCCTGGTTGGGCTGCGTTCAGGAATCAGGCCCATGTTGGGTCAGAACCAGAACCATTCATGGTGACCAGGCTCAGAGCAGAGATCTCTGCAAAGTAGCCCTAAATTAAAACCACCATACTAAAGTACCTGAAATGGTTTATTTCCATCCGCAGACTGGACGGGTCCAACCTGAACCGGCCGGTACCGCTCGGCCCGCTGGACCGGGTCTTTGTTCTAGAACCAGTTTTATTTATGGATTTTTGGTGAAAAGTTGAATCATTTTGTTGCTGCATGAATGAATGTGACATTAATACTAAAGTTATATGAGCTAAAATGTTGACTTTTTATCTAAATATAAAATGATGGATGTGCAACGTTTTAATAAATTCACGATTCACAGTTTCACTCTCGGCATCAATTATTTATTTTCTGTCTTTAAACAGAGAATGAGAGTAAAAAAGGACGAATAAAGACACAGGAGGGAGTTCATGCTGTAACCGGCAGGTTGCTGGTTCGAATCCCCGCTCTGACCGTCTCAGTCGTGTTCTTGGGCAAGGCACTTTGCCTGCTGCCGGTGGTCAGAGGAAGAGCGTTGGGTCCTCAGGTTCTCCAAATCGTCCCGCTGTGGGGACATTTGGTCTGTTATTTTATTTTGCTGCTTTTATCTTATATTGTTTTTATTGTTTTATATTTAATTCAATTCAATTCAATTTTATTTATATAGCGCCAAATCATGAAACATGTCATCTCAAGGCACTTTACAAAGTCAAGTTCAATCATATTATACAGATTGGGTCAGATTATACAGATTGGTCAAAAATGTCCTATATAAGGAAACCAGTTGATTGCATCAAAGTCCCGACAAGCAGCATTCACTCCTGGGGAACCGTAGAGCCACAGGAAGAGTCATCTGCATTGTACATGGCTTTGCTGCAATCCCTCATACTGAGCAAGCATGAAGCGACAGTGGGAAGAAAAACTCCCCATTAACAGGAAGGAAAACCTCCGGCAGAACCGGGCTCAGTATGAACGGTCATCTGCCTTGACCGACTGGGGTTACAGAAGACAGAGCAGAGACACAACAAGAGAAACAAAAAAGCACAGAAGCACACATTGATCTAGTAATCTGTTCTACATTAGATGGAAGTAGCGGGTTAGCCGTCTTCTCTGGATGATGTCACAGTTAGCGTGTTTTATTTTGTTGTACAGAGCTTTGGAAACCTTGTTTGTTAAAATTGTTCTATATAAATAAAGCTTTAACCTTTGTCATTAAATCTGCTCTCCGGCGGTTAGAAGAAGGAAGATCCTTAAAGTTAGATGTGATGAAAATGACTTCTACATTAAACACAGTATTCAAACATTTCATTAAAATAAGTAGTTTGTCAATAATGTTGCGTTTAGATGGACTGTTGGGGGGGGGGGGGGGGAAACATGGCGTCGGTGTGAGCCGTGATAAAAATGGCCGACGTGTTTTAGTTTCCTGATTTCTGGGCTTTAATCTCTGCCTTCCTGGTTCTGACAGCGGGACCAGCAGTACCGGGGGGGGGGGGGGGGTACCGATCCGACCGTCGGGGCCTTCAGCTGCTGTGATCCCACCCGGCATTTTAGGTGGACTTCCAGGTGTCCGGTTCTGTTGGGGCGAGCTGCCACAGCAGCAGAACCCAGAACCACGAGAAGCTGAACGGGTTTGGTTCTTCAACGGTTCGCCTTTAGGGGAAAGGCGGTTAGCGGTTCTGGTCCAGGATGATCCGGGTTCTGGTCCAGGAAGATCCGGGTTCTGGTCCAGGATGATCCGGGTTCTGGTCCAGAAGAAGCTTCAGGGGGCCGGCTCCTGCCAACATTCCTGTGGGTTTGGATCGCTCACAGTTCTGGTGCCGCCTCCCTGTTGAAGGAAGGATGCGTGAAGTTGCATCACCGCCGGCGCCGCAGATTAATTATTATTCGGTTGCCACGGAGATGATGGAGGAAGGAGCGAATCCCTGAAGAGGCTCTTCATCCTCTTCATCCTCTTCATCAGCCACGGCGTCCAGGAGAGGAGACGGGGGGGTGGGTCCCTCAGGAACCAGAGCAGAGTCCGGGCCCGGCACCGGCTCCAGCAGAACCTGTTTATGGAGGATTTCCAGGTTCTGCAGGACCGGTTTGCTCAGGTGACCCGACTGCTGACAACACAAACCGCTGTTGTCCTGAAAACTCCTGGGTTCTGCTGGGTTCTCCTGGGTTCTCCTGGGTTCTGCTGGGTTTGACGTTTACTGCAAGACTTGCTGGGCTGAACCGGTTCTGATCCAACTGTCTGAGTAACAGGAAGCAGTGAGGGACAAACATGAGGATTTGGGAGAGGCTTGGTGGTCTCGCTGCAGCGTGTGGGGGATGGGCCGGTCCAATAAGCTTAACAGCCCCCCCCCCCCCCCCCCTTCACCCTTCACTGCCCTTCCTCCTCCTCCTCCTCCTCGTCTTCCTCCCCAGGGGTCCGATGGCTGACTGAACAATGTTTACTGTTGCCGCCTCCTCCTCTTTGTCTGGTCTGTGCTCAGGAAGGCCCGGTTCTGATGAATGGATCGGTACCAGCAGCTGTGGGGGAAGCCCACTCCTCCACAGGCAGGATGTTCCAGAACCGGACCCTTCATCACAACCAGAACTCTGACGAGGCACAAAGCTGCACGTGTCCCTGAGAGGAGAAGCTCAATCTGAGGTTCTGAGAGTCGGGTCGGGTTCAGACAGATGCTGCATGGTTCTCCAGAACTTGTGGTTCTCCAGAACTTGTGGTTCTCCAGAACCTACGGCTGTCGCTGTGACGACGGAAGGCCTTATTGTCTAATTTGTCCACATTATGGGGAACATGGAGAGGCAGCAGCAGCTGCAGGTGTTGAGTTTCAGGCTCTGCTAATGTGAATGGCAGCGAGAGGCGGACAGATCGAATGAGCCCAATGGGTCCGCTAACAGACGCTAATGGTTCTGACAGAACCGTCGGTTCCTTTAAAGCCCAGTTCAGGGTCCTCACTGAGAGAAAACTTAGCGGAGGGAATGTGACACAAGAAGAAAGTCAGGGCTGGTCTGGTGGAGGCGGGTCGCCACACAGAAGCTGACCCAACAGAACCGATATTGGTTCTGTTGGGTCAGTTTCTGATCAGCTCTCTTTCTGTCATCATTGTCCATGTCTGACGGGCTTCTGGCCCAAGTTTGCTCTCATTAATACGTCGAAGCACAAAACCATGAATGGATCCTGGAGAGTTCTGCTAACGAGGTTCTGATGAAGGTTCTGCTTAAACGCAGAAAAGGTCCGGATCAGTGGAGCTGCTGCCGATGGAGACCTGACAGTGTTATCAGCACCCAGGCTGTATGGTATCGGTTCTGGAGTCAGTTTATCTGAGCCGCGCCGACAGCTTTGCTCCGGCCAGCGGACCGGACCCGCCCACACACGCTGAGGGGTTCTGTTACAGAGGAATGCCGGGCCGCCGGCCCGTACGTGTGTGAGCGGCACCAGATCGGGTTTCCAGCAGAATGTGGCCCGCCGAGCAGAACAGTGTAAATGAAAAAGCCCGTTTAAAGCAAACTGGACCAGAGACAGTTTTATGCAACTGGTTCTGACTCTGGTTCTGACTCTGGTTCTGACCCGGGTTCTGACTCTGGTTCTGACTCTGGTTCGGACTCTGGTTCTGACCCGGGTTCTGACTCTGGTTGGAATGGGTCAGAAATGGGGAAATAGTCCAGAAGCCAAAGAGGTATAGAGACTCATGCTAAAGCTAATCGGGTGCTGAGCTGGTTCTGGTCACATGATCCCGGCGGGTCCGGGTCTGTCGGCGCTGCTCCCATCCCAGAACCTCCTGCAACACCTCCAGAACGTGGAGGTTCTGGGGGTCCGGAGGGGTGATGGCTGGCATGTGTTAACACAGGAAGGAGCAGCGTCATTGGGCGGGTTCTGCCTATGCTGCAATGCGTCAGAGCGTCCGCCATGTTGAATGAGGCAAATCTGCAGTTACTCAGTCACTTAAACAGTATCAGAGGGACTTTAATCTCTGAATATACTTTGTATTCGTAGTATTTTTTTGTAATATTACAAGTTTATTTTCGTATCCCTTTAGCTTCATTCTCCTGAATTTATTCTCCTAAAGAATAAAAGTATTTAAAATAATCTAACCTGGCCCTATTACTCCAGGAGTGAAATAATTCTGCAAACTGTGACTATTCTGGAAATGTTCCCTCTTAATTCTCATAATATGATGTTTTTCTCATAACATTATCACTTTTGTGTTTGTTTGTTTTCACTCTATTGACCTAGGACTTTTTTTTTCCTCATATTATTAATTTTACCTCTTTAATACTCCCCCAAAAAGTCTGTTCCTAAAGGTTCACATGTGACACGGTTTTATGAAATATATGTATATATATATATATATATATATATATATATATATGTGTGTGTGTATTTATTGCAGCACAGGAATGAGGAATCTTCTCTGATCCACGTTCACAATAACAGAACTCAACTTTTTTCTGCCACATACAATATGGCGGTGACGTTGACGTGCGAACCTGCGCCCTATGACGCGTCTACGTATAAATGTCTGTGGCACAGATGGTCCCTTTATCTGAGGCTGGGGGTCAGAGGTGGCGTGTAGGAGAACAAAGCTGCCGGTTAGAATCCCAGCCGGGAGGCACAGCTCAAAGGTCACAGGTCACTTCCTGTATTGCTCCATCAATGAGAGTTCCTCCGTCTTTGGCTTTCATTCACACCTCTGAAGCAGAGGAACCGGGTCTAGAACCAGGTCTGGGATCAGGTCTAGAACCGGGTCTGGTACTGGGTCTGGGACCGGGTCTAGAACCGGGTCTGGGTTTGCAGAACCTTCCAGGACGATGACGGCTCCTGCAGCTCAGCCGGTTCTGCTGCAGTGTCCTACTTTAGCGTCTCCTCCTCCGCTGCTCTCCGTTAAACGTGGGAGAGAGAGAGAGAACTCGTCAGCTCTAATTAAGGCGGGCGGCTTAACGAGCAGACAGCTAATTAACTACACACTCGTCCTTCGTCCCTCGTCTGACTTTCCCTTCCTACATCATCCTTCCTTCCTCCTTTCCTTCCTCCCTCCTCCTCTTCCTCAGCGGCGGTGTTTTTCTGGGTCAGGTGGGGGAGGGGTGTTGGGAGGTTTGGGGGAGTCTTATTTTAGTTGCTCCACATTTTGCAGCGTTCCTCTCTTCATCGGCTCGCTGCTGCGTTCAGCATCCCTCCTCCTTCTCCTCCTCCTCCTCCTCGCTCTTCCTCTCCAGTGAAATCTAATCCCATTACTCAGGCTGACGTCCATAAAACGGCGTTTTAATGCTAATCAGACGTGAGGCCGTGGCTCTGCTGCAGGGAACGGCTTTTATTAAATCTGGGAGGGATTTTCATCTCCTGAGGAAGACCATGAGGAAGGTGGTCATGTGACTGTTGTCGGGCAGACTAACGGATCTTTCTGACCCGTTTAACTTTGAATTCATCTCTGGAGCTCTGCTCACCATTCGCTTCTGATTTTCAGAGTCGTCCAGGTTCAAGATTTTTCTGCCATAAAGAAAATTAATTCTGCTCAGGTTCTGAAGTCTGGGAGGTTTTTGGTTTGGATCAGACTTTCTGATCTGGTTCTGATCTGAAACTTTCCAAACTGGTTTTAATTTGGAGTTGCCGGTGGTTCCAGTTTGGATTAGTGGTCTGATGCCCTGCTGGGTTTCAGCTGGTTCTGACCTGTTTTGGCCATTTGGACCCGGTTCTGACCGGTTAAACGTTTATTCCTTTAGGAAAACGGGCCGTCTCACTGTCACTGATCAGGTTCTGGTTCCTGTGTTTCAGATCCGCGTGGACGGGATCCCGCCGCCGGCCCAGAATGCTCTGCTGTACGAGACGGTGACGGTGGTGGACGGCAAACCCATCCTGAGGGACATGGTCTTCAGTCCGGACCATCAGTACATCTACCTGCTGAGTGACCGGCAGGTAAGAACACCTGGAGAGGGGGCTGTCAGACCTGGACCCGCAGCCGGTCTCTAGGTGGCGGCACCAACTAGTCCAGCCTCGGATCTGGTGTCTAGTTCTCTAACAACACGTCCGTGTTTCTGGGGCAGCCAGTGGGTTGAGCTCCGGTCAGGATCAGCGAGGTTCATCCTCCTCCCAGAGTCCAGACTCTTTGGTCTGATTCCTGGTTTTAACCACATTCTGACCTGTTGGCCAGAGATCTGTGTCCCCGGATCACAGCAGAACCGCTGCGGCGCCAGGAGTCATTACAGACGACCCGGTTCACACCCCATTAACGGCCTCCGTAGATAACGAGCTTCAAGGAGCCGTTATTCTGGTTGCATTGGGAATAACTGGGTCCCCACAGAGAGCGTAGGAACCCCAGCAGCTGGTTGCATCTGTGCACCAGGACCAGTTCCTGCATGTCGGACTCACGTTTCTGCTCAGACTGGCGTCAGCAGCTGTCCCTGCGCTGACTCTGCCATGGTCTCCTAGTTTAGGACTGGAGATCTCCATGGAAGAACCTCTGACGGTCCAACCACACGTTTCCAGATCTTATTCCTAGAACCAAAGGAGACGACAGTAAAATGTTAGAATCAAAGCCCCGCCTGCAGCTGCAGATGTTCTCCATGCTGCTGCAGATGTTCTCCATGCTGTGAAGAACCTGCTCACCCTATCTGCTCCTGGACTTCAGAAAAGCTTCTGATTGGCTCAGAGCTGAATATGTCGTCGGGTCTGCGTGGAACCGACTGATCCTGTTGTCCTGATTAAAGCGGAGCGGGTCGGGAATGGCTGGACCAGTTCAGGACGTTTCCAGCTGAGTCAGCAGGGTCTAAACTCTTGTTGAAATGAAAAATGGTCGGAATGAGAGAATAAGAAGAAGTGAGTCAGCAGGTTGGCTGCAGCGGCGCCGTCGCTTTAAGAGAAAACTGATAATGAGGTCAGAGAGGAGACGGAGCCGTCTGTGAGACACAATGAATGGATTCATGTGTGGACGGATGAATGGACCGCTCAGTGTTCCTCCTGTTTATGGTCCCCGTGCTGCAAGGACTTCTGGGTAAAACACACAAGGTTTGTGTTTCTGTCCTTGTGAAGACGCCCAGTGAGCGTCTGAGGCTGAGGCCAACAGGCTCCCAGTTTAAAGCTGCAGGACGTAACTTTAGATAAATGTATTTTTTACATATTTATTGAAAACATCACTTTGTCCTGACAGTAAAATATGAGACAGATTAAAAAAAAATCCAGCTTCCCTGGCGCCTCCCAGTGGTCCTGCTGCCATCTGCAGAAATCCACCGCTCCTGGTCAGAGCCAACCAATCAGAGCCAGGAGGCATGTCTGGCTCTGATTGGTTGGCTGTGCTCCTCCCCTCCCCCGCCCACCGCTGCCATCATCCCAGCTCCAGACAGCTGGTGGCCTGCAGCGGCGGAGAAACAAGCTGCTTTACAGGAAATCTGCTGATTTCTGCAGCGGCTCCTGCTGCAGCAGCTCAGACGTTCTGAGTGGTAACCTAACATAACGTTAGTGGTAACCCAAGCTAACGTTAGTGGGAACCTAAGCTAACATTAGTGGGAACCTAAGCTAACGTTGGTGGTAACCTAAGCTAACGTTGGTGGTAACCTAAGCTAACGTTAGTGGTAACCTAAGCTAACGTTGGTGGTAACCTAAGCTAACGTTAGTGGTAACCTAAGCTAACGTTAGTGGTAACCTAAGCTAACGTTGGTGGTAACCTAAGCTAACGTTAGTGGGAACCTAAGCTAACGTTAGTGGGAACCTAAGCTAACATTAGTGGTAACCTAAGCTAACGTTAGTGGGAACCTAAGCTAACGTTAGTGGTAACCTAAGCTAACGTTAGTGGTAACCTAAGCTAACCTTTGTGGTAACCTAAGCTAACGTTAGTGGTAACCTAAGCTAACCTTTGTGGTAACCTAAGCTAACATTAGTGGTAACCTAAGCTAACGTTAGTGGTAACCTAAGCTAACCTTTGTGGTAACCTAAGCTAACGTTAGTGGTAACCTAAGCTAACCTTTGTGGTAACCTAAGCTAACATTAGTGGTAACCTAAGCTAACGTTAGTGGTAACCTAAGCTAACGTTGGTGGTAACCTAAGCTAACGTTAGTGGTAACCTAAGCTAACGTTAGTGGTAACCTAAGCTAACGTTGGTGGTAACCTAAGCTAACGTTAGTGGGAACCTAAGCTAACGTTAGTGGGAACCTAAGCTAACATTAGTGGTAACCTAAGCTAACGTTAGTGGGAACCTAAGCTAACGTTAGTGGTAACCTAAGCTAACGTTAGTGGTAACCTAAGCTAACCTTTGTGGTAACCTAAGCTAACGTTAGTGGTAACCTAAGCTAACCTTTGTGGTAACCTAAGCTAACGTTAGTGGTAACCTAAGCTAACGTTAGTAGTAACCTAAGCTAACATTAGTAGTAACCTAAGCTAACGTTAGTAGTAACCTAAGCTAACCTTTGTGGTAACCTAAGCTAATGTTAGTGGTAACCTAAGCTAATGTTAGTGGTAACCTAACGTAACGTTAGTGGTAACCTAAGCTAACCTTTGTGGTAACCTAAGCTAACGTTAGTGGTAACCTAAGCTAACGTTAGTGGTAACCTAAGCTAACCTTAGTGGTAACCTAAGCTAACCTTTGTGGTAACCTAAGCTAACGTTAGTGGTAACCTAAGCTAACCTTTGTGGTAACCTAAGCTAACATTAGTGGTAACCTAAGCTAACGTTAGTAGTAACCTAAGCTAACGTTAGTGGTAACATAAGCTAACGTTAGTGGTAACCTAAGCTAACGTTAGTGGTAACCTAAGCTAACGTTGGTGGTAACCTAAGCTAACGTTAGTGGTAACCTAAGCTAACGTTAGTGGGAACCTAAGCTAACGTTGGTGGTAACCTAAGCTAACGTTAGTGGGAACCTAAGCTAACGTTAGTGGGAACCTAAGCTAACATTAGTGGTAACCTAAGCTAACGTTAGTGGGAACCTAAGCTAACGTTAGTGGTAACCTAAGCTAACGTTAGTGGTAACCTAAGCTAACCTTTGTGGTAACCTAAGCTAACGTTAGTGGTAACCTAAGCTAACCTTTGTGGTAACCTAAGCTAACATTAGTGGTAACCTAAGCTAACGTTAGTAGTAACCTAAGCTAACATTAGTAGTAACCTAAGCTAACGTTAGTAGTAACCTAAGCTAACCTTTGTGGTAACCTAAGCTAATGTTAGTGGTAACCTAAGCTAATGTTAGTGGTAACCTAACGTAACGTTAGTGGTAACCTAAGCTAACCTTTGTGGTAACCTAAGCTAACGTTAGTGGTAACCTAAGCTAACGTTAGTGGTAACCTAAGCTAACCTTAGTGGTAACCTAAGCTAACCTTTGTGGTAACCTAAGCTAACGTTAGTGGTAACCTAAGCTAACCTTTGTGGTAACCTAAGCTAACATTAGTGGTAACCTAAGCTAACGTTAGTAGTAACCTAAGCTAACGTTAGTGGTAACATAAGCTAACGTTAGTGGTAACCTAAGCTAACGTTAGTGGTAACCTAAGCTAACATTTGTGGTAACATAAAGTTAGTGGTAACGAGTGACGTTAGCATCATCGTCACCACCAGGGCGTCGGACTCACCACCAGGGCGACGGGCTGTGGGTCTGAGATGCTTTTATACCCGAACACGGGGGCCATGGTGACGAAAGCATCAACCATTTGAACCAACTGCAGTAGCACCGTCCAACCCTTAGAGGGCAGCACTGAGACGGGTTTAACACAAATGTTGCGGAACTAAAGAAGCTGAGAGGAAATGTAAAAGATTTCACAGTAACATTAAAGTAGCACCTTAGACCAGTTTATCTGCTTAGGCTTTACAAAGAAGCTGCGTCATCTCTACTGTGCGTTTCACCGAGGCCCCCTGGTGGCCACACGTGTTAAAACCCACAATTAGCTCCTCCCAGAACAGGTGATGATGAGCCCAACCTGAGAGCGTCTACCTGCCTCTGTCCCCAGGTGAGCAAGCTGCCGGTGGAGAGCTGTGAGCAGTACAGCAGCTGCTCCGACTGCCTGGGATCAGGAGACCCTCACTGTGGATGGTGTGTCCTCTTCAACAAGTAAGAGGTCCTTCTTCTCCTCCTCTGTAGCTGCTGCTCTGCTCCACACAGGTTCATTAGATGGTCCGCACCAACTGCACACAGTTAGGAACCACTGAGTGGACGGAGAACGGATGTCTGGAATTTGTGGAGAAGGTGATGGAGATAAAAGGTTCTGGCATCTTCAGCCTGTGCTCATCCAGGATGGCTCCTGTTGAGCTTCATCAGCTTCATCCATTCCTGCAGTCTGAAAAGATTCCCAGAGATTGTTCTCAAAGATTTTTGCCTTTTTGTAACGTCTCCATTCCTCCTCACATCATCTGGAGCTCTTCTGCCTCTGAGGAGCTCGGTGCATGAAGGTCCATATTGTCTTTGACCCTCAGCCCTATCCAGCAGCTGGACCCTCCTCTTCCTCAGCCAGGCATCAGGAACGTGGTCGCCATCATCTTGGTGAGAAATGATGGATGTCCCTGGAGAAGATCTGGTCCCGAAGCAGCAGATGCTTCCATCAGAGAAGAGGAGGTGGTCCAAACCCAGACCATGATCTGACCTCCTACCATCCCAGAACCTGGCTGCAGGGACTGGGTGCTCCTTTCCCACCAAACATCTGGAGAACAGGTCCATCCTGTCCATGATGGTCCGTTCCAGAAGCTGGACCTCCTCTGAGGAGAACATCAGGCTTCTTCTCTGCTCAGTGAAGGCTGTGAATGCAGCTCTGGATGAAGGTTCTTTAGAACAACCCAGGTTCTAGCAGCTGGTGACGAATAAAGGTTCTGGATCAGAGATCATTGCTCTCCAGCTGAATCTGCTCCCTGAAGGTCCTCCAGATTCCTTCAAAGCTTTCATGATGTTCTGCATCATGAAAAACCTGCAGATCCCATCCTTCATTTCAAAGATTGTTGGAGCTCCTCCAAACATCTGGAGTCCTCAGAGACTCTGCTTTAGGACCACCTGGTCATCAAACACCTGAAAGCATCATTTTACCTCCATTGTTCATCAGCATGCAGTGCAGGAACGAAGCTCCCGGATGAAACATCTAGATTCATCTGATCTGCAGAGGAATCATCAACCTCAGCAGTTCTCCATCTTTAGTTTCTGCTTTCATGAAACAGACACAGCAGTCGACCCTTAGAGGGTTGTCCCTGAACTGCTGCTGTGAGTCCAGGTGGTCCTTCCTTCAGGTCCGGTTAATCCTCCATGTCCATCAGAACCGGTTCTGTTCAGGATGGATGAGAGAAGCGGATCTTTGTGGAGGAGCAGCGATGATGGAGGCGGTGGGAGGGCGGACTGTGTGTGTTCCCCTGAGGCGTCATTAATGTTGCTATAAATGGTTCCCTCTCATCAGGATGTTTGATGTTCAGCATCCAGGCAGGTGGAGGAACTTCCTCTTTGGAGTTCCATCAGTCAGCTGTCCCTTCAAAGTAAAAGCCTCAGCTTGTGCAGCTCACTGATGATGAAAGCAGAAGCAGGAGGCGGTTTGTTGTCTCTGAAGACCGCTGATGAGTTTCAGCAGGACATCTTTGTGCGGACATCAGAGTCTCAGCTTGAAGGCTCCTATCTGAGCTGTGATTGGTTGAAACCTGAGATCCTAACGAAGATGGTATGATTGGGCTGATCACCTCAGACTGAGCAGATCAACATGGCACCACCCCCCTTTACTCTTTACCCTGAGCTTTGTCTGCCAGGCTCCATCTCGTGCGGTGACCTTGAGTTAAAGGCCCGGTTCTGAGTTTTCCTCAGAAAACCCAACAGCGGCTGATTGTGTTCATCATCCTTCCTCCTCCTCCTCCTCCTCCTCTTTCTGTCCATCTGCTGTTAATTAGAAGTAAACAGATCATTACTGCAGGCTGCCGTGTTGTTGTGGAGCTGCATATGTTGGAGCTGCTGCTCTCTGCAGACTTCACCTCCGCCTGTCGGCTGCTGCGACTCCACCTGCAGCGCGCCGATAACTAAATCGCTGCCTCCTTTTAATTAGTTCTGTCATTAATCACATTCAGCACAGAAGACAACGAGTTGGGTCACCGAGGAACAACCTGCAGGTCCTGCTCTCACGTTAGAATCTAACATTTAACGGCTTCATTTAAATATTTAAAATAAAGAAAGGTTAAGATGAAAGCAGGAAAACAGATCAGACATTAACCACCTCACCCTGCCAGGATAAACGGGAATGAATGGATGGATGGATGATGGATGGATGAACGGATGGATGGATGAGGGATGGATGGATGATGGATTGATAATGATGGATAGATGGATGGATAACAGATGGATGATGGCTGGATGGACGGATGAGTAGATGGAAGATGAATGGATGAATGATGGATGGATGATGGATGGAGGAAGGATGGATGATGAATGGATGGATAAGTAGATGGAAGATGAATGGATGGATGAATGGAAGGATGGATCAAAGATGAATGGATGAATGATGGATGGATGGATGATGGATTGATAATGATGGATAGATGGATGGATAACAGATGGATGATGGCTGGATGGATGGATGAGTAGATGGAAGATGAATGATGGATGGATGGATGGATGATGGATGGAGGAAGGATGGATGATGAATGGATGGATAAGTAGATGGAAGATGAATGGATGGATGAATGGAAGGATGGATCAAAGATGAATGGATGAATGATGGATGGATGGATGATGGATTGATAATGATGGATAGATGGATGGATAACAGATGGATGATGGCTGGATGGATGGATGAGTAGATGGAAGATGAATGATGGATGGATGGAGGAAGGATGGATGATGGATGGATGGATGGATAATGAATGGATGGATGAATGGATGGATGATGAATGGATGGATGGATGAATGATGGATGGATGGATGAATGATGAATGGATGATGGATGGATGAATGGATGAATGGATGGATGAATGATGAATGATGGATGGATGATGGATGGATGAATGATGGATGGATGGATGAATGAATGATGAATGGATGATGGATGGATGAATGGATGGATGAATGATGGATGGATGATGGATGGATGAATGATGGATGGATGAATGGATGGATGGAGGATGGAGAATGGATGGATGGATAATTGGATGAATGGATGGATGGATGGATGAATGAATGAATGATGGATGGATGATGGATGGATGATGGATGGATGGATGATGGATGGATGAATATTCTCAGGCTAAATTGTGTCCTACAACTCGTTGGTTTAACCTTTCCAGGTGTTCCAGAAAGGAGTCATGTGACAAGTGGGAGGAGCCTCAGCACTTCAACACACGTCTGGACCAATGCGTGGACATCTCCGTAACCCCGAGCAACATGTCCGTCACCTCACCTGCGACTCAGGTGAGCAAACACACCTGGCGAGCTGAGGTGTCGCGGCCGCTCTTCTGATTTGACGCTCTGCGCCTTCGTTTCCTGCATCCAGCTGACCATCAGGGTGCAGAACGTCCCGGAGCTTTCAGGCGGGGTCACCTGCGTGTTCGAGAACCTGACGGAAACACCTGGACAGGTGCAGGGTAAAGGTCAGGTGGTGTGCATGTCGCCGTCGCTGAAGGACCTGCCGGCACACAGTCCTCCTTACGGTGAGTTCTGCTTGTTGATGCGCCCTGAGCTGCTGCCAGAGCATTGGCTGATGATCATGTGACCTGCAGGAGAGAAGCGGGTGGTGCAGCTCAGTCTGCGCTCCACAGAGACCGGCCTGCAGTTCATCTCCACCACCGTGGTCTACTACAACTGCTCCGTGCTCAGCTCGTGAGTCCAGCGTCTCCTCATCGCCTGTCAGCTGATCCCTACAGACCAATCAGAGCCTCTCCCTGTCCCCTCAGGTGTACTTCCTGTGTCAGCAGCACCTTCCCGTGTCACTGGTGTAAATATCGCCACATCTGCACCAACAACCTGCAGGACTGCTCCTTCCAGGAGGGGCGAGTCAGCAGCATGGAGGTAAACTCAGAGCTGAAGCCACCAGCAGGTCAGAACAATTCTGGAACCAGGAGGAGATCCAGTGGGCGGGGCCTCTGAGGCCTGAGGTTAGGGGGCGGGGCCTCTGAGGTGTGCGGTTTGTGGGCGGGGCCTCTGGATCATGCGGTTTGTGGGCGGGGCCTCTGAGGCCTGAGGTTAGGGGGCGGGGCCTCTGAGGTGTGCGGTTTGTGGGCGGGGCCTCTGGATCATGCGGTTTGTGGGCGGGGCCTCTGAGGCCTGAGGTTAGGGGGCGGGGCCTCTGAGGTGTGCGGTTTGTGGGCGGGGCCTCTGGGTCGTGAGGTTTGTGGGCGGGGCCTCTGAGGCGTGTAGTTTGTGGGCGGGGCCTCTGGGTTGTGCGGTTTGGGGGCGGGGCTTCTGGGTCGTGCAGTTTGTGGGCGGGGCCTCTGAGGCTTGCGGTTTGTGGGCGGGGCCTCTGAGGCGTGCGGTTTGTGGGCGGGGCCTCTGGGTCGTGCAGTTTGTGGGTGGGGCCTCCGAGGTGTCCTTGATGTGATTGGTGCTCGGTGTCATTACATTTGTGGGCGGGACTTGATCCCAACTGTTCACGCCTTCCAGAGTGAACTGTAAGCAGCGGAATCCTGGTTCAAACACAGCAGCTAAGCCAGAACAGGTTCCAGGTCCACGCTGCGGTGGGACCTTCAGAGAGCTGAGCAGGAACCTCCATGAGCTGAAGAGAGGACCACACCTCCTCCATGCTGAGGAGAGGCTGACGTTCTGCTGAAGGTTGCCTCGTCCGTCCCTCTCTCTCAGCTGTCTGAGGTCAGGCTGCTGCCTGGCTGTCATTTCATGGCTCAGTGAACACCTGCAGAACCCCAAGCAGTCCGTTTAAATCTGGCCTCGCTGATGCGTTCAAGGACTCAGTGACTGATGGGACGTCAGAGCTGGCTGCTGAGGAGAAGCTGAATGTTCAAAGGTTCCTGCTGGACTCTCAGCCGTCTAGGACAGTTCTCCCTGCATCCCCATCACAGAAAGTCAGCTTGTTCCCACCTGTCGTGTTACCTGCTGCAGGTGTTGCTGACCCAACAGGTTCCCCCCATCAGCTACTGGCTGCTGCGTCGCTCCTCTAACGAGCTGAGCAGCATGTAGTCGGCTCGTTGTCTCGTTAGCAGAGACCACGGCGAACTGGGAACCTGTTGTTGACGTGTCCTTGATGTGATTGGTGCTCGGTGTCATTACAGTGCGACAGTAACAACCCCTGATTGGCTAATTAGTTAATACAAGATGAATAGTCACTTAATTGACACGAAAGCGTCCAATCACAGCAATTAATGTTAATTACTGGGCAATTAGGCAGACTAGAGGGAGGAAGAGTCAGAGCTGAGAGCTCGTTTAACCTTATTCATCCAGGTTCAGCTGGAGGAAGGTCCGCTTACAGGCGCTGCCTTCATGATGGCTGCTGCTCCTCGCAGATCTTCTTCAGAAGCTTCTCACTTAACATCCTGAAGAAGTTCTTCTGGAAAATATCAGCGTGACCATCTGAAGACTGACAGCTTCACCATGTTTTTACTTTGTTGGCTAATTTTTTCACCGCTGCAGCACAGCAGCTGGGAGAAAGAAGGTTTGAGCTTCTTTCTCCCTACGAGACGTCGACCTTTTAGAACCAGTAAAAACCTCTAAAAGTCTGAACGTTTGTCAGATCTGCTGTTTTAACGGCTGACGTTGTCAGATCACGACGGAGATGATCAGAAACGTCTACAGACCTCTGCAACACGTCTGTAGACATTTCATGGATATTGGGGAAAGTTGTGGAAAGATGAATAATACTGAAATGTTTGAGAATAAGGAGCAGAAACATGAATAATGCTGAAAGAAAGGAGGAGCATTTCTGCAAGATGTGACGTTTGGTGAAGATTTTTGTAAAACAGGAAACTTTAGTGAAACGTGGATGTTGCTGGAATCTTGAGAAGTTTTAGGAAATATTGACATTTGTTGAAAGCACGTTGAAGATTAAACGTAGTCGGAAGCTCGCTTGGTGTCTGGTAGGCGGAGACGGGTCTGGAGATGGAAATGACGTTGGGAGATGATGGAGAAGTGGGCATATTTCTGGAAGGTTGGAGAGGACGGAGATGTTTGTAGAGCCAAGCTGATCTTCAGCTGCATTTTGGACTTTCCTGCAGGAGAAGAACGGTTCCTGCTGGACAGGAACATGTCCTGGCACAGTCATGTCTCATTAGCGGAGGCAACGATGTGGAGGACAGGATGTCTTCAGGATTTGAGCTTGCGTCTCCTCGTGTTTCTGTGTGAGAGGAGAGGCTGAAGGGACAGACTCTGTGATTAAATGAGTCTTTTATTCACAGGCAGGAGTGCTTGCAGTCGCTGCTCCGCTTTGGTCCTCTTCCAGTGGAGCTACAGTCTTCATGTCAGTCACTGGCCAATTAATTACCATGGAGACGCTCGTTGATAAAGGCTTACCCCACTGAGGCACGCAGACAGAGTGTTTGTGTGCATCTGTCACTGACTGTGCGTGGCTGCACACTGTGTCTGTCCTCGCTCAGAGATACAGGCTGATAAGATATCTGCCGTCGTCAGCTCTCTGGTGTCTGTGGCCAGATTTGATCTCACTACCAGTGACCAACAAAGAGAGGACATCTTTAGGAAGCGAGGTCAATCCACTACAAACACAGGAAGAAGGAAGTCTTTGGAAAGTGGGAACATTTTTGGAAATTCATCAGTTTATAGAATGGTGGGGGGCGGGGGGGATGTATGGACCAAGTCAGAGCAGGTCCTGGATCCTGATGTACCTGAGTGATGGCAGGATGGAGGAGACGTGGTTCAGAGCTAGATCAGCAGTAATGAGGACATCGCTGTGGTCGGTGGTGGTGAAGAAGGAAGGAAAGGTCAGAACATGTAGCTTTAGTTACATTTATTCAGAACCAGAACTACAGGTATACGGACCTGACAATACCTCAGGTTACCTGAGGAGGAGCTGGAGAGCAGGTTGCTTTGGTTTCTCTCCTAGATCCTAGATCACCTCAATCAATGGAGGTTGGTGGATGGATGGAGGTATGGAGGGATGATGAGTGGATGGATGGATATAACTGTAAGCAGGGACTGTTAGGAGATCAGGATTAGGGGGTACAGTGTGTGTATACGGTGTAGGTAGTGGGGTGTAGGTGTAGGTAGTAGGGTGTAGGTGTAGGTAGTAGGGTGTGGGGTGTAGGTGTAGGTGTAGTTAGTAGGGTGTAGGTAGTAGGGTGTAGGTAGTAGGGTGTAGGTAGTAGGGTGTGGGTAGTAGGGTGTAGGTAGCAGGGTGTAGGTAGTAGGTAGTAGGGTGTAGATAGTAGGGTGAGTCTGATCAGTAGCAGCGTCTGTCCACAGCGTCCTGAGGTCCTGATCGGGGCTTTCTGGGAAAGTGAGGATGATTCTGGAGGACGAGAATATTTTGGTGGGAATCTGTGATTTCTGGATAAAACTGGGAGATTCTTGATATTCTTTGATATTCTTCTTTAGTGGAAAGTCTGGAGTTAATCTGGATGATGAAGGTTGGACCAGCTGTAGAAGTTGGTGAGACGTTAGGAAGTTTGTGGTGTTTCTGTGGATCTAGTAATGCAGAAAACAGAACCATACAGTCACAGCTAACACCCCCTCTGTCTCCACAGGGTTGTCCTCAGATCCTCCCCACCGCCAACATCCTCGTCCCCGCCGGGATGGCTCGTCCAATCACCTTGCGGGCTCGTAACCTCCCCCAGCCGCAGTCGGGTCAGAAGAACTACGAGTGCGTGTTCAACATCCTGGGGAAGGTGCAGCGCATCCCTGCTGTGCGCTTCAACTCCTCCTGCATCCAGTGTCAGAACACCTCGGTAAGAAGCACTCCATTTCCCAGCATTCCCTGTCTCCTCCATTTCCCAGCATTCCCCGTCTCCTCCATTTCCCAGCATTCCCTGTCTCCTCCATTTCCCAGCGGTCCGGACCGCAGGTTGGGAAGAGGGACAGTGATCAGAAAGTCCTGGCGCCGCCATGGGGAGAGTGCAACCTTTGAGGCTGACGCTGTGGCCCTGGTGTCTGGTTCCCGGTTTCTGGTTCCCGGTGTCTGGTTCCCGGGGTCTGAGCCTTTGTGTCTGGTTCCCGGTGTTTGGTTCCAGGTGTTTGGTTCCCGGTGTTTGGGTCCTGGTGTTTGGGTCTCGTTATTGGGTCTCAGTGTCTGGTTCCCGGTGTCTGAGCCCAGATGTTTGGGTCTCGGTGATTGGGTCTCGGTGTCTGGTTCCCGGAGACTGGTTCCCGGTGTCTGAGCCCTGGTGTCTGGTTCCTGGTGTTTGGGTCTCGGTGTCTGGTTCCCGGAGATTGGTTCCCGGTGTCTGAGCCTTGTTGTCTGGTTCCCTGTGTCTGGTTCCCGGTGTCTGAGCCCCGGTGTCTGGGTCCAGGTGATTGGGTCCCTGCTGGGACGCGGTCAGTATGTATGAAGTTCATTAGGTTTCTGCAACAGAAAGAGGTTTTTCCTCCACGCCTGTTATCGGCTCAGTGAGCCTCTGCTGTGAACAAACGAGGAGGAGTCTCCCGGTGGATAAAAGGGTCTACACAAAGACTCCAGGTGAGGACAACCTGTCTTCTGTACCACCGGCATCGGTATGCCACGCCTCCTTTCTGTGAGAATCCACCAGCAGGTCACAACAAGTTTAACGTCCCAACCTTCACATTTATCCACATCTCTGAATATCCTGAACATCGTTAACCAAAACCATAACTTTCATAAAAAGTTATGGTCTAAACGTCTTCCTGTTTCCAGAAAAGTTATCAGAATATTGTCTCTATACCGTCCCTCTCCTGAAGACATCTCTTGTTCAACCTTCAGAGGAAAATAATTCCCATAGACCTACCAATGCTTCCTGTGTTTTAAAGATATCTAAACTCGTTATGTCCACAGATCTGCCACGATAACCTAAAATTAAACATTCATACACCAATTCCCTACTTTCCTCATTAAATCAGTGCCTTTTTGTTCCTCTTGAGTCTTTAACATTCATTTGTTGCAGACTCCACCATCGTTTCCAACATGTCGACCCTAAAACCCCTGAAAACATCTGCTTAGCGTGTCCTCCCCTCCTCTGAACCGTTCTCCTCTCCGGTTCCCACCCGTCCCTGCAAACAGGATGCTGTTTATTTTTAAAGCTGGTTCTGAAGCGTGCTCTGGTCGGACCCGTCCTTGAGACGATGTCCCCGTCCTTGACCCGGACCGGGTTCCTGGCGCAGACACGTGCACGTCTCCAGGGCGACGCCACAGATTGATTAGCGCGGTCTGCTCGGACGACACTCGCCATTTGTTCAGCAGACGCACACTCGCCAAATGTTGTCCGTCTGCTGGCGCTCATTTCCTGTCCTTCATCTGTCTTCCTGTCGGCGAGGCGGCCGGCTCACGCGCGCGGACGGACGTGCCACTACAACGGCTCATACATGCATACAGATGGTCAGTGTGTCTGTATTTAATTAAATTGCTGCTCCCGGTGGAAATTGGCCATTTAGTGCAAAGGCCCAAAGAATTGCTGTTGCAGAGGCGCTCTGTCGGCCTCGGGACGTTTTCCTGGGCTTTGTGTGACTTCTCCAGCTGAAAGGGTTTCGTCTCTGGATGCTTTGTTTCCAGACGCTCCCTGGACGCATTTACTGAAGGCTGTTGGCCCACAGTTGTGGTCCAGCTTCCATCAACTCTCCCAGCTTTCAGCCAAACGTGGACTCAGCAGACGTCTCTTCTCCATTTCACCACGTTTATGAGGAAACCTGCGCCTCCTGCAGCAGCTTCAGATAGCAGGTCCTCCATCTCCACCTTCACGTCTTCCAGCTCTGTCATGTTTGAACCTCCTGCTGGTTCCTCGCTGCCTTCAGCTGCTTTCCCTTCCCGCATGGTGGAGGAATCAGGACGTTTGGCCCGACGATGTGCAAAATGCTCGCTGGGTTTCTCGTTTCACATCAAGGTTCCCGTCCTTTAGTCCGGCAACATTAAAGCAGTCAGAGCTGCAACAGCAGAGGCCCTCAGACAGGATCCCTGTAGTTGCTGGCAGTGACCGTTGACCCATCAGCAGACATACAGGAAGCAAGCAGGAAGTGGAGGTCAAAAGGCTCCTGGAGACACCGGAGGGCTCTGCTGGTTCTGACATGGCCGTCAATGGCGAGAACCGCTACAGGCTGGAAGGAAGATGTCTAGCAAAAGTATTCACACCCTTTCCCACATGACAACACTCAGTCTAAAAGAGATTTATGTTCTAGACACGGAGTGCATGCAGAGGAACTTTCCTTGCTCCTGCCAGAGACCCTTAATCCCACAGCATGATGCTGCCACCGCCCTGTTTCACCCAGAGGACGGGTTCATAGTCAGTAAGGATGTCACCGTATCTGTTTCAGTTTTAGCAGTTTTCACTTAGCTTGTGAACCTCTGGTTGATCTTTCCTCCACTGAACGTCATCAATCACCTGCACAGGTTTCAGCTCCCAGAACCAGAACACGTGCAAATTCCCACTGTGTGTCCGTCAGTAAACGCGTCGCTGCTGGAGTCAGCGTGCTGCGTTCAGGTGCATCTGGTGAAGCTGTGGGAGCAGCAGAGCCTCGATCAGAGGCATGGAGTCACATGGTGGACCTGGACCGTGTCTGCTCGCCTGACCGGGCCTCACGGTGTAGGTGTGTGTGTGTGTGTGTGTGTGTGTGTGTGTGTGTGTGTGTGTGCGTGTGTGTGCGTGTGTGTGTGTGAGATCATGTTTCTCTGGCGGGCTCAGCTGGCTCCTTTTAATGGAAAACCAGGATATTAGACTCACAGCTCTGCTGATATTTCATGTGTTACAGTTTGGTTCTTATGACTAACACACACACACACACACACACACACACACACACATGGTATTGTATCTCTAAAGGACCCTCAGAGCTCTCTCTGCACCACGCTGTCCCCAGCTGACCCCTGGGTCCTTTAATGACTGACTGTCCCCACTGATTGCTCAGACCGGTCCTCATAAAGAGGGACAGAGATGCAAACAGACATGCATGCCTTTCCTGATCTCTTGATGCAGCTGGGCTGTCGTCTGGCTCGCTCTGACCCATAAACTCAGGTCTCTGTGCTGCAGCGTATAGTGTCAGCAGACTGCGGCTGGTTGTCCTGCTGACGTGAGACGGCCCCTGGATCCTCGGTGAGTCTTTAGGACCCCGCTTGTTTCCTCCTTCCTCATGCATGTGGTTCTTACATTGTTGGGTTATCTGGTGCCGACACCTTCGAGGCGCTGCTTCGTTGTTCTGAAGACGTATTCTTCATCGCCCAGAACCCCACATTGTTCGGATTTTCCTCCATGCTGTGTAGCTCAGATGAGACACGCAGCATGCAGTTTGGGTTATATCGGCCCGTTTAGTGGTTTCTCTCTGTTTCTGCTGGTTACCACGGAGACCTGCGGCCACCATGACAACAGCTTCCAACCATGTGTGCTCATTTTCCCTCTTTTCCTTTAAAGCTTAGAAACAGAAATATTGAGCGCTATATTTACAGGGTGTGATGACTAGGATACCTCCCCTCTCGTCTATCAGAGATATTTGTAAACCGTGGAAGGTCCAGTGAAGCAACAGGTTCTGGTTCTGATGCTGGGCATCTCCTCTGAAGTCTCCATTAAAGGATGCTGAACATTTGCTGTAAAGCTGCGAGGCAGCGGGTTTCTGATCTGGGTTTAGTGACTCGACAGCCTCAGACATTCACTGCATGTTAAATGTCTGCGCCACAGGAACCTGTTCAGGAACCAGCGTAGTTTTCTGGGTCCGTTTCTCTCTGCAGGAACCAGGATCAATCCAGCCCTGAAAGCTTTTAGCGTTAGCTGCCTGTCCTCCTCTGCAGGTCATATCCGCCGTTTAAATTCGTAGATATCAGAGTTTTACAGTTTATATTGAAATGCATCGATGAAATCCAGCATCCTTAGGGGAATATTTCAGGAAAGGAGGCCGGACGGCTGCTCTCAGCGTCTCCATGGAGACAGAGAGACCCCATCAGGACCGTTTAAGCAGGCTTTAACTGCTCAGGTTACACATTTTAATGTTCAGAGAAGCAGTTAAAGCCATCAGTCTCAGGGTTGACCCGGTGAAAAGAGCAGAACCGCTCAGCCTGTTGGTTCCGTTCCTGTTTCAGACACAGGCTGGAATTAAGAAAGACCTCCTCGGAGCTGCAGATCATTTTTACTTCACTTTTAGAGCTTTTCCCAACTTCTTACATCTTCACTGACTTTGTTGGACTTCCCTATAGTTTTTCGTATCGGTCGGTTCTGTCAGACGGATCCGGATCAGCTGGGCTCTGTCATGATCTCTAACCAGACGTCAATGGGCCCTGGTCAGGTTTAAGCACATCCTAGAACCTTCAGAACCACTTGTTAGCAGGTCAAAGGAAACTCTGTCCTTCGTCTCCTCGTCTCGAGAGACGTCTTCAGTCTGAGGACTTACTGATAAACTCACCTGTTAAGCAGCACCTTTGCACGGCGGCTCAATGAGGTGATAGGGACAATCAAAGCTTGTCTTCATCTACACACCAGGACCATCAGCCCACCAACGCACGGCCACCTGAGTCAATAAGTTGTAAGAGGGCACAACCGGACCCGCAGGCCTCCGCCTGTTTAACGACGGGCGGTCTGAACATATTTCTATATTAATGTGTTTTAATCATTCCCACCCCGCCTCCAGTAGACCAGATTCATCAGCATCCATTAAGCCTCATTTACAGGACTTCTGCAAACTAAAGGATGTTGATTCTAAAAGCCCAGATCATTGTGGAGGAGTTTAAACTGTAAATAGATTATTGCTCGGTTAAACCCTTCTGTGCATCTCTCTGGTTTCTCGTTTTAATTGAGATGTTTTCCTGCTGACTGGTTGTTATCAGCAGGAACGTTCATGTCTGAAGGCCTGGTGGTGAAACATCTGTGTGTGTTTCTGCAGTATACGTACGAAGGAGACGAGGCTGGAGATCTCCAGGTGGACTTCTCCATCGTCTGGGATGGAGATTTCCTGATCGACAAACCTGCCTTCATGAAAGGTATTCCTTAACAAAGAGAGCATTCACGTTTTCTACAATTTATCCTCTGTTTTACATTAAAATAAGAATGTAAAAGATAAGATGGAGCTCGATGGATAATTTGTCTGAGAAAATCTGAAGTAGGGTTAAAAATGAAGGTTGTGAGCAGAGCCTGGTTCTGATTGTGTGTGTTTGGGTCGGTGGCGTTCTCCTCAGCGCTGCTGTATAAGTGTGAAGCTCAGCGCTCCAGCTGCGGGCAGTGCCTCAAGGCGCCGTCCGTCTTTGAATGTGGGTGGTGCATGGAGAGCAGGAAGTGCCTCCTGCGGCAGCATTGCCCCTCGGCCGAGCAGAACTGGATGCACCACGGTCGACACAACGTGCGCTGCAGCCACCCGCGCATCACCAAGGTAGATCTGCTGCAGCACCTGGTTTTAATTAGTGTAAATGATCCGGTTATTACCTGACGGCGCTCTGCTGCAGATCGATCCTCTGACCGGACCCCGGGAGGGGGGGACCCGTGTGACCATTGAGGGGGAGAACCTGGGTCTGCAGGTGAAGGAGATCACTCACATCCAGGTGGCCGGGGTTCGCTGTAACCCGGTGCCGTCGCTCTACGTCAGCGCTGAGAGGTCAGTGGAGGCCGTGTGAATGAGAGGCGGCTCTGAGGCGAGTTTCTGACTCTGTCCCGCGTCGTCTGCAGGATCGTGTGCGACATGGCTGAAGCCCTCCTGCCCCACTCGCCCGGCGGACCCGTGGAGCTGTGCATCGGTGTCTGCAGCGCCGAGTACCGGACTCTGTCAACCCAGACGTACTCGTTCGTGGTGAGTGTTCCTCTGGTCTGGTTTGTTCTGCGGCCAGACAACCGTAACCTTTAAAGCCAGACTCAGCACTGGAAGCAGAGGTGCTGCTTCAGCATCAGGACATGTGATTGAGACTGATCGGGTTCTATGCAGTACAACTTTGTAGCACAGCCAGAACTTTTGTGGGCGGTAATTTGTGCAAACTCGTCCAGATTTTAGATAGGAGTTCATTTTATTTGTTCCGTGGTGAAAAGTTGCTGGAAGGAGACCTTTAAGTCCTTCCTCCGGTTCCCCCTCAGAGCCCGAGCTTTACCAGGATTCGCCCACTGAAGGGGCCGGTTTCTGGAGGAACCAGGCTCACCGTGATTGGTCGACACCTGGACTCTGGCAGCGGCGTCACCGTCTACATCCACAAGGAGGAGTGTCTCTTTGTAACGTGAGTCCATCTGAGCAGGTCACTTATTTTTATACTTTACGGAATCTGAAGGATCTACCTGGATCAAGGTAGATCCTTAAAAAAATTCTCACTTAAAGCAGCACTGTATAAATTCATTTGAGATATATTCAGTGATTTTCAGGTGAGCATGCAGCACCTGGTGCGTATAGATGCTCCATGCAGGCCGTGCTTCTCAAAAACTCACCTATGTAACTTGAGAGGGTTGGATCCGGCGCTGAATGGGGTCACATGACCCATTCTGACCCATTCTGACCCATTCTGGGTTACGGCAGACTGAGCTCACGCTGCCATAACAAAGCAAAACAGAAATTACCTGATCGGCCATATTTGTGGTTCTCTGATGGAGGATTTGGTCTAGGGGTGAGTGAGGCCTCGTCTGTGCAGTTCTGCCAGCGGCCACTAGGGGCGCTAGACCTGCAAGTCACAGGTCTAGCGCCCCTAGTGGCTGAACGTTACACGGTGCTGCTTTAAGACAAGAAACGTGTTCACTGAGGCAGAAAATAGCAAGAATATGAAAAGAAAAACAAAAGAACTTCAATTAATGGTGACCCATGAAACCACATGAACATCAACCGTTACGCTGAACTCCTCTGTTGCTCCAGTAAAACTGACTTCAGCCTCCCAAAGGTAACCAGTTCACACAGTTTAAGGTCCGTTTGTCAACTATTATAGCATCAAGGAAAGACGGGAGAGTTTCAAGTGTTTCATGTACTATCAGAGAGGACCAGTAGATAATTGTGTCATCTGCATAAAAATGTATCTCAGCATTTGAGGAAGACTCAGAAGATTAAAGTTACAGAACCCTATATGGAACCCCGAGGAACTAATAATAACGATTTTCTTCTTCTGCAGACGCACCAATCGGGAGATAGTCTGCATAACTCCCGCCTCCTTGTCTAGCACTGGCCCCGCCCCTGTGCGTCTGATGATCGATAGGGCCGAGGTGACCAACTCTGACGTCAGCTACATCTACACCGAGGACCCGACCATCTCCAGCATCGAACCCAACTGGACCATCCTGAAGTGAGTCCTCCAGATCAGCTCAGTAATGGATGATAACACAGATTCCCACTGAATGTTGTTTAAACGCACTTTATGAAAAGATCCATTCAGTTTACAGAAATACACAAACAGATTTAAAGTTAATTACGTTATTTTAGGCCAGACATTATGCTGTGTCTGGCTGCTTTCTGAACAGAATTTCATTATGGTGACATAAAGATTGTTGGTTCTGATAGACACAGAGGCACTGATCCAGGAGTACTTTCTATGTTAAAGAAGAAGTAGCTGCTGTGAAGCTATAAGCTGAAGTAACGAGCCTTATCTGAAGCCAGTCTGTGTTTCTCCAGTGGCAGCACAGTGATAACAGTGACAGGAACCCACCTTCAGACCATCCAGGAGCCCAAAGTCCGAGCCAAATATGCAGGAGTGGAGACTAGTAATGTAAGAACCTTTCATCGCCCACTGTTGCCTGCTTCCTCGTTGTTTCCGTCCCTCCTCTTCCTCACGTCTTTCTCTCTGCCCACCAGTACTGCACCGTGCTCAACGACAGCACCATGACCTGTTTGGCCCCCGGTCTGATCTACAACAAACCCAACCCGCCAGAGGGGGCGCTGCGGCCCGATGAGTTCGGCTTCATCTTTGACCAGGTGAGGCTCGGTCAGCGAGGGATGCTGAGGAGGTTCTGCATCAGCAGACTGCTTAGACACGGCCAGCATCTGCAGAGCAATTAGAAATATACCGGAGTGTAGCGAGAAGCTAATATTCACGTTTGGTTCCTGATGAACAGGAACCCTCCACCTGCAGAGTAGAGACACTGCAGGTAGTTCCTTTGCTTTCCTTTATTGGTGTGAAGCTGCAGGTTTGGACCTTGTTGAAGTTTGGGTCTGAAATCATTCCTTTAATCTAATGATCAGGCCGATGGCCATCAGAGAGCACTGCAGGTGGGTCATTATCTCCTGGTAGTTGCAAAGGGCTCCTCCGGATCATCGGTTCGGATCAAAACAGCCTCAGGTGAAGGAAACAACGTGGATCATCAGGAACGTCAAGATGAGCGGCTCCACTGCAGAGAAGAACGTTCAGAGAAGTCCGAGAAGCTCCAGGAAATCTTCTAAGGCTCTCCAAGGTTTTCTCCACACTGGCAGCATGGCGGCGCATCAGCAAAAAGGTTTCTTTTGAAAACCAAGGACAGATTAAAAGTCCAAGCCAGCTGAAGACTGGGGCTGTGATCTTCTTACTGAATGTCTGGACATCTAAGAGTGTGGTGCCCAGGATCGTGGTCCGCTGCTGCTCCTCCAGGCATGAGTTGTGGGATCGTCCTCCAAGGCCAAACATCTAAGAAGAGTTTGGTTTCCAGTGTGATGGAGCACTGAGGGTTAATGTGAGAAGATCTTCACCTCTCTGGAAACCTGAGAGCAGCTGAGATCAACTCTGGTGCTCAGGTCTCGTTTCAGAGATGCTCCAGAAGTCAAGAAGCAGACCAAACAAATCCAGACCCTGTTGCAGATTTACAGACTTTAAGCGTATTGTATGCATTATTTATGTTCTCTTTAAAAAGCTGAATCTGTAAAATATAATGTTGGCTTGTCTGTAAATTCAACCTGTTTGTTATTTTCTCCACCTGTGCAGGTGTCCTCTCTACTCGTCCTAAACTCCACCCCTTTCACCCACTACCCAAACCCCACATTCGATCTGCTGGGAACCTCTGGGATCCTGGAGGTGAAACCGGGCTCCCCCATCATCCTGAAGGTGAGAGGTCACAGGAAGTGATGCGGCGGGCTTTCACCTGAGCCGGCCTAACGGGCTCGTTGTGCGTTTCAGGGTAAAAACCTGATCCCGGCGGCGCCCGGCAGCAGCCGGCTGAACTACACGGTCCTCATCGGGGAGTCTCCCTGCCTGCTGACCATCTCTGAGAACCAGCTGCTCTGTGATTCTCCTGATCTTACCGGAGAGCAGCGAGTTGTGGTGAGCAGGATGATAAATAATCATAATCTGGAAGAACCAGCATGAACCAGTATGTAAATACTCATTGATCCAGTAGGGAGATGACTCTAAAGTCTGGGAGGAAGGATCTGTGATGACGCTGCTTTATGCACCCTGGATTCAGACGTCTGTCTCTGAAGCAGCTCTGCATCTTTAGAAATGCAACCAATGATCTGATCACAGTAACTCTAACTATTCCTATCGTCCCGTCCGTCCATCCTCCGCTTATCTGAGATCGGGTCCAGGAGGGAACCCCAGACCTCCCTCTCCTCACTGACTTCCTCCCAGCCGTTCTCAGACCGGACATTTAGTCCCTCCAGCGAGTTCTGGGCCTTCCTGAGGTCCCCCCCCCCCCCCCTCAAAGGGAGGCACCCAGGGGCCAGACCGGTCAGACATCACTATTACATGTCAGTCAGGAGGCTTAGGTCTTATGTGACAATCTGAACCCAATGTTCTCCTCGTCTTTGTGGCTCCTCACCAGGTCCCCGGTGCAGCTCAGCCGGGTCAGAACCAGCCTCCCAGATCCAATTCCTGATTAAGCCCTGAAAACCGTCCAGGGATTTATTTCCCAAACCTGCGGTGGCGTTAGAATTATTGCCAATTATATTTCCAGACTTCAGATAAATTCATTGTCCACGCTTCTGCTTGAGTCCTGCACAAAGTCCTGCTGGCATCTCCTGGTTTTGCTGGATGATGGTTCCGTCGGGCTTGTCGGATCTCCAGTCTTTGATTTTTTCCAAAACTTTTTTCTGTAGCAGGGGCGACATTAAATTCAGCAATGCTGATTGTAATATTTATTAATTTCACCTAGCAAACGTACGTGATTGACTATTTCGCTGCACTTCTGGGGCGCTGTCAGTAGAAACAATGCAGTCTGATGTGGAAATTCACTGTTAAATGAGAGTAAGTTAATGGAAATATTGTTTAAAAAATTCAGATTGCATGTAGACACACACTATTAAGACTGAGATTGATGGAATAAGGCCTGCTGCGCCCTAGCGCCCCCTATGGGCCAGCTGCCACCGGCAGCTCCTGGGCGGGTTTACAGCGGCAGGAACGTCAGGATTCAGTGTGCAGAGCATAAAGCAGGAGGAGGAAGCGGTAAAGGTGAAAGTCATTAAGTTTAGCCACAGGGAGTCAAGGGTAATTGCTCTGATATCACACATTGCACACAAACACACACAGATTTATGTTTGCATCGCCTCAGAGGACGTAATGAAGCCGCTTCTCCACGACCGGCTTCAGTCAGTGAGCACAACAACGTTCAAACAACCAGAAGAAAGCTAGATAATCATAATGATTTTAAAATAACGTCTAAAGGCTGTTTTGAGGAGCTGCAGAGCCATCGGTGGAATAAAGAGAGGCGGCTTTATTTCTGCTGAGTCAGCGCAGAGAGACATGCGTTTAATATGAAATCACTGACAGCCATTCATCCATTATTAACATGATTGATTATTAAACATCAGAGGCTCATCATTAATTCATCGCTTTGTTCAAACGACTTTCAGCTGCTGATAAATCGATATTTACACGCTGCAAAGAAGGAAGGCTTTAATGAAACATTAATGGTCCAAAGAACTGAGATATTATTAAACTCACCTGAACGTCAGCAGGAGCTGGAAAACACCTTCATGCTTTCATTAAGGGCATTTATTACAGAATTCAATATCAAGAATAATATAGCTTTCTTGTCTTTCTATGGCATTGTTATTCATTGGTAAAATGTATTTCTGCATTTCAGTTATAAAAATGTTTTACAGTGATGCTTTGTAGCTAACAAATAGCATTTCTAATTAACAAATATCTCTATTTTTTAAGAATCGTAATAATATATACATTTAATACATAGATTTAAGATTTAAATACAGTAAAATATATGTATTATTATTACTGATTTCTTTGTGTTGACATGATTGTTTTATTTTTTTTGTGGGCAAATTGATATTAAAAAAACATTTTTATCTAAAAACTAAGTATTTTTAAAATATCTATAAAAAATTTCTAATTTCAATTCAGTTTATTTCTAGAGCTCCAATTTGCAACACATTGTCTCACCGTTTATTATAAATCAGACTCCATCAGATCCTCCAGGTTGGTGAGAAAGTTTCCTCTCTAAGGAAACCCAGCAGGTTGCATCAAGTCTCTCCAAGCAGCATTCACTCCTCCTGAAAGAGCGTAGAGCCACAGTGGACAGTCGTCTGCATTGTTGATGGCTTTGCAGCAATCCCTCATACTGAGCATGCATGAAGCGACAGTGGAGAGGAAAACTCCCCTTTAACAGGGAGGAGAACCTCCAGCAGAACCAGAACCAGGCTCAGTGTGAACGCTCATCTGCCTCCACCCACTGGGGCTTAGAGAAGACAGAGCAGAGACACAGAAAGCACAGAAGCTCACATTGACCCAGGAGTACTTTCTATGTTAGATGGTAATAGTGGATGATCTGCCTCCCCTGATGATGTCACAGCTAACAGAACGCCAGACCAGGTGTACCTTCTATGAAGAGAAAAATGACAGAGAACAAAAAGTTAAAAGCTGAAATAACAACAAACAATGCAGATTGGAGAGCAGTAGGAGAACTCAGCAGAGTGAGAGAAATAGACCCTGATGTCCTCCAGCAGCCTAAGCCTATAGCAGCATAACTATAGAGATAGCTCAGGGTAACATGAGCCACTCTGACTAGAAGCTTTGTCACAAAGGAAAGTTTTAAGATTAGTCTTAAAAGTAGACGGGGTGTCTGCCTCACGGACCAAAACTGGGAGTTGGTTCCACAGGAGAGGAGCCTGATAGCTAAGGGATCTGCCTCCCATTCTACTTTTAGAGACTCTAGGAACCACCAGCAGACCTGCAGTCTGAGAGCGAAGTGCTCTGTTAGGAACATACGGGGTAATCAGAGCTCTGATATATGATGGAGCTTGATTATTAAGGGCTTTATACGTTAGAAGAAGAATTTTAAATTCTATTCTTGATTTAACAGGAAGCCAATGAAGGGAAGCTAAAATTGGAGAAATATGATCCCTCTGGTTGATTTTCATCAGAACTCTTGCTGCAGCATTTTGGATCAGCTGAAGGCTTTGAACTGCATTTTGTGGAATTCCTGATAGTAAAGAATTACAATAGTCCAGCCTTGAAGTAACAAATGCATGGACTAGTTTTTCAGCATCACTCCTGGACAGAATGTTTCTAATTTTGGCGATATTCCGGAGGTGAAAAAAGGAAACTCTGGAAACCTGTTTAATATGGGATTTAAATGACATGTCTTGGTCAAAAATAACACCAAGATTTTTTACTTTATTACCAGAGGCCAAGTTAATGCCATCCAGATTAAGTGATTGATTAACAAGTTTATTTTTTGAGGACTCTGGCCCAAAGATTATAACTTCTGTCTTGTCAGAATTTAAATGCAGGAAATTTAAAGTCATCCAGCTTTTGATGTCATCAAGACATGACTGCAGTCGAAGTAACTGATTGGATTCATCAGGATTTATGGATAAATATAGCTGAGTATCATCAGCATAACAGTGGAAATTAACCTGTCTGATAATTGTACCAATAGATCCAGGTGGGTGGTCTGGAGTACTATCCAGGTATTCTCCATATTTACTCCGACAACACCCTGACGCTGCCCGCCATCATCGGCATCGGAGCGGGCGGAGGCGTCCTGCTTATCGCCATCATCGCCGTGCTGATCGCCTATAAGAGGAAAACTCGAGATGCTGACAGGACGCTGAAACGGCTGCAGCTGCAGATGGACAACTTGGAAAGCCGGGTGGCGCTGGAGTGCAAAGAAGGTGCGTCCTTCTTTCCTTCCTTGTCTCCTTGGTGAGTCAGTGATGAATCTAACGGCCGTCTCTCCATCCGACAGCTTTCGCAGAACTGCAGACAGACATCCAAGAGCTGACCAATGACATGGACGGAGTGAAGATCCCCTTCCTGGAGTATCGCACCTACACCATGAGGGTGATGTTTCCTGGTATAGAGGAGCACCCCGTCCTCAAAGAGCTTGATGTGCGTATGACTGAAACCCATCCCAGCCTGTCACTGATCAGCACTTCAGTCACTCACAGCTGCGTTGTTCCTGCAGTCTCCTGCTAACGTGGAGAAAGCTCTGCGTCTCTTCAGCCAGCTGCTCAACAACAAGATGTTCCTGCTCACCTTCATCCACACCCTGGAGGCTCAGAGGTCCTTCTCCATGAGGGACCGAGGGAACGTAGCCTCGCTGCTGATGGCCGCTCTGCAGGTATCAGGCTGAAGCCTCAGACCCGGACCAGAACTCACGCAGCTTCTGTGGTTGTTATAGGTCAGGAAAAGGCGTGACCTTCCAGAAGCTCAGCAGGAATCATGGTGTCTGTGTCTCCTCAGGGTCGGATGGAGTACGCCACGGTGGTGCTGAAGCAACTGCTGGCCGATCTGATCGAGAAGAACCTGGAGAACAGAAACCATCCCAAGCTGCTGCTCAGGAGGTCCACTATATTCTGACCGATCCAGGCCCGGATCACTGAGTAGATCCCCGTCTGACCTTTGACCTTTCTCTCCTCAGAACGGAGTCAGTTGCTGAGAAGATGCTGACCAACTGGTTCACCTTCCTGCTGCATCGATTCCTTAAGGTACTCCATCCCCTCCTCGCCCTTTATCCTGAATCAGCTGACGTCTGAAGCTCCGCCCCTGGAGTCCAGCCGACCAATCAGATTATAGGAGAAGTGCATTTATTTAAAGCTGACCTGCTAACGCCCCCCCTCTCCTCCAGGAGTGTGCCGGTGAGCCTCTCTTCATGCTGTACTGCGCCATAAAGCAGCAGATGGAGAAAGGTCCGATTGACGCCATCACAGGAGAGGCTCGCTACTCCCTGAGCGAAGACAAGCTCATCCGGCAGCAGATCGACTACAAGCAGCTGGTAAAGCTTCTCCCTCATGAGCAGCGTGTCCATCCGCCGGCTCGCCACTGACAAATAGTTCCCTGCAGCTAAGCTAGGCTAACTGGACCGGAACCAGCCATAAATCGACTTCATGAAAGTGGGTAGATATGGAGTGAGCCGGCCCAATCGGACCTTCAACGGCTGATCTGTACGTCCCTCTTCTCACCCGGATTATTTAGACTGAAATAAACTAAAGGTTGTGGATCCTTTTAACTCCTTCCTCAGGGTTCTGTTGCACCGGTCCCAAGGGTTCTGCAGCTGGTCTTCATCTCCCCAACATCCAGTTTCAGAACCTAATTAGATTAGATTTAACTTTATTGTCATTACACAGGTACAAGGCAACGAAATGCAGTTTAGGTCTAACTGCAATAGCAGGAGGATATTACTGTGAATAGAGTTTTACAGATATGTACAGTAGCATAAATACAGATGATTATTATAACAGAGTTTAGATGTACTATGAATATATGTACAGGTGGCTATTACTATAGGCAGAATTGTGTTTCTGTGAAAATTAGGACATTTCAGTTCAAAAGTCTCTTGCTGCATGTAATGTTGAGTTGTTCAGCAGCGACCGTACATTGGCAAGGAGAATGCTGGGTAAAGAGAGCCAGTTTGGTGTTAGCTTTAGCCTAGCTCTTAGTCCTCCGCGTTTCCCCCGCTTTGTTTACAATCTCTGCGCCACCTAGGGGCACTTCCACCCGGCCGAGCTGAGTGCGAAGCCTCGGGTGTTCTGCCGATCTCAGGAAGGAGTCGAAGGTTGTCCATAAAACTGTCAGAAGTTCGTAATCCAATATCCAAAAGCTCACATCGGGTGTACGATGTAAGCACACAACTGTTCTGCACATTTAGACCCGAAATGAGCAGGAAAAACACCACGAAACTGCAGAATCTGGAGAGACCGTGAGCCTCGCGATGTACTCGCGCCGCCATCTTGGTCTTGGTGGAGTCTGGCTCATCACTGAGCCTTAAGGGATCTTCCACGGCCCGCTCAACCAGAACCGTAGAAACCTGTCGCTTTCTGTGGTGCTGCTCCCAGATCTGGACCAGGACTGGGTCAGACATTAGGCTCTAGTCTCACCGGGTTTCTTAAACCATTCAAAGATTTCTGGATATAAGGAGAGTAATTCAGAACCAGAACCATAGATTCACTGCAGATGGTTCTGGAGCACAAAGCTTTCCCTCTGTGACGTTGCCGTCTCTCCTTCAGACGCTGATGTGCATCCCTCCGGAGGGCGAAGCCGGAACCGAGGTGCCGGTGAAGGTTCTGAACTGTGACACGGTGACCCAGGTCAAAGACAAGCTGCTGGACGCCGTCTACAAAGGAATCCCGTTCTCTCAGAGACCGCAGGCTGACGACATGGACCTTGGTATGTGCTCCTGACCACGTGACTTCCTGACCACATGACCTCCTGACCACGTGACTTCCTGGTCACATGACTTCCTGACCAACTGACTTCCTGACCACATGACCTCCTGATCACGTGACTTCCTGATCACATGACCACCTGACCACGTGACTTCCTGATCACATGACCTCCTGACCACATGACTTCCTGGTCACATGACCTCCTGATCACATGACTTCCTGATCACGTGACTTCCTGACCACATGACTTCCTGGTCACATGACTTCCTGACCACATGATCTCCTGATCACATGACTTCCTGACCACGTAACTTCCTGACCACGTGACTTCCTGGTCACATGATATCCTGGTCACATGATATCCTGGTCACGTGACCTCCTGATCACGGGACTTCCTGGTCACATGACTTCCTGGTCACATGACTTCCTGGTCACGTGACCTGATCACGGGACTTCCTGGTCACATGACTTCCTGGTCACATGACCTCCTGACCACGTGACTTCCTGATCACGTGACTTCCTGACCACATGATCTCCTGATCACATGACTTCCTGACCATGTAACTTCCTGACCACGTGACTTCCTGGTCACATGACTTCCTGACCACATGATCTCCTGATCACATGACTTCCTGACCACGTAACTTCCTGACCACGTGACTTCCTGGTCACATGATATCCTGGTCACATGATATCCTGGTCACGTGACCTCCTGATCACGGGACTTCCTGGTCACATGACTTCCTGGTCACATGACTTCCTGGTCACATGACTTCCTGACCACGTGACCTCCTGACCATATGATCTCCTGATCACATGACTTCCTGACCACGTAACTTCCTGACCACGTGACTTCCTGGTCACATGATATCCTGGTCACATGACTTCCTGGTCACATGACCTCCTGGTCACGACTTCCTGATCACATGACTTCCTGACCACATGACCTCCTGGTCACGTGACCTCCTGACCACATAACATGCTGGTCACATGACCTCCTGACCACGTGACTTCCTGGTCACATGACTTCATGACCACGTGACTTCCTGATCACGTGACCTCCTGACCTCATGACTTCCTGATCACATGACCTCCTGATCACATGACCTCCTGACCACATGACTTCCTGACCACATGACCTCCTGATCACATGACTTCCTGACCACGACCTCCTGATCACATGACTTCCTGATCACGTGACCTCCTAATCACATGACCTCCTGATCACATGACTTCCTGACCACGTGACTTCCTGGTCACATGACCCCTGATCACATGACCCCCTGATCACATGACTTCCTGATCACATGACTTCCTGACCACGTGACTTCCTGATCACATGACTTCCTGACCACGTGACTTCCTGGTCACATGACCTCCTGGTCACATGACCCCTGATCACATGACCCCCTGATCACATGACCCCCTGATCACATGACTTCCTGGTCACATGACCTCCCGATCACATGACCTCATGCTAGAGCAAAGTCTGACAGCTTGCTGGAGGGTTCAGGGGCGTTTCCGACCCGTTCCTACGTTCAGGTTTTGCTTCTGTGTTGTGTCCTCAGAGTGGCGGCAGGGTCGACTGACCCGGATCATCCTGCAGGATGAAGACGTGACGACGAAGATAGAGAGCGACTGGAAGAGGCTGAACACGCTGGCGCACTACCAGGTACAGCGTTTCTGGTCAGGAGCAGGTCTCTACTGCAGAGATCTAAACCCGTTCAGAAGGTTCTGCTGCTAATCCTGATGGAAGGAGCAGTTTCTGTTCAGTAAGGAGTGACACAGTCTGGTCATAGCAGGTGCTGCTGGGCTGAGGCGGGGCTGGGTTCACTGTGACGGTTTCATTTCCTAGCTGGGCTCAGAGCCAGGATGGCTGTTTGTTCATTAGAGCTCAAATGTGGAAACAGCAGGACTGAAGGGATGATTAGAGCCGATCGCAGTCAGAGGAAGATAATTATACTGAGAACAGCAGCGGGTCTGAAAACATTCCCTCCTGCTGAATTAAAACGTCAGGCGGACCGCGCTGCCTCGCTCTCAGGCGGACCTCCGGATCAGGCCCGCTTCTTCATCAGCTCCTGCAGCGACTCGCTCACAGTACATCGAGATTGTTGACAGGATAAGAATCGGCTGATTGAGAGGACAATTAGTCCGCTGACTGATGGCGCCGCTCGCCGACTGACTGATGTGTGGCTGTGCGTTGCCAGGTAACAGACGGCTCGTTGGTGGCGCTGGTCCAGAAGCAGGTTTCTGCCTACAACATCGCCAACTCCTTCACCTTCACCAGATCCCTCAGCAGATACGGTAAGCTGCACCTGACCATCCTCCATTGAACCTGGTCTAATTTACCAGCCTGTGTGTAGATGGATCAGAACCTGGTGGGTCGTCCCTGGAGCCCAGCTAACCTGCAGAGCTCATCAGAACCCCGCTGCTGTTATTTCCTAACTCTTTCAGCAGGGTTCAGTGAGTCTGGAGCAACACCAGGAGGGCCTCAGATTAAAATAGCTCAACTCCAGCATCATTCACGTGACTGTAGGTGGAGATGATGCTGTGCTGGAAAGATCCCTGGGATAGAATCAGGAGCAGAGAAGCTATTAAGCTCTTTATAGGTCCTCAGAATCCTAACGCATTTCCTGAAAATACCGTTGTTAGTATAAATAAAGCAAACAGTAAAAATCGAATATTTCCCTTTCTAGTCCCACAGAGGGAAAACTTACCTAAATAAATGACTTGAAGTATTTCATCATTAGTGTTATTATGAAGCCCAGGAATCGGTCAGGTCTCCCTTTTTTCTTAAAGAAACCCAAGGAAATTACAATAAATTAAATATAATTGTACTAAAATGCATCACCCTTTAACGCACACATTATTATCCAGCATTAATTAGTTCTTGTTGCACGGCCCGATAATCAGGAAAAGAGGCTCTGTTGGAAGAAAGACCAGCCCAATTAAGCAACTTCACATCCGAAAACAAGCCCAAAAAACTGCAACTCACGAAATTTACAAGCTACTTTAAAGATAATTTAAAGTAGCTTGTTAAGTCCGCTTAATTTAAGCCAATTCGCTTAAAATAAGCGGACTTGGCCAAAGCTGAAAGCCGCACCGTGCTTTCTGCTTCGATGCTAATTCCTTATTTAGGTCTAGGTGAGTGAGGCAAAGAGTGCGTTCTAGTGTTCATAAATACGCAGGCTGCAGTCAGACTACGGGACGTCCCGGCTAACACGGGGGGGTGGGCAACCCTAGCGATTAGCTCTGCCAGCGGTGAAGATTGGATAGTAGGGAGCGGTTCCTGTGAAAGGAATGCCCATAATGTGATGTTTAGACGGAAAACATTAGCAAAGTTATTTGATGTCATTGTGCATCATTGTATTAAACAGTTAGCATGCTAATGATAGCATGCTAACGATAGCATGCTAACGTCCGCAGTCTCTTACTGTGGGCATTGTAGTCGTGCCCGCTTTGTCTTAGTGTACAATTTCTATTTCTACACTTTAACCTGTTGTTAAGGTTTACAGCACAACAGACACATGGCAGGTTCCTTTAAAGAACCAGCTTTATATTTCCCTAAGAACTACCAAACATTTTGTCAAACTGAGGTTTTGGACCAACAAAGATCCAGAATCTGTTTCTACCTGATTCGAGCTTTGAAACCAGTTTGCTGTGGGTAAAAAATAAGCATGTTGTAGACACTGAAAAAAAGAATGTTATGCTGAATTCAAAGTAAAACTTGTTTATGTTGGTGTTTGAATGTGTTTGCCAGTACATGTAGACCATAATTCTGGTTGTTTATGCCATCAGAGTCCTTACTGCGGACGTCCAGCAGTCCCGACAGCCTGAGATCCAGAGCTCCAATGATAACCCCAGACCAGGAGACAGGTACCACCACAACAGGAGCATGGCATCACTTTGTTGGACAAAATATATGCATTTTTAATATTTAAAACCTAAAAGGTTTGGTCCTCGTGGTTCACTTTGTTCCCCACCGGAGAACCAGATGTTATGGAGTAGACTTGAATCTTTCTAAGGGCTTCTGGACTTTGCAGGTCCACTCAGTAGACTTTGCTTTGCCTCGGATGAAACTCCATCGTTGCCTGTTTGCAGGAACTAAACTGTGGCACCTGGTGAAGAATCACGAGCACAGCGACCAGAGAGAAGGAGACCGGGGCAGCAAGATGGTCTCTGAGATCTACCTGACCAGACTGCTGGCCACCAAGGTAACACCTCCAGAACACATGATAAAATATGATCATCAAGGTTTGAGTAAAAGCCAGAGTTACTTTTTTACACGTGTTCTGTCTGGCAGTGTAGCATTAAGAATAATTGTCTTGATACCAAAACGAGTCCAACAGGTTTTACTTTCACCAGTAGATTCTTACTGCTTTTACCATAGAGCTTGATTTATATCTGCAAGAAGCTTTATTAGATTTTATTCTAGGACTATTTCATGTTCAATGGAGACAGAAACAGGTAGAAGAGGAGGTTCAGGTGTGAGTCCATCACTACTCCCAGGTTTCAGGCCTGATCAGTGGTTCCTAGCTGAAGCTGCTGAAGCTGTGTGCTAACTCTGGATCTCTCCTCTATTGGTCCAGAAATTATTCCTTCAGTTTAGTTTTTATTCAGTTAAAGAACATTTAGTCTCCTCCTGCATTGATTTCTTCTATTTCCTCAGAGGCTGAACTGGTTCATAGTCACCTGGTGACATGGTGATGTAGAGCTGTGTGTCGTCTGCATAGTGATGGTAGCTGATGATGTTTATGATCTGAGCTAGAGGAGCATGTAGATCTAGAACAGGAGTCTGAGGGCAGGTCTGTTGTCTCTAATCCTTCTTTTGGATAGGTTTCTAAGTTGTAGATTATTTAACTACTTTATGGGCTCTGATGTAGAATTCCAGCTTTTATTTTAAGGAACAGGTTGTTTTTCCTCCAGTTTTCTGAGGGTCAGTTCCTGACAGACACAGCAGCTTTCCTAAGAATCTGGCGTAAATGTCAGGTTATATGTTTTTATTTTGATGCTTGCTGTTGCAATGACCCAGATAACTGAGAACTTGCACAGGCATCTAATTTAGACTTTTTATACAAGATGTTTTATCGTTTTGACTCTTAAATTCATGTCTGTATGTTGGTCCTTTCATCTCCAGGGGACTCTGCAGAAGTTTGTGGACGACCTTTTTGAGACTGTGTTCAGCACCGCCCATCGCGGCTCTGCGCTCCCGTTGGCGATTAAATACATGTTCGACTTTTTGGACGAGCAGGCGGACAAACGGGCGATCACCGACCCAGATGTGCGGCACACCTGGAAAAGCAACTGGTGAGTCCAGATCCTGTGAATGTTCTCCCTGGATAGCTTTCCTGCAGCTATCTGAGTAAAGCCTCTCTGTGGTCTGCAGCCTTCCTCTCAGGTTCTGGGTGAACGTCATAAAGAATCCTCAGTTTGTGTTCGACATCCATAAGAGCAGCATCACGGATGCCTGCCTGTCGGTGGTGGCGCAGACCTTCATGGACTCCTGCTCAACATCTGAACATCGACTGGGCAAAGACTCACCGTCCAACAAGCTGCTCTACGCTAAGGACATTCCCAACTACAAGAGCTGGGTGGAGAGGTAGAAAACATGTTGGCTAAACTTTCACGTTACAAAGTCACGCTTCTAAATGTGGGATTTATTGTATTGTAGTTTTTTAACCCAAACTTTAGAAGCATTACGGGCATTTTACAGATGAGGTCAGGTAATAAACAGTTACCAGATGGTTCATGTACTTTATTATTTATTAAAAAACAACGACATCGTCTGCATACAGCTTTACTTTGAGACGTGTTTCAGCAGCTTTCAGCTCAGTGACGTATAATTTCAAAAGCTATTGGTCTGATAATATGATATGACCACATGTGCTGGGTTTTTATAGATTATATTGTATAATGTTGCTTAGTTTGACAAATTTAAATTAGCATTCAGACGTTTTAGCTAACTTTTTTCTTTCAAACTGTTATTTTTAAGTTTCAGTCATCTAGTTTCAGATTTGATGATGGAAGTAGGTGTAAAATAGCCTTAAGATTGGGCAGATCCAGACTTTGCTTCATTTAGGACCAGAAGCTGGATTATTATCAGATCTTAAAGCGCTAACCACAGATTGTTTCTTTCTAAACCCTGTGTGTGACGTTTGTGTCATTAAGGTACTACAGGGACATCTCCAAGATGCCCAGCATCAGCGATCAGGACATGGACGCCTACCTGGTGGAGCAGTCCCGCCTTCATGGCAACGAGTTCAACACACTGAGCGCGCTCAACGAGCTCTACTTCTACATCAACAAGTACAAGGAAGAGGTGAGACTGTTTAACGTTTGGAGGTCCACCTCCTTCAGTCCTGCCACTTAAATTACTTTTACACCTTTTGCTGCTACTGCAGGTCAAGTTAGAGAGTTTCAGTCTGTTTAGCTTCAGTTTGTTAAACCCGTCTGGCCCTTTCTCTGTACTGGCAGAGCCACGCCTATTTTATCAGGCATTGCTGATTGTCCTGAGGAGAGCTTTCAATTATTAACCCTATCCCCCCCCATGTTAGCAGGCGTTCTCTGGGTGTTAGATCCCTGACGGACGGATGTTTAGACTAAAAGGCACGATGCGCAGCGGGGAACTTGGCAGTTTTCTTCTGTAGCCCCCCAGGGTACCATAATATGCAAAAACTAAAAGTACAATACAGACGAATCGGCCCGATTGTTCCTTCAGAAATTAGCTACGTTTGTCTCCAGAGCAAATCTGTTAAAATTAAAAACAGGAAGCGTACTTAAAATAACGAAAACGACAGATCCATAGATTAAAGTCACACACGGCTCTAAGAATCCTGTAATCAGTGCCGTAGAAGAGAAACCCAGATGGTTCTGGTGTTCCATGAAAATGAGTTCTGAGCCTGGTGCTGTGTGTAGGAGGAGCAGCAAGGTCCCCAGACAGGCGCATCCAGCAGACAGGTCTTAGAATATCCCGTGTGAATAGATCCTGACCCGCTCTCTGCCCCCCCCCCTGCAGATCCTGACGGCGCTGGACCGGGACGGTTACTGTCGGAAACACAAGCTGAGGCACAAACTGGAGCAAGCCATCAACCTGATGTCTGGCAGCAGCTGAGACCAGGCGGCGGAGCGACGGGGCGCAGGAGGAAGGAACGGGGAGGGGCGGGTAGTTGTTCTGGACAGTCAGCCCAACCGGGCCGGGTCGGACCGGGTCGGACCGGGTCGGACCGAACGGACAGCAACACTTTCAGCATCACCAGCGATCAATCTATCAGTAATTTATTGGTCTGAAGGTGGATTGATTGGCTGATCAGGACCAGACTGTCTCCTGAGACACACGGATTCTTTTACAACTGGACCGGGACCAGCTGGATCCGGTTCCACCAAACCAGGGTAGCGAGGAGCAGTGGGGGGGGGGGGGACCCATCAGGACTTTAGGGCCAGGACTTGGACCTGGTCTCATGGTTACAGAAGGGTCTCCTCTCCGAGCGGATTCACCCGGACCGGGAAGGATCTGGTTCCGCCGCCACAACGTCAGGCTGCCGGTGTTGAAGGAAAGAGTCCGGTTCTGATCCGGAATGTGTTTTTTGTTTTGAAGCTTTAAGGAAGGAGGATGACGCTGAAGTGGACGAGCCTCGCTGATGCCAGACGTCGGTTCTGAAGCCGAGTCAGAACTTTTCTCTGGACAATCAGCTTTTCCACAGCACACTGAGCCCCATGCGTACCGACCGACCACTTCCTGTCTCCGTTCCTGCCCCCCCCCCCCCCCCCCTGCTGTCTGACCCCGCCCCCTGCCTCCTCATTGGTCAGCCATGCTGGCCAGGAGGAAGTACTGCCCGACCAATGAAGACTGTGGACGTCACCGAGTCGTGACACAAACTGATACATTCCAGCACAGGTACGCCGGCAGCGTCTGGTTTACAAGCTTTCAGAACCACTTTCAGGGCCAGAACCACCTGGGATCCGGTCTGATCCACGCGGCCAATCACAGCCATGCTTTACGGCGCCACGCTAACCGTGCCCCGGGGAAAATACTGTGCAGAAACACAAGCCCAGTGCCATGCAAAGACCGGACCAGATCTCCCTCAGGACTGGACTGGACTTGGACCAAATCCGGATCCAGAACAAAGAGAATGGAGGCTAAACTGGACCGGACTCCAAGAACTCTTAAGACTGGTGGCCATAATTGTAAACAAGAAAAAAAGAAAGAAAATGAAGCTAAAAATGATGTAAAAGTATAAAAAGCTGAAATGTTAACGTGTAATCAGAACTTTGTGGATTTTAGAGCCGAACTTGTATAAAGCTGAACGTAACTTTACATCTGAGCGCGGAGGAGGACGGAGAGCCTGAAGACGCAGAACCCACGAGACTTTTTGGTACTTTTCTATGAGCAGAACCAGAGTTCAGTAGGTCCGCCTGCAGGGTTTGGACCACCTGAGACACCTGAGCCCACTGTGAGATGCTCTGATTGGGTCTGCTGTGCTTCAACGTTTTCACATCACACAGCCGGCTCCGCGGTCCCGCTCAGGTCCGCTGGACCGCTACCTTCTGTCAGCAGTACTTACTGTTCTGGTTCTGGTTCCGTCTCTGCTTTTAGCTTCTTCTTTTTTACTGGGTAGGAATGAGACGAGCCGATGCGCAGAGAGCCGCGTCTCAGGCTGCTAAATGCTCTCATTAAGTCGTTTAAATTCTGGCCCAGAACCGGGTCAGGTCCAGTAAGCTGGAGCCGTTTCCTTTCAGTTCTTCATGGCGTTTCGTAGCCGACAGATCCTCATAGAAGACTTCATGTTCAGTGAAATTTGTTTTAATTTTAAAGCGGTAGAAATAATTTGTGGGTTTGGGGTTTATTTAGCATCAGTGACTGCCATCTGCTGGTCAGGGTGGGAACTGCAGCGGTCAGCCTGCTACGTTCCCGCTTTGATCCGACAGAAACGTTTCTTTATTCATTCAGTTATCTAGAGAGGAGCAGGTCGGCGGATCAGAACAAATGTGATTCTTGTTTAGAACCGAGTCGGGACCTGAAGTCCCTGCAGAGGCGGAGCATCCAGACGTGTGATAGAAAAGGTTTCGGCACAGCTGAACTGTCTCTTTGGGCTCTCTGTGATGCCATAAAGATACGAAGCACCTTTCTTTTCTTTCTTGCTGATGTTTCACTGTCATTTAAATCTGTTTGGGGCCAAAAGGACCTGAGGGAGGAGGGGTTCTGGTTCAGGACTGCCTTTTGTGATGATTATTGATAGCAGAGGGAGGGAAGCCACTAGCGTACCAACACCACTGTTCACCCACCGCTGTGTGTCTGCGCCGCCGCGCCGCTGCAGTGGAAACTCAGCCGTTAAGCCACCGATCGTATCTGCAGCTCAATTAAAATCCCTTTTCTTCCAGAGTCGCTGCATTTAAATCACCTGATTCATATCGTTTCAAATCTGCCATCAGATCCTCGCTTTGCTTCCTCCTTTCTTTGTAATAAGGCTGCAGGTCGACCTCATTAGTGAGGAGGTCTGAACGTGTCCTCCTCGCTGTCCGGACCGAGATGCTCCACAGCAGCAGGAGAATGTGGGTGAAAGGAGGAGACGCAGCTGGAATAATGAGCAGGAGGAAGACTGCTCAGTATTCTGGTCCTCCTCTCAGGAGGACCAGGATGGTGGATGAGGTTTGGTGTGGATGGCTTTTAAAGAGGAAGAAGAAGAAGAAGAAGAAGAAGAAGAAGAAGAAGAAGAAGAAGGAGGTCCTCCACCACCAAACCTTCCTGCTGTTTCCAGCAAAGCTTTTCTTGCTTTTCCAGCAGCAGCCGTCTGCTGGGCTTCCTGACGTCTGGCTGAAAACTTTCCGTTTCTCTGGTAACGAACCGGCCAATCATACGAGCCGCAGATCTCTTTGCATAACCGTGATTGGCTGGATTTCCTCTGTGGCGGTGCCTCCTCTGGATGCAGCTGAGGAGGCAACAGACTGAAGGCCTTATGGGTGGGCCGGGTCTAATTCCTGGAGAAAGCAGGGCAGACTGACGTCACAGACACTCAGTGGTGGGATATTTATTATTTTAATTTATTTCTATGATGGTTTTTATTTATTGTGGGAGGGTTTGGAGCGCAGCAGCTCAACGCGACCCGCCTCTCATCCATCCTGGTGCTGGTTTAAACTGGCTGGACCCCCATTTTGTTCCCTCTCTGTTTGGGTTTTATTGCTCGTTCAGAACCAGAACCAGAACCAGGCGAAGCTCAGACTTATGTTCTGAAATGTGAGAAATGTTTGGATCAATCCCTCAGATTGATCCGCCGTCGGTTTCTCTCCACCTGGAGCGACCCGATCGATCTGATTGATCAGAACCGCTCTGTGCAAACAGACTGACACCGACTGCTGCAGGTGCTGGACTCTTCGTCCTGATGAAGAGGAGTTCTGAGGTATTAAAAACCAGGAAATGGTGCCATTAATCTTCACAGCAGAGAGAGAGCTGCTGCTGAAACCAGTTAAATGTTAAGGTCTGGGAGTTAGCAAAGTGTTACTTCTTAAAATGATTATTTCTACATCTGCGTGTCGTTTCAGTTTTAGTTTGATCAGCAGCTGATCAAACCAGAATGTTGTTTATATTTCATTTAGCAGAAAAACTAAAATGCTTTGTCCTGACTTCCTGGTTCAGATAAAAGGGAGGTGCCTAATTAAGCCCCGCCTACAGGTGCACACCTGGCCGCTGGTTGGCTAGCCGGCCGGGTCGTATCATAGCAGCAGCGTGTGACTGATGGGGGGGGGGGGGGAATGACTCGCTGCCCGCAGCTCTGCAGCGCCACCATCAGTCCATCCATCGCTCTGCCTGCAAACATCTACGTTCCCTCTGAAAAGCTGAGGGCTGCCGCCTCCATGCAGCGCGGTCCAGGATGTAGTCAGGCCCATCGTTGATGCCATTGCCTTGTTTTTATTTGTGGTCTGATTTGAAATGTATCGTTGCAGATGAATCATGTAACGGCCTGAGTCCGTTTTTATATCATTGCCTTCTGCTGAGTTTGTATATTTGTGTGATTTCACTAAAGTGTAAAGAGGAAAACTGGTCTCGTTTCTGTTAAATAACCCCCCCCCCCCAGACACACAGCAGCATCTGCCACCACAGGCGGGCCACCAAGGGTACAGGCTAATTAATGGAGAACAATGATGGGGGCTTTGCTGCCTTATCAGCAGAGGCGTTATCACAGGTTCCTGTTATCAGGAAAAGCTCCTGATTAGAAAACGCTCTGAGGGACACAATCTCAACTTTCTCTCATCTGAACATTATTTCCTGGTAAAACTTTACAACTTCAGTCCCAGAACCACTGAAGATCCAGATGGATCCAAACGGATTTATTTATCTGTTACTGGATAAATCAGTTTCTAACGGCGCTTTATTCAGAGTTAAAGAGGATAAAGATGAAAACCTTTCTACAAAATCAGAACCTTTTCTTGGTGAAAACTGTTTAACAGTTTGATGTTTTCTCTAATTTCAGCAAAGTTTCAGATTTCTCTCGACTTCCCAGCAGATTTTTCATGTTTTGATAAAAACATTTTAGCTCGTTCTTCATGGTCCGGTCCGTCCAGCGGCACCAAACCTTCTTCCCTGCAGTGGGCAGGCCTGCTGCTTTTGTCCAAACGTGGTTCTGTGCATCATGACCGACCATCGCTGCTTCGGTACCGTCGGTCCAGAGCACGTTGTTCCAGAAGTCTTGGAACCTCCGGGTCTAAAGGTGAAGGTACCAGGCCCGGTGAGTCTGGAAGTAACTAACGCCTCCATCAGCATTTAGAACTTCTTGGTTGTAATGCAGTATTAAGCTTTCCCCACAGACAAGAAGACCCGGCCCGTTTGGACCTCCATAGCTCAGACACCATTTTCATCAGAACCACCATTCACAGTTTAAACGGGCCACAGAATGTTGGACTTTACCCGACCCAAGAATCACTTTTCTGGTTGAAGTTTGGTTCTTAAATCCAGAACCTCTTGGATTCAAACAATTTCTCCATCCAATCGTAGGTCTTTCTGTCTCCTTCCATTCTGGGGCTCCATCAGAACATCTCTATTGGGTCAGAACTCTTCAGCCAGAGCAGAACTGGATCAGCGTCTCCATGATGCTGTCTGAATAGAGCACTCAGTGATGAATGCTTCCTATCAGGGTTCCTTTAGCTTAGGAACCCTCACTGGTGCTAAGAAGCCTTTAGGTTTCCCACAATCCTTAGCGTGACATGATGTATCAGCACAGCCCACCTCACAGAAACCAACTAACACCTCCACAGAGAAGAGAGCGTCTCTAGTTCATGTCCAGAAGGCTGTAGGATCTGACTCCATCCTCCATGTTTCTGACTCCATCCTCCATGTCTCCGTCACTAATGACGTCAGAGTTAAAGTCTGGAATCAGCTCAGCAGCTGAAGCTCCTTTCCTCCCTGATGGAGTTCTGCTGACCCAGGAAAGGTCCGGGAGCAGGAAGTAGGAGGTAGGAGCTAGGAGATAGGAGCAGGAAGTAGGAGCTGTAATTAGGGTATTCTGATGGAGCCTTGTGTCTTCTACTGCTAGAGGACTTCCTGTTTTCTGTCCAATCAGAGCCCAGGATGAAGAGAGATTCTCTCATCCACTCCGGGCAAAGCCCCCCCCCCCCCCACGCCCTTCTTATGAGGGTGGGAAGTTGCCATAGCAACCAGGGCCTGAGCGTTTCGTGAGCCTCTGTATTGATCCATCAGGTGAGTTCTTATTTGTTCCAGAACCGACAAACGGACCGTGATGAAAGTTGGATCATGCCTGAAGAAACGACAGATGACTGTAAGCAGATCTGTGTAATTAATGCGTTGGGAGGTATAACCGGGACGCTTTCCTTTCCTAGCAGCTCAGCAGCGGGACACACGATGGCCCGGATCTAGAACCAGATCCAGAACCGGGGCCAGAACCGGATCCAGAACTGGGGCCAGAACCGGATCCAGAACCGGATCCAGAGCCCAGATCCACACCCAGATCCAGAACCAGACCCAGATTCAGATCCAGAACCAGACCCAGAACCAGAACCCGGCCCGCCTCAGGTTGCTCCTCTTTAGCCTGACGAGTTGCAGCAGAGAAATAAATGAGCGTCTCTTTTATTTGATTACAGCTCGGCGTGTGTGGCTGCAAAGCCCCGAGTCAGGCTGTGTGCCAGTCCGCCGTCTGCCCACTCAGCATCCACAGGTGACCCCCCCCCACACACACACACACACACAGATGTGTTTTACACACTTACTGAGGACCCTGCATTGACATCCATTCATTTTCAACCCTTTCTATGGCAGAAAGACGCCAGGCTGGGATTTAAACCCAGGACCTTCCTGCTCCAAGGCAGTGGTGCTGCCAACTGTCTCACTGCGCTGCATCACTGAAGGCTCCGCTACCTGAACACCACCTGTTAAAGCGCCCGGCGTCTGAGAGCCATCAGTCCAGTCCAGAAGCATCAGTGATGGTTGCAGTTGGCCTGAAGCGCTGATGCAACACGTCCTGATTTATCCCCACTGGTGGAAATGTCCCCAGAATGCGCTCATTTCCCCACTTTGCCCATAAGCGCCGTCGTACGTCATGGTCCCACAAAGATGGCTGCATAAGCAGAGGCACGCAGCCACTCTCCCAAATTAACTGTTAATCATAAACGATCAGAAGAGCTGAGTCAGAAGATCCCTCGCTCACACAGACACGCTGTGCTGAATGTCAGCAGCTTTTACTTCTCGCCTCTCTGAGGCCAGCTTTTCTCTCGCCGCCTTTCTCCAGTGCGTCACATGATTAGATTAATTGTTCCAGGACGGCCTGTCATGGCGGCTGATTAAAGCTCGTTTTCTGCTGGAGAACGTCTCCGCTGAGTCGACGTCTGCTGGCGACAGCGACTTATTTCACGGCTAAATGTGCTGAAGCAGGAAACCAACAGGGATTATCTGGATTACCAGCCTAATCTGGAGGGTTTGCTTTGGATCTGGATTTGGTTCTGACTGGATAAAGTCTTAAAAATGGATCAGTTGTGAAAGTTTAAAGGTGATTTAACTCTCCACCAGTGACTGAACATGGGCATCAGGGAGCGTCAAGGGCTTTAAAAATCTTAAAGTGAGCTGGAAATAAAAAGCAACAAAAGTTTGATTTAGAACATGAAAAATAAAACGTTACTAACAACCAGAACCAGTTAGAATTGGGTCGGTATCTCCTCCAGTAGCAGAACCGTGTGTGGTTCTGGTTTCTAAGCAGAAAATGATCCAGGATCCTGGATTAAAGGAGCTCCAGGGTTTTCTACCTTTATACCACGCTCATCTGGACCAGAACGTCTGGTACCAGGTTCCTCCTCAGGTTCCTCCTCAGGTTCCTCCTCAGGTTCCTCCTCCACAGATTCAACCATTAATGGTCGATGCATGAAGGATAATGTGGATTTAAACGGTCAGTGATCGTTATTTCATGGTTACGGTGAGAAACGTTCCAGAGACGACTTTATTAAACATGTGGATCAGAGTGAAAGCTCACATTAGAAGAAGCTGATAAATCATTGGTCCACACCTCCATCCACAACTTTACCGTTTAAACAGTGATGGTTCTACGCTCTGCGTCATTAACTCCTTTAAACAACGATGGGTTGAGGTTTTTCTCGTAGGAGCTCAGAGACGCTGAATGAAGCCGGACAGCAGAGACTAAACTCCAGCTACTTGGTGCTTTTGCTAAAAGGAAACAGATAGAATAGGATTGATGTTCGTGTTGTCTAGTGTCAATCAATGGTTATTCATTTCATTTCATATTTCTCTTTTCTTAGTGATCTTAGCAGGAGTAAAAGTGTCTGAATTCAGCTGAAAGCTTCAATAATAGCATAAAACGTTAGTCCAGCGCTAGAATCCCTGATTCATAAATAAATGAAGTCCCTAAATGTTTCTGACAGAAAACAAAACGGGCTTTAAAGTAAATAAATGTCCTGCAGACAGGAAGGTGTGTTGTTCACGTACCTCACAAATGACGAGTTTTTCTCTTTTTAGACCAGATACTCAGAGATCCTGGAGCCTTAAATCGTAACATTTCTGAATTATTTGCTGGTATAAACACCAACGCTGCTGATGAGATAGAAACCAGCTCAGCTCTCAGAATGGCTACAGCTCATGATGCTCAGTCCACTTATGCAGGTCTGGAGATTCAGAACAGGCTCGGTTCTTCACCGTTCTCTTTAGAACGGTCTCCATCTCTCACAGCACGCATCCTGGAAAATGGCGACTGCATCCCACAATGCATTGCTGATTTGAAGGTCAGCTGACCCTCATGGAGCTCCGTGTTGAACTTCCTGTCGTCTTGAAGGCTGTCATGAAGTCTCTTCATCATCTGCATGGCCAGTTTGGCCGGAGGTGGCGTGAGGGTTGCACATCCTGACCTCCAGGTTCTTTACGGATGTCTGCATGGAAAGTGACGCAGAGACAGTCACCAACTCTAGAAACGAGCCCAGAGGACCTAAGCTCTGCCAGAATCCTGCAACCCAGACCCAAAGCTCCAGGTTTTCTGTTTTAGAGTTTCCTGCTCAAATTAACCCTGATGGTAAGAAGTGGGATTGCCTGCCTGACAGCTGGCTGCGTTTGCATGTTCCTGCTGCAGAAACTAAACCCTAAATAAATGGAATCTATTAATTAAGCTGTAAAAAGACCAGAGTCTGTTTTGCTCTCTTGCTCTAACCCCATTAAAGCTGTAGGACAGCCAGTAGCTACTGCGCTAACTGGCAACTCTGGGTCTGTCTGCCTGTGCAGAGCTGCTGCATCACGCCAAGAAGGTTCTGGCTTTGCTTCCAGCTTCCTGCATGCAGTCTGCAGTCAGCGTGTTCTCCCATGCATGCTAGGTCCAGGTGGCTTTAGGCTTTAAGGTGTGTTGCCTCGTGCGTCTCTGTGAGGGGTCACGACCTTCACACGACCTTCACACGTTAATCCAGAACTTATTCTGCAAAGTTACCTCAGCAGCAGCGCATGGATCCACCTCTCTGCACCAGAACAGGTTCTGCTGGGATGAACTGGGCTTTTCCTGTCGTTGGGCCACTTCTGCTCAGCCTGCTGACGTTTCTGGTTGGTTCTGCTTGTTTGCCGTCTCTGTCGGACATCAGTGTGCTGGAGAGGAATATGTGTTGATGCGTTCATCTTTCTGTCTGGCCCAGATGCTGCGGTTCCTCCACGCTGCTTGATGTCGCTGATGGTATTAAAGTTAACGATCACTCTGGCTCGTTAAGCCCTGATAGGTTGGGTCACAGCTTCATTTACAGTTCCATCATCAGCAGGCCAGATCTGTTCCTGCTAATTACAGCGACCAGGGAAAGATCTGCCCTCCAGCAGCTTTAACTGGAACCACAGCAGGATTTCAAACTGGATCAACGGTAAATGTTGCTCCAATCTCACTCTAATGCCTCTTTTCCATCGACGGCTTCAGGCTCTGCTCTTCACCTCCACCTGCAGCAGACCTGTTTTTAATAAAGCTGGACCTGCAGCCGTACGAGGTTCTACAGAGTTCTGCCTCTAGAGGAGCTGAATAGAAATATGCGTCACACTTTTCAAAATAGCATTTGATTTGAAAACCTCAGTGTTCAGCATCACCAACTGTTGGTTTGTCACATAAAAATAAAAAGATCTGTAGAAGTTTGCGGTTCGGTGGTCTTAAGGCAGGAGAGTGCAGCTGCTGCAGGCCAAGTTTGTCGTGCAAAAAGACTCCTTTAAGGAAACTATCCAGGATTTCACTAAAACATGGTCTGTCCAGCCATGAGGGCCGGTGCTTATTTCCAGCAGTCACATGATAAGAGGCAGGGTCAGTTTTACAATATGAAGTCTAAACAGAAAGAAACTAATATAAATTTGCAGCTCATCCTGTTTTATTAGAAATGTGGATATAAATGAAAGGTGTTTAGAAAGCAGCTTATTTTTCTTTGAATGAATAAATAATCTGTTTAGTGTTATGGTTCTGATTCTCTTCCAGATCTTTCCTCACATGCTGAAGTCATTATTCTGGCTGTGTGACAACATAGGCAGGGAGTGGTCCATATCAGTCATTAATAAAAGATGCTCGTCATGGGAGAAGCTCGTTAATGGAGCTTTTTAACAGCACAGAAGACAGACTTATCATAACGGGGTGAGACAGATAAGGCAGCGGTCTCTGGAGGATCCTCTTCCTGCTTCCTAGTTTGGATTCAGACTTTCTCTGCTTTTCTTTTCCAGGGTGAGAAAATGTTTCTGGTTTTCATAACAGAAGTTTCTCCTTAGACACAACGGAAAATTCCCCTCAGATCTTCATTAATGGTATGACTACAACCCGGAAATCACGTTATTCACTTCAATAAAATTTTATTTCTACAGCTCCAATTCACCACGTATCATCTCAAGGTTCTTTCCAAAGTCAGACTCCATCAGATCCTCCAGGTTGGTGAGAAAGTTTCCTCTCTAAGGAAACCCAGCAGGTTGCATCAAGTCTCTCCAAGCAGCATTCACTCCTCCTGAAAGAGCGTAGAGCCACAGTGGACAGTCGTCTGCATTGTTGATGGCTTTGCAGCAATCCCTCATACTGAGCATGCATGAAGTGACAGTGGAGAGGAAAACTCCCCTTTAACAGGGAGGAGAACCTCCAGCAGAACCAGAACCAGGCTCAGTGTGAACGCTTATCTGCCTCCACCCACTGGGGCTTAGAGAAGACAGAGCAGAGACACAGAAAGCTCAGAAGCTCACATTGACCCAGGAGTACTTTCTATGTTAGAGAAGACAGAGCAGAGACACAGAAAGCTCAGAAGCTCACATTGACCCAGGAGTACTTTCTATGGTAGAGAAGACAGAACAGAGACACAGAAAGCTCAGAAGCTCACATTGACCAGGAGTACTTTCTATGTTAGATGGTAATAGAGGATGATCTGCCTCCCCTGATGATGTCACAGCTAACAGAACACCAGACCAGGTGTACCTTCTATGAAGAGGAAAATGACAGAGAACAAAAAGTTAAAAGCTGAAATAACAACAAACAATGCAGATTGGAGAGCAGTAGGAGAACTCAGCAGAGAGAGAGAAATAGACCCTGATGTCCTCCAGCAGCCTAAGCCTATAGCAGCATAACTATAGAGGTAGCTCAGGGTAACATGAGCCACTCTGACTAGAAGCTTTGTCACAAAGGAAAGTTTTAAGATTAGTCTTAAAAGTAGACGGGGTGTCTGCCTCACGGACCAAAACTGGGAGTTGGTTCCACAGGAGAGGAGCCTGATAGCTAAAGGATCTGCCTCCCATTCTACTTTTAGAGACTCTAGGAACCACCAGCAGACCTGCAGTCTGAGAGCGAAGTGCTCTGTTAGGAACATACGGGGTAATCAGAGCTCTGATATATGATGGAGCTTGATTATTAAGGGCTTTATACGTTAGAAGGAGAATTTTAAATTCTATTCTTGATTTAACAGGAAGCCAATGAAGGGAAGCTAAAATTGGAGAAATATGATCCCTCTTGTTAATTTTCATTAGATGCAGGAAATTTAAAGTCATCCAGCTTTTGATGTCATCAAGACATGACTGCAGTCGAAGCAACTGATTGGATTCATCAGGATTTATGGATAAATATAGCTGAGTGTCATCAGCATAACAGTGGAAATTAATCCAATGCTGTCTGATAATTTTGCCAATCGGAAGCATATATATAGTAAATAGAATTGGTCCAAGGACTGAACCCTGTGGTACTCCACAGGTGACCCTAGAGTTTGAGGAAGATTTATTATTAACATGAACAAACTGGAATCTGTGCGACAGATAAGATTTAAACCAGCCTAATGCTTTCCCCTTAATCCCTACAGTATGCTCAAGTCTTTGTAGGAGAATATTGTGATCAACTGTATTCCTGATGTCCTTTCCAGGGATTAGACGCCACCGAACCTTTCTCCCTCTGTGTTCCCTTAATGAAGCTGTGAGGTTCCCCAGAGAAGCTGCCCGGTCACTCTCCTGAGGTTAGACTGAACAAAGGGGACATTCACTGAAACTACTCAGTCATTTCTAATTATTTTAACTGGCTGAAATTACTTTCTTATTTACATTTTCAGGGCCTTCTTTGGCCCAGAGGACCGCTCAATTAGTTTATCGTCTCCAGAGGTGGTTTTCTCTGAGCAGACATCTGACTGTTCCTGTTATTCAGGTCAGACTGCATTCAACTCAACAAAGTTAAAATTATTCATTAGACCCTGAATGGTTGCTGGAAAAGAGCGTGGAAAGTTGCAGGTCTTTCCCAGTGATGGACCGCTCCCATTGGGCCGGTCTATTGTCAGATGATGACGGATGTCATCCAGAAAGGAGAGCGGACCACATTAACCTACATCCCTGCAGGAGCTTCCAGACCAGGAATTACACTCGCAGTGATGGATGAAATAAAATACACCCTGCTGAACATGATTTGAATCTAGCCTGGGGTGTAAACCCACACAGCAGATTCAGTCCTGTCTTTATAAACCAAGATAAAGCCAAAGAGGAACATCTGTGTGAAAAACTAAGCACAGCCCAGCAGCTTGGAGAACCTTGTCTGTTCTTTGGTTCAGTTCATTTATAAATCACCAATTCACAGCACGTCATCTTAAGGCTCTTTACAAAGTCAGAATCAAATCCTCCACACAGGATTCCTGTTGTTGTAACTAAACTCTGAAGCACCTAAAACCTGGATCCTCTGATCCTGGATCAGTCCCAGATGGTGCCCTGCTCTGACTTTTGGTTTTCCAAATTTCCTGCTGCTCACTGATTGATGTAAAGCACTTTGCATTGTCTCTGTACTGAATTGTGCTATATAAATAAATTTGCCTTGCCTTGCCTTGCCTTGCCTTGCCTTGATGACTAAATATTAAAGTCATCAGTAATAAAGGAGGGGTGGCCTAGTGGTTACAGAGCCGGGGGTTTGCCCTAAAAAAGTGAGGACCCGGAAAATGTCCTCACTTTGCTGGTAAAATAAGACAAATGGTCCTCACTCAGCAGCAATACACACACACACACACACACACACACACACACACACACACACACACACACACACACACACACACACAGAGTCCTCAGTGGAGCTCCAGCCAATTAGCTAATGGCTCGTTAAGGTTGACGTCCATTAGAGCTCCTAATCAATCAATTAACTCAACAGACGAGGATTTAATTGATCTGCTTCTCCTTGGGAGCTGAGGATGCGGTCACCATGGCAATCCCATGGGTCAGAACTGAGAGGCTGAGTCAGCAGGACGACCAAATGTAGTTACAAAAGAAACAAATATTCTAAACATGCTTACTGAATTAATAAATGCAAAGCCGACGTACTGAGGACAGCGGCAGGTTAGAGACCAAACCTTCGCAGCCGCATGCTGACCCGTTTAATGAGCGACTGGAATCAGCCAGGAGAGACAAAGTGTGTTTCTGAAAAGTGAGGAGCTGCACCAAACTGCCCAGGCTTCTCGCTCTTTTCCCACAGTTTTGGCTAGGGGGCGCTGTAAGCAGACGAGTGACCAGAAATGACGTGTCGGGGCACCTCCTGTGTTTACATTATTGTTTACAGTAGCTTGAGTTTACCTTAAAGTTACACAAACAGCATTAAATCGTTAAGACGTTAATGTCCCTATGAATGGTGTAATAATGCTCATAGCACCCTGGGAAGACAGCAGAGACACAGAAAGCAAAGCAACACGCACTGAACCAGGAGTACTTTCTATGTTAGATGGTAATAGAGGATGATCTGCCTCCCCTGATGATGTCACAGCTAACAGAACGGCAGACCAGGTGTACCTTCTATGAAGAAACTCTCACTTGAATACTCGGTCTTGCGAGTGCGGTGGTCTGTCGAGGGATCTTCTATGTAGCCAGAATGTCAGGAAAAAATGACCTTCAGGGCGAGGTGGTGGAGCGCATGGACAGCATCAGGTCCCTGGACTGAGAACACCTCCCACCTGGTGAAGAAGGCCCAACAGCAGCTCTTGTTCCTCAGGAACCAGAACCGGTCTGGACTTCCCACTAAGCTGCTAAAGAACTTCTACAGAGCTACAATAGAGAGCGTTTATGTCTCTCAGCATAACTGTGAGGTCTGGGAGCTGCACCGTCCAGGAGAGGAAGGACCTTGCACAGGTGGTGAGAACAGAGCAGGGGATTATGGGATGCCGTCTGCAGGATCTAGACTCAATTTATGCAGAACGAGTCCAGAGAAGGTTCAGACGCATCTCCACTGATCCCCCCCTCCACCCAGAAAATAAATGATTCTTGATTCTAGAAAATATCTGAACACACTGTGGAGGTTTGGACGGCAGCAGCGTGTCTCTGCCTTCTGTCACCTTTTCTCTCTGCAGATGGTTGTCCTCAGCCATCTCAGGACTCGGTGCTGTAGCTTCCATACCTTGGCCACCTTGGCTGTGCCACATCTGCTGCAGGCATCACGTGTTGGCGGTCCTCCTGCCTGGCTGTCTTCTGTGCCTCCTCTGCATCTTTGGTGCCATGTGGGACATCTAGTCACGGTTCTAAGTGGTCATCCACCTGGCTCTGGTGTACATGCAGCGCATGGTAGCGGTCTCCATCACCTCTGTGTTGCTGAATTTGTCACTTTCCTGACTGGCGTAGATGGTCCAGGTCTCACTGGCGTAGCGGAGTGTCCTGGTAGACATCTTGGTCTTCTCAGCGAGGCTGACATTGTTCCTAACTCTCTGATACAGTTTGGCCATGACTGCTGACACATTGCTAATGCTCTTGTTGATCAACGGAGAGCAGGCTGGAGACGGCGGACCCCAGGCAGGGGAAGTTTTCAGCTACTTCCAGTTGTCTCTATTGATGGTCCACAGGGAACTCTGCGTCATGATGTTTGACTGATGACTGGGAGAGGCGGCTGCCAAGATGCTGCAAGCTGTGTGTCGACAAGACTGCGTCAGCAGGGTAGCTCACAGATGACGTGAGATTGACGTCAGGTTGGAGAGGAGTCTCTGCATTCAGCAGCAGGTCCAGTTTCCTGGTGTTCCTGGGTGACTGCGGGGCGAGGAGCAGACGGGCGTGGCCTTCAAGAAGGATGAGTCGGTTCCTCAGACGTTCCTTTAGCCAATGGACATGAGACATGACACATGGACCAAGATACAGACATGGGTGCCTAAAAGAGTCAGCTGAGCCGGTAGATCTCATCACACGACGCTCCCCTTAAGACTTTTCTGGGCACAATCCACCGGGATTTTTGACCAATCTGTATAATCTGATTGATTTGACTTTGTAAAGCGCCTCGAGATGACATGTTTCATGATTTGGCGCTATATAAATAAAATTGAATTAAATTAGTTAAGAAATGGTTTTGTAAGGTTCTGGTTGGATGGAAAGATTTTACTCAGCTTATAGTCCAGAACACATTCAGAACCGGGACTGGAGTCGTAGGAGTTTACATCAGGAAGGTCCAGATGGATCTGTGCAGATGGACAGAGGAACTGTGCAGCAACCACTCTCAGAATCCCTGTCTTGGACCCAGATTCTGCAGTTCTGCAGAAGGAGAACAGACCGACTGCCCAGTGGAGGTTCTGGTTCTGCAGCTACAGGTAAATGAAAGGTGCTCCAGGTGAGCAGAAGCAGCAGGTAAACGGTTCCTTCATGGATCCAGCGGACCCTGATGGGCCCCGTGCGGTCAGTCAGAACAAACTGGGTTCCTGCGGGTTCCTGCGGATCCAATTAAAGGTTGGACTGTTAGAACTGCTTCAGTGTGAGCTCATGTTGCTGCAATGAGAAATATGATTATTTTAGGGCTCGGTACCGTGGGGGGGGGGGGGGGGTGACATCATGTGAGGTCATAGTTTTCACCGATGGAGGCAGTCGCCATGCCAACACAGAATATTATATCAGAGTGTGTGTGTCCGCTGGGTTTCTCATTATTAATACATGTCATCACTTCCAGTCGCAGAGTTTCTGACCTTCATCTGCAGCCTCCATGTTAAACACAGAGTTCTTCGTTTCGCTCTATTTTCTATTAACAAAGATCTGATTAAAAACTATCACAGAACCATCAATGCTCAATTTATTAGCTATAAAATCAGTTATGGTGAATATTTAAGATTTGAATTTTTTAGATTTTAACCTGATTATGGCGTCACAGACTTATAAAGTCAAAGGTTTTCTCCTCATGTTTATTTACTTCAACCCATCAGATCGGTAACAGGTTACATGTGGGGGGGAGGGGGGGTTGCTGCATGAACCCCCCCCACCCCCCACCCCCCCATGTCAGATTGCTAAAGTCACAGTAAAATGAAAAAGTTGAATAAAGCTCGTTTTGTCAGCATGTAATTCCATCTGTGGTCTGATTTTTTAACCTGCCTAGCAACAGCTCCACAGCTGTTAATCATTTATGACTGGCTGTCAGACAGTCACATGACACCGTGGTTCATATTTAATGATCAACGTCTGCTCATCAACTTCAGTTCAGACAGATGGGGGGGGGGGGGGGGGGGTGTGATGGAATCCTCCAACCATCCGTTCTCTGAACCTGCTTATCTGGGCAGAGTTGTCGGGGGTCTGGTTCCTAACTCTGCAGGTACTGAGCGAGGGGCGGGTCCAGTCCGCCACAGGGCAGCACAGACACACCCAACCATGAAGAGAACCAGTGGGAGGATGGCAGAGTACCCAGAGAGAACCACACATGCACCGGGAGAACATGCTGCCTCAGGTCAAACCAGAGCTCCAGCTGTGCAGCACCAGAACATGCCGACAGGATAAGAGAGAAAATATTTAGATATTTATACACCTGTTCATTCTTTTTCTGTCTCTCTAAACCTTTGCACCTGTGACTGCCAGACGATGGCGCCGTTACTCAGTGACCAGTAAAGTGGTTCGTTTTGTCTGCATGTTAGTGGGAGTCAGCCATCTGCAGAACGTCGTCCATACTGTGGTAGGGAAGTCTAGAATATGTAGATCTTCTTCTCCCTACCTGGACAGTGGAACATGGTGGCGGCAGCATCATGCTGTGGGACGTTTTCAGCAGCAGGGACTGAGAAACTGGTCTGAGTCGAGGGAACGAGGGTTGGTGCTGAATGCAGAGATGTTCTAGAGCAGAACCGGAGTCAGTCTGCCTGTGATCGGAGGTTCTCCTCCAGCAGGACAACGAGCCGAGGCCGACTGCTGGAGCAGCACTGGAGGGTTTCAGGGGCAACATTTAATGTGTTGGAATGGCCTAGTCAAAGTCCAGACCTCCATCCAGCTGAGAATCTGAGGTCAGACGTGAAGATCTCTGCTCAGCCTGGAGGATCTGCAGAACCCCAGAGTCCAGATGAGGCGGGCTCCGGATCCAGAGCGTCTGCCAGCTGGAGCTGCTGCTGCAGGATCTACCAGACCGACTGCAGGGGTGTGAATAGTTCTGCTAGTTTGTTTTTTACTCCTTCACAATAAAAAATAAAACATCTACAAAGTCGTCGGCAGGTTCTGTGGATGAAACGGTGAAAACTATCAAACGTTTAATTTCCCTGTTGGGAGAAAGAAAACATGAAAGATGCTGAGGAACCGTGTTTTACACCAGCAGAGATCCAGAGAGAGTTGGAAGCATTTAGATGGAACCTGCAGAGAACTTCTCGTCTCCGGAGAACCCGAATGCAGGCAGAACCCTGGTACTGATGGTGTGAGCCGGGTCAGGAGGTCCGCTGGTCCTCTGCTGCGGTCAGAACCATCCGGAGCTTCAGCTCAGCCTGTGGAGATGATATGGACTCAACACACAGAACAGAACCGGTCCAAACACACCAGCAGGTCTGCAGAGAGGACCGTCAGGGAGGACCTTCCCTCCATCCAGAACCTCAGCAGGTCCAGCAGAAGACCCAGGCTGGTTCTGATGGACCCAGAACAGCCAGAGTGGCTCGGCTCTGCTGGGAGAAGTCAGCCTGCCTTCACGTTAATAAAATAAATAAAATAAGCACAGGCTCCGTTTATTTACCTATTTTATTAAACCAGGACAAAATTTCATTGAGATTAAAGAAAACTCATTTTAAAGGGAGTCCAGGCAGCAAAGTCACACATTTAGCAGAGATACATCAGATTAAATGACGAGTACATTAAAAAATACATTAAGTAAAACAATTACAGATAACTGAGGCCGTCTCAATTTCTCTCATTTTCAAATTAAAAGCATTTAATCCTCCATCCTCCATCCCTCCATCCTCCACCCCTCCATCCTCTCTCCCTCATCCCTCCATCCCCCATCCCTCCATCCTCTCTCTCTCATCCCTCCATCCTCCATCCCTCCATCCTCCATCCTCCATCCTCCATCCCCCATCCCTCCATCCCTCCATCCTCCACCCCTCCATCTTCCATCCTCCATCCCTCCATCCTCTCTCCCTTCCTCCCACTCATGCCGTCCTCCTCATCCCTGCATCCCTGCAGCGTGACTCTCTCTCTCCCTGCAGCAGCAGGACACATTAGCCCCTGCATGAACCGGCTGAGCCCTGCCAGGTCCAGGGTCTGCAGGCGGCTGATAACCGTCTCAGGAGGCCCAGCCGGCCTCTCTGCTGTCAGGCAGCAGCGGCGCCATCGATCTGAAACATAATTCTGTCAGAGAGGAGCAGCAGATCCTCCTGAAATAAAGAAGCAGCAGCATCTGGAGGAGAAGCCTGAGAATCCTCCTGCAGCTGCTGGGACTTTATCACACAGAGCAGAGAAAACAGCGTTATTCCTAAAGCTGTGAGGGCGAGCGCCCCCTGCTGGCAGCCGCTACACCAGCATGTTTACATGTTTACTGCCTGCTGCTGGTTCCACTGGTTCTGGTCCAGCTGTCTGTGACCCGCTGAGGAACATTTACACACTTTAGCTCCTCAGGGAGCGTCTGATCCACAGATATTCACACGCTGCTGTGGAACCACTGCCGTCTGTCTTTGGCTCAAACGTTTCAACATTATTTTATTATTAAACCTTTATTTGACCAGTAAAGTCAGCATTCAGATTAGAATGGAGAACTAAATAAAAACTAATAAAAACCAGCTATATAAAGTGACACATTAAACGCCTCATATAAGCAGCATCATTAAAATGGAAACCAAATGTTACAGAATTAAAAATGTCAGCTGTCCCTCATGGAGATCACTCTGCAGCTCCATGGTGGGGGGGAACCTTCAGCACAAGAACCGCTCACAGGAACATGGAACGCACTGCTTGGTTCTATCATTTCACACAGAATGGAGGAAGACCTAGAACCGCGGTCTAGCTCCGTCACCTCAATGGTTTCATAAAAAGACGGAATAGAGAGAAATGTCCTCGATCTGCAGAACTGCTTGTTGGTCAACAGACTGTGACCGTTTGGACGAGCTTGGTGGAGATGAAGATGTAATTCTCTGTATCCTGAGTAGGTCTGTGGAGGCGTGTGTGACCTTAGCACCTTAGAGATAGATGCAATAGTGTTTTTAGTATGTTCTCTAGTCTATAATGTGTCTTACATAAATTGTGTTGTAGGTTCTGGTGCTGTGCTTTAACCCCATGGGGCTGCAGATGGAAACTAGCCTTGGGCTAAATCTGCCATATTTACAGCTGTCTGTTCATTCAAATGCATTGTCCCATTTAAATCAATCAGTCACATAAATAAATAAACATGCTCATCATCTACTGTCATTTATCAGTCAAAATACAAAGAATTATAAACACCTGAAGAGTTACAAGAAGGGCTGGAGAGCAGCAGAAAGAGGAAAGAAGGGGAATTTATGAGGAACACTGGTTAGTTAGATAAACTAAATCACTTTGTTTTCAGTTCCATGTTTAGGTTACAAAGCACCATGCAACATGAAACAGGATTTAAGAATAGAAGAAGTGGGAAGGGATGACGTGAAAATACTCCATAGGTTCTGTCTACCTAACCATCCCTGCTGATGTTTTACTAATGTTTGAAAACCGAGGAAAAGATACAGCTTTAGTTTCTTATTACCACCACCTGCTGGAGTGAGGTTGTCTGCACAATTTCTCCATTCATCATTAGGCAGATTTAAATAAAAGCGCTTACTTAACAGCCCCAGGCTTTCACTTACCCCAGGAAACCAAATCCTGGGGCTCTCCAGAGAAAGCTGCTCCCTGCTGAGGTCTGAAGCCTGAAAGTCTCTGTGGTCGGTGTCTCCCTCTGCTGGTGATGGATGGATACTCCATGGTGTTACTTCGCTCCGCCGCCTTTGCGCCCTTGATCCACACTTTATTTTTTCAGCAGAAAAGGTGAAAATATGCTGATTATACGAGTCATAAAACAACATATTTTAGGTTTAAGTGTAAAAAGAGCTTTACTCTACATTTAAAATCATACTGCCACTTTAAATAAATTACCAACAACAATTTTTTTATTCTTAAAACAAATATGGGAGTTGTTTTTATTTATAACAGTTTAACTTGTCTTCTTTTACTGGGACTAATGAAATTACTTATCCCCTTCTCCATGTTTACTGGACATGACTTTAAATTTCTGACAAGACAGAAGTTGTAATATTTGGGCCAGAGTCCTCAAAAAATAAACTTCTTAATCAATCACTTAATCTGGATGGCATTAACTTGGCCTCTGGTAATAAAGTTAAAAATCTTGGTGTTGTTTTCGACCAAGACATGTCATTTAAATCCCATATTAAACAGGTTTCCAGAGTTTCCTTTTTTCACCTCCGGAATATCGCCAAAATTAGAAACATTCTGTCCAGGAGTGATGCTGAAAAACTAGTCCATGCATTTGTTACTTCAAGGCTGGACTATTGTAATTCTTTACTATCAGGAAGTCCACAAAATGCAGTTCAAAGCCTTCAGCTGATCCAAAATGCTGCAGCAAGAGTTCTGATGAAAATCAACAAGAGGGATCATATTTCTCCAATTTTAGCTTCCCTTCATTGACTTCCTGTTAAATCAAGAATAGAATTTAAAATTCTCCTTCTAACGTATAAAGCCCTTAATAATCAAGCTCCATCATATATCAGAGCTCTGATTACCCCGTATGTTCCTAACAGAGCACTTCACTCTCAGACTGCAGGTCTGCTGGTGGTTCCTAGAGTCTCTAAAAGTAGAATGGGAGGCAGATCCTTTAGCTATCAGGCTCCTCTCCTGTGGAACCAACTCCCAGTTTTGGTCCGTGAGGCAGACACCCCGTCTACTTTTAAGACTAATCTTAAAACTTTCCTTTGTGACAAAGCTTCTAGTCAGAGTGGCTCATGTTACCCTGAGCTACCTCTATAGTTATGCTGCTATAGGCTTAGGCTGCTGGAGGACATCAGGGTCTATTTCTCTCTCTCTGCTGAGTTCTCCTACTGCTCTCCAATCTGCATTGTTTGTTGTTATTTTAGCTTTTAACTTTTTGTTCTCTGTAATTTTTCTCTTCATAGAAGGTACACCTGGTCTGGTGTTCTGTTAGCTGTGACATCATCAGGGGAGGCAGATCATCCTCTATTACCATCTAACATAGAAAGTACTCCTGGGTCAACGTGAGCTTCTGAGCTTTCTGTGTCTCTGCTCTGTCTTCTCTAACATAGAAAGTACTCCTGGGTCAATGTGAGCTTCTGTGCTTTCTGTGGCTCTGCTCTGTCTTCTCTACCATAGAAAGTACTCCTAGGTCAATGTGAGCTTCTGTGCTTTCTGTGTCTCTGCTCTGTCTTCTCTAACATAGAAAGTACTCCTGGGTCAATGTGAGCTTCTGTGCTTTCTGTGTCTCTGCTCTGTCTTCTCTAAGCCCCAGTGGGTGGAGGCAGATGAGCGTTCACACTGAGCCTGGTTCTGGTTCTGCTGGAGGTTCTCCTCCCTGTTAAAGGGGAGTTTTCCTCTCCACTGTGGCTTCATGCATGCTCAGTATGAGGGATTGCTGCAAAGCCATCAACAATGCAGACGACTGTCCACTGTGGCTCTACGCTCTTTCAGGAGGAGTGAATGCTGCTTGGAGAGACTTGATGCAACCTGCTGGGTTTCCTTAGAGAGGAAACTTTCTCACCAACCTGGAGGATCTGATGGAAGCTGACTCTGGAAAGTGGCTGAGATGACGTGTTTCATGAATTGGGGCTATATAAATAAAATTAAACAGAACATTTTAATTAAATTATGTAAACATATTTTAGGTCATCATAATACAAAAAGCTTCTAGTTTAGTTTTATTCAGTCTGCTTTGTTGAATGTGTTTCACGTATTTTCACTTTAAAGCGTCTGAAAGCAGCAAATGATGTTTTGCGTGTTTGTTTGTCGAGTTTGATTTATCCGGAAGTGACATAGCCGTTCAGGAACTAGTGGCTCCGCCTATCGTCTCGGTTTGTCCAATCAGCGCTGAGGATGAGACAGCACCACGCTACCCGGAAGTGCTATCTAAGCTAACGGCTAACCGAGCAGTCAGCGGAGGTGTCAGCCCAGCAGTCTGCGTGTTTCCCCTCTGATCCCGGCTCGGTGCTGTAAGGTGAGTCCGAGCTGCTGAAGGGAAGAGCCGTGGATATTTTCCCACAGTGTGGCCCACGGGGCAGATATCTGCCCACGGAGGAGTTATCTGCCTCCCAGGCCACTCTGTGTTAATGTTTGAGGTTCCAGGCATTAGACGGAGCCTCCAGGTTAGTTAGTGTGTGAAGAATGACAGCAGTTTGACTTTCTCAGTAAATACACGGAGCCCGGTCCAAATTCCAGCAGAGATTATCTTGATCCAGTCCTGCCTGGTTTCCGGGTTCTACGTGGTTCTGTTGCGAAGGGCGGTACCGGTGGTGCTGGCAATGAGCCTCCACGCCTCGCGTGAAATTCCACGGTGAAGCCCGGTGTCTGCCTTCATGTTCCGGTCCGGAACGGCTGGGTTCGTGGTCCAGAACCTGGTCCGGGTCTTGGGCTGGGTGGCCTCCAGAGCTCAGAGCAGATCTTCATGAAGCACCTTGGATCTGTCGGTACCGGACCGTTCTGCAGAACCTCCAAGCGGGTTCTGACTCATTTATCTTTAATCTTTGGGTTTAACTTAAACCGCATAACTGCCACACCAGAGAAGAACCTCGGTCCAAAGGTTCAAATGACCCGGTGCCGTTCAGCCTGGGCTTACCAGGACCACAGCGGGCTGAGCAGAACTCACCAGAACTGGACCGGATCCAGCTGAGCGGTACCAGAGCGGTACCGGCCGGGTTGTCTGAGGCCTCCACTAATTAGGTTACAGAAATATTTCCACCAGCTTCTAATTTTCCTCACGGCGCCGTTCTCCAGCCTGGGTCCATGTTCTGGATTAAAGTTCTGCAGAGAACCGCCTTCAGAACCTGCGGTTCCCCCACAGCTTGACTAAAGGTGGATGTTCGCTCCTCTGAGATGTTTCAGATCATCACACAGAGGACGCTTCCTCACTTCCTCGCTTCCTTCCATCCTTATGTCCTATTTTCCTCACGCTGCTGAAGGTTCTCAGTCATCAGGTCATAAAATAAAGTAAAAACCAAGAAAACTGGACTAGTTTTCCTGAAGTTTAAGACGTTTCTCTTCCTCTCCAGGAATCTTCCTCAGTTCTACAGTCTGCAGTAATGAGGAGCATCAGGCTTTATATTTCTGCCTAACAAAGGCCTTTAATGGCTTAGATAACATGTGAAGGAAGCCATTATGTTTAGAGTTAATATGGTCAAATAAAGGACTTTATAATAAATATAAATTTATTTTAAATTATAAGTATAAATTTATAATACAGGGTTAATTCTGGCCAGTCATCAACGACCTTAACGACTCCCGTTACAGAGGGGTGGACCTGTTTCTGTTCAGTCTGCATGTTATCTAAGCCACTAAAGGCCTTTGTTAGGCACTAATATAAAGCCTGATGCTCCTCATTACTGCAGACTGTAGAACTGAGGAAGATTCCTGGAGAGGAAGAGAAACGTCTTCAAACTTCAGGAAAACTAGTCCAGTTGTCTTGGTTTTTACTTTTTTTTTTTTTTTGGAATATCTCTCTTCCTTACATTATGTCCTCGCTTCTTTACTGCTGGTCTGAAGCTGCCTCTGTGATGCTAACAGAACCTCTGGGGGAACGTGGAGAGCAGAGCAGCTCCACGGTGTCTCTGGTGGGAATCACTCCCTGACCGTCTGGGAGACGTCTGGTTCTGGGGTTCTGGGGTTCTGGTCCACTTCCCCGTCCAGGACGTCCAGCTACTGACGCAGCCAACGCTCCCAGGTCCCTCAGATCATAGACATCATATACGTAGACGCGTCGTTAGGCGGGTTCTGCCTCTGCTGCGATGCGTCAGAGCGTCCGCCATGTTGAATGAGGCAAATCTGCAGTTACTCTGTCACTTAAACAGTATCAGAGGGACTTTGATCTCTGAATATACTTTGTATTCGTAATATTTTTATTTTTGTAATATTACAAGTTTATTTTCGTATCCCTTTAGCTTCATTCTCCTGAATTTATTCTCCTAAAGAATAAAAATATTTAAAATAATCTAACCTGGCCCTATTACTCCAGGAGTGAAATAATTCTGCAAACTGATTATTCTGGAAATGTTCCCTCTTAATTCTCATAATATGACGTTTTTCTCATAACATTATCACTTTTGTGTTTTTTTTTCTTTTTTTTTTACTTTATTGTCCTAGGTCTTTTTTTCTCATATTATTAATTTTACCTCTTTAATACTCCCCCAATAAGTCTGTTCCTAAAGGTTCACATGTGACACAGTTTTATGAAATAATGAAGACCACAATGTTGAGATTTAACAAATTGATCCTTATATTCATAACACACACACACAAATATATGCACATCTATGTCTAAATCCAATAGTCTGTACTGTCTGAAAGCTAAAAACCTTAATAATGTTCTTGCACAGCTTTTTCCTAGTTATACACTCTGCAGCTTTAGTGTGTCCAGTTCTGCAACATGGTGCAGCCTTAGTTAATAGAAGGCAGATACAAGCAGTGAAATCAGCCAGAATACATTTCCAGTTTCCAGATTCCTGCCCAGGGCCCTGAGCAGCGTCTGGGGTCTGTAGTTAGAAACCTCAGCAGACCAGAACCTGAAGTCCTGGTCCACATCGCAGAATAACGCCACTGAAGGTTCTCCCCAGTTTCTCCTGAAGTTCTTGGTTCTGGTCGGCTCCTTTAGGCTCAGAGAGGAGCCGGTCCAGCGCTGAGGTTGCTGGGTAGATTCTGATGGGCAGTGCTTCTGAGCAAAGCGTGTAACGGCGCTCTCCCTCCGCTCCAGGAGTCCAGATGAGTCTGCAGTGGACGGCCGTGGCCACCTTCCTGTACGTGGAGGTCTTCCTGGTTCTTCTCCTCTGCATCCCCTTCATCTCACCTAAAAGGTCAGTGCTCACCTGTGCTGCAGGTAAACGTTCACAGGTAAAGCCCCACAGAGCCAAATGACGTTGGAGGAAGAAGGTTTCCAGCATTTAGATAGCTATATATAGCTGATTTATGGATAAATATAGCTGAGTGTCATCAGCATAACAGTGGAAATTAATCCCATGCTGTCTGATAATTTTGCCAATCGGAAGCATATATGTAGTAAAGAGAATTGGTCCAAGGACTGAACCCTGTGGTACTCCACAAGTGACCCTAGAGTTTGAGGAAGATTTATTATTAACATGAACAAACTGGAATCTGTCCGACAGATAAGATTTAAACCAGCCTAATGCTTTCCCCTTAATCCCTACAGTATGTTCAAGTCTTTGTAGGAGAATATTGTGATCAACTGTATCAAATGCAGCACTGAGATCTAACAGGACAAGTATAGACACAAGTCCATTATCTGAGGCCATGAGAATATCATTAGTGACCTTCACCAGAGCTGCTTCAGTGCTATGATGAGCTCTGAAGCCTGACTGAAACTCCTCAAGTAGGTCATTACTTTGGAAATGTTCAGAAAGTTGATTAGCAACTACTTTCTCAAGAATTTTGGAACCAGAAGACCACTCAGGTCCTCTGGTTCTTCTGGTTTTGGTTCTTCTAGTTCTGGTTCTGTATTCCCAGAACCAGACATGGAGCAGCAGGATTTAGCTCCACTGATCTGGAACAAACTCCCAGAAACTGTGAAGGTGCTGAAAGCCTGACTTCCTTTAAGGTTAAACCTGTAAATGTTTTAGTCCTGCTGCTGTTCTCTGTACTGTTCTCATTTCAGTAACACTTCAGCCTGCCTGGCAGAATCTGAGGTTCTGTGAAATCCGTTTAAATGTTGTTTGTTCAGATGGAGCCAGATCTTCAAGTCCCGCATGGTGACGACCATCGCTCTGTACGGCAACACCTGGTTCATGGTGGCCATCGCCATCCTCGTCTTCCTGCTCATCGGTACGTCCGCCGCCTGCTCCCGGGTTCTGCTCCGGTTCTGCTCCGGTTCTGCTCCGGTTCTGCTCCGGTTCTGGGGTTCCGGCCGGTTCTCACCTCTGTGTCTCTGTGTCCAGACGCGTTCCGTGAGGTCAGGAAGTACAGCGTGACGGACAAAGTGGACGTGACCAACAACCCCACGGCCATCGAGCACATCCACATGAAGCTGTTCCGCGCCCAGAGGAACGAGTACATCGCCGGCTTCGCCCTGCTGCTCTGCCTGTAAGCTCCGCCTCCTCCTCCTCCACCTCCGCCTCCACCTCCTCCTCCACCCTAAACCCTAAACCCCGTCCTCACACCTCCACCCTCAGGGTCTGTCCCCGGTGTGGATGTGGACAGTTTGGTCCTCACAGCTTCTCAGGCTGCTTCCTCTGGCTGGACGGTTCCTACCTGGATTCTGAATGTTTAGATGTAGAAACTAGGTCCAGTGCGGCGCTGCTGGAGCTGATCGCTGTGACGGGACACACCCACTGGTGGCAGCAGCTCCAGGAGACGGCTGGACCTTCTTCAGACTGAGGACCAGCTCAGGTCCAGAAGAGAGGCGCTGTCAGCTGCTGCTGAAGGCTACGCTGAAGTCCTCACAGGATCCTGGTGCTGCTTCCTGAGGGTGGAGACACAGCTCTGTGCTCAGGAGGTCCAGCATGGAGCTTCATAGACGTGAAGGTGTCAGGCCAGGCGGGGGTGAGCAGCCTGAGTTAGTGGAGGAGTCTGTGGACGTAGTTTAAGGTGGAGCTTCATGAGGCAGGAGTAGAAAACCGCTCCAGATGTTTCCTCAGGCTGCCAGCAGGGGGCAGCAGCTGCTGCGTGATTCAGTCCATGCGTCATGTGACCCAGCAGCTGCTGCCAGGAGGAAGTTCTCCGGTTCTGCGGTTCTGGAAGCAGGAACGTGGGTGTGGGCCCAGAAGGAGAAGCGTGGTGGGATCTGGTGGAGAAGCTGGGCTCCAGCAGCTGCTCGGCTTATTTCTGGCCACTGGCCACCATATGTGGACCCGAGCTGAGGGAACCCGTCAGTTCCTGCTGGTTCTGACCCGGACTGGACCAGAACCAGCAGGATCGGGTTTCTGGGTGAAGCGGTTCCTCGCTCCTAAAAGCTGCCGTCAGCAAATCTGCTGCTCTGACATTCTGTGGATCAGGTTCCAGGTGAAGCAGCCGCGTCACGGCGTCTAACGTGGATCCATCCGCCGCTGAAAGTAGTGCCAGACCTCTTCCCCTAAAAACTAAAGATTAAAGCGGATAATCTGTGATTTCTGTCTTCACTGAGTTAAACCTGCTTCTCCCAGAATCATGAAGCATCAGAGCAGCAGCAGCAGCAGAGGACGCCTCAGAGACCGGGGGGACGGGTCGGTCCACAGCCAGCGCTCTATGTTTGGACATCCAGGCTGCGCCGCGCCGCCGCCGCGCGCTTTACTCTAAAAATAACGTCTGCAGTAAACGTGCAACACAAATACAGCTCCGGCTGCCAGGAGGTCCCTGAATGCATCAGCGGGCAGATATTTACAACCCGCACGTGTTCAGGGTCACACGCTGCTGCTGCTGCTGCTAACTTTATTAACCTGAGAAATAAAAAGTTATTAAGTTAATGTGCGATCTGTACGCATCCACACACACAAAAATGCTAAGTCAGTGTTAACAGTCTCACTTCACATGCAGGAAGCCACTAGAAAAACGTAAATATACTTTTCCTCTTCACTATTCCTGAATGCAGAAATATTCTGGGGCCGTGTGAAACGCTCTGGTGGGCCGTTTGTGGCCCGCGGGCCGCCTGTTGGCGTTACTTCACCTCATGCTTCCTCAGTGAAACACTCAGAGGTGTGAAAACTTTGTTTTACGTGGATCTGGTCGGGTTTGTGGTATTTTGTCGCTGCGGCTGAGCGTCCACACGGATCGGTAAATAATGTTCTAACTCGGAGCGGAGGCGTTCTCAAAGGTTCCGTGTGTTCATGAAGCGACGAAGCTCCGCCTCCCTCTCAGGTACCAGACATGGCGCCGTCAGGTGTAGATGTTTGGGTCGGATCCCCGCCGTGGGGCTGGGCTCCTTCTGCTGTTTGTGCGCCACAGCGCCACCTGTGGGCCTGGCATGCCCACTGCAGCGTTTTAAATGTTTTACCTGTAAACGGGCAGCAGAACTGTCCGTGTCTCACCCAGAACCTTACTGGACCGGTACCCACGCTGTGTTTGATGTTGCAGGCTGCTGCGGCGCCTGGCCACGCTGCTGTCCCAGCAGGCCACCCTCATGGCGTCCAACGAGGCGTTCAGGAAGCAGGCGGAGGGCGCCTCCACCGCCGCCAAGACCTTCATGGAGGAGAACGAGCTGCTGCAGGAGGTGAGCCCTTCAGAACCGCCAGAACCGCAGTTCTGGGTCCCCACACCGCCCGGCTAGTGGACCTGGTTCTCCTGAAGAGGAACGGTCCAGTCATTACAGCTAGACTCTGAACCGGGCCTCCAGAACACCGTCATGTTACAGCCTGTCCACTCCTGCGCCTTTGGGCTCCGCCTGCGGTTCTGAGTGAGTCCAACCGGTTCCTAACGCAGACGTTCATCTCGTACTGCTTTGGATCAGAACCAAGCTGCACAGAACCTCTTTCTGCACCAGCAGAACCTCCTCCTGCAGGCGTTCTGTCTGAATTTCAGTCTCCCGGTTCTTCGTGAAGGAACCTTGTTCCTCTCTTCTTTCAAACGTTGCTTCAGGTCCGAGGTTCTGCTCACCCGGTCCAGCTGCTGTGCTGGGATCACGGTTCTGTTGATGAACCGCTTTGGACCGGGCTTCAGCTCTTTGGACAGATCCTGGTCCGTTCAAAGGACTGAAAGGTTCCCGGTCCAGTTGCTGCAGAACCAGCCCAGTGGATACGAGGCGTTTGGTTCCTCCGGCCGGGTTCTGTGGGTCAGAGGTTCTGGCCCGCTGTGAGGGACGGTTCCTGGAGTCTGGAAGGTTTCCCAGAAGAACCGACCTCAGCGGGTCATTTGGATCCGCTCACAAGATTCCCTGTGAGTCGCGTGGATCTCTGGTTTCACTGCCGGCCCGGTTCTGGAGGGGGGGGGCGTATTTTTTTACCATCACACTGAGGACCGTGTTAGAGCGGGCTGGAGTCAGGTCCTCACTAAGTATGTAAAACAAGGATGTGTGTGTAGCTGTGGGCATGTTCTGGTTCTGTGTCGCAGTAACGGGTCGGGTCACTCAGGCGGGTTTATGATCCAGAGCAGGAACAGGAAGTCCTGCTCCACAGGCAGAACTGGGACCGGTTCCACAGGTAGAGGCGGGTCCGGTTGGTGCTGAGCAGAACCGACACGTTCATATTTCATGGTTCCTCGTGGATGAAGTTTGTGGTTAAAGTCTGGTTTCAATGCAGTTTTATTTTATCTATACCTCTAATTAACATCACATCATCATCAAGGTTCTTTCTAAAGTCAGCTTCCATCAGATCCTCCAGGTTGGTGAGAAAGTTTCCTCTCTAAGGAAACCCAGCAGGTTGCATCAAGTCTCTCCAAGCAGCATTCACTCCTCCTGAAAGAGCGTAGAGCCACAGTGGACAGTCGTCTGCATTGTTGATGGCTTTGCAGCAATCCCTCATACTGAGCATGCATGAAGCGACAGTGGAGAGGAAAACTCCCCTTTAACAGGGAGGAGAACCTCCAGCAGAACCAGAACCAGGCTCAGTGTGAACGCTCATCTGCCTCCACCCACTGGGGCTTAGAGAAGACAGAGCAGAGACACAGAAAGCTCAGAAGCTCACATTGACCCAGGAGTACTTTCTATGGTAGATGGTGATAGAGGATGATCTGCCTCCCCCGATGATGTCACAGCTAACAGAACGCCAGACCAGGTGTACCTTCTATGAAGAGGAAAATGACAGAGAACAAAAAGTTAAAAGCTGAAATAACAACAAACAATGCAGAGTGGAGAGCAGTAGGAGAACTCAGCAGAGAGAGAGAAATAGACCCTGATGTCCTCCAGCAGCCTAAGCCTATAGCAGCATAACTATAGAGGTAGCTCAGGGTAACATGAGCCACTCTGACTAGAAGCTTTGTCACAAAGGAAAGTTTTAAGATTAGTCTTAAAAGTAGACGGGGTGTCTGCCTCACGGACCAAAACTGGGAGTTGGTTCCACAGGAGAGGAGCCTGATAGCTAAAGGATCTGCCTCCCATTCTACTTTTAGAGACTCTAGGAACCAGCAGCAGACCTGCAGTCTGAGAGCGAAGTGCTCTGTTAGGAACATACGGGGTAATCAGAGCTCTGATATATGATGGAGTTTGATTATTAAGGACTTTATACGTTAGAAGAAGAATTTTAAATTCTATTCTTGATTTAACAGGATTTAATTTTGTTTGGTTCAGACTATGAAGCATTTTGTCTTGAAGGTGTTTTATAAATCAGGCTTTCTGAACCTCCTGACAGGCAGTGCTCAGCATTCCCATCAGGAACATCTAGACCCAGAAGTTCTCTGCAGCTCGTAAACATGAAACATGTGACGCTGTGGGTCAGGACAAACGGGACGGGTTCAGGCTGAATTATGGAGCAACGTCTCTAACGGATCGATTTACAGATCATTTGGACTCTGGTTGCAGCACCATCACAAATAGTGTGTGTGTGTGTGTGTGTGGGGGGGGGTCAGGCCCTCTGCAGACGGACAGCTGGGAGCCCTGAAATACATTCAGCTGCTCTACCAGAACACGTCATCCAGACTGGAAACGTCTTCAATCCGAGCCGAGCTTCCTAATCTGCTGCAGAGAGCTGAGCCAATCAGGGAGCAGCTCCGAGCCAGCCATGTTCAGAGGCGTGTTTGGTATGCACACCTGCTGCTCTGAGGGGGGCGGAGTCACATCGGATCAAACTTCCTCTGCTCCTTGGACTGAAGTCCAGAAAGCAGAGTTCTGACTGTTCTCACTGTTGGAACCCAAACCGTCATGGAGACGAGCCGACCGTTATCCAGCTGCCAAGCAACAAAGGTCATCGCTGCAGCAACGGCCTCTTTGGAGTAATGGGCTCGTAACCGAGACCACAGAACCAGAACATACCAAGATTTTGAGTCGGCCACTGAGGATATTTTCAGAGTCGTTGCTGCAATTAAATAAATGTCGTTTCTGCGACCTGCTCGTTAACAAGCTAACCTCTAACACGTCTCCAGACGATCATGAGGTGAACCCAAACCTCCGTCTAAGCAGAACCTCTGGTCCAATATGTCTGACTTAGTCGGCTCGTTTTCCACAGATGGTTCAATAAAATGGTATCTGGCCTGTTTTCTGGCTTCAGGTGGTTCTCCTGCTGCTCTGCAGCGTTCCCGTGTTCCCCTACAGGTGACCTGAACACCTGAGCTCTGAAACATGAACAACTGTCAGGTCCCGGTTTCTGCTGCACCTTCAGGTGGACGCGTCTCACTTTAACAGGCGGCCGAGTTCAAAGTTTCCCAGCTTTTAAAGTGAAGGAAAGGAAGTTTCCCCTGAAGAAATAATCCATTATTAAAGATGTCTTGTGTCGGTCTGACCTGGTCCTGACCAACAGATTCACTTCAGATGCTTTGGTCAAGGTTTCTAAATTTTATGTTCATGTTTTCCTTAGAAACTGCGTGAGGCTGGAATTGCTGCTCCGGAGGCCGGGAAGAAAGGAGCAGGACTACAGGAGGAGAACAAGACCCTGAAAGAGGAGCTGAAGACCCTGAAGGAGCAGCTGCAGGACACCAAGAAAGGTGAGCAGAAGCAGAGAGGAGAGCAGATAAGAGCCGGTGAAGGTCTGAGAACGTTTAACCTGACTTATGATGCTGATGTTATGATGCAGCTCTACAGAAGTCGGACAGTGACGTGAGTGCAATGAAGAAACAGTCTGAGAACCTGACGGTGGAGTACGACAGACTGCTGGAGGAGCACAGCAAGATGCTGGTAAAACACTTCAACCTCATCCTCCAGGGTTATTTCCAGATGGACTTTGTAGCCTTACTGCCCAGTGAGAGGTGTTCTCCTGAAGGTAGACACATAAAATCCCTGCTTCTGTATTCTCAGTGGAGAACAGTGAATGACTAAATTGTCCTCAGATCCTCAAAATAATGGAAATAGAATATTTCAATGTCACTGACCTATCAATTATGACCCATAGTAAACACAATGACCACCTTAAATCAATTATAACCCACAGTAAACACAACGACCACCTTAAATCAATTATAACCCACAGTAAACACAACGACCACCTTAAATCAATTATAACCCACAGCAAACACGACGACCACCTTAAACCAATTATGACCCACATTAAATATGACGACCACCTTAAACCAATTATGACCCACATTAAATATGACGACCACCTTAAACCAATTATGACCCACATTAAATATGACGACCACCTTAAATCAATTATAACCCACAGTAAACACAACGGCCACCTTAAATCAATTATAACCCACAGTAAATATGACCACCTTAAATCAATTATAACCCACAGTAAACACAACGACCACCTTAAATCAATTATAACCCACAGTAAATATGACGACCACCTTAAATCAATTGTAACCCACAGTAAACACGACGGCCACCTTAAATCAATTATGACCCACAGTAAACACGGTCTCAAACTGAGCTGTTGACATCCTTTGTACTGCCCTGACTTCTGTCTCCAGGCAGACTTTGGCTTTGCCCTCCTCTCTGACTACAGGCTGAGTGTTTTTCTGCCCTGCTCCTTGTCTACAGGCTAGCAGCGACAAGAAGTCAGACTGAGGAGGAGTACGCTCGTTATCCCTGCTCTTCATCGCCAGCCTCCTGAAGTTTACAGTTTCGCCTTCGCCGTCCTACCCCATGATCTGATGTCAGCTGACACACTGCGCTGTGATTGGCTGATGGGACTGTCTGAGCTTTTGTTTAGTCTGTTTACATCTCTGTACCTGAAAGTTTCCGTTTTCTTTTCTTTGAGTCGCTGATTTCTTTTTTGTTTTGTGTCTCTGAACCAAATCTGTAATTCTAGCGCTGTAATCATTCCCAGGGTTCAGACCCGGAGGAGGAAAGTGACTCCAGACTTCCTGCAGGAAGAGATGAGCTGCATTCCAAAATAAATTGTCAGCCATCATGTTGGGGACTGTAAACTGTTCTCTTGTTATGACTCTTTGGACCCGTTCTGTCCTCAGTTTGGATCACAAACAGAACCAAACTCAGTTTTTCTGATTAATGGATCAGATTTTTGTTTTCGTTGGTCAAAAGTAATAAAATGATGTAGAACCATGCATGTTCTGTTTGTTTCTGTAAGCAGCTGCTGAGAGTCCATCGATCCTGGTTCTGGTGTCGGGTCAGCTTAGACCCGTTCTCTGAAGGTTCCTGAACCTGCTGGCAAACAGAACCTTGGAGGATCTTTGCTGATTTATTTTTCCAGATCAATGATTCCTCAGAAATTCCTTGTTTTTTATTTAGGATTTTAAAATGTTCTAATTCATTCTGGGAAACAAACATGAGCTCATATTTTATGTTCTGTTGGGTCCATGTCAGGGGAGCGTCTCCAGAACGTCCAGAACAGGGGAGAACTGGACACCAGCACCGAACCCGTCTTTTCTGGTGTTCTGGTGAAGGAGGTATTCCCTTTGATCAGTGGACCTATTTTAGACATGATTAATCTATCCTTAGTAAATGGATATGTACCACAGGCTTTTAAAGTAGCTGTTATTAAACCTTTACTTAAGAAACCTTCTCTTCATCAAGATGACAATAATTATTTAACTTTATTGATCTCACAATGGAGAAATTCTGCATCTTAACCCATTGGGGAGCAGTGGGCTGCCATGTGCGGCACCTGGGGAGCAATTGGGGGTTAAGGGTCTTGCTCAGGGACCCAGAGTGCAGGCTGTGGGGATCAAACCGGGGACTTGCATCCTCTGAGTGCAAGCACACTGCTCTAACCACTAGAGCAGAGCGCTTAGAAACATTCTGTCCAGGAGTGATGCTGAAAAACTAGTCCATGCATTTGTTACTTCAAGGCTGGACTATTGTAATTCTTTACTATCAGGAAGTCCACAAAATGCAGTTCAAAGCCTTCAGCTGATCCAAAATGCTGCAGCAAGAGTTCTGATGAAAATCAACAAGAGGGATCATATTTCTCCTGTTTTAGCTTCCCTTCATTGGCTTCCTGTTAAATCAAGAATAGAATTTAAAATTCTTCTTCTAACGTATAAAGCCCTTAATAATCAAGCTCCATCATATATCAGAGCTCCGATTACCCCGTATGTTCCTAACAGAGCACTTCGCTCTCAGACTGCAGGTCTGCTGGTGGTTCCTAGAGTCTCTAAAAGTAGAATGGGAGGCAGATCCTTTAGCTATCAGGCTCCTCTCCTGTGGAACCAACTCCCAGTTTTGGTCCGTGAGGCAGACACCCCGTCTACTTTTAAGACTAATCTTAAAACTTTCCTTTGTGACAAAGCTTCTAGTCAGAGTGGCTCATGTTACCCTGAGCTACCTCTATAGTTATGCTGCTATAGGCTTAGGCTGCTGGAGGACATCAGGGTCTATTTTTTTTTCACTCTACTATTAAAAAACTATTTAAAAATTATCAGATAGGGCAGGGTTGTGGGGAAATACTGTTAATTCTTCACAATCAATGCCATATGTCAGCACAAGGTCTAAAGTATGGAGCCAAGAGTGCGTCGGTTTATGCACATTTTGAGCAAAACCAATTGAATCTAGGATAGTTTTAAAGGCTACACTAAGGTTATCACATTCAGTGAGGCAGACACTCTGTCTACTTTTAAGACTAGGCTTAAAACTTTTCTTTTTGACAAAAATTATAACTAGTGGCTCATGTTACTCTCAGCTACCTTTATAGTTTTACTGCTATAGGCTTAGGCTACTGGAGTATATCAGGATCTAATTTTCTCACTATATTGAGTTCTACTGTTCTTCAATTATGCATTATGTGTTGTCATTTCTGCTTTAACTTTCTGTTCTCTCTCTTTTCTCTTCATAGTAGGTACACCTGGTCTGGCGTTCTGTTAACTGTGACATCATCCAGAGAAGACGGCTCACCCGCTACTACCATCTAATGTAGAACAGATTACTGGATCAATGTGTGCTTCTGTGCTTTTTTGTTTCTCTTGTTGTGTCTCTGTTCTGTCTTCTGTAACCCCAGTCGGTCGAGGCAGATGACCGTTCATACTGAGCCCGGTTCTGCTGGAGGTTTTTCCTTCCCGTTAATGGGTGGTTTTTCTTCCCACTGTCGCTTCATGCTTGCTCAGTATGAGGGATTGCAGCAAAGCCATGTACAATGCAGACGACTCTCCCTGTGGCTCTACGGTTCCCCAGGAGTGAATGCTGCTTGTCGGGACTTTGATGCAATCAACTGGTTTCCTTATATAGGACATTTTTGACCAATCTGTATAATCTGACCCAATCTGTATAATATGATTGAACTTGACTTTGTAAAGTGCCTTGAGATGACATGTTTCATGATTTGGCGCTATATAAATAAAATTGAATTGAATTGAATTGAATATGAATGTTAAAATCACCCACTATAATAGCCTTATCAGTGTTTATCACCAAATCAGATAAGAAGTCTGACAACTGATCCAAAAACTGAGAGTAAGGGCCTGGTGGACGATACAAAAACACAAACAGAAGAGGTTTTATTGCTTTGCAGTTTGGATGAGGGAAACTGAGGGTTAAATGTTCAAAAGAACTGTAGTTATTAATTGGCCTGTGACTAATAAATAAATCAGACTGAAAGATAGTTGCCACTCCTCCTCCTCTTCTCACAGATCTGGGAATGTGGAAATTTAAATAATTTGAATTGAATTGAATCCCAGTCGAGCTCCACGGCAGTGACCACAGGGCCTACTAGAGGAGGTTGGGCCCTGCGTTCTGAGGGACCGTCGTGTCTGTGGCCCATTGAAGAACGTTGTAGGGTTCTGGCAGAACTCTTCCAGTTGCTGCTGGCTCAAAGGAGCAGATCCTGGTCCTGCTGATGAGTGGAAAGTAGTTACTGGCTGTTTTTACTTCTGGGCCTTTTTCTGGTTCTGTTTTTCCTTCGTTCGCTTTAATTTATTCTACTCTTGTTCCCGATGCGTCAGAAGAACTGATTCAACGGCCGCCCAGTAATGAAAGAACCAAATTATACGAATGCAAAGGAAATGTCCAGAGACACTAGAATCACTTTTAGTGGCGCTTTAAAGTTGCTGCTCTCTGATTGGCTGATTGGAGCTTGTGATTTAGCAACATGTTTCATTTTAAATCACTTTTCAGGGTTTGCTAAAGCGAGCGTAGAGCAAAGAGGAGCTAAATGCTGCAGACGAGGAACATGAAGGCCGAAAAGGAAAAACGAAACTTCATCAGTGGTTCTGGTCAAACACAGCAGCTGTTGGTGTCAGCCTGCCTTCAGAAACCGGTTTGAGCCGCTCTGAGGAGCCTCTCCTGCAGCTCAGCTTTCACAGCCGACCCGAACGCCTCGCCTCTGAACCCGCCGCCAGGATGGCCAGAACCGGGACAGGAACGCTGGAGCCTCCTCACAGATCAGGCTCAGACGAGCAGACCTGACATGGAACGGCCATTTCTGCCTTCACAGGTTCACAGTAAAAACCTTGTAAGGTAAGAACTGGGGCGACTTTATTGCTCCCCACACCACTGACCGGGTTTCGCACTCGCAACCAGAAACTCCAATAAAGGACCAATATGCCTTGGTACCGTCTGGCCATCCATGAACACCAACATACGGTCCTGGATGACGAGATGAATGCATCCCTGAAGATGCACATAAATGAATGACCCATATTTTTACAGACATGCAGGTAAACATGGAGCCACACCCATGTGTGCAGGTAAACATGGAGCCACACCCACGTGTGCAGGTAAACATGGAGCCACGCCCACGTGTGTGCAGGTAAACATGGAGTCACGCCCACATGTGTGCAGGTAAACATGGAGCCACACCCACACGTGTGCAGGTAAACATGGAGCCACACCCATGTGTGTAGGTAAACATGGAGTCACGCCCACATGTGTGTAGGTAAACATGGAGCCACACCTATGTGTGCAGGTAAACATGGAGCCACACCCATGTGTGTAGGTAAACATGGAGTCACGCCCACATGTGTGTAGGTAAACATGGAGCCACACCTATGTGTGTAGGTAAACATGGAGCCACACCCACACGTGTGCAGGTAAACATGGAGCCACACCCATGTGTGTAGGTAAACATGGAGTCACGCCCACATGTGTGTAGGTAAACATGGAGCCACACCTATGTGTGCAGGTAAACATGGAGCCACACCCACACGTGTGCAGGTAAACATGGAGCCACACCCATGTGTGCAGGTAAACATGGGGCCACGCCCACATGTGTGTAGGTAAACATGGAGCCACGCCCACGTGTGTGCAGGTAAACATGGAGCCACGCCCATGTGTGTAGGTAAACATGGAGCCACGCCCATGTGTGCAGGTAAATATGGAGCCACACCCACGTGTGCAGGTAAACATGGGGCCACGCCCACATGTGTGTAGGTAAACATGGAGCCACGCCCACGTGTGTGCAGGTAAACATGGAGTCACGCCCACATGTGTGCAGGTAAACATGGAGCCACACCCACGTGTGCAGATAAACATGGAGCCACGCCCATGTGTGCAGGTAAACATGGAGCCACACCCACGTGTGCAGGTAAACATGGAGCCACGCCCACATGTGTGCAGGTAAACATGGAGCCACACCCACGTGTGCAGATAAACATGGAGCCACGCCCATGTGTGCAGGTAAACATGGAGCCACACCCACGTGTGCAGGTAAACATGGAGCCACGCCCACGTGTGCAGGTAAACATGGAGCCACGCCCACGTGTGTGCAGGTAAACATGGGGCCACACCCACGTGTGTGCAGGTAAACATGGAGCCACACCCACATGTGTGCAGGTAAACATGGGGCCACACCCACGTGTGTGCAGGTAAACATGGGGCCACACCCACGTGTGTGCAGGTAAACATGGAGCCACACCCACGTGTGTGCAGGTAAACATGGAGCCACGCCTACATGTGCAGGTAAACATGGGGCCACGCCCACATGTGCAGGTAAACATGGAGCCACACCCGTGTGTGCATGGCTACACAGCCCTTCCTGCAGAAGAGCTTCCATTAGCATACAGTTTCCATGCTAACATGGATCATATTTATCGGACTCATTCCAGGGTTTCTCAGGGAGTATCAGCAGGTTTTTGGTCAAATGATCAGACCGTATTGGATCATTTACATTATTATGCAGTTATTAATCCTGATGGATCCAGTCAGGCATGACTAGACGACCTGAATACCTGGATCACAAGGCTTTGACCGTATCGTTTAAATCTTGTTAAACAGCTTTCTAGTCCTTTCATGTGTTGCTAAAGTTAGAAACAAGGCCCAGAGGGAGGCATGCAGACCAAGTTCTCTTCTGGAAGAGGCCAAGAAGTGTAGCTGACACCTTCAGACCTCTAACTCAGGATTAAAGGTCACCCCTGTGGCCCCTGCCTTCTGAAAGTCACATTAGACTCGCTTGGCTTCTATTAGACTTTGTTGTTGTCTTCCAAGTAATTTTCTTCATTTATCGGTAGAAAGGAGTCTCTAGCTCTTCCTGTTCTTGGTTGGACATGATCCTGCACTAAAGATCAAACTCTAAATGGACACATTTAGGGTTTGATCTTTAACCCAAGCAACAGATAAAATGATCTTAAAACCAGATGAATTACCAGTAAACAAGCCATTCCTCCCAATAACCACACACGCTCCAGCTGTTTTGTTCACATTAGTTTTATTGCCTCAGTTTTGATCACAGATCTTCACAAGGAGAGCCCGGGGGTCATCCTCAGGGCTCAGAGTTAATCCTTTGTTTTATGTTTGGCTGGTGACTCGTTAACAGAGAGCCCAGGTTTCACTACAGTAACAGCTACTGGTCTACAGCTACAGATGGAAGACGGCCACAGAGACGTAACAACATGAAGTTCTGTTTGGGCTGGAAACACAAGCGGCGCTCCGGATTACCAACCGTCCATCTTTCTGCCTCCCAGACCGTCTGTGTTGCAATGTGTGGAGAGACGGGAGCTAATAACACGCGTGATCAATGTGTCCTGAAGATTATTGTCTTCACAGCAGAAAGATGCTGGACTGGGATGTTCTGGTTCTGTTTACACTGGACTGATTTACAGCCCAGTTTTAAATTTATCTGTTAAATTAGTTATTTCCTCTTTTAGTTAGACACATACTCTAAGGATCTTAGAAGTGTTTGCCTGCCTTAAAGCAGAGAAACCCATCTTCTATTGATCTGCTGTAGCTGCAGTGCATGGTTCTGACCACTAGTTGGCAGCAAAGCAGCCAGAAATCACCTCTCCACAGATGAAGACAATAATTTGCAACCTTGTCCAACGGTCGCCGGACTTTTTAAAGATTTCTTCTCATTTTCATCTTATTTTAACGACACAAACTTCGAGCTTTGCTACGCTGTGTTTCTAGCCCAAACACGGCTGGTGTCCCAGCTGGAGGAGAGCGCCCCCTGCTGTTCTTACCGCTGCTGATCCGGCCTGATCAGACCAGATACTTTTGGTTTTGTTGGGTTACAAAATATTAACCATTTTCAGACAAAAGCAAAGACAGGGTCATCATCTCCTTCTACGACTTTTTCACCCTTGGCTAGTTTTTCTTTGTTCAGACAGAAAACAAGCCAGAAAATGGTCAGTAAACAAAACATTTCTGATTTCCTGCTCAGAGATCAGCAGGGAAGGTTCTGGAACCCAGACGCTCTCCACCACCAGAACTTGGCAAACTGAAGCTTGTTGACAGAACCTGCTGTTAAAACCTGGAGAGGACGACCGGACCGACACACCCTGCCCAGCCTCAACTGTTCGCCGTCCATCTTCCCCTGATTGAAGGAGAATTTGGACCTGAGCTAAGGTAGCAACACCTGGACAGGTGCTGACCTGCTGTCCTGGATCTGGGCTTCAGATCTGACTGGGTCACATTCCTCGGTCTGGAGATCCAAACGGTTCTTCAGATCATTTGAACTTTGACTCATTTATCCATAAAAACCCACAAAGTGACTCTTTGCATAGCGTGATTGACCGATGTCCCTGTGACATCATCATGTGACCTGTGAGGTGATTGGCTGTTGTAGGAGGCACACTGATGGCTTATTAACATCATCATCATCATCATCATCATCATCATCATCATCATCATCAATCATCATCATCATCATCATCGTCAATCATCATCATCATCATCATCATCTACTTCTGGCATCAAGTTGAATTGGTTTAAATATGTAACACAGAGGAATAAATGTTTCCAGGTAATTAATGTGCCTCTTAAATCTAGACAGAAATCAGGAATAAAAGCCCGTCTGCCTCTAAAAGCTCTTTGTTTCTGCGCCCTCCCAGCCGATGCCGTCCTCTCGCAGGTTTCCATCTTAGATGCTGTCTCCAGATTTAGTTTTTGGCAGAAGACCACACAGACAGACAGACATGAAACAACAGCATTTATAACGTTAATATTCTTCTTTAGTTCGAAATAGCTGCAGATTTAAAGTATTTTCCCCTCCTGTGATCCAGGCTCCACTCCGGACAAATACAGGAAAAATGAAATACATTCTGCTTTAAACATTAAAAGTTTTAAATTTAAAATTATCCCATGGCTGAGCAGCAGGTTAGTCTGATTATTGAAATCAGGACGGTAGAAATAATGATCTACTGATCTTGGTTTTAATTTGATTGGATGCTGAGGCTCTATCTCACTGATAATTAGAAAAATAATACATCAATAAACAAACTAATAAGTTCAACCTTATGCCCAAAAATGAAGGCTAAATGTAACTGGGTTTATTCGTTGTTTATTGGATAAAGATGCCTTTAGATGTTGTGGGTTTGGAGCAGGTTCTCCTGGTAGAACTCCAGTAAAGTGAAGCAGACATGATGGCCTACACATATCTCTGCAGCAGTGGCTCCTGGTGGGAGGACTCCTTTGCTTTCACCAACAAACTTCATCTCCTCAACATTGAGGTTCAGGCAGCCTCTTCAGCTCAGGCCTTTAATCAGGAGGACGGAACGTTTACATGAAACTTTATCAGGAACAAAGAAACGAGGAAAGATCAGGAGAAAACAGCTGCAGGAACCTGAAATTAATCAGATTATAAATGAAGGGTGAGCAGATCATCTGAGAGTTTAACATTAAAAAGTAGAATGGGAGGCAGATCCTTTAGCTATCGGGCTCCTCTCCTGTGGAACCAACTCCCAGTTTTGCTCTGTGAGGCAGACACCCCGTCTACTTAAGCCAACCTGACTGGAAATAATTTAGTGGATTGGAGCGCTAGAAATAAACTGAATTAAAAATCATGATTAGATTTTATTCTAGATTACCAATCTAATCAGATGTATGTTTGTTCAACAGTAGTGTTGTTAGGAAGAGTAGCGAGGTTACGTCTGGAAACTCAAACATGTCAGCAGCTAGTCTTAAAAACAACTTCTGATAATAATAATTTTATGTTGTATTTATCTATAAACTATTTATTTAGTTTGCATGAGTTGGTGGAAGATCAGAGCTGCTACCATGACACAAGCCAATCATTTCCTTGTTTTAGTTTATAGTTTTTATAAAAATAACGATGCAAATACTTATATTTATAATGTTTCTCTTTAATCTTCTGTTTTTACTCAGAGCAACAGAATTTCAGTCAAACCTACATTGTGACGTGCAGCTGAATAACAACAAAGTCTGTCTAAATCTCAGAGGATATAAAAGATTGAAGCTGCGTCTGATTGGAAATCACATCCAACTAGTTTCCTGGTGAATTTTTGTGGCTTTTGGGATGAAGAGCTGGAGATTTTCTGCCCTCTGTTTCTGTTCCTGATCACATTCAGAAGGTTTAATTTACCTGTTTGACTGAAGATTGTTTTATCTTTTGCCACAATGTGAAACTAATCCAACGTAACACAGATTACAGATTTCTGTGAGCCATGGGAACTCTGAGGGGAAAATACAGAAAATCACCTAAAGCGAAAACTCTGAAAGCTCTTTAGCACTTTGAACATCGTAACCTCCCCACAGACGGCCGTAACATCACTGCATCGCAGCAAACCCGCCAGAATAAAAGCACCGGTCTTTACTGCTTGTTCACGTCAGCCGGTCGGACACCTGCTGAAAAGCCTTGCAGCACCAAAAGCGGTTGATGGAGAACTGTGGTAGCTCTAAAGGTCACATGGGTTCCTGTTCAGGCGGCTCATTGGTTGTTGGTGCTGACTGACATCAGCAGTTGCATGAAACAGCTTAGGGGTGTTTTATTTTGAAAGTCTGAATGGGAAGTGAGGTAGGCCGTCAGCGTTGTGTCCGCCAACGACGTGAACAATCAGCTCAACCTCCTGATCATCATTCCAGTCAAACACTGCATCAGGTACGGCTCACACAGATCATCAATATATTTAGATTTCTTACATGTATCAGCAAAATAAAAGCCTCCATAAAATACATTTCTGTTTATTTTACAAAAACTAAAGCAGATTTCTACGACTATTGGCGACATTATTTCACAACAATGTGCAAGTGGTTTTCCCAGGCGGGACGCCGGCCGGCTGGCAGCAGACAGAGTTGTAGACACGCTGACCGCCAACAGGAAGTCCTCAGGGCGCTCAGACTTTGGCCGCACCACCGTTTGGTTCTGAAGTTAAGACAACGACGTAAGGCAACGCTCGGCTGAGTCTCCACGCTCATCGGACTCCAGCTGGTCCTGCCGCAGCTCAACGATCGGACCAAAACCGTCCCGGTTCTGAGGCTGCAGAGCCCGTCTGCCTCAGACCCGAATTACCCGCCGCCGAGTTTCTGGAGTCTGATCAGTGGAGGTTCTGAACAGAACCAAGAAGGTCTTTTGTTCTCAATGGAACATCGAGAAGAGTGAGGTAACGAGTGGAAGTGGAGATAAAACCCAAAGAACCGGAGCAGAACTAACAGAACTGGGACAAAGAGGACCGCAGCGTCCGACCGGATCGCTGGCAACCTGCAGCCCTGTTCAGGTCAGATCTTTTGGCACTCAGGGAGGATAGGCAATACAATGCAGCCCGAAATCTGATCCGATCCGATCCCAGACCAGAACCTCCTCAAAGGGAGGAGAGATGACGAAGCTACAGACCTCAGACCAAACAACGGTTCTGAGAAGATCTGAGAACCTGGATTTCACGTCAGCGACTGGTTTTCATGTCTTCGTTCTCTAAGAAAAGGTTCTGATGGAGCAACAGAACAGAAAGATGCGCGGGTCGGTTCAGGACCAGCGGTCAGGCCTGGTTCTGGTCAGGAATCTGTTCTGGGATCAGGGAGCAGAACATTAAGCGCTGTCTGACAGGCAGATTTCGTCCTGCAGCCAAACATCACAGAACCAGAAAAACGGTTCTGATGTTGGACCCCAGGACCGGACCTGTGATTAACTTTAGGGGGAAGCAGTCGGTGCGTCTGTCTAGAACTCTGTCTGTCCTGCAAACAGCGATGATCCAAACGGTCCGCTGGAGCGTCAGATTCAGGACGTTCCAGCGGACCGTGAGTCCATCATGGCTGCTGATCCGGTTTGTCCTGCCGACCATCCGACCCGAGACCAAACGGAACCTGTCGCTCTCGCAGGAAGACGGGTTTCCAGCCTTAGCCGGGACAAGCAGGAACAAGGGAACTCACACAGCTGCTGGGTTTCATCAGAAGACCCAGGGGATTCTGGGAAAAGGGAGCTTTAAAGCTTTGGCTGGCGACCAATCAGAGTCCAGCTCGTTCATGAAGCCCGGCACAGAGAGCAGGTGGAGGTGCAGGTCGGCCATCTTGCGTCGGGAGGGATGGGCGGGCGGAGTCCGGCCTACATAACGCTCTCGAAGATGATGACCTTGTTGTCGTCAGACCCAGGAGACAGCGAGCTCAGAGACTTGATGTCAGGGGCCATGTACTCCAGCTGGTGGGGCCCCCACACCGGAGTGGTCAGGTGGGCCCAGCGCTGCAACACAGGAAGGTCATGTGATCACCACCATGGCGGCGCCAACGCTTCCCACAGAGCGGAGCGCCATGTGAGGCAAGACGGGAGGCGAGTGGACTCGTTTTTAGTCAAAATGTCTGCCAGACAGACGGAACAGCTGATTAACTTTAATATCTATTTACACAAATGTTATTAAAAAAGTGATTAAAAAGCTTTTAAAGTTTATTTCTGATCAAATTCTAACAGCTTTTTAAAACGTAGCTTCGTTCCGTCTGACTGGACAGTTAACATTGTTGACGCAGATCCAGTAAGGATCCGGTAAGGATCCGTTAAAGATCCGGTAAGGATCTGTTGAGGATCCGGTAAGGATCTGGTGAGGATCCGGTAAGGATCTGTTAAGGATCCGTTAAAGATCCGGCAAGGATCCGGTAAGGATCTGTTAAAGATCCGGTAAGGATCCGGTTCTGGTAAGGATCCGGTTCCGGTAAGGATCCGGTAAAGATCCAGTAAGGATCCGTTAAGGATATGTTTAAGATCCGGTAAGGATCCGGTAAGGATCCTGTAAGGATCCGGTAAAGATCCGGTAAGGATCTGTTAAAGATCCGGTAAGGATCCGGTTCTGGTAAGGATCCGGTTCCGGTAAGGATCCGGTAAAGATCCGGTAAGGATCCGTTAAGGATATGTTAAAGATCCGGTAAGGATCCGGTAAGGATCCTGTAAGGATCCGGTAAAGATCCGGTAAGGATCTGTTAAAGATCCGGTTCCGGTAAGGATCCGGTTCCGGTAAGGATCCGGTAAAGATCCGGAAAGGATCCGTTAAGGATCTGTTAAAGATCCGGTAAGGATCCAGTAAAGATCCGGTAAGGATCTGTTAAGGATCTGGTAAGGATCTGGTAAGGATCCGTTAAGGATCCGGTAAGGATCCGGTACGGCGCATGAAGCGACGGCGGCAGCTGACCTCTCTGAAGGTCCCTTTGGCTCTGAAGAGCTTGTAGAGGAGACTGACGGGAATGCAGAGCATGGAGGACAGAGCCAGGCACCAGCCGATCACCTCGCCCCACCACGGGTACACGTACACGTTGTTGTAGGTCAACGGCTTGTAGTTCACCAGGTGGAACAGGAAGATGCCCTGAGGTGGCAGAGGGTTCAGGTTACTGCTGTTGTTAAGCTGATGACGGACAGGAAGTCAGGGAGTCTCACCAAGCAGACGCACGGCGTTATGAAAGACCAGCACCACTTCATCCAGGGGAACGGCCGGTAACCGATCATTCGAGCCACGTCGTCCATGAACCGGTCAGCACCTGCAGAAACAACAGATGACGGTCAAATAGCTTCAGCTTCCAGCCTTTAGTGACCCTCAGGATGACGGACGTCAAACATGTGGGTTCCTCAAGGCTGCGTTCTCTAGCTAGTCCTCCTGAACACCAGCTGGCACCACAGAGAACTACAGCCTCTCCTGCTACGCACTGATAACACTGATAACACTGATAACACTGTAGCTTATATTTCCATCACCACAGGGACACGTTGTCTAAAATGAGTCGATATAACATCCTCCATCTTAAAGCAGGAAAGACCAAACATGTTAACAGGGTTGGAGATTTTCCATCAGGCTAAAAACGACAAACATGCAGAAACGTCGGTGAGTCGAGGACAGATTTGTGTAAAATCGTCTCTTCTAGTGCAGACGAGTCTCAGCTGTGCTAACACAGAGAGCAACATGGTGACCACACAATATGACCAGGGGGACAAGAACCCACCCAACCGAGCCCAGCCAGAGAGGAACGTTCTGTCCAGAGGTCTCAAAGTCACCATCAGTAGCTTCTGGTACGAGAACTTATCACTGCCACTGAATCAGTGGCAGTGATATATATATATATATATATATATATATATATATATATATATATATTATATATATATATATATATATATATATATATATATATATGTGTGTATATATATATATATAAATAAAAGAAAAATAAAGTTAAAAAAAATAATAATTATAATAATAAATAAATAAATAAATACTAGTCAGTCAGAGGCATCCTCTTTAATTTCTTTACCTTACTATTTTCTGATGTTGTTGTGCTTGCCTGCAATGAGTGGGTGGAATGTGTGTGTGTACTTTTGTGTGTGTGTATTTCTGCATATGATTGGGTATGAGTGGGGGTGGGGGAATTGCCACTGGTGTAGATGTTTAAAAATGGGGACTGGTGTGAAGAGTGAAAGGTGCTTTTATGTTTGTATGGAAGGTTTATGTGTTTTTGTATGTGAATGTGGCCCAGTGTCTCTGAAACTATACACTTCCTTCCATTTTTTTTACAAGAATCATGCTGAGTGATGATAGTGATGACTCCTCAAGTTCTGAAGATTTGAGTGTGATCTGCCATGGTTTAAATGCACAGAAAAACTTTTCCGATAGTATTGATTACAAGTTCCAAAATTATATGAACAGCCTTGATCCTGATATGTACGTTTACCAAAAGGAAGGTGACAATTGTTTATACTACACAGAAAATACTCTTAAAGATACACTCAATCAAAAAATGTCTTTGGTGCACTTTAATAGTAGGAGTCTACACTCAAATTTTGAAAACATTAAAGATTATTTAAATCAATTTGAAACACCATTCAGCATGGTTGCCATCTCAGAGACCTGGTTAAGGGGAGATGAAGAGTTTCAGTTTCACTTAGATGGTTATGAAATGTTTTGTATGAACCGAAAACATAAGAGAGGAGGAGGAGTAGCTTTATATATCGACAAAAATATGAACTGCAGTATTGTGGAAGACATGTCAATGTCAGTTGAGGAACTTTTTGAATGTGTAACAGTAAAAATTTCACATCCAAAAAGTAAAAACCTTATTATAAGCTGTATGTATAGAGTCCCTGGATCTGATATGAAACTATTTACGGAGTGGATGGATAAATTATTTAGCAATAAAGACACAAAAGATCTGATACTTTGCGGTGACTACAATATTAATATTTTAAATCCCACGAAACATGGCCTGACAGATGAATTTATTAACACAATGTTTACTCTGGGTTTGCATCCGCTGATCACCAAACCTACCAGAATTACAACTTATAGTGCAACATTAATCGACAATATTTTTTGTAATATTCTGGGAACCAAAGTAATTGGAGGAATATTAGTTAATGACATTAGCGATCATTTACCAGTCTTTATGGCATATGATATTGAGTATAATAAAAACAAAGAACTGGATTATGTTTCTTATAAAAGAACTGTAACGGAGCAATCTGTAGTTTCTTTAAAAAATGATCTTGCCTGTCACAACTGGGAATCTATTTATGAGGAGACTGATGTAAATGCAGCTTATGACTATTTTCTTAATACATTTCTTTCAATTTACGAAAAAAAACTGTCCCTTTAGAAGTATTAGGATTAAATGTGATACAAAAACACCATGGATGACTAAGGGGCTATTAAATGCATGTAAAAAGAAAAACTATTTATACAAACAGTTCCTGAAAAGAAGAACAATAGAAGCGGACTTTAAATATAAAAGATATAAGAATAAGTTAACATGTATAAAAAGAGAATGTAGGAAACAATATTATTCTGATCAACTAAATAGGAAAAAAAATGATATAAAGGGAATTTGGAATGTTATTAACACTGTCATTGGACGTGGATCTAGTGGACCATATCACCCGGAATATATTGTGGAGAACAATACAGTTATAACAAACAAAGAAGAAATTGCAAATGGGTTTAATGATTTTTTTGTTAATGTAGGACCAGAACTTGCTAGGAAAATTCCAATTGAAGACGATTGGTGCAGTGAATTAATAAATAACAATTTCAATTCAATGTTTTTGGCCCCTACAAATGAACAAGAGGTTTTGAGTGTATTTAAAAAATGTAAAAACAAAAAGTCACGTGACATAGATGACTTAGACATGAGATTGGTTCGAGGGGTGGCGGAAGAAATCATCAAACCATTTACACACATTTGCAATCTATCCTTCCAAAATGGACTCTTTCCCAATAGAATGAAAACTGCTAAAGTAATCCCACTCTTCAAATCTGGAAATAAGAATACTTTCACCAACTTTCGTCCGGTTTCACTCTTGCCACAGTTTTCTAAAATCTTAGAAAAATTATTTGATTGTCGGCTTCGCAGTTTCATAGAACAAAATAAATTGTTAACCGAAAGCCAGTATGGGTTCAGACAAAATAGGTCCACATCACTTGCATTAATTGATTTAATTGAAAGCATTACAGATGGCATTGATAAACGTAAATTTGTTTTGGGAATTTTTATTGATTTACAGAAGGCATTTGACACTATTGATCACAGTTTACTATTAAAAAAGCTGGAAAGGTATGGCATCAGAGGGTTACCTAACAAGTGGTTGCAGAGCTATTTGGAGGATAGAAAGCAAATTTTACAGTTTGGAAAACATAAATCTGGGCTCAGGGGCATAACATGTGGAGTACCGCAGGGCTCCATTTTGGGTCCAACTTTATTTATTATGTATATAAACGATATTAGCAATGTGTCTTCCGTTATGAAGTTTGTACTTTTTGCGGATGATACTAGTATTGTATGCACTGGAGACAACTTGGAGCAACTTTTGGCACAAGCAACAATCGAAATGAACAAGTTAAAGAAATGGTTCAACAACAATAAATTATCACTAAATTTGAAAAAGACTAAACTAATGTTATTTGGCAAACGGAAAACTAATGTACCAATTGAAATTATTATTGATAATGTAAGCATAGAGAGGGTTAAAAAAAATACTTTTTTGGGTGTGATTATAGATGAGACATTGTCCTGGAAAGATCACATTAATTATTTGCGCACAAAAGTTGCAAAATGTGTGGGAGTGATGAACAGAGTACGTCACTTCCTCAGTCAAAATGCATTGTTCCTCTTGTATCATTCACTTGTTATGTCATATCTGAATTATTGTATTGAAGTTTGGGGAAACAACTTTAAGACCAATCTTCAGCCCCTGGTTACACTACAAAAAAGAGCTATTTGAATTGCTCATAAAGTAAATTATTTACATCCCACTAATTTATTGTTTCTAAATTCTTCCAATTTAAAATTGTTTGATCTTGTAAATTTAAGGACTGCGCAAATAATGTTTAGAGCGTCAACTGGCTCTCTTTCAGATAATGTCTTAAAACTTTTTCAGGAGCGGGAGGCACTTAGCACTTATAATCTTAGAGGCGAAAATCGATTATACCAACCAAAAGTAAGAACTACATTGAGATCAATGTGCATCTCAAGTCGTGGTGTCACCCTCTGGAATGGTTTAGCGGAGGAACAAAAGTGTTGTGAAAACATAAATCTTTTTAAAAAAATATTTAAGCGGGATGTCCTGAGAAAATACCTGGAAGAGAGTGAGTGATGTTCTATGAGGGTGTGGTGGTGTAGGGAAGGAGATAGTTGGGCCAGTGTGTTGTCTTGTATGTATGAGTGTGGATGTGTCGTTTGTCTTGTCTTGTCGTTTGCAGGTCTTGGGAGTGTCCCTGGGATGAGCGGGAGGGGATTGGACATGTATAAGCTTTTGCTTCTTCCATCCCCCTTTCAAGCCATGCATCTGTATTGTTTATCATTATATGTATTGTAAAATGTGTGCAGGTTTGAAATAAACTTTTGAATTGAATTGAATCAGCCGTAAGAAATAACCACAGAGGAAGAAGAACGTGGGATAAAGGCCACAGCAGCCAGGCCAGCAGACAAAGGCTCAGAGGTAGTTAGTCTGGCTGATTACCGTGAGTAAATGATGCTTCTACTGATGGACAGCAGCAGCTAAGAGACCCTGAAAAGGGACCAATAACGACTGACCCTCTACTAGAACTGGAAAAACAGAAATCGATCCATCGCTGCCATCAGCTGCACCAGGCGAGGCCATCCAGGCATAAATGGACTTCCAGAAATACACAAAGAAGGGGAGCCTCTCAGACCCAACATCAGGATTAACTCTCCACACCACCAGCAAACCTCCACAGACTTCATTTCTAGAGACCGGCACCAGGAGAACCATCGTCCCCTCTGACGTCTCCTCTCTGCTCACCTGCGTTCATCAGAGGCAGTGAACTCTGGCAGGACTCAGAACACCAAGCAGCACTAAAAGAACCGATTTAACACCAAACAGATGTGTGGCCTGGTGGACCTCTGTCTGTCAACCACATATTCAGAGACAGCATTTACCAACAGAAACATGGTGGTCTGTGGGCTCCTAGTGTTCCCCATTGGAGAGCAGGGCCCTCAGTGCTGACTGGGAACTCCACCAACTCTGGTTTAGACACGTGGATGATCCTACGGTATGGTGGGACTCAGACAGACACTTGGGTTAAAATCCAGACCAAAGACATTGAGGCGTTCAGCAACGTCAGGTTTACCAGAGAGGACGCCAAGAACACCATGTTGGCTACTGAGCGGTACACACTGAGGAAGATCAGAGTCTAAAGACTGAGGTTTACCAGACAGAACCGGGTTCCTCCCAGAGAACATCCAGACCTCAGCTCAGCGGTGTTGTGTCTGCGGTCCAAAGCAGCGAGGACGGCTGAGAGTCCATCAGAGAAACTAAACTATGAACGCCTGGAGCAGCAGGAGGACCAGCAGCCAGACTCAGAGGTCCTCTGGTACCTCCAGGACAAAGGAGACACAGCTGAGGACAATGAGGTCCAGATGTTGGACAGGGAGGACAGATGTTAGGAAGAAGCCATCTTGGTCCAAAGAGCAAAGCCATCAGTGAACAGAGGAGGAGGATGGAGCTTCAGCTCCTCAGCGTTTACAGCTCGGTTCTCCATCACGTTCCAGAGAGATTACATCAGCATCTCATCATGGTTCAGGAGACCAAGTCCTCCTCTCACACCAAGCAGCAGCTTCTAACCACCAGGACAGAGATGGTGGCTCACTGGTTCTGACCTGGACTGGTTCTGGGAGGATGGACCTCCATGTGCTTAGAAACAGCAGCGCTCCACCTGCAGGTAGATCAGAGACACCTGGACAGGTGAGGAAACGTCTTCAGGAGAACTGAGAGAAGGTCCTGCTGCCTCTGATTTAAGCCTGATTGCTGATGACCCGGATCACTGAGGATCTGCTCAGTCAGTCCGTTGTGTTAGAATTTATAGAAAGTTCATCATAGAAAAAATCTGAATTAATTATTGACTAAAATAAACTTTAACAAAACTTTCTAATATAAACTGAAAGGTCTGAACTTTGACTTTTCCCTGGAGTTCAAATCTGATCTGATCCTATTTTAGGATCGGCTCCACCCTGCAGCGTAACACCACAGTGTGTTACTGTGTGTTACTGTGTGTTATTGTGTGTTACTGTGTGTGTTACTGTGTGTTACTGTGTGTTACTGTGTGTTATTGTGTGTGTTACTGTGTGTGTTACTGTGTGTTAATGTGTTACTGTGTGTTACTGTGTGTGTTACTGTGTGTTAATGTGTTACTGTGTGTTACTGTGTGTGTTACTGTGTTTTAGTGTGTGTTACTGTGTGTTACTGTGTGTTACTGTGTGTTACTGTGTGTGTTACTGTGTGTTACTGTGTGTTACTGTGTGTTACTGTGTGTGTTACTGTGTTTTAGTGTGTGTTACTGTGTGTTACTGTGTGTTACTGTGTGTTACTGTGTTACTGTGTGTTACTGTGTGTTATTGTGTGTGTTACTGTGTGTTACTGTGTGTGTTACTGTGTGTTACTGTGTGTTATTGTGTGTGTTACTGTGTGTTACTGTGTGTTACTGTGTGTTACTGTGTGTGTTACTGTGTGTTAATGTGTTACTGTGTGTTACTGTGTGTTACTGTGTGTGTTACTGTGTTTTACTGTGTGTTACTGTGTGTTACTGTGTGTTACTGTGTGTTACTGTGTGTGTTACTGTGTTTTAGTGTGTGTTACTGTGTGTTACTGTGTGTTACTGTGTGTTACTGTGTTACTGTGTGTTACTGTGTGTTATTGTGTGTGTTACTGTGTGTTACTGTGTGTGTTACTGTGTGTTACTGTGTGTTACTGTGTGTTACTGTGTTACTGTGTGTTACTGTGTGTTATTGTGTGTGTTACTGTGTGTTACTGTGTGTGTTACTGTGTTTTAGTGTGTGTTACTGTGTGTTACTGTGTGTTACTGTGTTACTGTGTTACTGTGTGTTACTGTGTGTTACTGTGTGTTACTGTGTTATTGTGTGTGTTACTGTGTGTGTTATTGTGTGTTACTGTGTGTTACTGTGTTATTGTGTGTGTTACTGTGTTACTGTGTGTTACTGTGTGTGTTACTGTGTGTTACTGTGTGTTACTGTGTTATTGTGTGTGTTACTGTGTGTGTTACTGTGTTACTGTGTGTGTTATTGTGTTACTGTGTGTGTTATTGTGTGTTACTGTGTGTTACTGTGTTATTGTGTGTTATTGTGTTATTGTGTGTGTTACTGTGTTATTGTGTGTTATTGTGTTATTGTGTGTGTTACTGTGTTATTGTGTGTTATTGTGTTATTGTGTGTGTTATTGTGTGTTACTGTGTGTGTGAGAACATAGTTTCTGTATTTTACCACCAAACTGAGGACTTTGATGTAAAGTGAGGAGCTTTTCTCTTAGCCAGTGTATGTGTGTGTGTGTGTGTGTGTGTGTGGGGGGGGGGGGGTATCTACTGGTGAAGCTCACAGTCGGCCCACAGAGCGGCTGGAAGTGAATGGAAGTGACGGCGCGGTCCTCTGTGAGTATTTAAAGCGAGAGTCTCACCATAGACCCAGGAGACCACGATACATTCCCAGAAGGTCTGCCACAGCAGCGTCATCCCGCTGGCTGAGTAGTAGTCGAACAACTGGAAGACGTACATTCCTCCCTGCAGACAAACATCTCATCAGGACAAACATGAAGCCAGTGCTGCAGCGGGTTGTAAATAAAGTTTTCCTGCTGACCTGCGTCACCATGGAGAGGTCGATGATGAAGCACAGTAAACAGCAGATCGCCACAGCAATCTCTCGCTTGTAGCGGTGGTAATATTTTCCAGGAAACAGATCCAGAATCCCGGTGACGAAGCCCTCCACCCCGACAAACTGCAGACACACACAACACCGTGGCTGTTAGAGTCCGGAGATCCCAGCCTCCCTGAAGGCATCATCTGATTCTGTCCTTCATCTTCATCACCGTCTGACGATGACCCAACCTCCCCAGAGCAGTAAGGCGGAGAGAAAATCACAAAGAGCTTTACAAACACATGACAACGTAAATTAAACAATTAGCAGAAAGCCTGTGTAGAAATGTTTTATCTGCGTTATGAAACCATGGCTGGAGTCAGCAGCATTAAGCGATGCGAATAACGATGAAAGTTATTGCATAACAACTTTTTCAAGAAGCTGGAACACAAACAGGATTTTGGATATTGGCCTACAGCGGCTGGTGGCGAGGGATCGAGATGTTCTTTGAAATAAGACGGACTGCTAACTGAGAGGCTCTTTAACAGAGGCCCAGTGGAACCAGACACCTTAATAAATAAAGTGGAGGGAGGACATGCAGAGGCCTGGAGCTGGTTTCATATGACCAAACATAACGACGTCCTGCTAAAGTTAAAAGGACAGCACTTGTTCTATATTCCTGAGCAAGGCAGGAGGAGAATGCTCAGCCTTAAACCAGCAACCTTTTTAAAAAGAAGGTCAGCAGCTTCAGTATTGACTAGAACCTGAAGAACATCAGGAGCCACAATATGATTAATAGCATCTGACAGGATTTAGAGTTTCTACTTTTAGAAGCTAGCAGGTTTGCAAGATGCTCAGTCTGAGTCGTTTTAATACGACATTTAAGACACAGAACTTTGAGTCGTCCTGCTACTGAAAAGTGTTTTATAGATAAACTTATATAAAGATAAACCAAGCTTGACTTAAGACAAAACTTTCACAGGAAGTTTGATCACTTCCAGTTTGGATGCTTTCCACAGGCATTTGATTTTTTTATAGTTTTAGTTGTCTGTAATGTTTTTCTGCTCATGTTCAGCACTTTGTTTTGTCACTGAAAAGTGTTCTAGAAATAAATGTGCCTTACCTTCAGTTAAAGGAGGTCCTGCCACTAAAATAGATTTATCATGACTGTCAACAGTTTTAACAAGTGTAGACACGTCCCCTTCATCAATATTTAACTCAAACAGAGCAGAGAGGCTTTCAGGGATACCTTCATTTATAAAGCAGCTATGGTCACTGACATCTGTAATACTAAATACCATTAATGTCTAACTGATTGGAGAAAACCAGGGCTAACGAGTCCTTTACCTGTGGGCCAGTGACATGCTGTTTAAAACCAAATCAGCTGCTGCTTTACATGATGCATCATCAACACGAAGATTAAAATCGCCCCAAATTAAAACTTTCTCCACTAAAATAACGCATGAGAGAAATTAATTAATCAGACCCTTCACCCTGATTTCTGCACTCATGAAATCATTTTCTGCTGCTGGAGGACATCAGGGTCTATTTCTCTCTCTCTGCTGAGTTCTCCTACTGCTCTCCAATCTGCATTGTTTGTTGTTATTTCAGCTTTTAACTTTTGGTTCTCTGTAATTTCTCTCTTCATAGAAGGTACACCTGGTCTGGCAACCTTCTGACCAACCTGGAGGATTTGATAGAGTCTGACTTTGGAAAGAGATGATGTGATGTTAATTGGCGCTACAGAAATAAAGTTTAATTGAATTGAAAATTGAACTGAGCCTCTTAAGAGCAGCAAACATCTCTGCAGACCCCACGCTTCCTGGAAACAACCCGTTTAGTCCTTTACCTCCAGGTGGCGCTACAGAGCGCTGTTTGAAGTCAGTCAGAGGATCCAGATCCAGACCAGCTGACTGGTACCGATCCAACCAGGGCTTCCGCTTTTAATGTATATATTCATATTTAGAAGATAATTCTTTCTATTTATCTTTCTTGTGTATTGCAAAGCCAGAAGTGGAAGCAGCTGGTAAACATACTGGGAGGACCAGCTCTGTCCATATATGGACATTTATTTCCTGATCACTGTATAGAACGTTTCCCTGTGTTGGAAATGTCCAGTCTGTATATTTCCTGTATATTTTTACCTTTGTGTGGCTCTGCATGCTTCACTGAGGCTCAATAAAGGTTATTTCTATGCTGTTCTATTCTAGTTCATTGTTTTATTTTCAGTATTTATGAGTCGGGATGAGAGGCTAACTTTCATTCTAATAGGCTAATAGGTCAGGTTTACATATTCAGTCACGTGCTCGTTAAATTACAAAACACTGAAGAATCCGTGAAACCAAAGCAAAACTAGTTGCAGACGTTGCAGACGTTGCAGATGTTGCAGACGTGGTTTTAGGACGCTGGTCACCTGACTGTCGAGTCCCAGCAGCAGCAGCATGAAGAAGAAGAGCGCCGCCCACAGAGGAGCCACGGGCATCAGGCTGACAGCCTTTGGGTAGGCGATGAAGGCCAGACCCGGACCTGAAACACACAGCGCACACACTCAGACTCCTGCAGCAGCTTCATTAGCTTCAGTTCAACATAAAGCTTCATAAAGCTGCTCTAGAACCTCACGGTTTCTGCTGAGATTCTCATCCAGAGATGTTAGAGTGAAGGTTTACTGAGAAATGAGGCGCAGGTCAACAAACCCCAACACGTTAATATTTGAAACTATTAGCTTTTGTTCTGCTTGCAGCTGCTTTAAATCATTTAAGACGACGAGGTGATGGCTGGTTTCCTCCAGTCCCACAGAGAAGTGACTGAATGCAGCAGCCATGCAGCCATGTGAGCAGATCTGCAGCCATCTGTGGACGGACTAAATATAACCGTCAGTTGGTGACGTGCCGTCATGTGCTGCAGAGCCGCTCTTACACGTACAGTTGGCAGATAAACACCCCACACCGGTTCATTCAGGGCTTCGTCTGAGGCCAGCGCTGCATCAGAGGCTGGGCCGGGAACACGGTGCCGTTTGGACCTCAGAGCTCAGAACCACCTTTTAAATGGACTTTACTCCACCCAATTTATCCTTTCCCAGTTTTTCCACAATCACAGTCTAAGCTGGACAATTTCTTCAGATTTGCCCCACAATGTTCAGCTTAGAGGGTGATGGTGGTTCTGATCCAGTGAAACATTCAGAACCTTCTCCATCCAGTAGCAGGTAGTCCAAAGCAGTCTTTAGCCAAAGCAGCGGTCACCATGATGCTGTCAGTGAGGAGGGAGGTAGGAAAATTAGCACGTATGCTACGTCCCGCGGCTAGTTTAGCCTAGGAACCCCGCTGGGTCCCTTTTCCTTCCCACAATCCTTTGCATGACATGACGTATCAGCCCAGCTCACATAAACCAACTAAAACCTCCGTAGAGCAGAGAGCGTCTCTGTGTAGCTCATGTCCAGAAGGCTGTAGGATCTGAGATCAGGAGGTAGGAGATAGGAACAGGAGCTAGGAGACAGGAGCTAGGAACAGGAGATAGGAGCTAGGAGCAGGAGATAGGAGCTAGGAGACAGAAGCTAGGAACAGGAGCTAGGAGATAGGAGCTAGGAGACAGAAGCTAGGAACAGGAGCTAGGAGATAGGAGCTAGGAACAGGAGCTAGGAGTTAGGAGCAGGAGATAGGAGCTAGGAGACAGGAGCTAGGAACAGGAGATAGGAACAGGAGATAGGAGCTAGGAGCAGGAGATAGGAGCTAGGAGACAGGAGCTATGAGCAGGAGATAGGAGCTAGGAGACAGGAGCTAGGAGCAGGAGATAGGAGCTAGGAGATAGGAGCTAGGAGACAGGAGCTAGGAGCTAGGAGACAGGAGCTAGGAACAGGAGCTAGGAGATAGGAGCTAGGAACAGGAGCTAGGAGTTAGGAGCAGGAGATAGGAGCTAGGAGACAGGAGCTAGGAACAGGAGATAGGAGCTAGGAGACAGGAGCTAGGAGCAGGAGATAGGAGCTAGGAGACAGGAGCTAGGAGCAGGAGATAGGAGCTAGGAGACAGGAGCTAGGAACAGGAGATAGGAGCAGGAGATAGGAGCTAGGAGACAGGAGCTAGGAGCAGGAGATAGGAGCTAGGAGACAGGAGCTAGGAACAGGAGATAGGAGCAGGAGATAGGAGCTAGGAGACAGGAGCTAGGAACAGGAGCTAGGAGATAGGAGCTAGGAACAGGAGCTAGGAGTTAGGAGCAGGAGATAGGAGCTAGGAACAGGAGATAGGAGCTAGGAGCAGGAGATAGGAGCTAGGAGACAGGAGCTAGGAACAAGAGATAGGAGCTAGGAGCAGGATATAGAAGCTAGGAACAGGAGCTAGGAGCTAGGAGCTAGGAACAGGAGCTAGGAGTTAGGAGCAGGAGATAAGAGCTAGGAACAGGAGCTAGGAGCTAGGAGATAAGAGCTAGGAACAGGAGCTAGGAGCTAGGAGATAGGAGCTAGGAACAGGAGCTAGGAGCGAGAGCTAGAAGGTAGGAGACAGGAGACATGAGATAGGAACTAGGAGCAGGAGCTAGGAGGTAGGAACTAGGAGCTAGGAGGTAGGAGCTGTTATTAAGGGTATTCTGATGGAGCCAACATGTGTCCCACTGCTAGAGGACTTCCTGTTTTCTGTCCAATCAGAGCCCAGAGATCAGAGAGACACGCCCACTCTGTCATTCACTCCTAGGAGGTTCTGGACAATCTGGACCTCAAGGTTCTGTTTGTCCTGGCGTGTCTAGAAGAACCCCTGCCTGGTGAGAAAAGTGCTGCCGTGGACTCTCATTTCCCGGCTTGCTAGAAAAGGGGGGAATCGCCATAGCAACCAGTGATTACGCAACACTCCATGCTGTAGGTCCTGACAGGAGGAAGCTGGAGACATTCTGACCTTCTGCTGCGTGGAGCTCTGAGTGGGTACCTGATTCAGCGACCTGTGAGATGTCAACGCCCTGCTCAGCTGCCATGAAGCCCAGGATGGAGAAGACCACGAAACCAGCAAAGAAGCTGGTGCCGCTGTTGATGAGCGCCAGGACGAAGGCGTCCCTGCAGGAAAGGAGACGGCCGTCAGACGCCTGAGGGCTGTGACACTGCAGGCACTGACTGAAGGTGTGACTGAGTCGCTATCTGAGGCCTCCTGCTCACAAAGCCTCAGTCAGCAGAGGAGCAGCGACACGTGTCAGAACTTCTCCTACTTGTAGCAGTCGTTGTTGAAGCGGTTGTAGCTTCCCAAAGCGGTCAGCGCTCCCAGCCCAATGGCGTAGGAAAAGAAGATCTGCGTGCCGGCGTCTATCCATACCTGCACAGTCACAAGTCACAGGTGAGAGGTCTGAAGCCGCACATGGAGCTACAAGCAGATTTGATTTGTTTTAAATCAGCCAACCAGACGGCTGCAATTTTAAACCTTCCCTCTGAATTTAGCTTCAGAGGTTATTCAAGATTTCTTTGTTAAAAAATATAAAAAGTTTTCCAAGAGTTTTTCTTTCTGCAGCTTTAAATTATTTTGGAAATCGTTAAAAGCAGATTTTGCTTTTAAGACTAATCTTAAAACTTTCCTTTGTGACAAAGCTTCTAGTCAGAGTGGCTCATGTTACCCTGAGCTATCTCTATAGTTATGCTGCTATAGGCTTAGGCTGCTGGAGGACATCAGGGTCTATTTCTCTCACTCTGCTGAGTTCTCCTACTGCTCTCCAATCTGCATTGTTTGTTATTATTTCAGGTTTTAACTTTTTGTTCTCAGTCAGTTTCTCTTCATAGAAGGTACACCTGGTCTGGTGTTCTGTTAGCTGTGACATCATCAGGGGAGGCAGATCATCCTCTATCACCATCTACCATAGAAAGTACTCCTGGGTCAATGTGAGCTTCTGTGCTTTCTGTGTCTCTGCTCTGTCTTCTCTAACATAGAAAGTACTCCTGGGTCAATGTGAGCTTCTGTGCTTTCTGTGTCTCTGCTCTGTCTTCTCTAACATAGAAAGTACTCCTGGGTCAATGTGAGCTTCTGTGCTTTCTGTGTCTCTGCTCTGTCTTCTCTAACATAGAAAGTACTCCTGGGTCAATGTGAGCTTCTGTGCTTTCTGTGTCTCTGCTCTGTCTTCTCTAACATAGAAAGTACTCCTGGGTCAATGTGAGCTTCTGTGCTTTCTGTGTCTCTGCTTTGTCTTCTCTACCATAGAAAGTACTCCTGGGTCAATGTGAGCTTCTGTGCTTTCTGTGTCTCTGCTCTGTCTTCTCTAACATAGAAAGTACTCCTGGGTCAATGTGAGCTTCTGAGCTTTCTGTGTCTCTGCTCTGTCTTCTCTAAGCCCCAGTGGGTGGAGGCAGATGAGCGTTCACACTGAGCCTGGTTCTGGTTCTGCTGGAGGTTCTCCTCCCTGTTAAAGGGGAGTTTTCCTCTCCACTGTCGCTTCATGCATGCTCAGTATGAGGGATTGCTGCAAAGCCATCAACAATGCAGACGACTGTCCACTGTGGCTCTACGCTCTTTCAGGAGGAGTGAATGCTGCTTGGAGAGACTTGATGCAACCTGCTGGGTTTCCTTAGAGAGGAAACTTTCTCACCAACCTGGAGGATCTGATGGAGGCTGACTTTAGAAAGAGACTTGATGATGACATGTGTTGCTAATTAGTGTTATAGAAATAAAATTTAATTGAATTGAATTATAAAAAGTGACAAGAAAGTAAGAATCCTAAATAAGAGAAAGTTGAGTTGAAGGTTTTCAGTAATCCATTAAAAAGGAAAATCCAGAGTGAGACATCCTGGATAAAAGCAGAACTTTTTATCTTTCAAACCTTTTCATGAGCATCTGTTCTTTTAAAGGTACAGTGTGTTTTTTTATCTCCATAACAGCAGATTTATTTCCCCTCAAACTAAAACGTTTCTCCAAAAGATGAAGACAGACTGTTAGTTCAGGTAAATGAGGCCTGCTGTTCCTGACAGTCAGCATTCAGGGCACAGCTGCCCCACCCACCTGCGCCTCCTCCAGCTTGGACCAGTCCGGTTTGATGTAGTACATGATGCCGTCGTACGCTCCGGGCAGAGTGACTCCTCGCACCAGCAGGATGATGAGAACCACGTAGGGGAACGTTGCTGTGAAGTAAACGATCTGAAACAGACGGAACCAGAACCGCTGATTATTCCCTGAGCTGAATCCTGCAGGAACGTTTCAACCTCCTGCTGCTGATCCACAGAAACTCTGACAGAGCAAGACCTCCTGTTCATGATATTAATGCAGCATCTCTGCTTGACACTAACAGTGGGTCCTTCATCCATCCATCCATCCATCCTTCATCCATCCATCCATCCATCATCCATCCATCCTTCATCCATCCATCCATCCATCCATCCATCCATCCATCCATCATCCATCCATCCTTCATCCATCCATCCATCCATCCATCCATCCATCATTCATCCATCCATCCATCATCCATCATTCATCCATCCATCCATCCATCATCCATCCATCCTTCATCCATCCATCAATCCATCCATTCCACCCATCCATCCATCCTTCATCCACCCATCCATCCATCCATCCATCCATTCATCCATCCATCCATCCTTCATCCATCCATCCATCCATCCATCCATCCTTCATCCACCCATCCATCTATCCATCCATTCATCCATCCATCCATCCATCCTTCATCCATCCATCCATCCATCCATCCATCCATCCTTCATCCACACATCCATCTATCCATCCATCATCCATCCATCCATCCTTCATCCATCCATCCATCCATCCATCCATCCATCCATCCATCCTCATTTCAAACTGCCTTCCTCAGAAATCCTAAGTTTTGTCCCTTGTTCCATTCCCCGGCTGTAGAACCGAGTCTCTGCATGGAGCTACATTGTCCTCCTCACTACTGATGCTGCTTTGGTCCATCTGTTGATCTCCTGCTGGGTTCCTCCCACACAGTCCTGAACTCAGAGAATCCTTCAGCTCCTTCACTTGAGACACCAACCCATCCCAGCCAGAAGGTGGAGCACCAAACCGTTCCAGCTGACGTACCTGGCCTCAGACCTGGAGCTACTTCACATAAACTGGTCAGGTTCCTGAAGGTTCAACAAGGGCAGCGAGTCCATCAACAGCAAAAACCAAGGAGGTTTGATGCCTTCCAGATTCTACTCCTTCCACGCTGAGACTCAAACGGCTAATGTACCCACCGCAGGGACTCCAAGTCAGCAAAACACTTTAAGGGATTAAGTGAGGATCTATCTGAGCTTCACACCATCAGAGAGGAAAGTTCCCTTTGCTGTGATGTTGTTCTGGACTGTAACGGAATCTGGTTACATGAGGGGGGGGGGGGGGGGGATGATGGAGAGGTTCAGCAGCTCCTGCTGTTCTTTGACCTAAACACACAATGAGGACGAGATCTCAGCGTGGGAGCTGAACCATACGAGAGGATCAGGTGAAGGAAAACAATCCAGACATGAAGCTGATCTGAGCGCTGAACCGGGGAGCTCACACAATCACCCCCCCCCACAGACACAGAGACGTGCTTCACAGTTACACAACGACATTTAACAAGCTTCATGATCATGTGCATCAGAACCCGGACTTAATTGGCTTTGCAATAATTAAGGAGGTAAAACTATTGTCATACTGTAATTAATCACATTTTTAGCTCCAGCATCAATAATGGTATTTCGTATGAAATCTTAGGTTTGTGACAACCGTAAACGAGGCTGATGGCATAATTAAGACTGGAAGCACGGTGGAGGAAGCATCATGTTGTCTTAGATGTTCACGACTTTATCAAAACGTCTGCAGTATTGTTTAAAGTGTAAATTTCTCCAGCTGTCTGGAGCTGGAACGACGGTGGCGTCAGAGGGGATCAACCAATCAGAGCCAGGCATTCCTCCTGGCTCTGATTGGTTGTTCCTGACCGGGAGCGGTGGATTCCTGCAGATAGCAGCAGGACCACTGGGTGGCGCCAGAGGAGCTGAATTTACATCTTATTTTATAGTCAGGACGTAGTGACAGTTTTAAAAAAGTTACGTACTGCAGCTTTAACGTCATCTATGGTCCAAACTTTGTTCTTGATCCTGTTTTAAGTAGAACACAGCAGAGGTTCTGCAGATGAGCTGCTGTGATGAAATGTCTGTGACTAAAGGTTCTGGACCGGCTCAGTATGACCCAGTGGGCCGATCCGTCTGCTGCAGCAGCTGGACGACCGTGTCTTCATGCTGAATGTTCAGGGTTAACAAAGTGCTGCATAATTAACAATAATAATAATTTATAGTTTATTACATGCTGCCATCAGTAGAGACGGCCTCCCGGCTGCGCTGCTGCAGGTGGAGCAGGTGGAGCAGGTGGAGGATCCAGGCCGCGCTGCAGCACATGCAGCCATCTCAGTCACGTCCCACTGCAGACAAGCTGCCGTCCAATCACAGCCCGCCACCTCACAGGCCCATAATGCCCCCCCCCCCCCACAATGCCGTCACAGACACTGTGCACCATCATGTGACTGCATTGTGATGATGCACCAAATCGCTCCATCAGAGCAGCCAGCGGAGCCTTTAAAGGAGCAGTGCGTCTTTTTTCTGCATCAGGATGAATCCAGAGAAGCTTTGGGTTGAGATGTCAGAAAAATCTAAGTTTTTACAAACGTAAAGCTCAGAACTCTGTTTAATGAGGGATAATTCAGTTTCTTCTCCTGTTCTCCATCAGGAGACCCAATCAGCCGTTTTCTGAGAGACGCTGCAGCTTTCAGAAAAAAATGCTGTTTAATTATTATAAACCACCAGATCTTAATGTTTTAATATAAAACATTTTTACTGTTACCATGTTCTGTTTACCCATACATTTAAACACACATCAATTATTCTAAATCTTTAATGTTTTAAACCTAAAATGTTTTAAACCGGCTGAGGCCTCGGCTCATATTCGCTTCAGCTAAACAGATAAAACATCCCAAATGAAACCGTTTGACCGTCAGAAGGTTTAATTTTTTAAAGTTTACTCCTAACCAGGCCAGGTGAAGCTGACACTGCAGAGTTAACAGAAAGCGGTACCTTCCCGGTGGACTTGACTCCTTTCCAGACGCAGAAGTAAACCAGAACCCAGACGGCTATGAGACACAGGATCAGCTCCCAGTTCATCTGTCCCGGTTCCTCCAGACCAGACGAGATGTTCAGCACTTTGTTCCTGAGCAGGGAGGGAACAGAACCGAGCTGTTGGTCCCGCACAGAACACCGAGCCGGCCCACCCAGAGGCAGAACTCACTCCCAGAACTCGATGATGGGCGAGCGGGCGTCCGACAGGTCGGCGCAGGTCAGGTTGCCGCTGCCCACGGTGGCGTTGGCCAGGCTGGCGTTCCTGCAGTCCTGGTGGTGGAAGATCTCCAGGCAGTTGGGCGTGTTCCACTCGTTCTCACAGGTGGACCAGGGAAGGGTGGCGCTGAAGGACTTGATCAGGTAGTAGAAGCCCCAGGCCAGGACCATGATGTAGTAGGTGTTACAGAAGAACACGATGACCATGGAGGCGTAGCCCAGACCTGCAGAGAGCACAGCCCGGTTCTGCAGCCATCAGAACCTGCTTCAGAACCGCTGGACAATAACCTTTAAGCAGGAATCAAACTTTACATTTCTGCATCAGAATTATTGCTCTGATCAAATCTTCTGAGCTTAAAAGTTGGGTTTTCATTCACTGTTGGCAGAAAATCCTCAATTAAATAAATAAATGAACCTTTTAATACTGAATTTATGGAATATAGCTGGATATCAACATGATGGGATAACTGGATCTCATTTTGGCCATTAATGGATCAGAAATCATCGGAGGCATAAAATGCTGGAGGCTGAACTGGGATCAGTTTCCCAGAATAAAGAGCAGCAGAACAAAGAAGGCTCAAAGGTGAAGATAATAAACTTTTCACTGGATGTGAGTTTAATGTTTGACTTCATTAAGGGAAACAAACTTCACTCGTTAACGTTTGAACGCTTGTAAAAACCGCATTGTCATGGCGACAGTTATTCAGCCCCATTTCTTGGGAACTCACAACTACTTTAACCCTAAACCTAACTATCTTTTTAACCAGGCGTACTCTATAACTTTAAATTTACTTTGATTGTAAGGATCCCATCCTTTCTCCACTCTTTTTCATTTTTGCCTATAAATAAAATGCATTTTTATTACAGTAATAAACTGAAGCTCCTCAGTTCATCATTTAAGTCGTTTTTATGCAGCTTAATTACAAAAACATATTTTAGCTCCTCCTAAAAAATAGGGAAAATTTGCTGCATTTGTTTATGGAGAATTTCAAAAAGTAAGAGAAGATAAATAAGCTGCCATGCAGGGTTGAAGCTCATTTCTCTTTATAGGCGTCCAAGGCACTGGAAAATAATCTTTTAGTAAATGTTCTACTTGTGGACCAAGTTTCCAGAATCCTTTTGTTGGATCCAAAATCCCATTTTCAGTTTGTCAAACTGAGTTTTTTTTTTTTTAGATAGTTCATAAATTGGTTTCCAGCTAGACCTGAAAAGAATCTGTAATTTAACTAAACGATGAATCCGCTCCATGTAGATGAAACACGCTGAACAAAGACCTCCAGAAGGTCTGGACGTCTTTAACAGATCCCAGGAGTCTGGATGAGTGGAAGGAGTGCAGGGAGGAGAGAGGGGGGGGGGGGGGGCAGATTGTTATGTTCTGCTCAGATTGCTGATTTGATCTGTTGTGTTTGAGCGTTCTGGTGACGGTCGGAGCCGTTCCCTGGGTCTGGGTCAGCTTCCTCAGAGGTCAGACCAAGGTCAGCGCAGTAAACTGAGTTATCAGCGCCGCTGTGAACGTCCTGCAGCCTCCTGGACCGATCCACAGGATTGCATAAAGCTGATAAAGGGAGGATGTGTGCTGGTATCTTTGGTATCTCTGCAGACGTCTGCAGGCACGTACACATCAGATATGATCACCTGCACAGAAACCTTCACAGGCGCACGTTTCAGCTCAAACTCACACCAAGGTGTTATCAGTTCAGGACGACTTAAAGCTCACCTGAGAAAATAAAATCATTTCCGTGTCCATTAGGAGAATCTTTAAGGAGCCGTTTAGACGGTGGCATGAAGTCAGCTGAGAACCCAAAGCTCTTTGCCCTGCTTAGTTAACTTTAAGATTTTATTGTTAGTTTTTAAATCGCAAACACCTCCAGGTGATCCAGGTGATCCAGGTGCTACAGACTCACTTCTATCCATAAACCCCTGTTATTATCTCCAGCTGTCACTTTCTACATGTCGTATTAATTAATCCTGTATATTCTTCAGTGATGGTATCAGACGTTGGTTCTTTGTTCCTTTAATACTTTATCAGCTGGTTCTGCTGTTCTTTATATCTCTCTCTGCAGGTGTAGAAGCAGACTCAGAGGATGTTATATCACTCTCTCCCTTTCCTCTACTCTTTCTCCTTTTCTCTCTTTCATCATTTTGTCTCATCCTTCTCTCTTCCTTTCTTTCTCTTCTACCTTTCCATTTCAGAGTCCATTGAACTTGAAATAGTCCCAGAACAATAAAGTGTTTTTTATATATATCAAATGGAGCAAAAGCAGTAATGCTCCACTTATGAAAGTAAAATCTGTTGGGCTCTCGTTGGCAATAAGACAATAATTGTTAACACTATGCAGTCAGACAGGACATGTTAAATAAAACGTTAGCGTCTCGGTGAGCGGCACCTTTGAACAGCGGAGCGATGTTCCACACGTTGATGCTGCCAGCCTTCATGAACTGGCCGAGCGCGATCTCCAGGAAGAAGATGGGGATTCCTCCAACAAACACGATCAGCATGTACGGGATCAGGAACACGCCTGCAGGAGACAACCAGTGGAGCATTATGATGCATTCAGGGACAATCTGGAATCTGACGACTGGAGGCTAAAAAACACGTCAGCCAGAGTCCGACACTTCGTTTCCATTTCAAAGGACGGCTAAAAGAGATAATGAGTCTTTATTGACTTTATTTCATTTAAATATAAAACGAGAACAAATACATCAGTCCTGTGTGTAGAACTGGTTTCATGCATTAGTAGAAAATATGTTCTGTTTTGTTTAAGACTAATGGTATATAGTACAGAAAGCCTGAAGGACTTTTTCTGCTCATAGTCCACTTCTTGACTCTGATCAGTCAATTAAGTTTCCATTTCTGTAGGTAAATCCATGGAGAACCCAAAGGGAAAAACAGAAAGAAACTGGATTATAACCCAGATAAGTGGATTCCCAAAGAAAAACTATCAAAAAACTTGGTATACAGATAAAATCAAGCTTAGTTCATGGAAAATATTTTCAGTTATCTGAAAACTTTCTCCAAGAAAAAGTTTTTTTTCCAGAAGTTTTAGTGGATTTTTTTCTTGTTTTTACATATGACTGCCATCTAGAACCATCTGCAGTCATTTATGTCTGTCGCTGTGTGTTTGCAGGTTAACGAGGCGGCCATTTTATCAGCTACGGCTGTTCTTCAGCTTATTAACACGGGCAGTGAATCAGCCAATCACAGGGCAGCATTTACTCATCTAGACGTGGGCAGGAGGACTTGCTGGAGTTCACAGTGAGCATGAAAGATGAAAGAGGGAAAGTTCTAACGATGCCTGGATGCTGCTCTGAGCATTTCATGATCTGCTGGGATTTTAACTCGCAACCATCTCTCAGGTTTACGGGAAATGCTCTGAAACAGAGAAATCTCCAGCAGCTGACTTGAGGTCAGAGGAAAACGGGCCGAGTGGTTCTGGATGCTGGAAAGGCAGCAGTAGTTCTGCTAAGCGCTGGTTCCAGCCCAGGTCTGCAGAACATCATCTCTGAAGGAACATGTGGAACCTCGCAGCAGCGGCAGGAGGCCACACCAGGTACCGCTCACAGTTCACACAGACTCCCCAGACCTGGACCAGAACTGGACCAGAACAGGACCAGACCTGGATCAGAAATGGACCAGAACTGGACCAGAACTGGACCAGAACAGGACCAGAGCTGGACCAGAACAGGATCAGAACTGGACCAGAACTGGACCAGAACAGGACCAGAACAAGACCAGAACTGGACCAGAACAGGACCAGAGCTGGATCAGAACTGGACCAGAACTGGACCAGAACTGGACCAGAACAGGACCAGAACTGGACCAGAGCTGGACCAGAGCTGGACCAGAACAGGCCCAGAACTGGACCAGAACTGGACCAGAACTGGACCAGAGCTGGATCAGAACTGGACCAGAACTGGACCAGAACAGGACCAGAACTGGACCAGAACAGGCCGGTCCAGTGAGTCTGGATCTCAGCTGCAACACCAGCAGGGTCGGGTCAGAACTTGGTGGAGGATCCTGCCTGGGACCACCGGTTCAGGTGGAGGTGGAGGTGTCATGGTGTCACAGCAGACCCGTCTTCTGATGGTTCCGTCCAGCAGAACAATGCTCCACGTCCCAAAGCTCTGATCATCTCAGACTGGTTCCTAGAGGTTCCTGGACTCCAGTCATCTCCAGAGTCTCAGATCTCAGTCCAACAGAACATCTTTGGGATGTTGTGGAACAGGAAGTTCTCATCATGGACGTTCAGACAACAAGCCTGCAGCAGCTGTGATGTCATCATGTCTCCATGAACCTCTCCTGTTATCTTTAACATGGAGCTGAGATTACTCCTGGTTCTTTAAGAAATTATCTTCACATTTCATCTGCGGAGGAAAGTTTTAGAGCCTGTCTCACTTGTCTTATTTCCTACTTTTGTTCAATTCATGTTTATTGGGTTTTAATTTCTAATGGGAAAAGCCATGTAGATTCGACCGACGCAGTAAAATGCTAACCAACCAATGGGAAGAAGTTGAGCCCTTAAGACACAGCCCCTCCTCATTTGCATAATGAGGCAGAAATGCATACAGAAATGTAAAAACGACAGGCAGAAATGTAAAAAGGACAGGCAGAAATAAATAGCATCACAGAAATATATAGGGTAAAAAAATATAAAGGAAGAATAAAACAGACAAAAATATTATAACATGCACATAAATAAATACTTAAAAAAAATAAGTAATTAATAAATAAAGTTGAAGATTATAACGCACAATAAATAAATAAGGTAAATATTACAAAGGCGAATAAAAGAATAAGCTAATTAAAAGAGATATATACATTTATGTCTCACTGTATAATTTAATTTCTACCTACATTTATTAATTTGGTGGCAATTAATTGTATGCTTATTTATTTATTGAGCATTTATTTATTTCTGTATTTATTTTTAGATATGGAAGACTTGGTCCTCCATACTATAGAGGCAGTAATAAATAAATATTTGCTGTGGTTTGACATGAATTAGCTTCAGCTTGTTTCCAGTGTTTATAGAAAAAAAACCAAGCCTGAAGGAAACACGTCGGTTCATTTGCCAAAGCCGGCGCGTGTCTGCAGTCTGTTCCTGGTCTCAGGAAAACATGATTAGTGAGCTTCACACACAGCGCAGTGTGTGTGTGTGTGTGTGTGTGTGGGGGGGGGGGGGGGGGGGTTACATAATACAGACTCTCTCTCCACGTTTAGGATGCTCACACTGCAACAGTCCATGACGGAGGTGATGATGAATGAGCAGCAGGAACTGCAGCAGCAGCACATGTGATGTAACCTGGAGGAGGCACCAGAGGTTACCCCCCCCCCCCACCAAACCACCACACATACAGAGACTCAGAGTGATGTAATGCTGTTAGCTTGGCGGTAACTCGGTGCTGATGGGATTACAGAGCTCAACGGCTCAAGGCAGTCAGCAGCTCTGAAACACACATGCTGTAAGCTTCTGGTGTTTCTTAGCAGAGAAACTAAAAGACCTCTGAGACGCCATCAGCATGGAACGATGAAGAGTATAACAGAGATCATCATCATCATCATCATCATCATTATCACCAGACAATCATCATCATCATCATCATCATCATCATCATCATCAGCTCCTGTTAGATCTCAGTGCTGCATTTGATACAGTTGATCACAATATTCTCTTACAAAGACTTGAACATACTGTAGGGATTAGGGGAAAAGCATTAGGCTGGTTTAAATCTTATCTGTCGGACAGATTCCAGTTTGTTCATGTTAATAATAAATCTTCCTCAAACTCTAGGGTCATTTGTGGAGTACCACAGGGTTCAGTCCTTGGACCAATTCTCTTTACTATATATATGCTTCCGATCGGCAAAATTATCAGACAGCATGGGATTAATTTCCACTGTTATGCTGATGACACTCAGCTATATTTATCCATAAATCCTGATGAATCCAATCAGTTACTTCGTCATTTAAATCCCATATTAAACAGGTTTCCGGAGACTATGGTCCCTGGTGTCTCTAGTGCCACGTTTCTGACTATGGAGCTGCCAATAATCAGGGTCGGCTTCTCAGCGGGTGTGTCGCTGAGTGGGGAAAACTTGTTACAAACGCAGACGGGTTGGTGGTGACCTGGGGGCTGGAATCTAGAGCTATGCTTCCTACGAACCGTCACTCAGCCGGCCTGCTTACCCGGCTGCTCGGGTGCTTCTGGAGGACCACTACATAAAGTAACTCTATGTGGCTCCGTGCTAGCAAAGGGGCGGCTATCAGCTGGTTTTTCCATAGCATGGAGCCGGGTCTTCAATTCTGACACCCTCGCCTCCAAAGCTACAAAAACACTACATTTATTACAAGTACCATTATCACTAAAGGAGGCAGAGGAATAGCTAAACATCTGACACAGAGAGCAGGAGATAAGAGACTTAGGCAGAGACGGAGAAGCGGATGGAAGAGTAGGGGAGGAAGCCATTGTGGAGCTAAAGCTAGGCTAGGCTACAGCTAGGCTAAAGCTAGGCTAGGCTAAAGCTAGGCTAGCGCCCTCTTACCACGCCGAGAAAAGCAAACCGTGTGAAACACGAGGAGTTCCCAAATGTGAAGTGCAGCAACAGAAAATGTTTAAATGTGCTTTTGTGTTAGAAACAGATTTTACAGCAAAGAGATTAAAGATAAAAGTGAGAGAGTCTGGAACAACAGACCGCAATTCACACCGTAGCGACAGAAAACAGGAAGTGACGCAATACGCCTTACCGTAGTCCCAGGAGCTCAACAGCGCCTCCAAACAGAACCAGATGACTAATCATTACCACTGTCATCATCATCCTACAATCATCATCACCACCAAGGATCTTTTTGGTCTATTAATGGTCCAAATGAAACTTCACCTAACATAACCGCCATGTGTTGGGCTCAAATATAAAGCTGAGCCAAAAACAGACCCAGGGCTGCAGTTAGAGAGCTAAACTGCTTAATCTGGATAAGTCAGTGGGCTAAATACTGACAGGCTGAGCTTCGTCATCACCACCAGCTGCTCAGGTTAACCAGAGGTTCTGGCTCCTCGCTTTAACCCCACAGAACCTGAACGCTCCACCTCTTTGGCATTCAGCTTTAAATCAGAGTCATCCATGAACACATGGACACCTGAATTTTTCATGTGTTCAACACAAAAACAAGATTCAGCCAAAGGTTGATAACATGGTACCAGATCCAAAGATCTGAAAATCATGAAAACCTCACAAAGACCCAGACACCAAGAAGTGAATTTACCTGTTAATCCCAAAATAATCCAATACTTCAGTAACATAGAAAATAACAAACAATGACCTGTCCAGGGTGTACCCCGCCTCTCGCCCAATGAATGCTGGAGATAGGCACCAAGTGATAGACGTGTTAGAACATGGATGGATGGATCTGATCCAACAGAAAATCATCAGAAAACAAAACATCAAACTAGTTAAAAAGATAAAACAACTGGACTTCTGTTCTGAAGCTGAAGACGTTTCTCTTCCATCCAGGAAGCTTTCTTAGTTCAAAATGTCTGGAATAGTGAGGAGTTCCAAGCTTTATAGGCGTGCAGGTGAGGCCTCGTTATTCACCTGTAGATTCACCTGGAACTGGTCACCCCAACAACAGAGAGTCGTTATTCTAAAGGAAGCGAAACGTCTTCAGCTTCAGAATAGAAGTCCAGCTGTTATTGGATCGTTTAGGGGTATCAGAGTTCAGCCCTCCAGGGATGTGTCCCAAGTCCAACACACCTGACTCCAACCACTGAACCACCTTCTCATGCTCTGAAGTTCTGTTAAAGCCTAATTATGTGGTTCAGGTGTGCTGATGTAGAATAACAGACGGCTGCAGGACAGCGGCTCTGGGAAGCGATGAAATGGGGGAGAGAAGAGGGCCAGATGGGACTGAACCGCAGAGGATCACATAAGGTGTCACCAGGATCTGCCCAGTGGCCCAAAGTCAGACACGCCCTCACTGATGTGAGCAGAGAATATTTAACCAGCAGAAATCTTAAAAAAGCTTTTTCCAGCCTGGACGTTTGAACAAAAGCACATTGGTTACCGAAGCTTTACGGGGTCAGGAGGCCAAATATTTTACTGCAGTAAAATAATGATCCCAGTTTGGATAACTTGCACTGGGTTGATATATTTAGAACTTGAACCGACTAATCCCTTTTGCAATCCATTTGTAACAATAACTTATATGTTTATTCCTAATGTCTGTACTATGTGAACCTTTGAAACCAAAGTCAAATTCCTTGTTTGAGCACAAACTCCTGGTTCTGATCCAGATTCTATGCTAGCACTGGCAGTCACCTTTAGGCCCGGCAGAAAGAAAAAACAAAACTAATTGTCTGTACCATCAAGGATTTTTTCATACTCATGCACATATTTATGAACTAATAGTTGACTTCTGCAATCTGTTTTGCAATCTGAGTCACTGTTTTATCGTTGTTATCGTTCTTTAGATTAGCTGCTTTAAACCGGGAAGTAAAACCTGATTGATAAACACCACTGACTGCCTCTGGTGTCTGAGCACAGACGCTGTGTGCCATGTGATTAGGTACAAGGACATTGAGACTGCTGTGAGGCAGAACTGGTTCCTAATGTCTTTGTCTGTCAAAGAGAATGAAAGCAATAGATTAACTTTTATTTTCTGTAAAAACGAGGATGCATCAAATTATCTTTTTTTTTTTTTACTCAGGCTTAGTATTTAAAGTCACATTTAACTTTTCATAGACTGCTGCAGCAAACTCACCTCAAACCACCACAGTGGTTGGATACCACTAATGCCTGTTGATGCATATTCAACACTTAGCAAGGAACGCATAGGAAGCACTTTGCTGCCATCTGGTCATGCCCAAATATAGCTTTCTCAGCTAATGTGCATAATAAATGCATAAATGTACATTATTAGATCAAATTAACAATCACTAATTTAATATCTGGTCAACAACAACAACAAAAAAACTAATTTACGTCTATATTGGTAAATGAATTTAGGCAGCAGGGGGTTTAAGGATAACATCCCATAGAGAAATCAGGAGTTCTGGTTGAAGCAAAAACATCTGAGAACCATCTGATCCTCATTCATCAGTCAGAACCTTCCTTTAAACACAAAGAAAACAGAAATCAAACAATCTGAAATACAAACGTATTATTCTACAGTTTTATTTAAATCTTGTTAAAGCTCTACCAGAGCTGTGGATGGGTGCACGTTGGACCATCCGTCTGCCTGCTGCCAGGTAAGGAGCGAGTGGCTTTGCTCAAAGGCTGCAGGGCAGTGACTTGTGCAGAAACACAGAGGTGTTGCCACAGCGGCGCTGATTAAGTCTGCTGATGTGTAATTAGCTCACCTGGCTCTGGTCTGCTGACTCAGGATCAGTCAGAAGGTCTCCTTACATCAGCAGCTTTAATTCAGCTCCACAGATCTGCGTGCCACACGTACGACTGTGGTGGAGAATTATTAACGTATGACTGAGATCAGAGGACAAAGCTGTAACTTACAGCTGCAGGTTTTATTCAGTCAGACAACCAGACAAGTCTCTCTGCAGATCCTAAACATGCAGCATGAACAGTTCGTCTCACTGACAGACTAGATCTTAAACCAGATCAGGAAAATATGTAAGCTTCAAAAAATGATTTCCAAGGATTCGGGAGTGTTTTCTTTTCTTTCAAATATTCCCAGTTATCAGTGCGGTCGGCTTGTTGATCTGATGATTTCATCATAAAAGTTAGCAAACGCTGTGGAAACCATTCTCTTTCTGTTGCTTCTAGATCTGGAGCAGAGCTGGATCAAGCTGTGGTCTGATTAGGTTTGGTGACTCATCTACAGGCAAGTATTTCTAGAAACTGAATGTATTATCATCTGGAAGCCCAGCATTCATTTTCCTTTTAGAAAAGGACCAAAGGCAGCGGGGAACCTGACTTCCTGGGAGAGCTTCAGGATTGGTAGGTTGGTGCAGCAGGTAAGCTGGCAGCACCGTGAGGCCTGCAGCCTGACACTCTCATAGTTATGGCAAATGTTATGACTCCAACATTCAGCTATAGTGGTATAGTGGTGTGCTGTTATAACAGAAGTGTGGTTGAACAGAAACATGATGAACATAAATATCAGACTGTGATCTAACACCATGAGGAACATGAGACTGTAGGAGCTTCCTGAGAAAAAAGTCCTCCTGATTCACACCGCTCTCTTTCACATGGACCCTAGAAGGTTCCACCGGAGAACCACGCCTGTTTACCGACCGGAGCGGACAAACATGTCTGCTTTCTGAGAAATCAGACATCAGAACAGGCAGAAACACGCTGCTTCTGATCATTCTCCTGGCTTTGGCAGGAAAACGCTGCCCAGGACTGAGTGAAGTTATCCAGCTGAGAACAACACGTCTTCAGCCAGCAAAGTTGTTCCTGAGTTCCTTCCTCGGCTCTGACCAAGGAAAGCCTTTATAGATGACCCTGGAGCGCGTAAAGCAGAGCAGATTTCTTAGATTAGACTCTAATCTAAGACTCTTAGATTAGAGTCTTAGATTAGACTCTTAGATTGAGTCTAATCTAAGAAATCTTGGTGTGATTTTTGACAGTTCCGTGTCTCTTGATCATCATTCCAAGTAATTATCTTGGAATTGTTTTTATCATGTCAGGAATATTGCTGAGCTCAGAACCACGGTGTCTACATGTGATCTTGAAGTTATGTATCGTCTCAGGTTGACTGAAGGTCCCTTTGCTTGTTTTAACAAACCGGCATGGCTTTGGGGACTGGCAGAGCAGCTCATATGACTCCTGCATTGGCTCCCAGTTAATTTTAGGTTCCAGTTTAAAATTGTTTTAACTTTTAGGGCGCTGCACGGTCCGGTATAGTATATTATATTACAGTATATTTCTGACGTGCTGAAGCCTCGGGGTTCTGCCAGAGCTCTGAGGTCTGCTGATCAGAATCTTTTGTTACGTACTAGGTTTAAAACCCGTGGAGGTCGCTCCTTTCAAGCTGCTGCATCGTCATGTGGATTCTGTTGACCATTTTAAAACGCAGCAAAAATGTATTTGTAGAGACAGACCTTTAATTTAATTTGATGTCATGTTTTTATGTGCTTTTCCTTTGTTTTTTGTGAAGCACTTTGTGATTTCATCTGTGAAAGGTGCTATACAAATAGAATTTTACTTACTTACGAATATCAAAGCCAAATTAGACTGAGAGTTATTTAATTAAACATGAAATAACACCAGAGGCGTTAAATAAGAAGCGATTAATTGCACAACAGCAGACTGGGCTTTTGACCTGGCAGGCTGCACCATCATCAGGGCAGAGAGAAGCGCTACATGCTAACACGTGGCCAGCTAAGGAGCAGCGTAATCACGCTATCTGCCAGGACTTAACAGCTCAACCAGACAGCAACGTCACCGCAGCAGGAGCAGCAACCTTAAGTCTGGACTCTTCAAACTACATCAATATTTGATTTTTTCCAACAAGAGGGAAGAACGTATTAGACGTGGTATTATATTATTGTAACGCTGCACATGCACACAAACCTGGGATCCTCTGATCACTGATCACTAAGCTGCAGGCAAAACCAACAACAAAAACTCTAAATATCTAGAAAAACAGACGGGAGTTTCCACTGAGAACGCAGACCAAAAATGACAGACATCTACTGTCCTCTGCTATATTATGTTTACTGCAGGGACAGTGAGCAAAACAAAAACTGTTAAAGTCTTTTAGCAAACCTAAAACTCTATTCAGAACCTGACAGACTGCATTTAAATCCAGGGAACCTACAGGCCTACAAAGAAGCCCAGTGGAAGCTGGAGAAGGTATCAGAGATGCTACATGCCAGCACAAGCAGCACATGGAGGAACATTTCCACAAACAGTACCAGGAGCCTGTGTTAGAGGATTAAACCTCTGGCTGGATACCACAGACTGGACCCTGCTGAACACTGAACCACTTCATCAACCGAGGAGACGTAGGGATCCACGTTTGACTAGCAGCGACAGAGGAGGAGCTGTTCTGACCCAACGGCAGGTCAGATCCACCGTGCAGAGAGTCAGAGGAAGGCTGCATACCGCTAACAGCCGTTTCCATCACTATGATCAACTGCTTGTTGTTCCCACTGAAGTCTGCTGCAATAGCTGTAGTGCCAAAAAGAGTCCAGCTGTCCCCCCAACCATCTCCAGATGTTTAAAACACTCTTCCTTACACCCATTAGAACGGCTTCTTGCTCTCCGTGACCATCATCTATCTACATGCAGAGAAAAGCGATGCAGTAAAAGTGTTCTCCACTCATCCCTGACCCAGCTGAGGAAGAACAACACCTACAGGATGTGGACTTTAACTGCTGTGTGCATAAACATATTCAGTGCAATAACTGAAGTAGAGGAGACTCATTGAGCAATATAACACGGAAAGAGCTACAGTTACTTTAGATAAAATAAAATAAAACACTTTGCTTTCCAATTTAGTTTGTCATCCAAAACAACACCTAGTAATTTAACTTCTTTAACTCTATCTATTATAATTCCATCCATGGAAAGTTTCATGTCATCACCCTTTTTTAGATTATCAAAAATCATATAATAAGTTTTGTTCCACTTTATTGATAACTTATCTTCAGCAAAAAAAGTCTTACTTTTATCATTTCTTCTCCTACTCTTATCAGTGTTTCCATAAAATGATTACCTGAGTGATATATACTGGTGTCATCAGCACATAACAGAAAATGTAACATTTTGGAGAACTCACAGATGTCATTAATAAAATAAAGAGCAACGGTCCTAAAACACACCCCTGTGGGACTCCACATTTGACCTTCCTACTCTGAGAATTTATCCCATTAATGTGAATGGGATAAATTCACATTAATGGGATAAATTCACATTAATGGGATAAATTCACATTAATGGGATAACACACTATTATGTACCAAGTCCCCTGTGATTTATGTGTCTGTGGAGAGGAGTCCTCCACTGGAGAGACCCGTGCTGATGCGCTCAGCTGGAAGCCTGACTAAGTCTGCAGTCGGTCTTTTGCAGAATCAGACACCAGAGTATGGAACCAGCCTTAACAGAAACCTGCGTTTGCAGTTTCCCTCAGTTCTCCTCAGTTTTTGCAGGAAGATGAGCCGAACCACATGAGACAGTTTCCCTGCGGTTGGATGGTACCTTAACGTTGGGACTCCCCACTGGTGCCCACCGCCTCACAGGAAGCAAACAGGAGACCCAGAGGTCCACCCACTACCGCTGCTGGTCTCAAGAAAAAATTCCAGTGAATTCAAACTTCACTGGAAATTTTTCTTGAGACCAGATCCAGAAAATCCATTCTACCTCCTCTCTAATTAAGCTGACTGCATTTGTTTTAAAGAAGAATTACGTCTTTTTTCTGGGACAGCAGTGGTAACCAGAAAGTTTTGTTTGCCTATTTGTTGGACAGCTAGAAGAGTTTGTTTTATATGATCACCAAGAAAAATCCTTTTCTGTCATTCATTATTTCTTGGAAAAGGTCCATAGACTTTGGAAGTTTGTTAAATTTCTAAATGGAAACTTTGCAGGTTTACGTTTTACCCTTGAAAACAGCTCTGAGGAAGTCTGTTTTCTTGATATAAAAGTCACTAAAAGAGACAAACATTTGTAGAGCTCTCTTTACACAAACCAACTGAATGGAATACATCACTTAACGCTCAAAGTTTTCATCACATCCACCTCAAAAAAGTTTACCTGTAAGCTAAACTCACTGGAGTCAGACGTTTTTGTGAAATCCTAGAACAATACAATAAGAGCAGAGAAGAGATGTTAAGAAAATTCAAAGAATGATGTTACAAGGAGGACTGGTTAAGAAATTTATCCTACAGGGTAAAATTAGATGTGGAGCTTGGAAAAACTGTCAATACACTAAAAATGTAAAATCATTTCAACACCCAACTGGCGGTAAGGTCATCAACATAAAACGTTTAATTACCTGTAAAACCAAAAATGTTATTTATATGATACAAAGCCCATGCAACAAAATATACACCAGAGAAACATCCCGTCCTTTAAAAGAATGAATCAATGAACACAGAAGTTCCATCAAGAGGAACGAAATAACTAGTTCTGTTGCATTTTAATGAAAACATGGCAGCTCACCATCATTGTTATTTTTATAGGCACCAAAGCCATCAAACCCAGTATAAGACATGACATCAAAAGCTGGATGACTTTAAATTTCCTGCATTTAAATTCTGACAAGACAGAAGTTGTAATCTTTGGGCCAGAGTCTTCAAAAAATAAACTTCTTAATCAAAACCTTAATCTGGATGGCATTAACTTGGCCTCTGGTAATAAAGTTAAAAATCTTGGTGTTGTTTTCGACCAAGACATGTCATTTAAATCCCATATTAAACAGGTTTCCAGAGTTTCCTTTTTTCACCTCCGGAATATCGCCAAAATTAGAAACATTCTGTCCAGGAGTGATGCTGAAAAACTGGTCCATGCATTTGTTACTTCAAGGCTGGACTATTAGAATTCTTTACTATCAGGAAGTCCACAAAATGCAGTTCAAAGCCTTCAGCTGATCCAAAATGCTGCAGCAAGAGTTCTGATGAAAATCAACCAGAGGGATCATATTTCTCCAATTTTAGCTTCCCTTCATTGGCTTCCTGTTAAATCAAGAATAGAATTTAAAATTCTTCTTCTAACGTATAAAGCCCTTAATAATCAAGCTCCATCATATATCAGAGCTCTGATTACCCCGTATGTTCCTAACAGAGCACTTCGCTCTCAGACTGCAGGTCTGCTGGTGGTTCCTAGAGTCTCTAAAAGTAGAATGGGAGGCAGATCCTTTAGCTATCAGGCTCCTCTCCTGTGGAACCAACTCCCAGTTTTGGTCCGTGAGTCAGACACCCTATCTATTTTTAAGACTAATGTTAAAACTTTCCTTTTTGACAAAGCTTATAGTTAGAGTGGCTCATGTTACTCTCAGCTACCTTTATAGTTGTGCTGTGATAGGCCTAGGCTGCTGGAGGACATCAGGGTCTAATTTTCTCACTCTACTGATTTCTACTGTTCTTCAGTCTACTGTTCTCCAGTTTTGCATTGTATTACATTGAAATGACTGTTGTCATTTCTGCTTTAACTTTCTGTTCTCTCTCTTTTCTCTTCATAGTAGGTTCACCTGGTCTGGCGTTCTGTTAACTGTGACATCATCCAGAGAAGACGGCTCACCCGCTACTACCATCTAATGTAGAACAGATTACTAGATCAATGTGTGCTTCTGTGCTTTTTGTCTCTCTTGTGTCTCTGCTCTGTCTTCTGTAACCCCAGTCGGTCGAGGCAGATGACCGTTCATACTGAGCCCGGTTCTGCCGGAGGTTTTTTTTCCCGTTAATGGGTGGTTTTTCTTCCCACTGTCGCTTCATGCTTGCTCAGTATGAGGGATTGCAGCAAAGCCATGTACAATGCAGATGACTCTCCCTGTGGCTCTACGGTTCCCCAGGAGTGAATGCTGCTTGTCGGGACTTTGATGCAATCAACTGGTTTCCTTATATAGGACATTTTTTGACCAATCTGTATAATCTGACCCAATATGTATAATATGATTGAACTTGACTTTGTAAAGTGCCTTGAGATGACATGTTTCATGATTTGGCGCTATATAAATAAAATTGAATTGAAAATTGAATTGAATTAAGAGGGGGTGATATTCATTTTATTAGGAAAAATAGAGATTCTGTGTTCTGGATATTTTACCTTAAGAGTTTAGCTCCTACTGGTATGAATGACGTTCTGTCCATTAATGGGTTTCTGTGATTGACCCTAAAGTTATTTTTATGGTTTTATTATTTTTTGTAATTATCTTAAATGGATAATTATATATTTGTTTTTAATGGTGTTGTTTTTTATGTTTCTTAATGTTTTTTAATGGTTTTATTGGTGTTGCCTATTGTTTTTAGTATCACTAAGTATTTTTTGTCACAATGCTGTTACTTCTGGTGTTTTTGTGGTTGCGATGTATGGATCTTATCTTATTTGTTTGTATTTTTATGGGAATGAAGTACTGTTGCAAGTGTGGGATTATAAAATTAACTATTTAAAACTGAAGTGTTTTCAGCCTAATTGGGCAGTAGTTTAAGTTCCATCCCCCTGTATGCTGATTGGTCAGTTTATGTATGTGTGAATGAGTGACTGTTTTTTCTAAATTGTGCTTCTTATTTAAAGATAACTGATGTGGGGACTGGTAATGGCTTCTATTCATAAAGCTCCAGCTGAGGTTTCTGATCTGACCTTTCTGACTCTACAGCTAAAACAGAAAGCAGCAGAGTGAGGGAGGAAAGCACAGTAGAGGCCGTGTGTGTTTTACTGTAATCATGTGAGTGTTTCTCTGGGAACCGTGGCAGAAATCTCTCACAGCCATAACTACGGTTTGTTTGAACCTAATGCTGGACGTTGTTTCGCTCCGCCATCGTTCCATAGTGCTACAAGCCTTAGTACAGCATTAATAGGGAACATTAATGTTGATTTAATGGTATTTTGTGTAAAGGATTAATTTATCAAGCTAATATCAACACGACACGCTTCAACACACGTCATTTCTGGCCGTTGTCTGCTACAGCATCTAAATTCCTAAGTTACCAAATTGAGTCCTAATTATTACCTCGAGAAATAATCCCATTAATAAAAATCAAGTCCCCTAATGGTTAGTGATTTTGCATTGTGAATGGGGTGGAACACACACCAAATGTTGTTCTAAATTTGTTAAGCTAATTTAACTCCATTCCAGTTTCTTTAAGATGAACTTTGGTACGCCGATCAGAGGTCACCAAAGTTGGTGTTGCTTCGGTTTGTGAGTTTGCTAAAACTATGTCGGACTCTGTAATTTTCTCTGGTCCCCTGCCTGATCTGACCAGTGATGACATGTTTAGCCGCATGTCATCATTCAACCGCTGGTTGTCTAGGTGGTGTCCTGAAAACGACGTGGGCTACATTGATAACTGGAGAACTTTCTGGGGAAAACCTGGTCTGATCCGGAGAGACGGCATCCATCCTACTTTGGATGGTGCAGCTCTTCTTTCTAGGAATCTGGCCGGATTTATTAGTCCTCCTAAATGCTGACAACCCAGGGTCCAGACCAGGAAGCAGAGCCGTAGTTTAACACACCTCTCTGCAGCTTCTGTACTGTTACCCACCAATTACCCTATTGAGACGGTGTCTTTCCCACGGCCAAAACTTAACAGATCAAAAACTGATCTAAAAGGAACAAATCATAAAAACCTAATAAAAATCAATATGGTTCACCTTGAACCTAAAAATAAAATAATAAAATGTGGTCTATTAAATATAAGGTCTCTCCCTCCAAAGACTTTGTTAGTTAATGAATTGATTTCTGATAATCAGATTGATTTGTTTTGTCTCACAGAAACCTGGCTACAAGAGGACTACGTTAGTATAAATGAGTCAACCCCCTCCAGTTATTCAAATTTCCACATTCCCAGATCTGTGGGGAGAAGAGGAGGAGGAGTGGCAACTATCTTTCAGTCTGATTTATTAATTAGTCCCAGGCCAACTAATAATTACAGTTGTTTTGAACATTTAACCCTCAGTTTCCCTCATCCAAACTGCAAAGCAATAAAACCTCTTCTGTTTGTTGTTTTGTATCGTCCACCAGGCCCTTACACTCAGTTTTTGGATGAGTTGTCAGATTTCTTATCTGATTTGGTGTTAAATACTGATAAGGTTATTATAGTGGGTGATTTTAACATCCATGTTGACACTGAATGTGATAACCTTAGTGTAGCCTTTAAAACTATCCTAGATTCAATTGGTTTTGCTCAAAATGTGCATGAACCGACGCACTCTCGGCTCCATACTTTAGACCTTGTTCTGACATATGGCATTGATTGTGAAGAATTAACAGTATTCTCTCACAACCCTGTCCTGTCTGATCATTTTTTAATAACATTTGAGTTTAATCTAACTGAATTCTCCACCCCCAAAAGAGGGTTCCATTATAGTAGATCTTTATCGGATAATGCTGTATCAAAACTTAAAGAGTCTGTCCCCTTCTTAATATCCTCAGTATTGCAGAAATGCCCTGTAGATGGCAGCATTGCTGTTTCTTCCCATTCACAAATCGATACATTTGCTAACAATGTGACTTCCTCATTGCGTTCTGCATTAGACAATGTAGCTCCCTTGAAAAAGAAGGTGATTATTCACAGGAAGCTGGCTCCTTGGTTTAATTCAGAGCTGCGTTCCTTGAAGCACAATGTTAGGAAATTGGAGAGAAAATGGCGCTCTACACACCAAGAGGAATCCTACTTAATCTGGAGGGACAGACTATTGTTGTATAACAAGACCCTCCGCAGAGTTAGAGCAGCATATTTTTCATCATTAATTGAAGAGAATAAAAATAATCCTAGATTTCTCTTTAGTACAGTTGCCAAACTTACCCAGAGCCACAGCTCTGTTGATCCATCCATTCCCTTAGCTCTCAGTAGTAATGATTTTATGGGATTCTTCATAAATAAAATTGATGCCATTAAAAATAAAATAATTGGCATCCTCCCAAACATGATTACCTCGTCCTCAGTAAGTGAGGCAGCATTGGAGGAATCTTTAGAATCTGCGCAGTGTTTGAACTGTTTAGAAGCAGTAGAGCTTTCTGAGCTATCTAAAATTTTAGCTTCATCTAAACCTTCTACCTGTATGTTAGACCCAATCCCAACCAAGTTGTTTAAGGACATATTCCCTTTGATCAGTGGCACTATTTTAGACATGATTAATCTATCCTTAGTAAATGGATATGTACCACAGGTTTTGAAAGTAGCTGTTATTAAACCTTTACTTAAGAAACCTTCTCTTGATCAAGATGAGTTAGTAAACTACAGACCTATATCTAATCTTCTTTTCTTATCTAAAATTCTTGAGAAAGTAGTTGCTAATCAACTTTGTGAACATTTACAAAGTAATGACCTACTTGAGGAGTTTCAGTCAGGCTTCAGAGCTCATCATAGCACTGAAGCAGCTCTGGTGAAGGTCACTAATGATATTCTCATGGCCTCAGATAATGGACTTGTGTCTATACTTGTCCTGTTAGATCTCAGTGCTGCGTTTGATACAGTTGATCACAATATTCTCCTACAAAGACTTGAACATACTGTAAGGATTAAGGGGAAAGCATTAGGCTGGTTTAAATCTTATCTGTCAGACAGATTCCAATTTGTTCATGTTAATAATAAATCTTCCTCAAACTCTAGGGTCACCTGTGGAGTACCACAGGGTTCAGTCCTTGGACCAATTCTCTTTACTATATATATGCTTCCGATAGGCACAATTATCAGACAGCATGGGATTAATTTCCACTGTTATGCTGATGATACTCAGCTATATTTATCCATAAATCCTGATGAATCCAATCAATTACTTCGACTGCAGTCATGTCTTGATGACATCAAAAGCTGGATGACTTTAAATTTCCTGCATCTAAATTCTGACAAGACCGAAGTTTTAATCTTTGGGCCAGAGTCCTCAAAAAATAAACTTCTTAACCAATCACTTAATCTGGGTGGCATTAACCTGTCCTCTGGTAATAAAGTTAAAAATCTTGGTGTTATTTTTGACCAAGACATGTCATTTAAATCCCATATTAAACAGGTTTCCAGAGTTTCCTTTTTTCACCTCAGGAATATCGCCAAAATTAGAAACATTCTGTCCAGGAGTGATGCTGAAAAACTGGTCCATGCATTTGTTACTTCAAGGCTGGACTATTGTAATTCTTTACTATCAGGAAGTCCACAAAATGCAGTTCAAAGCCTTCAGCTGATCCAAAATGCTGCAGCAAGAGTTCTGATGAAAATCAACAAGAGGGATCATATTTCTCCAATTTTAGCTTCCCTTCATTGGCTTCCTGTTAAATCAAGAATAGAATTTAAAATTCTTCTTCTAACGTATAAAGCCCTTCATAATCAAACTCCATCATATATCAGAGCTCTGATTACCCCGTATGTTCCTAACAGAGCACTTCGCTCTCAGACTGCAGGTCTGCTGGTGGTTCCTAGAGTCTCTAAAAGTAGAATGGGAGGCAGATCCTTTAGCTATCAGGCTCCTCTCCTGTGGAACCAACTCCCAGTTTTGGTCCGTGAGGCAGACACCCTGTCTACTTTTAAGACTAGGCTTAAAACTTTTCTTTTTGACAAAAATTATAACTAGTGACTCATGTTACTCTCAGCTACCTTTATAGTTTTACTGCTATAGGCTTAGGTTACTGGAGTATATCAGGATCTAATTTTCTCACTATATTGAGTTCTACTGTTCTTCAATTATGCATTATGTGTTGTCATTTCTGCTTTAACTTTCTGTTCTCTCTCTTTTCTCTTCATAGTAGGTACACCTGGTCTGGCGTTCTGTTAACTGTGACATCATCCAGAGAAGACGGCTCACCTGCTACTGCCATCTAATGTAGAACAGATTACTGGATCAATGTGTGCTTCTGTGCTTTTTTGTTTCTCTTGTTGTGTCTCTGCTCTGTCTTCTGTAACCCCAGTCGGTCGAGGCAGATGACCGTTCATACTGAGCCCGGTTCTGCCGGAGGTTTTCCTTCCCGTTAATGGGTGGTTTTTCTTCCCACTGTCGCTTTTTGCAGCAAAGCCATGGACAATGCAGATGACTCTCCCTGTGGCTCTACGGTTCCCCAGGAGTGAATGCTGCTTGTCGGGACTTTGATGCAATCAACTGGTTTCCTTATATAGGACATTTTTGACCAATCTGTATAATCTGACCCAATATGTATAATATGATTGAACTTGACTTTGTAAAGTGCCTTGAGATGACATGTTTCATGATTTGGCGCTATATAAATAAAATTGAATTGAATTGAATTGAATTGAATACTTTAACTGAGATCTGCAGTGAACCAGGATTCACTGAATTATTCTGAAGATGATGATGATGATGATGATGATGATGATGATGAGGATAAACCATTTTTATTGTTTCTTTTGTGTGTAAATTGTTCCTTAGCTTCTTTTATCTTCATTTTGCTTAGTAGTTTTAGTTAAGTTTCACTAGCCTAGTAGAGAGGATTTGTTGATTAAAATATAGTGTTAATTCAGATAAACAACATTACATAGTGATGTTCTCTGGATGTTCATTTATTTCTGTTAATAAATTCTTGAACTTGAAGAGACGTTGTCACTCCTTTATTTTATGTGTTTACAGTTTGATGTTAAAAGATCACCAGAGCTCGAATCATTCCTTTCAACTATTGTCCTGATATCAGCTGTTTGGGCTGATATTCATCAGACAATACCTAACAGACAGAGAGTTATTTATTAAACATTAAATATCTTAAAACATGTGTAATGGCTCAAAAACTGGATCCATAGAATTTGTGATATTTGCTCCAATTTGTAAAAAAACAGGTTAAATTCAACAGCAATATTTTTGATGCTATTATACACAACTTTGTTCTCCGTAAAGTAATCCAGTAGTCCTATATGCTATGTTTTAAAAGTTCACTTCTAAATTCGTCTATCGTTTTCTCTGTTCTGAGTCCGATATATGTTAGCTGATTTAAGCTTTCGGATTTTATAGGCTGCAATTCAAGAAAGGTAAAAACAGCAGATGATCACTGATGAATAACCATATCCATAAATATTGTCACATTGTATTTAGAAGAACTGTAACAAATCCACCGTCCGCACATGCATAACGATGTATATGATACTCATTTATTCCTGCATCATCACACTGCGGACATGTATGTTTATTAAATACAAACATAATAATAATGATGATGGAAATAATATTTCCTCCTGCATCCATTTTATTATCGTCTCAATCTGTCGTCTTCTCTGTAGTTCATGTGTGTTTTCTAGACTGCAGACTGTGATTGATTTTCACCACTGCATAATGGTGTTGCTGCGTTATAGTAAAGCACATCATGACGTTGTGCAGTCCAGAGTTAAACTCCTCGAATGTGTTCACATAACTGGCACATTCCTCTGATTCTGATTTAAATCAGGAAGAAAACCAGAAAACCTGCAGCTGATGCTCTGAAACAACTTTAACACACGCATGGAGACACATTCCTGCAGCGGGAGAATCAGAGAGCAAACACACTTGCAGCCGGCATCATGCTGACGTAGCTGAGCTGACTTTAGCTTCCTGTGAGTCCACTAAACACAACTCTGCAGATCAGCATCCAGCTCCAGGCCTTTACACTCCAGACAAGCTACCTGCTCCAGGGTGAGCTTCATCATGATGAGAGCTGAAATCAGCTAAATCACTCTGCTTCTGTGTCTCAGCTCTGCTGCTTTGTTACACAGCGCTGAAGTTAAAGAGTCAATCAGGATGACACGGGTCAATAAGGAATGTTCATCTGTGCCATTCTTTCAGTTTCCAGATGACGATGCCGCTCTTCATCACACCTTGTTTCACTCTGACACACACAGTGCTTCCAGACTTCCTGAAAAGGACTTTAAATGCATGCTCAGCAATGCATTTAAAGTCTTTGCAATGCTTTGCAGCAATCCCTCATACTGAGCAGCAAGAGTTCTGATGAAAATCAACAAGAGGGATCATATTTCTCCAATTTTAGCTTCCCTTCATTGGCTTCCTGTTAAATCAAGAATAGAATTTAAAATTCTCCTTCTAACGTATAAAGCCCTTAATAATCAAGCTCCATCATATATCAGAGCTCTGATTACCCCGTATGTTCCTAACAGAGCACTTCGCTCTCAGACTGCAGGTCTGCTGGTGGTTCCTAGAGTCTCTAAAAGTAGAATGGGTGGCAGATCCTTTAGCTATCAGGCTCCTCTCCTGTGGAACCAACTCCCAGTTTTGGTCCGTGAGGCAGACACCCTGTCTACTTTTAAGACTAGGCTTAAAACTTTTCTTTTTGACAAAAATTATAACTAGTGACTCATGTTACTCTCAGCTACCTTTTTAGTTTTACTGCTATAGGCTTAGGTTACTGGAGTATATCAGGATCTAATTTTCTCACTATATTGAGTTCTACTGTTCTTCAATTATGCATTATGTGTTGTCATTTCTGCTTTAACTTTCTGCTCTCTCTCTTTTCTCTTCATAGTAGGTACACCTGGTCTGGCGTACTGTTAACTGTGACATCATCCAGAGAAGACGGCTCACCCGCTACTACCATCTAATGTAGAACAGATTACTAGATCAATGTGTGCTTCTGTGCTTTTTTGTTTCTCTTGTTGTGTCTCTGTTCTGTCTTCTGTAACCCCAGTCGGTCGAGGCAGATGACCGTTCATACTGAGCCCGGTTCTGCCGGAGGTTTTTTTTCCCGTTAATGGGTGGTTTTTCTTCCCACTGTCGCTTCATGCTTGCTCAGTATGAGGGATTGCAGCAAAGCCATGTACAATGCAGATGACTCTTCCTGTGGCTCTACGGTTCCCCAGGAGTGAATGCTGCTTGTCGGGACTTTGATGCAATCAACTGGTTTCCTTATATAGGACATTTTTGACCAATCTGTATAATCTGACCCAATCTGTATAATATGATTGAACTTGACTTTGTAAAGTGCCTTGAGATGACATGTTTCATGATTTGGCGCTATATAAATAAAATTGAATTGAATTGAATTAAATAAATCTGAGTCAGCAGCAAACAGCTTTAATCAGAGGCAACAGGACTTCCTCTCAGGTTTTCTGAAGACGTGTCGACATCCTGATCAACCTGCAGGTGGAGCGCTGCTGCGTTAAACCCGCTCAACACTGGAGGACGACGATTCTAGCCTCTGAGCATCTCTGACCCTGTGAGAGATTACATCAGCATCTCATCAGGGTTCAGGAGACCAAGTCCTCCACTCACACCAAGCAGCAGCTTCTAACCACCAGGACAGAGATGGTGGCTCACTGGTTCTGACCTGGACTGGTTCTGGGAGGACGGACCTCCATGTGCTCAGAACCAGCAGCGCTCCACCTGCAGGTTGATCAGAACCTCCAGAACCGACAGAGACACCTGGACAGGTGAGGAAACGTCTTCAGGAGAACTAGGAGAAGGTCCTGCTGCCTCTGGTTTAAGTCTGATTGCTGATGACCCGGATCTCTGAGGATCTGCTCAGACTACATGAACTGTTCAGTTATCAGGAGTCTGCAGGTCTAATTGGAGTCTCTGGGCCTCTGATTGGTCGATCATGTCCTCCTGCCCCGCTGCAGGCCTGCATGCTAATGGACCTTTGGTCGGGTCTGTGTTAATGATTGGGATGGGGGAGATTTCTGAGTCAGCATGTGAAGCAGAGATTAACAGGAGTGGCCTATAATCTTTTAATCCTGTTGACAGACTTCACCTCTCCTCCGCCCTCATCCCTTCTTCACTGTCCCTGTTGCTTCTCCTCCGTGTTGAGGAAGGAATCATCTGGTTGTCTAAAGGCTTCAGCCTGAACCAGAGCCGTTGGTTCCTGGTGAGCTCAGCACCGTCTGAATGTCTGGGTGTGGTGTGAAGCGCTCTGAGGTCGTAGGACTTACAGCGCTTCACAAGTTCAGGACGTTTACATTTAGGAAGGTGGTTTTGGTAGCAGCTCACCCTGTCTGAGCTACGGCCTCATCTGAACACACAGATAACCTTAAAGACACAAAGTCTCTGCACATTAGTTCTGTTTAAGCATTTGTAATCTGAGAGGCTGCCCATGTTCTTGTGTTATGTATAAAAATTAGATTAATAAAAATAAAAACAGAGATCAGGCAGTGATTGTTTCATAAAAACATTAGTTTCCATTTGGAGGAACAACTGAACAGAATCCCTGATGTGGTTCTGCTGAAGAGACACAGCATAGATCCTGAACATGTTCATTCAGACACAAGTGCGCTAACACAGGTTAGAGGTTCTCCCTCTAGGAGGCGCTACAGAGCGCTGGACGCCAACACCAACAGACTCAGGAACAGTTTCTTCCCACAATCCATCACTCTGATGAACAGCTGCATTAACTCAGTATCTCTGCCTCTATTCAGCCTCCTGCTCACTGCAGATTTATTATTCTATTCATTATTCTCTATTTCAGGGCTGTTCATATTATCAATTCAGTTTTATTTCTATAGCTCCAATTAACATCACATCATCTCATCAAGGCTCTTTCTAAAGTCAGCTTCCATCAGATCCTCCAGGTTGGTGAGAAAGTTTCCTCTCTAAGGAAACCCAGCAGGTTGCATCAAGTCTCTCCAAGCAGCATTCACTCCTCCTGAAAGAGCGTAGAGCCACAGTGGACAGTCGTCTGCATTGTTGATGGCTTTGCAGCAATCCCTCATACTGAGCATGCATGAAGCGACAGTGGAGAGGAAAACTCCCCTTTAACAGGGAGGAGAACCTCCAGCAGAACCAGAACCAGGCTCAGTGTGAACGCTCATCTGCCTCCACCCACTGGGGCTTAGAGAAGACAGAGCAGAGACACAGAAAGCTCAGAAGCTCACATTGACCCAGGAGTACTTTCTATGGTAGAGAAGACAGAGCAGAGACACAGAAAGCACAGAAGCTCACATTGACCCAGGAGTACTTTCTATGTTAGAGAAGACAGAGCAGAGACACAGAAAGCACAGAAGCTCACATTGACCCAGGAATCAATGACATCAGTTATGTTGTATAAACTAGATACCAGATCGGCTTTCCTCACATACATCACAGCGTTTAAAACTAGTTGTTAGTAACTAGTAGTTATTCCTGTATTATTCTCACACTGTGGACACGTACGTTTGTGTGTGTATATTAATATTAATAATGGAAATAATATTCACTCCTGCATCCTTTGCTCTCTGCTGATTACATTACTGCATTATCATGTTGTTGTATTATTGTATCAGAAAGCACACGGTGAGCTCCAGAGTCAAATTCCTGGCACATACGCTGGTTCTGGTTCTGGTTCTGATTCATTCTGTTCTGCAGGTTTTTCTCAGCTGCAGCAGAATCACTGACAGCGGTCCACTGAGCCACAGGTCGCTCCACCATGAGTCAAGAATCTGTGTGTCCTGCACAGGCTCACTGCAGCACCAACTCTCTGCAGGATAATAAATCAAAGTGACTCAGAGTTTTTAGAGGACAAAGACAGAAAGGACAAAGGAATGAACACATTAGGACAAAACTCTCTGTGCTTCCTAAAAGGGAAGAGATCCCAGTAAATGTGAGTCCTACCGTCTCATCAGCCTGTTTACACTCAGCTGTAAAATACTTACAGTTCTGCACTCTGATCAGAGAATCATTCCATAACCTCTATAACATAATACTCCAAACATTGAATCCAGTCATCAGAAATAATGACTTCACTAGATCCACATGTAGCGTTCAACCAAATTAAGAATGAGCATATTTTTAAAACTCTTTACAAATTCGGGTTTTTATCTCTTGGACTCACATATTTTTGCAGCATCTCAATCCAGAGTGAGGACCAATAATAATAACTCTCCGTATTTAACGACATAACAGGGTTGTCCTCTCTCCTCGGCTCTTCCACTGAACTACTGAGCCGCTTCAGCCATTGTGACGAACACAGAGTTGGTCCATAAAGTCATTATATGCTGATGACTTACTGCTTTGCATATTACACATAATTTCTCAATTTGGTAAATCTTCAGGCTATAAGATAGATTTCACCAAAAGTATTTTGTTCCCGATTAATCATCCAGCTTAGAACCAATCTTTTGTATCCATTCAAGACTACGATGGCTACAAGCAGATCTATTCAAAAATAACTTTAAATCAGTTTTAGTACGGCTCAGGGAGGAGCTGCTCTGTCTTTGTCCTTGGCTGGATGCATTAATTCAATAAAAATGGTAATTTTGTCTTTGGATAGACTTTTTAGGGAGGTTGACAGGTAAGTATATTTATCTGGGGCTTAGCTTTACCAAACCTTTTACATTATTACTTGGCTGCAAACCTCTTTAAACTCATAATATGATAGAATAGCCCGGTAAACGGGAGTGGCCTGAGTTAATGTAGCACCGTTCATCATGGCCGTTCTATGCTGTGTGGATCTCTGCCAGGAGCAGTGGGGGGGGGGGGGGCTTATAGAATCCAGCTGTGACAGACAGTTTGGGAATAAGGAATAAATTATGGCTTTATCTTCAGATGTCCTCTTTAAGTCGTCTCTTAAAAATATAATTTTATCCATCTGGGTTAGAAAAGGGATAAAGTGAAGGGAGGAGATGTTTTTGTCGATGTGACATTTGTTACTTTTAACTGTTTTATTCAGAAATTTGCCAAAGTCTCACTTTGTTATTTTGCTTCTGTGGAAAAGGGGAACGTCAGATTATAGCGTAACATTTTCAGTGTGGAGACAATAAGAAGGAATTTATGTTGATTTGTTTTTTGTGTTTGCTGTTTCAAAAGTTAAAGGAGCATTCTACATTACATTAGGACAGTAACTTGTGTATGGATTGTATAAACCAGGAGACAGAAGTGATGGAGGGATAAAGAAGGAAGCATCGCTGCAGACCTCTGAGCTTCATTTGGCCGCTGTGGAAACATTTCAGCGTGGAGACGAGACAGACGAAGGACAATGAGGCTGAAAGGCCCCAGAAATGTCCTTCAGGTTGGATGAATCAGGTGAGAGGCATGTGACCTTTCCACAAAGTCTGAGAGTAATGTGAGAGCTGGACCTTTGGCTGAATCCTCCTCTGTCTCAGACCTTTCCTGCGTCCAGCTCAAACCGGCTGGCGGTGAGAACGAGACCTTTTCAAAGCGATGGCGCCTCTCTGCAGTTTGATCAAAGCAGACGTGATGAAACCTCCTGCTGTCGCCTCCTCGTCCTCCTCTACATCACCGGGATAATTCTCCCAGGAGGAGGCCAGCAGCTCCTGCTGTGCTGGAACATGGTTCTGAGTTGACCCGGTTCTGTCCGCATTACGCAGAGAGACGGATGCTGCAGCCTCCGGCCTAACAAACGAGGCCAGCGCTGCAGCACCTTAAACCTGCATTCTGTCCAAACAACAGCAGGGGGCGGTGGTGGGTCCAAACTCTTAATGAAAGCCTCTTTTCTCTGCCTGGTTCCTTAAAGCGCTCTTCCAGCGGTTCTCTGGGCTTTCTGGAGAACTCTCACACTGTTTTTCACCGGCATCATCACCTCCTCCAACCATTCACCCTTTTGCTGTTGTAGTAATTAAAATGATGAAGATGCTGGTTTTATCAGTGGAGATGAAGAACGGACAGAACAACCTATTTACCAGCTGACCAGAACCGTTTCTCTCTAGATCCAAAACAACATTAACATTTAGAACCTGCAGAACGGATGAGAACACCAATCTGCTTCCTCCTAAAATCACTGCAGGCTGTCAGCTGCAGCTGGACATTAGATGCAGATGAACACCTTCCTCTAGGAACTTTACTTCATATTATAAGATGTATTAAATCCAGATATTCATCTGATCTTCATTAACGCAGAACCGATCTGCTGAAATAACCCAAAACAAAGAATAAAAACCCAAACTTCAATCTTTAGCTGAAAAATCAGCTGAACAATTAAGATTAGCTATAATTTGATCAATCTCAAGTTCATTATTTTCATTTCAGACATGTTGTTTGACCAAGGTATACATTTTAGTTTAGCTCTGTTTTATTTTTCATTATAATTTTTATTTTTATGGTTTGGGATCTTGGTTTTTACAGATGAGAGCAAGTGCTAAGCTGCCTGATTTTATACCTGTACCTTCATCATCATCTATTAACACACAGACAATGTTCTAACCAGCAGCGCTTGTGTTAAGGAGGAAATGCACCAGACACGTAGCCTAAGCGCCGCGGCTTACAGCCGTGTTTTTAAAAGCATAAATTTACACGGGATGTTTTCCCGTTTATTCCCTGCAAAACAGGAACATATATGTGTCTGAATTTAGAGCTTCAATATAATTTAAGTGTCGCATAGCCTAAATACACATGTTGTACATTTTACAATTATTGACTGATTAAAATGCAAAGCTACGCTAAGCATAGGACGAGCTTATGCTGCTTTGAGGCGCTTACACTCCACAAGGCGTCTGGTGTGTTTCCTCCTTTAGTGGGGCTTATGTTAGCAGTGTGTGTTAGCTCTTGTGTTAGCACACTTGTGTTAGCAGCACCTGTATTAGCAGCACCTGTGTTAGCAGCACCTGTGTTCACACACTTTTGTTAGCAGCACCTGTGTTAGTGCACTTGCATTAGCAAAACCTGTGTTAGCAGCATCTGTGTTAGCCGCACCAGTTTTAGTAGCACTTGTGTTAGCGCAATTATGTTAGCAGCATCTGTGTTAGCAGCATGTGCCTGACATCACTAAAATGTCAGGCACATTAAAATTAGCAATAAGTAAGACATTTACTTTAATTTACCAAAATCATTCTCATTTCTCTCCCAGGATGTTAGTAACATTCCCTAAAAACAATCAGTCTCCTCCATCAACAACGTCTTAGTCACGTTTTTCTCCTTTCAAACCTGAAGCTACGGTCCAGAATGATTCCAGAGTGTAGCCCGTGTTTACTTCCTGGTTCCTGAGCCAATCACATGAGAGTTCCCAGGGTTCCCAGCACCGAGTGCAGCATTTGGTATTTTATCTTGGCTAAACAGCAGCAGCCTGCAGACATGGAAGCAGGTCAGAGAAGCGGACCAGAACCAGAACAGAACACATCATAGAACCGTCCAGTGGAGGTAGAACCTCAGCGGAGATTCACAGCAGCAACGGGGAGTTAACGACACGGCAGGCTAGTGTGGATGTTCTGATCAGAACCACTGGGTGGCATTATTCCTTATTCCTCCTTTAATGTGACGTTAAAAGAGGAATAAGGAAATGATATATATAAATATATATTTTTATTTTTATTTTTCCGGGCTGCTGATGATTAATTTTCTGTCTAAACATGAAGGTGTTGGAAAATAAAAGAGGAAGTCCAACAGGAAGAAGTTTCTGTATTCTAGTTCCGTTTCACAGCGAAGGGCTAAGGAGTAACAAGATATGATGGAAGCATAAAATGTACCAGCAACTACATCAGCTGATGGAAATCTAACACTTCATGACATGCCCCCCCATGGTTCTGTCTAAGCTCCAATATTAAATACCTTTTCTATGGCAGAACCCTAAACCAACTGACACCTTAGTCCTAAACGGGCCTTTTTGATCCTCATTTTAGATCAAAGTTTACATTTTACTGGTAAAATTTGCCTGAATGTTCACTCAGCTGTACCACACACACACACACACACACACCATGCTTGTGTGTAATTATAGTAAAACACTTGAGGCTCTACGCTGGCCTCAGCGATCAGAACCTGCTGCTGTCACTCGGATCGATACCACCCATGATTGCGTAACACGATCACAAACACGAGCCACGCCCATTCCATAAGCACCGCCCATTCCGTAAGCCACGCCCATTCCATAAGCCACGCCCACCGCCCTCTCTGCATGGCAGCTGCACACGTCTACAAACCAGCTTAGAGACGAACCGCCACAGATTCTGGTTTCATGAGCAGCAAAAGTTCTGAAGGATTTGGAATTAAAACCATTTAGGAGGAAAAGCCCACAGGTGAGCAGGTGAGTTAGCTGCTAACTGCTAACCCAGACCAGCTCAGTCTGCAGCAACAGATGTGTACAGGTGTGAACCACAGAGGGGGCGGGGCCTGGGTTTTAGCCCCACCCCCTGAGTGCTGAACCTCACCTCCTCCGTTCTTGTAGCACAGGTAGGGGAACCGCCACACGTTCCCGAGTCCAACAGCAAAGCCCACGCAGGACATGATGAAGTCCATCTGCCGGGTCCACGTCTCCCGCTCCTGGTACCCCGGGCCCACCCCGGTGGACCCACCTGCTCGTTTCTCCGGTCCGGCACCGCCCACCACGCCGCCGGCCGCCGTCAGCGGGCCGTTGGTGGCGGTGGGGGGGTAACCATTGGTGTTGGACAGGAGGAGGGGGTTCTTCCTGGCCTCCTCCAGGAGAACCAGGGAGCAGGAGGAGGCGGGCAGAGCCTGTTTCTCCATCGCTGAGCGGACAGAACCCGTCAGAACCCGGTCAGGAACCAGGAACCAGGAACCAGTCAAAGTTCTGAAGTGCGGCCTTTAACTGCAGGGTTCTGATTCTTTGCCAAAGTAAAACCCAGATTACCAGTCGGAACCGGTCAGAACTAAGCTGGGTTTGTCTTCTTCAGGTTTCACCAAGTTTCCCTTTAAATCGAACAGTTCGGAACAGAACCAGAACCAGAGGTTGGATCTTATTATGGTTCTTTAACTCTGCAGCTTTTCCCGGTGGCTCCAAGTCCCTGAATCAGTCCGTTTCTGTCCGCCTCCCTGCTCCCCGTCCAGAACCAGAACCAGAACCAGAACCACCGGTTCTCACAGTCCAGCTCCAGGTAGGAGTCCCACCGACCCGGTCCACTTCAGTCCCTCTGCTCACAAACACATTTCACTTTTATTCACTTTTAATTTATGAGTTCAGTTTATTTTTAACGACGTGTTAAAATAAATTCCCAACAGGACGGAAAATAAAAACTTTAGTAGAAATGATTTTTCTCTTTTTTCCTGTCGAACCGGGTCAAATGAAAGCAGAACGGAGCAGGACTGCGGGGCGACCTTCAGAAACAATCCACGAAGCACTTGAATGTGAGTCTGAAGAATCGCATGGGACCGGAGAGGCACGGAGGAGACGGCGGCCTGCGGGGCGCAGAGGACGGCCGAACCGGGCTTACGGTTCCGTTAGAGCGGCGCGAAGCGGGTCAGGAGCGGCGAAGTCCCCACAGCTCCATCCGAGCAGAGACCGGTCCGGGTTCTGCGGCTCGGTCCGTCTGTGTGCCGTCTGCGCGGCTGCGGCGGCTTTAAAGCGGAGGAGGCTGCACGCCGTGACGTCGCCTCCAGACCACGCCCCCGCCGACGTCACTAATGCCTCTGACGTCACTGGGATCCCTGAACAGATGAGCTTTATGTGAATGGATCCATGGAGCAGGGATCCAAACAAGGAGAGAGGGGATCCAGAAGTTCTGCGGGAGCGGAACCGCCCAGACTGGGTCAGTGGTTCTGGTTCTGTTACTGTGGCTCCTCCTGAAGGTTCTGTTGTTTCCTGATGACCCGGATCAGGACCCAGTCAGGACCCACTCCTACCTGAGAGAGCCGGTACCTGGAAACGGTTCTGGATGCCAGGCTGACCCATTTGGACTCCCTCTAAGGCAGAACAACCAGAAGATTTGTGGTTTTAATGTAAAGGTTCTGTTCTGGTTCTGTTCTGGTTCTGTTGAGTCCTTATTGACTTCTCTGGTACGTCTCAGGACGGGTCCAGATCCCGGCACCAGATGATGCTTCCTGCAGATTCAGAACCAGCAGCCTGCAGGATTCTGGTTCTGGTTCTGGAGCGTTTCTAGTTTTATTTCTGGAACAGGCTTTAATTAGGCCCATTTCTGCATTAAATGTCATTTTTTTATTCTAGTTTACTGAGAAATTCATTTGGATTTCATCTGAAAGCACAAATCATGTCATAATTCTTTCACTGCGTATTTTATGACGCTATGTTTATGTCGTTTAAACATGTTTTTAAACATGTTCAGGTATATAATAATTTAAATGCTTACTAAACAAAACGAATGTTAACATCATGCAGTTTAACTCAAAAGATATCAAAGTCACAATAAATAATGTGCTGAAAAGAACAAAGATGGAGCTTATTTTGACCATATTTCTCCATTCATTGACTATTAATCTGTTAATACAATCAGAATATTTTATTTTTATTTATTTTTTTATTTTATTTCATGCTGTTCAATAAAATCGGAACTTTATTTCACCAGGCTTGAAATAAAGCAGCGTTGCGTCGTGTGAAAACAGCGACTGCTCTCTGGAGGAGACATTATTCAGGTCATTAAACTGGTCCTATGAGGAACCTTTCTGTGGTTGGAAACCAGACAGTCTGAGGCTCCATCAGAATACCCTTAATTACAGCTCCTATCTCCTATCTCCTATCTCCTAGCTCCTACCTCCTAGCTCCTATCACCTGCTCCTATCTCCTGCTCTCCTGAACTCCATCAGGGAGGAAAGGAGCTTCAGCTGCTGAGCTGATTCCAGACTTTAACTCTGACGTCATTAGTGACGGAAACATGGAGGATGGAGTCAGAGACATGGAGGATGGAGTCAGAGACGTGGAGGATGGAGTCAGAAACATGGAGGATGGAGTCAGAAACATGGAGGATGGAGTCAGAAAGATGGAGGATGGAGTCAGAAAGATGGAGGATGGAGTCAGAAACGTGGAGGATGGAGTCAGAAACATGGAGGATGGAGTCAGAAACATGGAGGATGGAGTCAGAATCATGGAGGATGGAGTCAGAGACATGGAGGATGGAGTCAGAAAGATGGAGGATGGAGTCAGAAAGATGGAGGATGGAGTCAGAGACATGGAGGATGGAGTCAGAAACATGGAGGATGGAGTCAGAAACATGGAGGATGGAGTCAGAGACATGGAGGATGGAGTCAGAGACGTGGAGGATGGAGTCAGAAACATGGAGGATGGAGTCAGAAACATGGAGGATGGAGTCAGAAACATGGAGGATGGAGTCAGAAAGATGGAGGATGGAGTCAGAAAGATGGAGGATGGAGTCAGAAACGTGGAGGATGGAGTCAGAAACATGGAGGATGGAGTCAGAATCATGGAGGATGGAGTCAGAGACATGGAGGATGGAGTCAGAAAGATGGAGGGTGGAGTCAGAAACATGGAGGATGGAGTCAGAATCATGGAGGATGGAGTCAGAAAGATGGAGGATGGAGTCAGAAACGTGGAGGATGGAGTCAGAAACATGGAGGATGGAGTCAGAAACATGGAGGATGGAGTCAGAATCATGGAGGATGGAGTCAGAGACATGGAGGATGGAGTCAGAAAGATGGAGGGTGGAGTCAGAAAGATGGAGGATGGAGTCAGAATCATGGAGGATGGAGTCAGAATCATGGAGGATGGAGTCAGAAAGATGGAGGATGGAGTCAGAAAGATGGAGGATGGAGTCAGAGACATGGAGGATGGAGTCAGAAACATGGAGGATGGAGTCAGAAAGATGGAGGGTGGAGTCAGAAACATGGAGGATGGAGTCAGAGACATGGAGGATGGAGTCAGAGACATGGAGGATGGAGTCAGAGACATGGAGGATGGAGTCAGAATCATGGAGGATGGAGTCAGAATCATGGAGGATGGAGTCAGAGACATGGAGGATGGAGTCAGAGACATGGAGGATGGAGTCAGAGACATGGAGGATGGAGTCAGAGACATGGAGGATGGAGTCAGAATCATGGAGGATGGAGTCAGAAAGATGGAGGGTGGAGTCAGAAACATGGAGGATGGAGTCAGAAACGTGGAGGATGGAGTCAGAAACATGGAGGATGGAGTCAGAAACATGGAGGATGGAGTCAGAGACATGGAGGATGGAGTCAGAATCATGGAGGATGGAGTCAGAAACATGGAGGATGGAGTCAGAAACATGGAGGATGGAGTCAGAGACATGGAGGATGGAGTCAGAATCATGGAGGATGGAGTCAGAAAGATGGAGGGTGGAGTCAGAAACATGGAGGATGGAGTCAGAAACGTGGAGGATGGAGTCAGAAACATGGAGGACGGAGTCAGAAACATGGAGGATGGAGTCAGAAACGTGGAGGATGGAGTCAGAAAGATGGAGGGTGGAGTCAGAGACATGGAGGATGGAGTCAGAAAGATGGAGGATGGAGTCAGAAACATGGAGGACGGAGTCAGAAACATGGAGGATGGAGTCAGAAACGTGGAGGATGGAGTCAGAAACACGGAGGATGGAGTCAGAAACGTGGAGGATGGAGTCAGAAACATGGAGGATGGAGTCAGAAACATGGAGGATGGAGTCAGAGACATGGAGGATGGAGTCAGAGACACGGAGGATGGAGTCAGAGACATGGAGGATGGAGTCAGAATCATGGAGGATGGAGTCAGAAACATGGAGGATGGAGTCAGAAACATGGAGGATGGAGTCAGAATCATGGAGGATGGAGTCAGAGACATGGAGGATGGAGTCAGAAAGATGGAGGGTGGAGTCAGAAACATGGAGGATGGAGTCAGAATCATGGAGGATGGAGTCAGAATCATGGAGGATGGAGTCAGAAAGATGGAGGATGGAGTCAGAGACATGGAGGATGGAGTCAGAAACATGGAGGGTGGAGTCAGAAACATGGAGGATGGAGTCAGAGACATGGAGGATGGAGTCAGAAACATGGAGGATGGAGTCAGAAACATGGAGGATGGAGTCAGAGACATGGAGGATAGGATGGAGTCAGAAACATGGAGGATGGAGTCAGAGACATGGAGGATGGAGTCAGAAAGATGGAGGATGGAGTCAGAAACGTGGAGGATGGAGTCAGAAACACGGAGGATGGAGTCAGAAACGTGGAGGATGGAGTCAGAAACATGGAGGATGGAGTCAGAAACATGGAGGATGGAGTCAGAGACATGGAGGATGGAGTCAGAGACACGGAGGATGGAGTCAGAAACATGGAGGACGGAGTCAGAAACGTGGAGGATGGAGTCAGAGACATGGAGGATGGAGTCAGAGACACGGAGGATGGAGTCAGAGACACGGAGGATGGAGTCAGAAACATGGAGGACGGAGTCAGAAACGTGGAGGATGGAGTCAGAATCATGGAGGATGGAGTCAGAAACATGGAGGATGGAGTCAGATCCTACAGCCTTCTGGACATGAGCTACAGAGAGACGCTCTCTGCTCTACGGCGGTTTTAGTTGATTTCTCTGAGGTGAGCTTTTATTATACGTCATGTCACGCTAAGGATTGTGGGATTCCTGAAGGCTTCTTAGCGCCGGTAAGGGATACTGTGAGATTCCTAAACTAAAGGAGCTAAGATAGGAAGCATTCAGGCTCCTTTCCTACCTCCTTCTTCACTGACTGCTCTATTCAGACACTCTGATCATGGAGGTCTCACCTGGAGGTCTCACCTGGAGGTCCCACCTGGAGGTCTCACCTGGAGGTCTCACCTGGAGGTCCCAGAGCATCACTCTGGTCCTCTGTCTGATTAAAGCAGTGGCGCACATCGCACAGGAGGAAATAATTAATTATGATGGTTATAACAAAATAAAGAGGAATTCACCGTAATCAGGATGGAAACGTTCATCCATGACTTTGTTCTTTGGGGCAGGTTCTCCAGATCATTTGAGACAGAACCAAAGTCAGCAGCTGATCCGTTGGGTTCTGTTTCCCTTTACCAACCCTGCAGAACTGCTCCTCAGCTTCCAGCCTGCTTCACCAGGAAACGTTCCCTCTGTGGTTCTGCAGACGGTCTCTAGAGAACAGGAGGAACCGCATGGCCCAAAGCGCTGGTTCAGCTCTCCTGCTCCAGGAACGGTTCTGGTTCTGAACTTCTCCATAAGACTCACCTGGACGAGCTGTTCAGGAACCTTTACCTGTCCACATAATGACCCAACATGATTCCAGCTGACGAAGGAAAGTGAGACTTTAGATGATTCCTGCAGCACAGAACCTCTTCATCACCACCAGTCATCCTCCTTAATGAATGAAACCTGGACTTTAGACTAATGCTGCATTTTGTTTACATCTCTGCCAACATGTCAGAAGCTCTTGAAATGGAGCTCCTCTTTTTTCATCTACACAGCTAGGAAAAAGTATTTACACCCCATCAGATTTCTTCTTTTTCCATTTTAACATCTTAGAAAGAGAACCTGTCTGACAACATGAAGTAGGCGAAAGATCTCAAGAAATAAAACTTGTCCCCATCTAAAGAAATTCAAGAACAGCGGAGAACCTTCCCAGGAGAGGCCGACCCACCAGAATTACTCCAGGAGGTGTCAGAGGAACCCAGAGGAACCCAGAGGAACCAAGAACACGTGAAGCTCTGCAGGCCTCACTGCCTCAGCTAAGGTCAAGATGGCCTCCATGGGAGACCAGAACCACTGCTGACCCAAAAAAATGTTTCTTGATTTCCAAACCTTATTGAAATTACTCTGGAGACAAACGTGGACCTTTTCTGTTCTTTGTCAGATTTTATGTTTGTTTGATGATCAGAAACAAATAATTAAAAAGCAAAACCAGAAGAAATCTGTAAAGGGGCAAATACTTGTTCACAGAACTGGACTAAAGCAGATCCAGCTGCTTCTCAGAGGTGTGACTGTGCTTCACTCTGTGGTAAAAGTTGTTTGGATCCAGAACCGACGCCACACCTGAGCTCAGTGGGTTCTACTGACAGCTGGAGCCTTTCTGGTGGGTTCGTTTGGCCAGATCCACAGTGGACCTCATGGACCAGCATGGACCTCATGGTCCTCATGGACCAGTATGGACCTCATGGACCACCATGGACCACCATGGACCACCATGGACCTCATGGACCACCATGGACCACCATGGACCTCATGGACCAGCATGGACCTCATGGTCCTCATGGACCAGCATGGACCTCATGGACCAGTATGGACCTCATGGACCTTATGGACCTCATGGTCCTCATGGACCTTATGGACCAGCATGGTCCTCGTGGACCTTATGGACCAGCATGGTCCTCGTGGACCAGCATAGACCTCATGGACCAGCATGGACCTCATGGACCAGTATGGACCTCATGGACCTTATGGACCTCATGGTCCTCATGGACCAGCATGGACCAGCATAGACCTCATGGACCAGCATGGACCAGCATGGACCAGTATGGACCTCATGGACCAGTATGGACCTCATGGACCTTATGGACCAGCATGGTCCTCGTGGACCAGCATAGACCTCATGGACCAGCATGGACCTCATGGACCAGCATGGACCTAATGGACCCTCTTGGACCTCGTCTTCAGGGTCTTTTGTTAACAAGAAACCTTTGATTGTGCCAAATCCAAACTGGGTTTAAGTTACCGAGTCGTGATTTTCTCTGATTCTTCCAGACAGACATTATTTATGGAGACAAAGAGTCTGAGAAGGTTAAAGAACAGCCAACAGATTTTGAACGGTTCTGGACAGAGACAGCAGAGGACAAGAAGGTTTTCAAAGATAATTCCTTCCCTTTATAAATTCATTTGTATAATACAAGATAAAAACACGTTATCTGTGAGGAATGAGTGAGACTCAAAACAATAATTAATGACAGGGGCTTTAACATTCATGGCATAAATGTCTTAATAACCTTTAGCAGGAGCAACAGCGCCCCCTGTCGGCAAACCACAGACAAAAGGATGATTTGTCTCCTTTGGAATGGTCCAATGGGAAAGGTTTACTGGGAGGAGGTAACCCAACAGATTAATAACGTTTAACATTTGAAAAGATTACTTACTGTCTACCAAATGATACCAAGCAGCATAAAACTGATGTTTGGGAAAATTCTGCTACGAGTCGCTCACAAAATAGTGATTAAGCTCCTTCAAGCGCACCGTGGAGTCAAAGACTGAAATGTGTGACCTGATGGAGGAAATAACGGCGGTGCTGCGTCATGTAGATGCTTCCCACCTAAAAACTGCTCTAACTCATACGCACATAAAAAATAACTTCTACTGTTTTCATTTGATCATTTATTATCTTGAACATCCGCTGGATTCTAACCAGATCTTCGTCACAGTGAAGACCTGATCACATTCCTAGAGCCCTGCTGAGGAAGACGAGGGTCCAGCTGCTGGTTCCCAGCGACTGCTGGAGGATTTCAGAACCATGACTGGACCCGGTACTGTTGGACACCTGAAGACGTGTTTGCAGGAAGACAAAATAATATCTGGATAACCAGGAGAAGCAATGAGAAAGTTACAAAGTAGAAAAGCGGGCCTGAGGTTCTGCTGGAACGTTCTGGCCTGAGGTTCTGCTGGAACGTTCTGGCCTGAGGTTCTGCTGGAATGTTCAGGCCTGAGGTTCTGCTGGAACGTTCTGGCCTGAGGTGCGTGAACGTGAAGCTGCTGATATGAAACCTGCTGCCTTCAGCCTGTTTGATGGAACAAAAGCTGCAGGAGGAAGAGGACGTCCTCAGCCCCAATGACTCCTGCACGCTGTGTTCTGCCGCCTCGCTGCTGGATCCGGTCCACTTTGTTCTGAGCAGGAACTCCCCAGAACAGCTGATGGATACAAATCAGCTGTGTGCTTAGAGGGGCCCGTCTAATCCCTGGTCCTGCCTGCTGGCTCAATGGACCTGGAGAACTTTGACAGTGGTCTCATCAGCCAGAGACGCGCCCTGTCCCAGCAGCTTCACATGCGTGATGGCGTAGAGAGGCTCCAGAGGTCTATGCCCCGCCCCCTTTGCGCCCATGCATATATATTCATATATACCATTCATATATACTTTGTTTTGGTGTGAAAGCATTGGAGGGAGCAGGCAGAGAAAGTGATGCAGAAGAAGACGTTGGGAAGGTTTGGGAAGCTGGAGAGGCAGAAGGTGACCAGAGCAGAGCCTGCTGCTAAATTCTCAGAGACATGTGGATAAAATCGGTTTGGGAGACTTGTTAACCAGATCTGTTATTATTTTATTCTTCAATTAGTTTGATGTGTTTATAATGTCTGAAAGCAGCAAGTAAAGCATGTCTATTTCAAGTTTGAGGTATAAAAATTACAGTAGTTATGAAAAAACATTTGATGTCTTTAATATTATCTCAGAATTTTCTGTATCCCAACAAAAAGGTGTTGCATCAAGGTGCTGTCATTAGTTAAAGGCACACACACACATATATATATATATATATATATATATATATATATATATATATATATATAGTTATTTTAGATTTATTTTGGGTATATGTTTTAACAATATAATTTTTCATTTGTGGCTATACCCGCTCTGCTATGGCCAAGTCTCTCAAATTTAAGTTCTGGCACTTTATTCCCCCCAAAACACTCTTAGCAGTAATGATTCCTAAAATAGCGACGGTTCTGTCGCTTTTGGTGTCTCAGTTATGACGCAGAGGCGCAAGTTAATGACGTAACCCCTAATGTCCCAATTCTCCAATTTTACACACTAACCTGCGCATTCTGACCACTAAATGCGCTTCATAGACCGCCAAGACTTGATGCAACCTGCTGGGTTTCCTTAGAGAGGAAACGTTCTGACCAACCTGGAGGATCTGATGGAGTCTGACTTTGAAATGAACCTTGAGATGATGTGATGTTAATTGGTGCTATAAAAATAAGATTTAATTTAATTGAATAGAGGGGCGCAGGGTTTAGTGCGAGTATTGGGGCAGGGCTCTGATGTTACGTCATCAACACCTGGATTTACCTGCTTAATGCTGGATCTCACAGACAGAAGCAGCAGAACAGAGGGCTTTACTGCCCCCTAGTGGCCGCTTAAAAACTGCACGTCAGTTTTGTTAGTATAGATCAACCAATACGTTATTAATGCACCAATAACATAAAATCTATTTCCTTTCCTACTGTTTGATCTTCTGTGATAAGAATAACCACTTCTTATACCAATTTAATCTGCAGTTATTTAATATCTGTTAAAATAAGAAAAGTAATCACAGAGCACCAACAGGGAGCGCTGTCTCTAGAACAAGTCCTCTGGAATCTGATTCACATGACAAACATTTTACTTTGTTCGTGTTGGAATTCAAGAAAAAAAGGACAGTAAACATCAGAAATAAGTAAATAAAATAAACTTTGAGGTATTTGCGGAAAGAAAAGGAATAAATTAACAACAAGGAGAACTTTAAAATGATCAAAATAAAACAAGAGTGACAGAAAATCAGCAATTAAAGGCAAAATAGAAAATTAAAACATTAGACTTGAGTTTTATTTTAAAGGCAAAACAAGGTTACAAAAGATTTATTCTGAAATGTTTGAAGAGTCAAAACAGTTCATTCTATACTGTTAAAATTAAGATAAACTGTTCATTTTACATTAAGAAAACCTTTTTATTTGTGACTGTTAATCATTAATGCTACAATACAAATACTGATAAATCATTAAAATCACATAGGTCAAAAAATGTTTTTTAAACTCGATATTCTATAGATCAGTTATTCTGTTTTCTACTATTAAAAAAACATAAATAAGCCACAAAATAAATTTTTAACATATTATTGCAGTTTCAAAAAGTTTCTTCTTAGAAAAACATCTGAAATATTCTAATGTTCTGTCAGCATGAGGAGTGTTACAGGAAATATCCCTGAAACTAAATAAAGACCAAGCAGATCTGCCTTCAGTGAATCTATCATTAATATAAAGCCAACAATGATGGAATCGGCAGAAGATTCACATCCTGACGTAGAGAAATGAGCACCAAACTTGGGAGTGATGGTCACAAACATACAATTATTAGTGTTGAGAAAAGAAAAAAAAATTGAAGGTAAACAAGAGTCACTTCCCCAAGATTTAGTTATTTCCTTTTTTAGTTAAAATCCTGAATTTAAAAACAATAGGCACAGATTTTAACTACATGTGCATCTCTATGCAGATGATATTTGAACTAAAGCATTTATCACAATAATAATACGTAAACCATAATCTTTGATTTAAAGCTAAAGGAACCAAACTGTAAGAACCACAGAAATGTGATTTCAAAGAAGTAGGAGTGTAATAAATGGGCTCGTTTTCAGGTTCCTTTACCTCTGAGACAGAACAGCCACACTTCAGTCATGATGCAGCAGAAGCTGTTGGAGCATTGATGTTTGGCATCTTAATTTGAAAAGACTGGACCTCAGAAGACAGGAAGCAGGAGCGGTCCATCTCAGGATCCTTTCTCTTTTCCTGAACACCTACAGGACAGACAGAGGAATCGGCATCAGGAGAGCTTAAAGTGTCCAAAGAGACGCATCGCTGCTTTCTCCATGCTGACGTTGTGAATGAGGAGATGAAGCAACAATTTCTGAGGTCTGAAGGTTGATGAAGACAGAATTCCTATAAGCAGGAAGTTCTCTGAGGGAAAAACTCAGTGAATGATCAAACAAAATAAAGCGTCATAAAGCGTCTCTGCAGCTCATGTAGAGTCTATCCAGAGTCCCAATCCAGAACCAACAGCAGCACAAGTCCGGTTCTGGTCTCTGAATCCCATTCCTGCAAACCATCAGAAAGACCAGATGTGATCCAGATGTGAATGAAACCTCTGGAAAGAGAAGCCTGGAGATGACCGGGGTTAAAGAACCGGATCAGACCACAGCCTGATGACTGACCCGGTACCGGTCCAGATCCAGAACCAGTGCGACGCAAACTGAAGCGTTTCCTCGGCTTCTCCAGCAGGAGAAACGGACTCTGATTGGACGCGTCACAGAAGCTCTCAGATAGGAGCCAATCAGAAGCCGAGGACCTGGATCGGTTCTGAAATGACCCGATCAGCAATGGTTCTGTGCTAACCAGACTAACAGGAGAGAATGTGGGAAAGATTAGGAACGTCTGCTGGATGATTGGGAATAAAGCAATGGAAGAAGAAGAAGTCCGGCTCATCGGATCAGAACCTTCCCAACAGCCTGAACTCTGGGAGGACCTCTGGGGAAACCCAGTCTGCTGCTGGTCCTGCTAACCCTGAGCTGGATGTGGGCCGACCCGCTTCAGGAACATCTGGGACGGTCGTGGCTCCATGGAGCTGATTTCACCTGCTGCTCATGAAACCAACTTTGTGGAGCAACCTGAGTTATTTTGGAGAGTTTTCACCTCACATGCAACTGATGAGTTGACCTTGACCTTGACCTTGTTTGCACGTCGTCTAGACGTCCGTAATTAGCCATGGACCGACCCAACATAGACGTGATCTGAACGTCCGTCAGATCAATGTGGTCTAATGTGGCGATTAGTGACGTTATGAGAATGAACTGAAACTGGGCGAAAAGCTGCCAAAGTCCAAAGACTCTGAGAGAAGAAGTATTGATGTCAACCACTTTAAGGATCCGACACAGAAATGAGAACTGGACCCGTCTTCAGAAAAGTAGCTCTTATTTTAGGAAAAACCTTAGAATTTCCCAGGTTTTAAGGTTTTTCTTAGAATTTTACTTCAGTGAGATAAAAGTTCTTCTCCAAACATCTCAAACCTTCAGAGCTGCTGGAGTGGAAAATGTTAGTAGAGAGGAGGGAGGAAACAGAGAGAGCTGATTGGCTGATCCACCTGAACAGACAGAGCTGATTGGCTGAACAATGGAGGAAATGAGCTCAGAAACCTCTTTACCAATCAGACGATTATTAATATGTAGATAAAATAAACTTTATCGTCTCCATAGAGGGAAATTAGTTTTAGCGCCATTGGGTTAAAGGTGCAGCTCTAACTGTAACATAATTTTATTGGTAAATAAATAACGGGAATAATCCTGAATAAAAAGAGGAGAAATGTACAAAGAGATAAAAGAGGCGATTCAGCGCTTTCTGACGTCAGCATCAAAGCCTAAACGGTGGTCTGGAAGGTTGCTGGTGCGACGCCGGCTCCTCTCTGGCTCCTGATTGCTGCACGGAGAGCTTCTCACTTTCCAGGCTGGAGCTTAAAAGCAGAAAAAAGACTCGTTGGTCTGCAGCAACCAGCCTCTAAGTCCCTCTGGGCTCCAGGATCCAGGGAGCACTTCACCTTCAGCTCTCTGTTCTCCTCCCAGAGCTGAGAGGACGCAGCAGCTGCTCTGCTTTCTACGTGTCATGGCGCTCCTTTATCCCAGCAGGTGATGGCAGTAAGACGCTGACAGGTGAGAGGCGTTAGCAGCAGGTAGAGGAAGCAGGAAATGAGCTTAATGGAGAGGAGACAGAAGCAGCTACTCACAATGATGATGAGGATGGAGATAAGGTTCAAACCTTCTGATGCTCTGACCATCAGTTTAGCTAAAGTTTCATCATCATGACACGTTTTCTGACCCGGTCTGACCGCCTCACTTCTCTCCTCTCATGCTAGCAGCACAGGTGTGTATCAGCCAATCACAGCTCTTATAAGACGGCGTCACACCTGGGAGCGACGCTGACGAAGCAAATGACAGAAATGTTGACTTCAGTGAGGAGGCTGAGCCCGTAGCCAGGTGTGACGCCGTCTTTCTAGAGCTGTGATTGGTTGATGGTGCAGGAAGAAGAAAGGAGAGCAAAGCGATTAGCCTGGATGAAGAAATGCGTGGTGATGATGACATTTAGATCGTCCCACAGCATGAAAATGTTTGAACGCAGCTTATTTCCATCCTGGTCATTACTCTGATGTGCTTGTTGACCCTCCAGTGGTTTTACTACCTTACCTGTCTGCCATTAACGCGCTCTCACCTGTCAGCATCCTGCTGCTATCAAGCGGTTGGATTTGGCAAAATAAGCCACATGAAATGGAGAGAAAAGGGAAAAGCAAAGGGCAGCGCACCTGTGCAGCTCTCTGGGAGGAGTGTTGGCAGGTAAACTGGTCCCTGGGTGCCGGTGCAGATCCAGGGACTTTAAAGCGTCTTCCTGCAGGTCAGTGCGTGTTGTTCTCTGCGCGTCTTGGTGCTTTCTGCAGCCGCCTGGTGAGAAGCGCTGCGTGCAGCGATGAGGAGAGGAGATGCATCATGCAGGCACACCTAGACCACCGTTAGGCTGCTCACCTCATCATGCAGGACAGGAAACACTCAATCACCTCTTATTCTCTCTGACCAGGTGCATCAGCCAATCAGCTCTTATTCTCTCTGTCCAGGTGCATCAGCCAATCAGCTCTTATTCTCTCTGTCCAGGTGCATCAGCCAATCAGCTCTTAGATATTCTCTCTGTCCAGGTGCATCAGCCAATCAGCTCTTAGATATTCTCTCTGTCCAGGTGCATCAGCCAATCAGCTCTTAGATATTCTTTGGACATTTCTCCACCTTATTCAGCATTATTCAATATTTTATTGATATTAACTGTCCTCAATAAAATTACATACAGAGCTGCACCTTCAACCCAACGGGCGCTAAAACTAATTTCCCTCTATGGAGACGATAAAGTTTATTTTATCTACATATTAATAATCGTCTGATTGTTAAAGAAGTTTCTGAGCTCATTTCCTCCATTGTTCAGCCAATCAGCTCTCTCCGTTTCCTCCCTCCTCTCTAACATTTTCCACTGCAGCAGGTCTGATGAACTGAGATGTTTGGAGAAGAACTTTTATCTCTCTGAGGTAAAATTCTAGGAAATTCTAACATTTTTCCTAAAGTGACGTCACTAAGAGCTGCTTTTAGGGTTCTTGATGAAAACGGACCTGGAGCTTTGGACAGAAATCACTTTTCTGAAGGTTTATTCATTTATGTAATTAGTAGAAGTTTTAGGAAGATGTTTTTTTAAATGTTACATTTAACTTTAGCTGGTCTTAATCAGAATATTTTTCTTCAGTTCCTAACATGGTTGGCAGTAACAGGATTATGAGCTCAATTTTTAGTGTCGGCTTTTTAAACCTAATTGGCTCCTTTTCCTCCTTCACACCAGAATCTGGTTAACAGGCGGTGAAACGAGGAGAAGCAGAATCCACATCAGGTGGATCAGTTCCAGGAGTCAACATTTTTAATTTAATTATCAGAATGTGAGAATTTCAGATGTTAACAGGTTTCATCCCCATCCTATCATCGCTGCAGGTAAACTGTTTTATTTTGTTTGGTTCCCAAACTGAAGGGAAACTTCCTGAAAGCACAAATTAAAGACAAACCCAAGTTTAGTGTTTGTTGTAGTAAACTTTACCAAAAGAAGTTTTTACAAACCCACAAACTGGGACACAATCAACGCAGTCAGCCGAACAAACGGCCCAAACAGAGAGGAACCAGAACCAGGACAGTTCTACCAGCAGGGGGCGCTGCAGGCGACCCAAACACAAACTGCATCATGTTCAGAAGAAGTTATCAAGAGTCCATCAACAAAAGTGAAACATATTTTCTGCTCTTCAAATATTTAAACTTCAAAGTGTAAACAAAATATTCAGCTTATTGACAGCAACAAGTTATGCTTTAGCTTCTTTTCCGTCATATATCTTTTATTTTTCCAAAACAAAAACAAAGAAAAACTTTTACAAAAAAAAAAAAGAGATAAAAATGTGTCAGAACAGATAATTCAAAAGATAAATTATCAACAGAAACAATATTTACCTACAATCTACATGTCATTTTATATATTTGTGTTCATTTATTCATTTCCTTTGAGGAAGAATTTTTTTTTTACATTAATTTAACATTAATAACTTAATGGTGATGAAAAAGTTATAATAAACATTCAGACAAAAGAAAAGACGTTTTAGGATCATTTTTGGCATTTCATTTTGGGTGAATAAAAAAGGTTTTAATGGAAAATGTTTGATATAAACTGATAAACTGTTCAGCTCCCTGATATCATTTGGTCCTCATGCAGAAAAGTGGCGGAAAGGAAAGACCCAAACCCAGACCGGCCCAAACGGACCCAACACCATCAGGTTCTGATGAAGCCGGAGCAACGAGCTCAGACCTGCTTCTGTCCCAGTTTACCAGAGTAATTCTGATTTATTCCCACTAAGGCGGCAGCAGGCTGCCAACGCTGTCGCCACAAACCAGGAGGATTATTCTGAACGTTGCTGAAAAAACAAACTCAGAACCCAAAGAGGACGACAGAACCGGAAATCAAGCGCTTAGAGAGGAACCATCTTCAGATCCTGGAGGTCCAACTACTTCAGATCATGTTCAGCACCTTAAACCACGTCAGAGGCTTCTGGAAAACTGAAGCCTCGCTTTAAAGACGATAAAATAAAAAAAACGACTTTCTGAGAAACCACCAAATAAAGAATACCTCAAAATCTGAACCAACTAAAACCCTGATAACCCAAATCAAACCTCTTCACCGACCAGAACCCTAAATGATCTCATTAACATGATACGCCTGAATGGACCTGCTGGTTCTGATAAAGCCTGACCCTCCTCACTTCCATGAAGACCTTCACCGCTCTGCGGTTCTGATCATCCGGGTTTTCTGTCTCCACATGGACCGGACCTCAGAGGCTAACCCCAGACAGTCAGAACCAAACCCAACTGGACCTTTGGCCGTGGATTAGAACCTCTGACTGGATGGAGAGGTTTGGAGGAGTCCAATCAGGGCCCTGAAAGTTATTCCAGCTCCTAATGTGAGAATTAAAGAAGCATTAAATCTGTTCAAAGGTTCTTTAATGACCCGGTCCATCTGGGAGCTTTCACTGCGGTTCTGCTCGCTGTGACCTCTGGGAAATGTCAGAACCGTTATTTACATTCATTATAATTGGTATTAATCAGATTTTGTTCCAAACATGGAGGGATAAAGGAACCCTGATGTTCTCCTGGTTCCGTTTCAGGATTTTTCTCCTTTGTCCAGCAGACGGCGGTGATCAGCTGCCTGATCCCTTCAGAACCGAACCGTCTCCTTCAGAACCCGCCTGGACCGCAGAGCAGGACTGTAGGGCGGTCATACCAGCGTCTGCCAGCAGGGGGAGCAGCTGTCTGGGAGGTGGGCGGGGCTAACATTGAGCAGGGGGTGTGGCCAAGCAGCTGGCCCCGCCCAGTACCACAGATGGACCGGTTCTATCAGGACGATGGCGCTAGCAGAACAATCAGAGCAACTTTGCCTTTTAGGAACCTTTGAACAGATTTTAATGATTTCAGGCGTTCATCCAGAACTGAGGTTAAAGTTTAAATCCTCCAGGTGTGTCAGAGTCCAGGTGGAGACAAAAGAGGGAAACACGACCATTCAGACACCAATGAGCAGCAGAACCCCCCCGATGGTCCGGTCCGAGCTCAGAACCAGCGTATGGCTTCTGTTCAGCTGAGAGAGAAAGGCACCGAGCCCAAACGCCACCAGAGACCCTCCAGAGCTAACGTTAGCCGTTAGCTAGCAGAGAGCTGTAAGGCAGAGAGAACAGCAGGGGGCGCCGCAGCTCCTTCCTCCTCCGCTTCCAGCAATTAGTCTGTGTCGCTGGCGGCAGGAGCTCTGAGGAGGAGGAGGAGGAGCAGAGGTTAGTGCCCAGAAGGAGGGAGGACAGGAAGAGGAGGCGCAGCAGCAGCTCTCTGATTGGTTAGTCGGAAAGAAGCGGCCGGCGGCGCCGCAGAAACACGATCACTTCACCAGAACTGACTTTGGCAGAAACGCCTCCATTTGGCCGCTCCCCTCCGTCCTCAGCGTCTGCGGGGCCGGCGAGGAAGAGGCGGCGCCGGGGGGGAGGGCGGCGCCGGGCGCCTTGGGCAGGCTGTACATGTAGACGGCGCCGATGACCAGCCCCGCCCCCGCCGTGAAGAGCAGGTCCACGTGGAAGGAGAACAGGTAGACGGACATGACGGTGGACACGATGATGGAGAAGGACGTGGCGAAGCCCTTCAGGATGTTGTCGGCGTACTTCACCACCACCGCCACCAGCAGCCCGCCGAACGCCTGGTTCAGGATCACGCACCACACCATGCCCGTGTAGCCGAACAGGAAGCCGCGCCGCGCCACGGCGCCGCCGTCGTTCCACCACATGCCCAGCAGCCCCAGCGCCGTGCCGAAGACCCCCAGCTGCACGTTCCTCATCCACACCGACGCCGCGCTGCCCTTCAGGATCCGCTCAAAGTAAACGCCGGCGAAGCCCGACGACAGGCAGCTGACCACCACCGCCACCACGCCCACCGAGTAGTTCTGGGAGGAGCCGTCCGCCACCGCCGCCTCCTTGTTCCCCTCCTGCTGCACCTGAAAGGAGAGCAAGATGAGCGCCGAGCCGTCATGGCGCCGAGCCGCCGCCATGACGGCGTTAACGATGACATCACGTCACAATCAACAGGAACGCCCGTTTGGCTCACTTATCTACAGGAAAACGTCCTTTATCTTTATTTAAATAATTCATATAGTGACTAAATGAGATAAACGTGACGGGAGCTCTGAGCCTCGCTCCTCCTTCACTGCACCGTACTTCCTGGGTCCAGGAGGATTCATCCAGATGTTAACAGCTGTCTGTGAGCTCCGTATAAACGCCTTAAGTTTACAGAACCAGGCATTTTGATCATTTACTGACAGAAGCAGAAGATTAGTGGAGCAGCTCCTCTCTGGACGACAGAACCGGTAAAATAAAAGATTCATTTCTCAGCGTCTAGTTGTCGTAGTTCAGGGTCTCAGTCAGCGCTGATGAAGGAAATCTGATGTTAAACTACAGCAACTGATCTAAAAAGACGAGATAAAGACATTTTTTCTGGGAATTCAGTCTCTCAGGGGAAGTTCTGATTAATCATCTAGAATCAGAACCATCTGGGTTCTGCCACTAGAACAGAATATTTTATTGGGGGAGGAAGCGTCTCAGTGGCGCCGCCCTGGTGGTAAAGGTCTGAACTGTCTGCAGACGTTGGCCGACCCGTCGGTCGTCCAGCCGGTGGAATCAGAACCCGTCAGAGTCGTTAACCTCAGACTGATCCACTGGATCAAGGTTCTGGTTCTTCTGGGACCTCCTGGAGTAATTCTCCTGCTGCATCGACCAAAATAAATTCTGCTTCCTCTCTTCATAAAAGCATCAGTTTCAGGTTCAGTCAACCAACAAGAGATGCTGTTTCATCACCGGGGTCCGGTTCTGGTTCTGATCGCTCCGGTCCCCCTAACCCAGCAGAAACCCAGCACCAGGTGACACCGGACCAGAGGACAGGAGGCGGGATCAGGAGGAGCAGCAGCCAATCAAATCGCTGCGAGCGCCGTGTCAACATAAAAACAGTGAAATCTGTTCATCTAGAGTCAAATGTCGGATCAGAACCAGAACAACAGAAGCTGACTGGTTCTGATCCTCCCCGTCAGAGGCTCAGCGGGTCTGTGAGACGGTACCAGCTCAGATGTTCAGGAATGTTGGTTCGGCTCAACCGGACTCTACGGTTCTGATTAAGTCCAGTTCTCCAGCTGCTGAGCAGAGCTCAGCGGATCAGAACCAGGAGCTTTCAGAACCAGCGCTGGCTGTTAATGCACCACTGGGTGCAGATTCTGGGAGAACGATGGAGGTCCACCGTCTCCAGGAGCTCTGGACCGATCCGGATGGAGCAGAACCAGGACCAGAACCACCCTGAGATATTATGGGACGGTCCAGAGCAGATTCATGGGTTAGAACGGCCTAGTCAAAGTCCAGACCTGAGTCCTACAGACTTGAGAACCGATGTTCTCAGACGTTCTGCCTCCAGCTGCTTGGCTGGAGGAGGCAGAACCCAGAACCTGCAGCCAGAGGAGGTTCTACTGGGTTCTGCCTCCTCCTTACCATCATTTCCTCTTTGTGGAGCGGACCAGAGGGAACTGGACCTACCTGGACGATGGCGACTCCGGCGAAGAGCAGCAGCAGAGAAACCCACTGGACTCTGGACAGAGACTTCCTGAGCATGAGGACGCTGAACAGCGCCGTGGTGAGGATCTTCAGCTGGTAGGTCACCTGAGGGGGAGGAGCCTGTTAGAACCACGCAGGTAGGTCACCTGAGGGGGAGGAGCCTGTTAGAACCACGCAGGTAGGTCACCTGAGGGGGAGGAGCCTGTTAGAACCACGCAGGTAGGTCACCTGAGGGGGAGGAGCCTGTTAGAACCACGCAGGTAGAAGCAGCAGCCTGAGCCGGTTTACGGCTTCACGCCTAAAGCCAAACGTTCACATCAACGTCTTCTAAAGCAGAAACAGCAACAATACGGCCGTCTCTTTAAGGCAGTGGTGGATATTACAGGACTTAAAACTAATTATTTATATTTGCTAAATGGATTTATGAGAAAACCATTAATTTAACTTGTGATATTTTAGTAAAACCTGCAGAACTTGAACGCACCAAGAAGCTTTACTGTCATGAGTTCCCATAAATAAATAAATTATTATATTTGGCCCTGAGGCGGCGCCGGTGTTGGTCCTGTTCAGTCCTGGCAGCTAAAGGACTCGGGTCAGTCAGAACTGTGTGGCTGAGCAGGTTTATGTGTGAGAATCTTCATCAGCATCAGAGAATCAATGATTCAGAGCAGAACCTGTGGAACCAGCAGCAGGCAGTAAACATGGAAACATGCTGGTCCACTGGCTGCCAGCAGGGGGCGGCAGACCTCAGCTGTGATAAGAAGCTGTTTTTACGTCTGTTGGCTTAATTTAATGTTTAATTTAATGTTTCTGAAGCGTTCCTGGTGGAAGTTGGTTTCTGGGACTGACCCGGTGGAAATGTTCAAGTTTGACCATGTGGGCCGACAACAATGAATACTTTTAAGAACAGCGATGTGGGAACAACATCTAACGGGCAGGAAGAGTTTAAACTTTAACTTCCTCCTCAGTGACAGGAGTGAATGAGAAGGATGATTATTATCAAATTATCAAAAGATGGATTCATACTGACCCTGAAATAATCCACGTTTTTCACGTTTAAAGTCCTCTGCTGTTAATTCAGGTACCAGCGGAGTTCAGGGTGATACGACATTACTGATGGTGTCCAACAAGACTTTTCCTGTTTGTCTTCTCAAGGTTAGAAAAATATGCAGAACTGGTTTAATCACATCATTAAACGACGAGATCAACTCCTTTAAATGTAATCTTTCAGGTTTGGTAGATTTCCACAAACGCTCCACTTTACGACACGATCTGCTAAACAGCAATATATCTTCATTCAGGAGAAGATATTTTGTGCCTTATAGGAGAAACTTAGCTTAGAACGGACAGACAGTGACTTTTAAAAGACTCGATAGAAGAATCAGCATCACTGACAAAATGATTTAACTCAGGTCAGAGAAATTCTGATTCATTTGATTTATAAAATCGTCTTTTGGAAATAACCGTCTGAGGCTGACTAAATTAAAAGAAATGAAAATACACACAGCAGTGAGAAAAATTAACACTCAGCTGGTCTGTGCTAAAACCGGAGGAAAAACTTCATGTAATGTTTGTCGTTTAGAGCGTAGAACCAGAAACATGCTGGTTAAAATGAAACGCTGCGGTCTGGCTAGAAGCTTCATCAATGTGAACGTTCATTTCTCCAAGGATTAAAACATTCTGTAGTTGTGTGTGTGTGTGTGTGTGTGTGTGTGTGTGTGTGTGTGTGTGTGTGTGTGTGTGGTAAATCAGAGGCACTCACATTTAACGAGATTAATGAGTGAGTCAGTGTGTGTGTAATCAGGTAATTATTGGAGCAGTTTAAGAGAGAAAAAGAGACTAGATTAAAAACTATCTGTCCAGGTTCTCCTCCCTGTTAAAGGGGAGTTTTCCTCTCCACTGTCGCTTCATGCATGCTCAGTATGAGGGATTGCTGCAAAGCCACCAACAATGCAGACGACTGTCCACTGTGGCTCTACGCTCTTTCAGGAGGAGTGAATGCTGCTTGGAGAGACTTGATGCAACCTGCTGGGTTTCCTTAGAGAGGAAACTTTCTCACCAACCTGGAGGATCTGATGGAGTCTGACTTTGGAAAGAGCCTTGATGATGATGTGATGTGTTAATTGGAGCTATATAAATAAAACTGACTTATCAGGGTTTATACAGGAATGAGTAACCCTAATTTAATGCTTTTTAATGCTCTTTTAATGCTCGTAGAAATAAATTTAATGCCATCAACAAGTACCCATATTAATTATATATATATATATATATATATATATATATATATATATATATATATATATATATATATATATATATATATATATATATATATATATATATATATAATAAATGAGAGAGAACTTGTTGGCTGTGTTCAGACAACAGAACACCTCCGCATGCAGTGTTGCATTGGATCCAAATGTTGATCACAGATCATCTGATTTCCCGACGTTAGTGGCGGTAGAGCTTGCACCAGCTGCTGCTGTGCTGTTTGCGATAGCTAATGTGGACGTGACTGCGTTGGTTACAGAAAAGTAACTTGACATTGTTAGCTGCTGTCTGCTCCTTGCAGCTGATCTGTGGCTGTCTGCAGTGGTGTAGTGGTCCCTGGAGACGTGGGTATACTCTCATTGTTTGCCCTTTTAGACACAGCTCAGAAAAATGCTGTTTTAGAAACAATGACATGTAACACTGCTTTATTTAGTTTACCCAAAAATCCATCACTAGGGTTTACTCATTTTAGCCTAAAATATTTAGCCTAAAACATTTAGATTAAAATATTTCCTTGAGCTACTACGTGAGGCGTGAAAATACTGTTGTCTCTTTTTTTTAAAGATTTTACCCAGCTTCTGGCAGGTAATGTAAAATTTTCTTTGGTTTATATTCAAGGAATTCCTACACTACATCCAGAATCAACATTTAATTTCATTACTGTAGGTTTTTTAATATAGACATGGATAAGGCATATGGAAAGTCCTAAATTGAATGAGAAAGAGAATCTATACAAAGAGCTAAAGTTAATAACGAGGAGAACATCAAAACTCAAATCACTTTGTCTTTGCAAATCATGAATTGTCAAATATACCAGCTGAAACACCCAAAGAACTGTTGATCCTGTTAATTTAGACACCCTGACAATGAATGCTTAGCCCCTCGATTTTAAAATGGACGGTGATTTTAAACTTGACAGCCAAAAAGGACCTCAGTTAAGTAATTTTTATCATGTAAGGAACAAAGCAAAGGTAAAACCTATTCTTTCAAGGCATAAATATGAAAACACTACTCCAAGCCTTCATTCATCATGGCTGAATTAGTGTAATTCTCTTTATCTCTGAATTGGTCAGTCCTCACTCAGATGTCTACAGCTGGTTCAAATGTTGCTGCACACATTTTAATGGAAAAACATAAAATAAAGCATATTACCTGATCCTGGCCTCCCTTCAATGGTTACCTGTTTATCTTAGAGTTCAGTTTAAAGAACATCTGTTTGTTTTTAAGGTTTTAAACAGCTAATTATTATTGTTGTTGTTTTAAAAACTGTTGAGTCTTTACTCAAGTAATTTTATTGGATGTTATTTTGTTTTACCTCGTGTTAAAGTGCTCTTTAAATAATGATGATGATTATGATCACAAGAAACTTTTGTATCATCACCCAGAAGCTGGAAAGAAAAGAGACAAAAAGATTTTTCATACCTCATTTAGTAACTCAAGGAATTATTCCAAACTAAATATTTTAGGCTAAAATATGAAACTGTTTATTGGTTGTTGTTTTTTTTTTGTTTTCTCTTAAATCCCACCGTTATGTTTATTAATTTCTGCCAAAAGCTGCAGCATTTTCATTTAATCCATTTGAATGCAGTATTTGCAAGCCCTACTCTGATTGGATGGAAAGAAACCTGTCTGTGATTGGCTGGTGAGGTGGACAGTTTTTTTTAAGTCAGAGCGCACAGCTGATGGTGAGCGTGGAAGTATCATGTCACGGGCAGACACGGAACCGAACGCGAGCGAGGATAGTGGATTGAGAAAAGTTTATCAGTTTTGAGCGCGCGCGCATGATGTTTAAACGCTGAATACCTGTCTCACTGCGCGCTCAAACAAAAGACACAAATATCGCTCCCGAAAAATGCTGACTGAGAAATAAGTGGGTATGCGCCGCATACACCCTGAAATACACTGTCGGACTTCAAATGAGATCGTGAAGCATTGACACCCATTGTGCATCTTCATTTTTTTTTTTTTTTTTTTTTTTTTTTTTTTACACACACAGCAAACTCCTTCATCATCCTTACCATCGACAGGCTGCAGCCATGTTTTCCATCCACTTTTAGCTTTTTCCCCATTCCCCAGCTCTTTCTCCGCCTCGAGCATCTTTGCCGAACATTGTAAACATACGGCTTTACGATCAACCGGAAGCAGTTATATCTGATAATATATCTGACGAAACTGTTTTTATGACCGTATTTGTTTTAGAAAAAAAAGCTATTTTTAATGCCACAGATAATCACATTTAATGACTTTTAATGCCAATTAAGGCCTTAATTTTAAAAGATTTCATTTAATGACTTTTAATGACTTTCAATGCCCCGCGGAAACCCTGCTTATAGAGACTGGATGTTGTTGAGGAACCCTGAGGAAGAACGGATCGGTGCTGGTCTCTGACCTGGAAGGTGGCTGCTGGCAGGTTGGAGATGGCCACGTACTGCAGGTTGTTCTGCAGCGTGTAGATGAGCGACGGCACGGCCAGCTTCAGGGTGTCTTTGTACTGAAAGACGACGGAGTCCAGAAGGAAGCAGGCGGTCTCCTTGACGTTGACTGCAGAGAGAGGCTCAGCGTGAGGACGGGCAGACACACCTGGACTCGCTCATCTCCACCCCGCTGTACTTACATCTCTTCTGCAGCAGGATGATGAGCAGACAGGTGGTCACCTTCAGGACCTCCGCCATGACCACGGCCGACGTGGTGAAGAAGCGGTCCCCCGGCAGCGTGCGGACATAACGGATGCTGAGGATGAGCGATGCGTTCTGGACCACCAGGATCGCCAGGCTGATGTACTTCAACTTCCTGTTGGCTGCAGGTGAAAAAGGACGGAGACGTTTTACACAAACCGTTGACCCGAGGAGAGACTGTGGAGCAAACGTAACACGGATTCACCACAAACAACGAGACTTCAGTTCCTGCTTCCATCTAAGAAGATCAGACCAGAAGTGCATTCATGTAAAGCAGCCTGGAGAACGCGCTAGCAGCAATAAACCTAGTAAGTTAATTCAATATAAAGTTTATTTTGGCCTTATGTTAGAAACAGTGTAGTCCAGCTCCTCTGTCCTCCAGAGACGGACAGAGAGCTGTGGACCTGAAGGGGCTAAAGGGGAACTAAAAGTAAAATTTTATTGAAATTTGTGTTTTTTTTCCCTTATTTTGAGCAGCTAAATAAGACTATTTGTCAACGCAATGCGCATATTTACCCCCGAAATAAGATAATTAGATATCCTGCCCTTCACATAAGATGACGGAGATGAAATGTTCTTATTTTAAGACAAAATCTTATTCCATCGACACAAAGTCTTATTTACCTGCTCAAATTAAGGAAAAATTCTTTCAAGAACATTTTACTGACTTTTAGTTTCCTTTCTGCAGTGCAGAGTGATGTTGCACATGTGGGAAGAATATTTGGTGCCCCTTATGGTCCAGAAAATACGGTACTGGGTCCGGCTGTTTGCTAACTTTAGCAATCAGAAAGCGAAGGTCCGTTCCAACCTGGCAGAACTTTGCAGCAACGCTCTTCACACCAGAACCACCATTTTCTTCCACATATTCTTTTACAAACTGCAGATTATGAACAAAGTCCTGGAAGCGTGTTAAACTACTCCAGCAGGACCGGCTTCTATTATTCTGCGTACGCAACGTTTTCCTCAGAGCCTCAGTTATTTGGTGTGGTTGCTGCAAAAGGTATTAATCATTTTTAAACAGGCATTTTTTTTATAAATATGATTAATTTTTCCTAAATTGATTCTTCAGTATCACTTATAGATATTTCATTAATTCACACTGGAAGTGGAGGATTTTCATCGTTATCAAGGACAGAAGCTCATTAATTAGACAAAGATTCATCTTTATCTTTGCAGTTTTGCTCAAAGGCATAGAGCACGTGACCTGAGCAGAACCTTCACTTTATTACATCCTGGGTTAACAGGAAGTGGGAGGAGCCTAGAAAACAGGAGCGGCACCGACCGCTACCATCCGGATCTGAGGGATAAAAACAACAATTCACACCCGAGTTACATTTTCACAATAAGAGCCTCCAAACTAAAGTCAGCAAACTGAGGCGCCGCGTCTTCATCTCAGGGATGATGATGATGTCCACTCAGGACATTTCCACTGATGAGTCCTCAGCAGATGTTCTGATCCATTCAGTTCGTCCACAAACCACAACTGGGTCGAACCTCCAGAACCTCCTTCCTTTAGTCACATGACACCCAGGACCCCACTGGGCTCCTCACCTGCAGCCAGGTAGACAGTGACCGGCCTCACCTGTGATGCTGTTTTATTGCTGCCTGTTTTAGTTCACCTGCTCTGATGCCTTCAAAAGATGACGTCAGAGAAAAGTAAAACTGAAGCAGATGGAGCCTCAGGTGTGCCGAGAGCCCAGGGACCTCGGACACACCTGAGCTCCACGTCACCAGGTGAACAGGTGGGTCGGTCAGAACCTCAGGATCCAGCTCTGTGTGAAGTGACCCAAACTCTCTGCAGCTCTTTATCGCAGAGCTGGTTCTCTTTATTAAACTCTTTCATATTTTAACAGTTGTTCTGGTGATGGTTCGGTTCGGTTCTAACCAATGTGTGGGTTCTTTAATCGGCCCAAACAGGTTTAGCTGCAGTCAGCTGGCTCCTGTCACCGGTCTGACTTGTTTTAACCGCTAGAAAATAACAATTTATCCCGAACACGGACTGGTTTACCTTCAGTCTGACTCCGGGTCGGAACCTCCCCGGTACCGGTGCTGCTCCCAGCCGCCATGCTGCGCTCTCTGCCCCGTCCGGACCAAACCTTCAGCCCGCTGGCTACACAGCTAGCCCCGCTAGCCTCCCGGCTAAACACCTCTGTCGGTACCGAACCGGTCAGCGCTCCGACTCTCGGCTGGTTCTGGTTCTGGTTCTGGAAGCAGGCGGCAGAGGACCTGCCTGGTAGAACTGGCGGGAGCTGAGGAGCAGGACCGCGGGGGGAACCTGCTGCGTGGAAGCGCTGAGCTGTCCCGGAAGTCCGCTGGACTACAGCGGCGAAGATGGGAATGTTAGACAGGATGCCTTCTTCTTCGTTTTATTTATTGGTGGATTGCAAACAGCTTCGCGGCGCATACCGCCACCTGCTGTACAGGAGTGTGTAACTTCACGGCCTCCACAAACTAAATTCTATTTTTCAGTTTAGTATCATGTAAGAATGCTTTTCTAAAATTATAAATATATTCTTTGTCCTCTGCTGGACCTAATATTCCCTTTTAGACTCCATTCTCGTCCTGCCTTCTGCACCCTTTCCTTTAATTTCTCTCTTTCAGCTAAATATGCTACATATTTCATCAATATGTGCTCAACATTTTCTTTTTCTGCACAAACTATCTGGATACAGCCTTGCCGTATCAGGAATATAGAACAAGTGCTGTCCTTTTAACTTTAGCAGGACGTCATTATGTTTGCTGGTGAAGATTCTCAGTCATCCAGGTCATGGTCATTCCAAAAAAGTTAAGTGAATTTCTCCATTGTGAGATCAATAAAAACTATCTTATCTTATCTTATCTTATCTTAAAAAAATAAAAAACAAAACAACTGGACTTATTTTTCGTAGTTGAAGATGTTTCGCTTCCTCTCCAGGAAGCTTTCTCAATTCAAAAAGTCTGGAGTTTTTCTCCCAAGCAGAACACGAGCTTTAATGGAAGGTTATGACGAATTTGAGTCATTAATTAAAACGACAGGAAACACCTCAAAGTCTGTTAAAGCCAGGAGAGAGGGCTGGCAAAAAGTAGCAGACAAATTAATGCGTAAATACTGTCCATGGTAGATGTTTCTATCACTTTCTACAGTATGAATTTTTGCATTTTAATAATTTCATATTTACTTTGTTCTTTTATATCAAAGCCTCCATGGGACCCACTAGAACATGAGGACAAGTAAAAGTGAAATACAAGAATATTCTACAAAATGGTAGCCTTTAATTATTATACTGTATTTTAAAAAGCCACTTTTTCCTCTTTTTAAAGACCACTGTTAAATGATGTGTTTGTCTGTTTATAACAGCCACCAAGAAAAAGGCTAAAAAAAAAACAGTTTTCTTTTAATCTTGTTGCATGAGGCATGTTTCACCCTTTCTTTTTCTTTCACAAAATGACACAGGGTGCCATCCGTTCCCTATATAAACGGCTTCTTCAACAAAAAAAATTGTATTTTGACCTGAAATAAACACAAATAAGGAGAAGAAATTGAACTCCACAACTTGAAAAAGAGAAAAATTGCACTAGAGATCGAGTTGCTTCAAAAGGACTTCAGAGTAAGTTCTAATAAACCATTTGACACATAGCAGTATTGCTGACTTTATATAACAATCCCTTATTGCAGGCAAAACATGACTTGCTGTCTTTTCTTTATAAAGAATTGTTTAAATAAAACAACAGGAACTAAGCATTATTTGTTTCGTCTTTTATTAAACATTAAAAAATGGTGTTCCACAATTCTGTCCCGTCCTCTGCCACTAGGTGGTGCAAGTGCACTGGCTGGACAGACTTCCCTATCGCCTCCGCTTATAAAGCTGCGATCTAATCCTGTTTACATGAAATAAACCTGAGAGCGAGCAGGTTTAAGCTGGCGCACATGTTGCTATGACAACAAGTCCAGGATGAGTTTTGAAGAACCAAACGATCCAAGATCATGCCAAACCGTCAACAATCAAATCCAGTTAACTGAGTTAGGGATGTATGAAGAATGGACCCCTGGATGGTTAATACAAACTTTATTTGCATTTAAAATCATAAAATCTGAAACAAATCGAAAGAGAACACTTTACAAAAGGGTACAGAAAGTAAAATGTGGCCCAGGCCTCCCTGAAACTAAATTATCTGTTTATTATAAAATAACTTAACATTATTTCCCCGTACAGCTATTAAGTCACGGGGCTTCCTGGTTTGTGTAGTTTTTCCACTGAGCTATATTATAGCTCAGGGAGTTTTTCCTTGTGGGGCTGAGTGAGTCTGGAGGAATCAGGGACAGCGCCCCCTAGAGGCCATTTGTCCAACCCTCATCACCTGCAGTGGTCCTGTCTGTCAAACCCAGACTTCAGAAACAGCAACAAGGCCCACATGGATAATAAAGTTAATAATGGAACAGATCATAACGTTAATAATAATAATAATAATAGGTCCCTGAATGCCAGTCTCTGGGATTCGAATAAAAACAACAGACCATTAATCTGATAATGGACCACGTTGGGCATCATCACTTACATAATTTAGTATTTTTATATTTTTTAAGAAAAGAAACATTAAGTTTCCAGTTGCTGTTATCTATGTCAGTGCCTGCTGTGCTGAGCCAATCAGGTTTAAGTTCAATCACAGAAACTAAAGAAAATCTAATACAAATAAAATATAACGCTTAAATAAGTTAATGAGAAACCATTTTCCTTCACTTCCTGCCTAAATGTGATCTATTGTTTCTGATGACAGAGCCGTGAAGTTTAATCTTTGGGAAAACGACTAAATGAGGTTTTAACGGTTTTAGTTTAACAGTTTGTTTTGTTGGCGTTTCGCATCATTGAGAGGAAAACATGCAGGAATCCATCAGAGTGAGACCTCTTAGTGAAACACAGACAGGATGAGTCTGAAAAGGTTTTATTCAAACATGGGATCTTTGTCATCGATCCAGAACGTCTTATTTAATGTAAATAAACGGAACCAAGTGGCGGGGGCCACTTTAAGCAATACGTAGACGTATTTACTGCAGCATCCTTCCTGCAGCCGGGAGACGCTCCCAGCCGCCGTGATGAAGAACATCTGAGGTCTTCACTTTTTCCACAAAGCTTCAGCTGAAGGAAAATTAATCGCTTTAACGAGTTCTGAACATCCTGCAGAACGTGCAACAGAGGAACGGGTCGGTCCGACACTTCAGCAATCCCTCCTCTTCATCACCGTCCCAGTTAACTCCAGCTTATCCAGCAGGAGGAAGAGGAGGACACCAATAAATTATCAATAAATAAAACTCATCATCATCGTCATGACGAGCGTCTCAGTGCAGGTAAAGTCCGGTTTCTGGTTCTGATCCGACTCGGATCACAGCGAGGAGCTGGGCAGCGAGCCGCGCTCTTCCTCCTCCTCCTCCTCTTCCTCCTCTCCTCCGTCCATCCACGGGTGGGACAGGATGTCCTCCAGGGAGGGGCGGTCCTCGGGCCGCAGCGACAGACACCAGCGGACCAGAGCCTGGCATTCTGCGGAGGGCGGGAACAACACAGTCAGCACACCTGTCGACCAATCAGGAGCCGGTGGGGGCGTGTCCGGCGCTCACCTTTAGAGACGCGCCGCGTGAAGAAGGGCGTGGCCTCCACGATCTCCTGGTCTCGCTCGAACGGGATGTCGCCGCACACCATGTCGAAGAGCAGCACGCCGAGCGACCACACGGTGAGCGGGACGGCGCGGTACGTCCGGTTCTGGACCCACTCCGGAGGGCTGTAGACCCGCGTACCTGCGCACACAGACACCTGGCTTAGAACCCCGCCCACTTTCACCGTCCGCACCACGAGCCGCCGGCCGAGCGCCGCCGCACCTTCAAACTCGTCGTAGGCGGCGTCCTTCAGCAGCGCCCCGGAGCCGAAGTCGATGATCTTGACCTCCAGCGTCCGGGTGTCCACCACCACGTTCTCGTCCTTCATGTCCCGGTGCACCACGCCGTGCGCGTGCACGAAGCGCAGCGTCTCCACCAGCTGCCTGAAGAACCTGGAGCGGAGAAGGCCGTTAGCACGAGCCGGCGGTCCCAGGTTACTACGGTCACCAGGGTAACCTCCAGGGTTACCGGGGTAACCAGGTTACCAGGGTAACCAGCCCCACCTGAGAGCCAGACGCTCCGGCAGCGCCCCGCGCTCCGTGATGAAGTCGAACAGGTCCTGGCTCTGCGGCGGCCGCTCCATCACCAGCAGGAAGCCCCGCCCCTCCACCTCAAACCAGTCCAGCATGCGGATCACGCCGCCGTGGCCCCCGGCCTCGTTGAGCCGCTGCAGCAGAGCGATCTCCATCGGAACCGGGCCGAGCTCACCGGGCTGCAGGCAGAGAGACGGAAACGATGAGTTAAAACATAAAAACGTTTAAACGAGAGAAACTAAAGAACCAGAATCTGATCTGCAGCAAAGCCACAGAAAGCAGAACCTCTGCTGCCCTGAGTTCTGTCTGCAGGTAATCTGGGGAAAGGCTAACGGAACCAGCAGAGGGCGCCAGCTGCCTGGTTCTGAAGGGGAGAACCGGACCTGGAGGCGGGACTCACCAGTCTGGCCCACTGCTGAACCCGGTCACTGCAGATCTGCTTGATGGCGACCTGGAGTCCATCCGAGAGCCGCTGACCCGAAAACACGGAACCGAAGCCGCCGCTGCCGAGCAGAGGACCGCAGCGGTACTGCTGGCTGAAGGACTCCTTTCCTGAGGGGCAGAACCACAACACGGTCAGAACCGGACCCAACCCGAGGCTCCCTGGGAAGTAATTACCTACATCTCTGTGCTGACTCGGTCCACAGTAAACGGGACCAAACGCTTTTACCGAGATTTATTTAAAACACTAAACGTGAAAAAGTTTAGACAAAAACAGTAAAGCTTTAACAAATAAATAAATAACTGAGAAAAATATTCAGTTCGGTTCCAATTTCTATTCTTTTAAAGCTGGACCCAAAGCTGGTTCTGGTCCAGGAAACAGAGAAATTCGTGTTGTCACTTGTTTAAAGGATCCGAGACTGACTCGGTCCGTCTCTGACTGACCCACAAACTGAACCGAGTCCTTAAAAAGACTCAAAGATCCGCTCCATCAGAAGCGACGTCAACGCGCTGGTGCTGAAGGAAGCGTCATTAAACGCGGCCCATTGGACCGGAACACAACATTTTCAGGTGCTCACCATGTTTTTCATGTTTTCCTTCCACTTTCTCCTCCGAATGAAGATCCGCGGACCTTTTCTCCAACATTATCCTGCGTCTGAGTCACTGAAAGCGGATACAATCCATCCAGTGAGTCACGGAACCCTTTTATCCGTCCAAAACTGTTTCAGCGAACCCGTCCGAAGCTTCCGGGACTTTCCCGCTCGATGGGTCCAGCTGAGTGCGCAGAATTATCCGAAGGTTCTGCTCCGTGGCCGCGGAACCAGACGTTTGCGTTATGAACTTAGTCGCTCCGGCTGCCGTTTCTCCTGACTTTATAGCTTCTCCGAGGACACGCCCACCCCGTGCTCCCCATCCAATCAGCAGCTCGTAGTGTGCGCAATGTTTTGAACTGAGCGGCCAATCAGATTAAAGATGTCGGCTCATGAATGTGGAAGCGGCGCGTGGGGAAGAATTCGTAGAATTCAGATCAACGAGGCGGGGGGAGCGCGCGCTGACAAACTGACGGGAAACACGAGGCCGATTTCCTGACAAATATCGGTGCGCGCGCGCACACACTGACACAGAAACGTGCACGACCTCGCGCACCAGCGGTTACTCGGACGCGCACGCGCAGTGAGCTTCCTGTCAGGTCTGTTGAGAAGCTGCTGATGCGGTCAGATAGCGGAGAGTCGACTTAAACTTCTGATTATTAGTCACCATAGCTGCTTCAAAATGCAGATATAATTAACATAAATACACAAAACACCCGTGAAATCAAGTTTTCTTTGATTATTTTAACTTTCCTATTTATAAATCCTCCACCTGTTTGCTGCTGACATCAGGTCTATTTTACCTGAACTCGTAAAAATGTCTAATTTCAACCAGTTTTAAGTGAAAATACGCCAAACTGAAATATTACCTAAAAAGGTCAACATCCTTCCAGCAGAGTGAGGTCACGTTATCAGATCTGACGTCAGAACCCGTCAAGAGAACCTACTCTATTTGTTTTTATCTGACATCAGATTTCTCGAGGAATCAGCCTTTTATGTTGAGAATTAAAAATGTAAACATTACAAATTCAATAAAAAAAATAAGTTTCTGTATCAGAATGAAGTTTTTCTCCAGTTTGGTGTTTCTTGTCCTTCAAGACGAGCTGTTTTCAGTACATTTATCTACTACAGAAGAGATTTTATTAAAACTACACACTATTAAAACTAAAAGATTAAAATCTGAATAAAATAAGAAATCCTAGGAATGGCTTTCTTTACTGGGGGGACATTTAAATAAATCATGCTCATGTCCTTAAAGTGAAAACGTCACAATGACCCAAAGCAGCCGGGTGGCTCTGTGTAGCGTTCTAACCGGTGAGCTCTAACTATCCGACAAATGAACAAAAATATGTTTCTCAGCCGATCGGACAGATGAGCTGAAGATGGAGACGTCACAAACGTGTTTTTTGGTCGCGGTTCCAACTTTACATATAAAAGAGTTCAGACGGCGTGAATACTTTGTGAGCCACAGAATAAGTGCCCAGGTGCAGAAAGCTGTGCACGGGTTCACCTGCTGGCTTTAATGGAGCAAGGAGGACGTCTCTGGTTGTCCTTCAGAGGGACAGCAGAGACAAGCAGAGACGCATCGTCAGCTGGAGTCCTCCTGGTGAAGTTGGGTTGATGCTGAGGTTAAACTGAACCTGATGAGTTTACGGACATTAACCAGGTACGTCTACCAGGTACGTTAACCAGGTACGTTTACCAGGTAAATTAACCAGGTACGTCAACCAGGTACATTAACCAGGTACGTTTACCAGGTACGTTAACCAGGTACGTTAACCAGGTAAATTAACCAGGTAAATTAACCAGGTACGTTAACCAGGTACGTTAACCAGGTACGTTAACCAGGTACGTCAACCAGGTAAATTAACCAGGTACGTCAACCAGGTACATTAACCAGGTACGTTTACCAGGTACGTTTACCAGGTACGTTTACCAGGTAAATTAACCAGGTACGTCAACCAGGTACATTAACCAGGTACGTTTACCAGGTACGTTTACCAGGTACGTTAACCAGGTAAATTAACCAGGTACGTCAACCAGGTACATTAACCAGGTACATTAACCAGGTACGTTAACCAGGTACGTTTACCAGGTACGTTAACCAGGTACGTCAACCAGGTAAATTAACCAGGTACGTCAATCAGGTACATTTACCAGGTACGTTAACCAGGTACATTAACCAGGTACGTTTACCAGGTACGTTAACCAGGTAAATTAACCAGGTACGTCAACCAGGTACGTTAACCAGGTAAATTAACCAGGTACGTCAACCAGGTACATTAACCAGGTACGTTAACCAGGTACGTCAACCAGGTAAATTAACCAGGTACGTCAACCAGGTACATTAACCAGGTACATTTACCAGGTACGTTAACCAGAGACGTTAACCAGGTATATTAACCATGTACGTTAACCAGGTACATTTACCAGGGCCGTTAACCAGGTACCTTTACCAGGTACATTAACCAGGTACGTTTACCAGGTACGTTTACCAGGTAAATTAACCAGGTACGTCAACCAGGTACATTAACCAGGTACGTTAACCAGGTAAATTAACCAGGTACGTCAACCAGGTACATTAACCAGGTACGTTTACCAGGTACGTTTACCAGGTACGTTAACCAGGTAAATTAACCAGGTACGTCAACCAGGTACATTAACCAGGTACGTTTACCAGGTACGTTTACCAGGTACGTTAACCAGGTAAATTAACCAGGTACGTCAACCAGGTACATTAACCAGGTACATTAACCAGGTACGTTAACCAGGTACGTTTACCAGGTACGTTAACCAGGTACGTCAACCAGGTAAATTAACCAGGTACGTCAATCAGGTACATTTACCAGGTACGTTAACCAGGTACATTAACCAGGTACGTTAACCAGGTACGTTTACCAGGTACGTCTACCAGGTAAATTAACCAGGTACGTCAACCAGGTACGTTAACCAGGTAAATTAACCAGGTACGTCAACCAGGTACATTAACCAGGTACGTTAACCAGGTACGTCAACCAGGTAAATTAACCAGGTACGTCAACCAGGTACATTAACCAGGTACATTTACCAGGTACGTTAACCAGAGACGTTAACCAGGTATATTAACCATGTACGTTAACCAGGTACATTTACCAGGGCCGTTAACCAGGTACCTTTACCAGGTACATTAACCAGGTACGTTTACCAGGTACGTTTACCAGGTAAATTAACCAGGTACGTCAACCAGGTACATTAACCAGGTACGTTAACCAGGTACATTAACCAGGTACGTTAACCAGGTACGTTTACCAGGTACGTTAACCAGGTAAATTAACCAGGTACATTAACCAGGTACGTTAACCAGGTACATTAACCAGGTACGTTAACCAGGTACGTTAACCAGGTACGTTTACCAGGTACGTTAACCAGGTACGTCAACCAGGTACATTAACCAGGTACATTTACCAGGTACGTTAACCAGAGACGTTAACCAGGTATATTAACCATGTACGTTAACCAGGTACATTTACCAGGGCCGTTAACCAGGTACCTTTACCAGGTACATTAACCAGGTACGTTAACCAGGTACGTTAACCAGGTACATTTACCAGGGCCGTTAACCAGGTATGTTTACCAGGTACGTTTACCAGGTACATTAACCAGGTACGTTAACCAGGTACGTTAACCAGGTACGTTAACCAGGTACCTTTACCAGGTACATTAACCAGGTACGTTAACCAGGTACGTTAACCAGGTACATTTACCAGGGCCGTTAACCAGGTACGTTAACCAGGTACATTAACCAGGTACGTTAACCAGGTACGTTAACCAGGTACATTTACCAGGGCCGTTAACCAGGTACGTTAACCAGGTACGTTAACCAGGTACGTTTACCAGGTACGTTAACCAGGTAAATTAACCAGGTACATTAACCAGGTACGTTAACCAGGTACATTAACCAGGTACGTTAACCAGGTACGTTAACCAGGTACGTTAACCAGGTACGTTTACCAGGTACGTTAACCAGGTACGTCAACCAGGTACATTAACCAGGTACATTTACCAGGTACGTTAACCAGAGACGTTAACCAGGTATATTAACCATGTACGTTAACCAGGTACATTTACCAGGGCCGTTAACCAGGTACCTTTACCAGGTACATTAACCAGGTACGTTAACCAGGTACGTTAACCAGGTACATTTACCAGGGCCGTTAACCAGGTATGTTTACCAGGTACGTTTACCAGGTACATTAACCAGGTACCTTTACCAGGTACATTAACCAGGTACGTTAACCAGGTACATTTACCAGGGCCGTTAACCAGGTACGTTAACCAGGTACATTAACCAGGTACGTTTACCAGGTACGTTTACCAGGTAACGCGTCATGGATGTCAGACCAAGAGGCTGAGGTGAAGCTCTTGCTCCTCGTGTTGCAGGACGTTCTCCTGTGTGGAGAATCTGAACCTCACGGTTCCTCAGGTGCTCGCCTTTAAAGCGGAGCCGCTTTGATCCCAGCAGGTGAAGCTGCAGCTCTGCAGCCACGGCTTTATGCTTGTCAGCCAGAACCCGGCTTCAGGTTCTGGAAATAAAAACGACGTAGAGGAAGAGGGACGTTGTCGTCGAGAAGCTAAAGACACTTTAAGGTTGGAAAGAAGAAACTCAGCTGCTTTTCAGAAACTTCTTCCTCGTTTTATTCCAAGAAACCAAAAAGTTTTCATCCCAACTGAGAAAATAAAATAAAACAAACTTCTATTATTAATAATAGCAACAATAATCAATCATTAAGAGGATAAGTATGACAACGGTCTATGTTGCCTCCTTTTGTCGTTTCTTCTATGATGAGCTCGGCTGTGGTCGGTTAAACATGCAGCTAAATAAGTCTGATGATGAAGGTGACGATGAGGAGGCCGCCTGCACCACGGCTCGTTATCCGCTGCGTCCGCGCTGGGAATGATCAGCGCCGTGCAGAACATGATAAGACTTTTGATGGCTGAACAGAACCGGATGGGCCGGACAGTCGGGCTCGGATCGGACCGCCGAGCGTCCTTCATTGGAACCATGGAGCTAACAGCCTGATTGTGACAACAGGAAAACCAAAACTCAAACTGCTGGGCGCTGTCCACATTTAAATACGAGCTGATCCCGGATCAGCGTGACGCCCTGGCTCCGTCTCAGAGCAACCAGGAGGTGGGAGGAAGTGATGCTGGAAACGGGAACATGAATCAGAGGATTTGAAAAAGAAAATGAGTGCATCTCTGTTGGATGGTTTATTTTCTCCATGGAGGAGGTCCGTCTGTGGGCCGGGGGGGCGAGGCGGGCCGGGGTATCAGCTGCTGTCTGGCGATGGCTCGCGCTCTCTATGCATGGCGGCGCCGGCGCTCTGGTGTTTCATGCTGTCCAGGTATTCCTGCTGCGACACGGCGAGCACCGAGGCCAGGATCTCATCGTCCTCCCAGTCCGTCAGACCTGAAACACAAACAGACGCTTTAAAACCACCTGACTGCAGATTTTATTTAGGGGAGTCGGTGAACTGGATTTTGAGCTGCTTTGTATTGGTCTGCCACATTAAAGCTACAGCTGGTAATCCTGCTCAGAAACACTTTTTGTTCTACTGGGTAAAAAGGCCGTCCAAGCTGAAGGTAAATATATATTATGCATTCAGAAAAAGGTTAAGAAGTTAGATCTCTGTGGAGCTGAGGGCCTGTAAAAACTGACCAATCCCTGCTGATCGGTCCAAATAGTTCTGGTTCTGGCCCCCCCTCCCCCTCCTCTGTCCCTCAGGTTCTGAAGGAATCATCTTATCTACTGGATGTCCCACATGTCAATCATTCTGACGCGCTTACGTAACGCCAGTCTGCGTGCTCCTTCCTTGTTAGTTTCTGCTTGCTGGCTGCGCACTTCCTCACTAGACGACTACTGAAGGGAAAGTTCAGCTTGGGGTTATGCTGTTAGCACACACTGTAGTTATTATTGATGCTGTAAGTGGTGTTGGCAGCGTTCATTGTAACTGTCATTTATGCATTCTCTGCACTGTTCTTGGACAAGTCACCATCACTTCACTGAATATATATATATATATATATATATATATATATATATATATATATATATATATATATATATATATATATATATATATATATATATTAGGGCTGGGCAAGTTAACGCGTTAATTTCGCGTTAATTCTTTAGACTATTAACAGCGATATTTATTTTATCGCGCATTAACGCATGTTGCTCACATGCTTTCAGTCAGTGTCAGTCAGCTGACTGCAGCGCGCTGTCACGGCAGCACTCTCCCGCTCCCCCTCCCCTCTCGTACATGGCTCAGCGGCGTCAGCCAATCAGCACGCAGGCTCAGCCTGGCCCGCCCACTCAGCTCTCACACAAACTTAACAAAGAAACAGCTGAGAGAGACCGCAGCAGCGAAAAAACATGAACAGAGGAAGTAGCACCGTTTGGCTTTATTTAATACCGTAAATGAAATCAAGCTGTATGTTATGGGGGCGACTGTGGCTTGGTGGGTTGAGTAGTCGTCTGGCAATCTGAGGGTTGTGGGTTCGATTCCAGCTTCCCCCTGCCACATGTCGATGTGCCCCTGGGCAAGGCACTTAACCCCAAGTTGCCTACCGAGCTGCGTCTCGGTGTATAAATGTGTGCGCGTTAGTGAGAGCGACTGGGTGAATGTGGCTATAGTGTACAGCGCTTTGGGTGGGTAGCATGACTGGAAAAGCGCTATATAAGTTCAGTCCATTTTACCATTTTTACCATTTAACTTTCAAAGTAGATATGTTACTGGAGCCCACACAGAAAATGTAATTAAGACCTTGAAAGAACCCAGTACATATATTAAAAAGTGTTATTTAAGATAAGATAACATTAGCTAATCCTTTTTTTTATCCCACGACGGGGAAATTTATAGGATTAAAGCAACAGGCAGGTGCACACAACACAGACAAAATTACATAAGGATTGAAATATATAAGAGGTGGATTTTCGAAAAAACACTGAACATAACATTATTATTATTATTATTATTATTTAATTGTAATAATAAAATAAAAACCACAAAACCCAAAAGGTCAACAGTTTCATGATACATCAAGCTTAGGGACTGGCTAATATACAGCAGGTCAAAAAAGGCCATATTTTGGCTTCAGTGCTTGCTGTTCTCTTATGAATAAAAGATCAACTAGTGCACTAAATTCAATAGATGGGTTGAAAATATCCAGTATAAAATAAGTGCTACAAATGTTACAACACTTTTGTTCATATGGCAGCAGAACATTAAAATAAAAGTACTCTTTACACTACTTTTGAATTCATTCTTGGAGTTTGTAAATACAATGCGATTAATCGCGATTAATCAGGGCGATTAATCGCGATTAAATATTTTAATCGTTGCCCAGCCCTAATAAATATAAATATATATATATATATATATATATATATATATATATATATATATATATATATATATATATATATATATTCAGTGAAGTGATGGTGACTTGTCCAAGAACAGTGCAGAGAATGCATAAATGACAGTTGCAATGAACGCATATATCTGGAGCATGTAACAAAAGTAATTGGTGACGGCAGCGTTCTCGCCTCCTCTCCCAATTCTAGCCGACCTTTTGGTCTGATTACAGCTAACGGTGTTAGCATTCCTGGGTTTGTTGTCTATGATTGGTGACGGCAGCAGCTGCTCCTGGTTTTAGCCGACTTGGTCTAAGATGGTTTGCAGCTAACAGAGTTAGAGTTAAAGTTAAAGCCAGGAACGTGGAGGTGACCTTTGATTCAGAGCTTAGTTTTTTCAAACAGCCCTTTTCCCCAAACTGGATTGGTGCCAAAATCAGATGATTTATTTTATTCTTGGATGCAGAAACTCTTATTCAAGCTTTTGTCTCCTGCCACCTTGATTGCTGTAGTTCCTTATTTGCTGATCTACCTCAAATTCCCTCAGTCGTCTTCAACTGATACAAAACAATGCAGCTAGAGTTCTAACAAGATCCTATAAGTATCAGCACTGCCGTTCTGACCTCATAGCAATGGCTGCCTGGTTAACGTACCGCGCTCACATAAGCTCCGCCTCCTGCTGACAGACAGCAGGAGGCGGAGCTTATCTGAGCGCGTCCTGCTCAGATAAGCTCCGCCTCCACAGCAGGAGGACTCGGTATCTCTGTGAGGACCAGCAGAAGCTTCACCGCCGTCAGGAGGCGTGTGGGAAGCAGCTTTCTGGACCCGGTGCCTTCAGAGTGGGAATGCGGGTCAGAACAGGAACAGAACCTCAGACCTGTGAGTGTCTTACCAAAGGCTGTGGGAGACATTTCCTGCATGATGGCTCTGTACTCCAGGTGGTGACGGCTCTGGTTGCTGGGACCTGGACACAGAAACATTGAGCGAGTCAGGAACAGAACAAAGTTCTGGTTCTGGTGCAGTTCTTTTTCTCTTGGCAGCACTGAAGCTTTGGGCAGACCCTGTTGGTGTCGTCTGTTCAGGCGGCCATCATGGGACCAGAAGTTCTGGAAGGACTGAAGCGTCCTGATGGTCCGATGATGGATTAACTCTAAAACTGACGGGTTCTAATGTTCTGCCCGTTGGGTCTTGGCACAACGGACTCCTCCATCAGCGCCTGACGCTGGAGCTCACAAACAAAATTCTGCTGTAAAACTAAAACTGGACCACAACCAAAACAGGAACGTTATTAAAACAGCCAGAAGGTTTGCAAAGTTCCCCAATAACACCAGAACCCAGGTTCTGACACCTCAAAGGTCCAGAACAACTGATTACCTTTGTTTCCATCTTTTGACTCTAATCTCTGACAGTAAAAGGCACAGAACCAGAACCTCATTAGGCACAGAACCAGAACCTCATTAGGCACAGAACCAGAACCTCATTAGGAACAGAACCAGAACCTCATTAGGAACAGAACTTCTTAGGCCTCAGCGAGTAAACGGGCCTCAGATGAAGCTGCACCAGAAAACCAGCAAATAAATGTCTTTTTCATACGTGTTCAACCTTTAAGAAGCACCAAATGACACGCTTAGCTTCACGTATGTTAACAGTTCAGGGAAAATGACTCATTTAAACATTTAACTGAAAGCTCCATTAGAAAATAGACCTTTTAGTAAAATAAAAAGCATAAAATGACCCACAGAAGTTTTGTAAACCACAAATAATGATCAGGAGGCTTTTATTTGATGTTCTTTTGTTCCCTGAGGTTCTGGTCGGTTCTGCTGCGTCCTAAAGGGATCTGCAGTTATTGGTGCAGGCAGCTGTGCTGCAGTGACAGCCGGAGCAGGTTACCTGGGGCGCAGGGCGACGGGGGCTTGCTGAGGATGAGGGCGGCGCCGGCGGGGGAGGGGGGCTTGTTGTGGGTGGACGGGCCGGTCGTGAGGTCAGAGTGGGAGGGGTCCGAGTCCCGTTGCCGCGGCGACCGGGCGCTCCAGTCGTCCGGGCCGCTGGACGCGGCGGCGGTGGCCGAGCTGCAGGTGGCGCTGGCCTTACGGGGCTGCAGCAGGAGACAGAACGGGTTTACCTTCTCAGAACAACAGAACCTTCACGGGCCTGAGCCCCCCCCCAGGCCTACCTGCCGGGCCTGAGCCCCCCCCCCCCCAGGCCTACCTGCCGGGCCTGAGCCCCCCCCCCCCCAGGCCTACCTGCCGGGCCTGCTTCTCCTGGTCCTGCAGCCACTGCAGGTAGGACTCGCGCGCCACCTGCTCCTCGATGGCTTCGTTGGTGGCCTCCCAGTCCGTCGCCCTCTTCTTGTCCTCCAGCATCTGCTGCTCGATCCACGACTCCTCCGACGTCTTGATGGCCGACTTCATCAGAGACTGGTCTGCGTACTGCGGGCAGAGAGTCTGGCGTTTAGAGCGGCGATAACCCAGCGTGTTGTAACGAAGGTTCTGCTGCGGTTCTGGTACCCCGGGTTTGAAGGCGGGCAGTCCCAGGCCGACGCCGATGGTGGCCTTGTTTGGGTTCACCACAGAGTTGTAGTGGATGTTGCGGTGGTAGCTGACTCTGATTGGCTCGTCGTTGTTCTGGTGGATGCCGTGGAATGTGTTGATTGGCTCTGCAGGAGGAAGAGGAGGAGCATGGTGAAGACGGCGCCTCTGACTCAGGTACGGGGGGCTGGCGGACTCACCTGTGCTGTACTGGTACACCTCCACTGGTCGGTTGTACATTTCGGCCATGGCCTGCATCTCGATGTGGTTGCCGTGGCAATTGTTTTTCCTCTTCCTGTTGATGTACGTCGTGAAGTCTTCTGTCACGTAGTTGGAGAAGTAGTCTGCGTTCTTCATCTGAAGGACAGAAACAGACGCGGTGAACAACGGCGGCGGCCTCACAGCCGATTGGCCGAGCAGAGGGAAGGAGTCATGTGACCAGAGCAACTCACCAGGTAATCCATGCAGTGCTTCCTCACCACCTCGTGCATGTCCTGATCCCCGTACACCTGATCCGCTGCAGCACAAACACACAGCAGTCAGAGGAGGCAGCAAACACCGCCCTGCAGGGTTCTGTAGGGTTCTGCTGGACGCTCAGAGCAGGAAGTTTATTACAGTGCAGTAGAAACGGCAGAACTAAGGGAAGATGGTGAGCATGAGGGGAACCAGGCGTCTTACCTTCTGGTCTCCTTCACATTTGATCAGATTTGCTGAAAATGTTGCTTAGAACCGGTTCTGCAATGAAGGCCTTTAACATTTATGGCCACGGTTCCAGAAAACAGTAGAAACTAAATTAAAGAATCAAGAGCTCCTTCCTAAACACCGCTCCAGCTTCAGGCTGAACTGGTACCGGTCCCGGTTCTGGTTCTACTGGAGGGGGAGTCCACAGAACTTACTGAGAGGAACCAAACGGAGCTTTACCGTGTTCATATTTAATATTTTATATTTTCATATCTTCATCCCCGGGTCAGAACCCTGAACATGCTAATAGTCACGGCTGAACCCATCAAACCCAGCCTGGCCTTTTCTACAGAAAGGCCCAGCGTGACGCCTTCGTTCTCCTGAGACCAGTTAGATCCTCAGAGGCTGAAGCAAAGAAAATCAAACATTTGATCAACATTTAACTGGAGCTTTGATCCTCAGACGCTGCAGGCGGTCAGCCTGGTCAGTAACATCTATTCATGCCTGAAACCACAGCTACTGTGGATACATGCAGCTCCTTCAGACAGAAATCCGTTCCTAAACACAAGCGACGGGTCCGTGTTGGCTTAAGCACAGCAGAACCTAAGTGGATCTTAAGGTTCTGGTACCAGCAGCCGGTCCAAGGAACATAATCTGTTGCATGAATCCCAGAGACGACCGGCAGCATGGCGACGCTGGGACACGGTGAGCCACAGAGGCAGCATGTGACAGGGTTAGCATGGTTAGCATGGTTAGCAGGGTTAGCATGGTTAGCTCTGACACGTTTTAGACTTTTATAATTCAGAATAAAAGTCTGTGATCTGAAGCTGCAGACAGAACCAGGGAGACTTTGACCCGATCAGGGATCAGCTTCTGCAGCTCAACACTCGACCTCAAACCGCCGAAACCCGACGGCCAATCACACACGCACTTCCTCCCTGTATGCAAATGAGGCTCACTTCAGCTGCGTTTCCAGCAAGTCATGTGACCGCTGACCGCGGCGATTCTCAGAACCGCCGCCAGCTTCCCTTTCTCACATGTGGGTGAGAATCAGACTGAAAGCAGAACCAGCAGATGAAGCTGCAGCAGCAGGCGGGGATCTCCCAGAGACGCTGCGGCACCCAGAACCGGCGGGCCCAGACGGTGTCCCTGAGTCAGAACCTCCTGCAGCGTCACAGCCTCCACCTGCACAGGTGAGTCAGCCCAGGGAACCCCCTCAGCGGGCTGACTCAAACTGAGTCACAGACTGGGTCGCAGGACCGTGACCCGAGTCCCGGTCAACGAGTCAGAACCGGGTTCTGGAAGAAGTTCTGTATTTCTGTTTAATGGACTTGTGTCGGTACTTGTCCAGTTATCAGTGCTGCATGTGACCCAGAAGCAGGCGGCTGCCATATTAATAAATCTAACATCCGTTTCTCAGAGACATACCAGAACCGCTGCTATTGTTCTGATAACTGGATCAGCAGGAGCTGGAGAACCCAGAGTTCTGATGCCGCTCAGAGGGAGAATCCCCAGATTTGCATCGCGCAGCAGAACGAAACCCCAGAGTGAAACGAAGAGACAAAAATAAAAAGCAGAGAATCTAGACAGGAAGTTCCTCCTAACAGACGTCCACCAAACGTGTGTTAGGAGGAACGACTGTTTCTGGCGCTACTAACATTACATTTTTACATTTATTAGCTAATTATCTGTGCGTTTATTTTAGTCCTACAGGTTCAGTGGGCTGGTTTAGAAGCGGAACCAACCAGAACCAAGGAAGTATCTTTATTCAGGGAACATTCATGCTATTTCTGAAAATGTGACAAGTGGACGTGTGAATGAGCTCAATTACAGAAAAAGCAGGAGTTCAGACAGGAAATGCCTAAAATGTGAGTTTAACGTCAGAAGTGAGTAAAACCAGCAGCTGTGAGGCGGTTCCTGAGCAGATAAGCTTCTGCAGAATTAATAATAAACCCACTCAGGAAACCACAGCCGACGCTTTCAGAAAGAGGCGGCGCCTCAGCGTGTCACCCTGTGTGAAACTCCACGGGTGTCGATAAAGTTTTGTCTGCGCCTAACTGAAAAGCATGCTGGGTAATGCAGCCCAGCGGTTGTCCACCAATCAGAGAGCCCATCAGCCCTGAAGCTCCGCCCCTTCCTCTCAGCACCCAAAGCTCTTCTTCAGCGGTTTGTCTTCCTGCTTCCCAGTCAGGGTCAAAGGTCGTTGCCAGGGCAACACAGGCCACGCCTCTGAGGAACGCCCACGCATCGCTTCCTGATGGCAGGAACGCTGCGTTACGTCAGCAGATCTGCGTCAGAGAACCAACCAGAACCAACGTCATCATCAGAAGTCCAGAACCCACCCGGACCAGAACGTCTGGTACCAGGGGACGTTATGAAGTCACGTTAGCCCCGTTACAGAGCGCCAGCATTCATTGGTCCCTCTATCGAGGTCAGTTAGTGGGACGATTAGACTGGCAACAGGAAATCCCGCTAGTTCTGTGGTTCTAACTGAAAACTGTTACATCAGCTAAAGACAAACAAGGTAGAGACACAGAGAGTACCGTAATGCTCCTAATATCCACTGAGCGGAGCAGCTTGTTGCTAATGAAAGTCATATTTACACATTTTAACAGATTTATGAGCGCATTGCACCATAAAATCAGTTAGTAAGAACAACGGTGATCAGATATAAGGAGCACCATAAATTTCTGAGAAGATTTAAGGATTTCTAGAGTTGTGCCATATAGTCCGTAAAATGCGGTACATGACCGGACCGGACCGTGAGCAGCCGCCCCTCTGGGCTCAGCCCTCCCTGCCCTGAAGTACCTCCGTCAGAGCAGAGTAGTAGGAGAGCATCCAGCAGATGAAAACAGCTTCATAAAGTCAGGAGTTACTTTCTCTAGACGTGTTCCTCTGAACGGTGAGGCTGTTCTGCTGGGAAGGAGCCGGGTTTGGTTCTGGTCTACAGACAGAGCTCCACAGCGCCACCTAGCGGTGAGACACCTTCACCGCTCCTTTAATGTTACTTTTTTTTTTTTTTTTACATCTTCATGTGAACTTGTTTAGTTCCATATTTATCTTAAAACCGTCTCAGTGCTGCCCTCTATGGGTTGAACGGTTGAACTTTCCTATTGGTTCAAACGGTTCACGCTGAGCCACCATAATTCTGTTTTAGGTATAAAAGCATCTCAGACACACATGTCCTGTGGAAACACGAACATCGATCAATAGCGTTTAGCTGCTTTGAGCGTTAGCCCCTGTTAGCAACGATGCTGCTAACATCTCTTCACCACTCAGAAACTGGAAACTTTCAAGGGTTTAATTCATCATTAGATAGACGGCACACATCAGGACTAAAGTTACACAGCTGGATGTTGAATAAGAGGACAAACAGGAAACAAGCAGATCTGAGGGGAAAGTCCACTGATGGAGAAACTCTGGAGATTCCTCTGTACACAGTGGGCGGTTAGACACACAGCGTCTGCACACCTACAGTCAGACCTTACAGTAAACCAGGTCAGGGGTCAGCAGGTCAGGGGTCACAGTGTGACTGATAAGCAGGTAAAGGGGTTTTTACTTTGACCTTAGAGGCAGACGAAGAACCAAGATGGCGGCAGGACTGGGGTCAGCAGAGCTGCATTTTGCTGAAGGTTTGCATCCTCAGCTGAGCAGCAGTCATTTTTATGGAAATCATCATCAGAAATATAACTACTGCTGTATTTACCCGCCGTGTAAAATGAGTTTTCCTCCGTTTAGCGCAGTTCATGGGGCGACCGCTCTGGGCGCTGCTGTTCTCGTTCACCCTGCTAGCTCGTTAAGAGTATTAGCAGCTGAACACAGACGCTAATAACGGCCTGGGCCACGGAGCGACCGGCTGCTCCTCACGTTTTAGTGTGATTTTACATAATTAGGCCAGTAAACCAACACGCAGCAACGAGCCAAGGCTGCAAACGCTGCACCTCGGTCACATGTCACTTTCTGTCAAATGCAAGCGCAGCAGCTTCCTCAGAGATCTGGGCTGGTAGGTGAGACGCTTCAGCTTCTTCTGGCTGCCTTCATCTGCTGATAGAGAGTACCCACTGCTGTGAGCCTCTTCCTTCTTTTTAGGCAGTTTCCTCACCGCAGTTTGTTGTTACTATATGTGTGAAAGGACAGGACACACGTCCTCATGGTGATTTCAGGTCAGGGAACGAAGCTTCCTCTGCAGCCCAGGCAGACCTGTAACGTCTGCTTTGCCTCATCCACTTCCACAGCCTGACCATCAGGATGAGAAGCAGAGCAGAAAGTCTCTGCTGACAGTGGGCTATGCTTCCTTCAAAGCTCTGTAACAATGATCCAGGCCATTATTATCCCTGATGGGCCACTTAATGAGCTCTCTGCTCCTCAGAGAGGTGTGCAGATCAGAGGTCTGCGAGGTTTTCTCCACGCCTGTTTTCAGCTCAGCTCTCCTGGCTTGTGGTGGGATGTAAACACAGGCTAGAAGAAACCAAGAGGATTGTCCTGCAGAATAAAAGAGTCTACAGTGTTTAAAAATGATGCCAGGTGAGAGGACTACACTGACATTGTTTTTGTTGAAGCACCAGACTCCTAAAGTACGTTTCAGAAGAAAAAGGAGTCACATCCAGTAGCTTCTGTAAAACCACGATAATAATTCAGTCTGTTGGGTCACAGTTTGTGCTATTATTACACTAGTCTCTAATTTATCATCCTGACATCAGCCAGATAAAGACAGGAGATACAAGTCTAGGCTGTATTGTTCCTTTAGTGAACCGGTTTCACTGCAGGAGTCTTGGTGTAGCACGCCATGTTTAAAAAAACATTTTTCTAACACACTGTTTCACATTTACTACATTTAATAGTGAGGATCTAGTCAGCCTTTGCCTGTCCAGACATTTCATCTAGCCAAGCTGTCCTTGTGTTCAAGAACAGACATTTCTGTTATCTCACATATTTCAGTAACTGCTGTCAGTATTTCTCTGTGGATCAGACGCTCTGAACTCATTCGTCACTCAGGAACTCCAGCAGGTTAAACTGGACTAACAAATACCTCCACCTCAGAGAAAACAGCCAACAATAAGTCCTTAACTCCCTTCCAGATCTGTAATTATTCAGTACTTCAATCATAGAACCTCTGCTAGTTGGTCTAGTTCTCCTAAAATCCCGTCTCTTCCTGTCTAGGACCTTCTGGAGACAAAAAGCTGCATCACCCAGCAGATTAGACACAATCAAATGAACGAGAAACTAAACGGACAGACAGTACAAACGTTACTGTTTATGCAGACAATACTGTGGAATAAACACTGATACGCAGCGCAGTTACGCAACCTCATCAATTTAAGGATCTGATTTAGTGGAAACATTACAAAGTCTCTGTTGTGACTGTGAGCCACTCATTAGGTGAGAATGCCTACTTCATATTTACCTCTTGTTACGCTAAACTTTTTTACTCCATCATGATTCACTGAAATCGGGGACAGGTCATCCAAAGCAGGGTGTGGTCATCCTGCCGGAGGGGCGGAGTGATATTACACACTTGGCAGAATATGTAATGCGTCTTATAACCTGGTGAGTCTTATATGTGGACAAAGACACACAGACACATAAATTTACGGTGCACCTTATGGTCCAAAATATACGGTATTCTAGAGCAAACATGTCCATAATGTTGACGCAGATCTTCATGGTCAGGATAATCCTGCAGAAAAGACTTTCTAAAATAAATCTAGCTCCTCTGTGAAACATTTTAACAGAACCAACAGATGCAAACACACTGAAAACGTCTAAAATAAATAGTCTCAGGATATTCCAGTTCACTCAAAGGAAGCTGAAATAAAGCGGTCCAGACTTACACAGACACGCATTTATCTTTGGAAATGGATAAGTTTCTGATGTCTTCATACGTATTACATGTGCTGCCTTAGTTTCCAGAGTCCATTTTGTTAATTTTAAGATGTAGTTTTCCACTGCATCTAATTCATAGAGTCATTATGCTTTAGCAGTGGAGTGCTGCAGCTCTGTCAGCTGTTAGCACGTCTGGGTAACACCTCCCCAGTATGGCTGATACCTGAAAGCACAGCGACACATCAGGCTGGAGTGTCTGCGTTCAGCTGAAGGTCGCTGCTATCTGTCTCATGTTGTCTTACAGGAGCCGGACACAGCGCCACCTACAGGCTGCACGGCTCGTCACAGATCAAACCTTTTTCCAGAAATGACCTGAAACACAGAGACGTCCGACTGCAACAACAGGGATCTCTGCTCATGAAATTACACTTTATTAATAATAATGGGTTCAATTTTAACTTCTCAAAGTTCTACAGGAGGAAAAGTCACTAAAGGCAGCTAGATTAAAAGCACATTTAAATCCAGTGAAGGGTGGAGGCGGCATTGAGCTGATGACTGAGGACTAAAGACTTCTTTCTGCCGTGTAAACATTGGCGTGTAGGCAGAGGTAGATTATCCTGGTTATTAGCCTGAAGTAGGTTAAAAGATGCAACCATCTAGAGCCATAAACTCCCTCAGGCTGTCTCAGGAATAAAAGAATTTATGAAAACTTAGCATTCACTGCGTTTTATTTTTCCTTTTGCACATAATCGTTCTCAAACTGTGACATACGGATAATTCAAGCTTCTGTCTGATAGATTACAACCTGTCAGACCTGGTTAACCCTTCTTTAACCAAACTCCTAGAAAACAACTAATGCAAACTGCACACATCTAAACGTCGGAGAATTAGTCGACTCTTCAGAGAACTTAGGATGGTTTCTAGGACCTGAGCTTGTTGTTTTCAGAGGAACCATCAGACAGAAACTGAAAGCCAAACGTCTGAGAGGTGAGAAAACACTTTAGGCCACAGAGGGTTCTGTTCACATCAGGTGCTTAAAGTTCTTCTTAATGTCACTCGTGGTTTTTAGAGAAACATCGGCACAAATTTAATGATAAAGCTGCAGATTTGTATGAAAGCGGAGGAAGAAACTGAAACTGTTGGTTTTTACTCCAGACCAAAGGACCCTGCTGTCTTTCATGTCTTCATCCAACAAGCTGGAACAAGTCAAATTTAAGACTTTTTAAGACAGGAATTTAGATTTAAGACCTACATAAATGACTAAAAATAAGACGAAACACTTCCAGACTTATGTGCTACATGTGTTCTGATAAGTGCCTGGAACTTTTCATGTATTTTCTTCATTGCAAATGAAACTGATGACGTCAAATCCGCCTCGATGATTCCCACTGGAGTCGCATTCATAAGATCTGATATGAATCTGATTCAGACCACCGATGGAAGAGGCTCAAATGTGACGTGAAAACATCAGATTTGGACCAGATCTGAGTTCCCACTGGTTCTAAAACGTCTGAGAAACATTTGCCTGCAGTGGGAACGGAGCCAAAGTGAACTCTCCATCACCAATAAGAGCTCCAGACTTCTCATCTTTCCCTTCTTCCTCAGACCAAACACAGTTTTCTCCTCCTATAAGTGATGGAAACCTGCAGAGAGCCGGCAGCTAGCTGTGGCTCTACCCACAGTGATGACGGGAACAAACCTGTCATCTCTGTTGGCGGCTTTAATGTTAGTGGGACCTAATTTAGCAGAAGCTACACAGAATTTCCAAAGTAACAGAAATAGCTAATCCACAAAGCAAAAGGCCTGTTCCACTATTAGCTGTTAGCGGATATGGACCAACCATATCAGTTCTTTATATAAATCCCGCCCATACAACTGTTTAAAATTAAACCATCTGCAGCAAATTTTATTTTTCTTTCAGCTTTTATTTGTGGATGATTTCCTGTTTACATCTAATATGAACCCATTAAGTAATACTTCTATAAACAGAAATGCTCCAGATAAATATGACGACCGATTCATCATTGGCGAGCAGAGGACACGGCTCAGAGGAGAGAAACATCACTGGGTCACTTCCTGCAACCATGCATGAAAGTAAATGTCTGTAATGTGAAGCCTGGCCGCGGGTTTGGGCTGAAACTCAGAAATAAACCGACTTTATCAAGAAAACACACGTGAAGACATGACTGCAGCAACACAATAGCTGTTATCTGACACACAAGCTCCACCTAGCTGAAGGCAGCTCTGTGTGCTTTGAAGGAACAACAGAAAAACGCTAATCTGACACGGTGACCCACATTTCTTCAGCTTCTCATCAAACACCAGCCTGAACAGTCCACTAGCTGCACAGCGCCCCCTGCAGGTTGGAATTAACACACCGACCTAACCGTAGACATTACATGGGTAGACGGCCCATTCACTGGCGCTGCTTATTGAGCTGCCCTCTCAGCACGGCTGCCATCTTGGATGGGTCTCTCACACGGCCCCAGTGCCTTTATTTGTGCTGAGGGCCTAACTAAACTAAACTAAATCATAACTCCCTGAATTATTACTCGATTTTCACACGGTTTGGTTTGCGCAGGACGCTGTTAAACATAAAACATGTTTTTATTGTTCAATTCAATTCAATTCAATTTTATTTATATAGCGCCAAATCATGAAACATGTCATCTCAAGGCACTTTACAAAGTCAAGTTCAATCATATTATACAGATTGGGTCAGATTATACAGATTGGTCAAAAATGTCCTATATAAGGAAACCAGTTGATTGCATCAAAGTCCCGACAAGCAGCATTCACTCCTGGGGAACCGTAGAGCCACAGGAAGAGTCATCTGCATTGTACATGGCTTTGCTGCAATCCCTCATACTGAGCAAGCATGAAGCGACAGTGGGAAGAAAAACCACCCATTAACGGGAAAAAAAAACCTCCGGCAGAACCGGGCTCAGTATGAACGGTCATCTGCCTCGACCGACTGGGGTTACAGAAGACAGAGCAGAGACACAACAAGAGAAACAAAAAGCACAGAAGCACACATTGATCTAGTAATCTGTTCTACATTAGATGGTAGTAGCAGGTGAGCCGTCCGGGTGAGCCGTCCATTTGTGTTGAATAACGTTGTTTTATGTCATCTAACAGATGTTCTATGGCATATTATTAAATATGTAAATGAATACGTGCTTTAATGCTGAAATACTTTTTTATGCTCTTAAAGAAATGTTTTTGTATACATAATAAATGTATGAATGAATGCATTTTATATTTTAATAAAGAATGAAGTTTGAATTTATTTCACTCTCACTTGTACAATCTTGAGCCTTCTCTACACACCAACAATAATTTCTGCGTGCTGTGCATGCACACATGCATACACATGCTTTTAACGGCCTGGAAAAGTGTTGTTTAAAATGTCCAGGTCATTCCAGCGTCTTATAACTACCCTAACATGCTTGCAACTAGGGCTGGAGCTTAAGACCCATGAAAGCAACAGTTCTGCACAGCTTCCTGCATGTGATGGCACTCTGCAACAATTCAGCCTTAATTTGTGAAATACACTGATATCAGATTAATAAACATAAAATTATGATCCATCTGTTGGGTTTCTGCATCGTTATCACCAAGTAAAAACTCATCTTCAGAACCAATGTCAGCCCAGAACGCTGATCTGCACCACATGATCTACTTTCAGTGGTTATCGCTGGTTATTATAACCATAAGCTGCAGAAAATACGGTAAAGTTGCTCCCTCTGCCTTTACTGCCGTTGGCTGCTGTGCCAGCCTGGAGTAGGAGAGACCCATCCAAGATGGCCGGGAGGCAGCACAAAATGAGGCGTCTATGTATATAACGTCTATGGACCTAACAATCAACTAAAACAGGAAGAAGTTTTGGTGAAACATGAACAGAATAAAGAAAGGTAACAGCTTAAGTTTGCTAAACTGATGCTGCTTTCTGATTTACAGACAACCATAACAGAATAACACTGTATTTCCTGTCATTCATCAAGTATTCAAGTGAATCTGAGTCCTGTTCCAGAACCTTCTGTGATGTTGTGTCTCCATGCAGAACCAAACTTCAGGGCCAGAAAGGTTTCCATGAACAACATTATTTAAAAGTCTTTTAAATAAGAGAAGGAAAGAGTCAGAAGTGTTATATCATCACAAGTCAGGCCCGGTCAGACACTGACCCCTGGTGGTGATCAGGGGAACTGCACAGACACACATGCAGAGGAAACGACTGTTTCTGAGACTCACCCACAGCTCTGAAAAGACACGCCCCGTCCTCCTTCATCTTTTTGATGACAAAGCCTTTCTTCTCTCTCAAAGCCTTCTCGAACCAGTGCTCCTGCTGGAAGAAACACAGACAGCTCTTTAGGGGAGCGGAGCCGCAGGAGGGAACCTAAAGCACCAACGGGGGTGTTCCTGTACACATGACCCCCACCAAGCAGCACCACAACCAGCGGCGGCTTGTTAATTAGGGGTCCTGGAAAAAAACTAGAGACCGTAAACACAAATTACAAATGAAAACGCGTTTATATCTCTCAGAAAATGTGTCTTGGCTTTGGACTTTTGGATGGGTCTGGTGTATCCTTCATTGCTAATCCTATCTCATGATCCATTGCAGGTCAAAGAGAACTTTTTACCAGACACAGCAGTGGTGGAGGGGAGTGAAAAGTGAATAAAGTTCAATTTATTCCACTTTCTGTGACGTAACAGTAACTTTTAAACCATTTTAGGTGAGAAGTTAGCTGTTAAACAGGAATATCTGCAAGTTTGTTGGCAAATCAGCCGACTGGCCACGCCGAGACAGAACGCCTTCCTCCTGGCACGCTTTCTAAGTCCTGCTGACTTCCTGCTATGAGACATAATTCAGATTTCTAACGTCAATGTCTGGTTAGTTCATTATTAGTATTACTCTCTATAAATAAACTGATTTAATCAATATTTGTTTAGAAAGTTAGAGGGTTTGTGTTTAAGTTGGAAAATGCTTTACTAAATTACACAAATGATATTTTTTATCAATGATTTTTGTTTAGTGGTATATTTCAGCATAAAATGAAACATTTGGCTAATTAATGAATTAGAATATAATAAAGATGATTTTAAATAAAAGCCATAATGAACATGTAAAGGAGGACCCAGCCCACGTAGACCAGAGAGTGGCGACGTTCCCACAGACGTCTATAAAAAGAGTAAAGAAGAAGAAGATGGTTCCAAAGAGCAATAGTTCCTGCATTGATAAAAAGTTCATTATCTGTGTTTCTGAGTCATTTTCTCTGGTAAATTGATGAAATTACATTTTTTGGCCTTGTGAGGCGTTAGCTGACTGCTCCGTACTAAAATAGGTCAACGGTGACTTTTCATGTAGCTGCTTTTACTAAATGAATCCCGTTAACCAGCTGGTTGTTAGCTAAGTGTGCAGGACGGCTTTAAATGGTTTTAATTCAGTTCACCGCAGTTTTAAATGTCCTCAGAGTTTATAATGTCTCATTTTCTGTGACGTCTGAGCTCCAAATGAATCCCAGGTAGACTGAATGTGTGGGAGAGGAGGCTCCACCTGACAGAGGCAGAGGAGACGGTCTACCTGCCAAACGGCTGAAATCACAGCTAAAGGCGGCGCTACAAAGTATTAACTCCAGGGGGGTGAATACTTTTGCACACTCAATTTTTCTGTTTATTTGTTAAAAAAGTTTTAAATATCCAATAAATGTTGTTCCACTTCATCATTGTGTCCCACTTGTTGATTGTTCACAAAAAATAGTTTTATATATTTATGTTTCATTCTTGAAATGTGGCAAAAGGTCTAAAAGTTCAAGGTGGCTGAATGCTTCTGAAAGGCATCGTATGTTGCTGTGAGCCGCCCTGTCAGTGGTGACGGCACCACAGAACTCCTCTGGAAGCTGCTTTCTCAGTGATTTCCAGGATGACCGGCTGGTAATCTGGCCAGTTAATGAACTGGTGAGCCGCCGCTAGCTTTTATCTTATTGTTCTTCCTGCAGACATAAAACTCCTGCAGGTTCTGCTGCTCTCACTGCGTCCAGCGAAGGCCACGTCCACCAAGCCTCCCTGAGCAGGAGGCTGAGCTCAGCCCTCCTCCTGCTCAGGCCTGGTTCCCAAACAAGGCGCCTAAGTTAGCCGCTTGTTCGCCTCGGACCGAACAACAAGCTTCCTGGAGGAAATCGCTGCAACCTGACGCCACAAAGTGGACCGAATGGACACAGAGGCAGAGTTTGGCAGCAATGGTTAGGATGAGATAAATCATTTAAAATTGTTTTACTGGTTTTTAAGGTTTGGCTGAGGTGACGACCTGGAAGCTGCAACCTCTGAAACAAAGCTATGCTGGTTACGGTTGAGACAAACTTTATTTCCAGAATGGCTTTTAACACTGATGGGACATCAATGTTTGCCTTTCCAGGTCCGCTAGCATTAGCCGCTATTAGCCTCCATTATTAACATTCTACTAACCCCAGCAAGCGTAACTACGGCTGGTTTATCTATCTTATTTTATCTTATCTTTAAAAACAGTGCTGGTTGTCGTTTCACCCCGCCATCGTCCGATAGTACAGCCTGAATAGGAGCATTAATGTGGATTTAATGGTGTTTTGTGTAAGATTAACTCATTAAGCTAATGGCTGCATGACCCGGACACATCATTTCTGCTCAGTCATCCGTTACAGCGCCCTCTAGCTTCCTGAGTCACCAATATGAGTCTTAATTATTTCCAGGACAAATTATTACACTGATAAAAATCAAGTGTCCTCAAGGTTATTGATTTTAATTCAGTAAATCCTAATATCAGCTGATTGCGCTAATATTCACCGGCCAACGTGCGTAATTAAAGGCTTTACCTGTACCAGGCTACACCTGTACCAGGCTTTACCTGTGCCAGACTTTACCTGTGCCAGGCTTTACCTGTACCAGGCTTTACCTGTGCCAGACTACACCTGTGCCAGACTACACCTGTACCAGGCTACACCTGTGCCAGACTACACCTGTACCAGGCTTTACCTGTGCCAGGCTTTACCTGTGCCAGGCTACACCTGTACCAGGCTTTACCTGTGCCAGACTTTACCTGTGCCAGGCTTTACCTGTACCAGGCTTTACCTGTGCCAGACAACACCTGTGCCAGACTACACCTGTGCCAGACTACACCTGTACCAGGCTTTACCTGTGCCAGGCTTTACCTGTGCCAGGCTACACATGTACCAGGCTTTACCTGTGCCAGGCTTTACCTGTACCAGGCTTTACCTGTGCCAGACAACACCTGTGCCAGACTACACCTGTACCAGGCTACACCTGTGCCAGACTACACCTGTACCAGGCTACACCTGTACCAGACTACACCTGTACCAGACTACACCTGTGCCAGGCTACACCTTCTTCAGATTCAGCGCACCTGTTTCTCGCACCTTGTTGTTTCTTTTAACCATGCAACGTTTTGTGAGCTGTGAATAGAAATATTACAGCTTATGCTCTAAATTCACCTCTGATCTACCTCCTTCAAAGCACCTGCACTCTGGGAGGAGACCAACCTGCTTCCTGTCTTTTCTGTGTGGGACTGGAGATGTTGGGATTATGAGGAGTGTTTTCTGCAGCCGGTTTATCCATGTGTAGAGTCAGAGGAGGCCAGGGCTGGCAGCAGAAAGGATTACTTTATCTCTGCTCTGGTTCTCTGTGGCTATGCACAAAACTTTATGATCGAATTAAAATGTATTTGGATTAAGAAAACTAAAATAGTCGGACTGCAGCGTTTAATCCACTCTGACAGACGTCCCTAAAAACTGGAGGTTCAGCAGCACCACTGGATCACCACTGGATCCCGGTTAGATTCAGAGTAGAAATCCTTCTGGACTCATTAAGGTTGTCCAGAACCTCGCTCCCTCCTACCTTTCTGGTCTCCTTCACACCTCCACTGCTTCCTGCACCCTTAGATCCTCCACCTCCATCACTTCACCTCCTCAGCACCAGGGGGAGCATCTCTGCCTCCAGACATCAGAACCGCCTTCAGGCCTGACCTCTGACCTCTGCTCTAAAGTCCATAACTCTGTGATTGCTGCTTCACTCTGACTTTATCAGCTGTTTTATCTTAATTTCTCTGCTGGTTCTGTACAGGGTTGTGTTAAATAAAATATATTTTTATTATTTGTTTTATCTGTTTGTTTATTAGCCGATGCGCTCTCAGTCAGTAACATGTTCCACTGAGGTTCTCATTAAATAGAACATTAGAACATTCAGCTAGGCTGAAGCTGTGGTTGTTGTGGGTCAGTGAGTTAATTTCTGTCCCAGGTCATGTTTCTTCTCACAGGCTGGTCAGTAGTGCATGGAAACAGTCACTTTGTCTTTACATGTTTTATGTTTAGGCAGCGTTTAAAGTTAATAGACTCAAACATGTAACGTCTAAATTAAAACTGGTAGCTGTCTGGTACTTGTGCAGCGCTTTAACTAGTCTGACCATCATTCCCAGCCTGACGTGGTGAGCTGTTAGCGGTCTGAAGACGCTGTAGTACGGTGATGAAGAGGATGATCAGTGATGAAGAGGAGGATCAGTGATGAAGAGGATGATCAGTGATGAAGAGGATGATCAGTGATGAAGAGGAGGATCAGTGATGAAGAGGATGTTCAGTGATGAAGAGGATGATCAGGGATGAAGAGGATGATCAGTGTTGAAGAGGATGATCAGGGATGAAGAGGAGGATCAGCGATGAAGAGGATGATCAGGGATGAAGAGGAGGATCAGTGATGAAGAGGATGATCAGGGATGAAGAGGAGGATCAGTGATGAAGAGGATGATCAGTGATGAAGAGGAGGATCAGTGATGAAGAGGATGATCAGGGATGAAGAGGATGATCAGGGCTGTCTGTGATGTGATGGACAATCATCTCCACAGGTTCTAGAGGAGTCCCCACAGCAGAAGCCGCCTAAAGTCACAGGTTGAGGTGCTGCCACTCCAGCAGGGATGTGGGCTGGTCTAAAGTCACCGTCACCATTACTGAACATTTCACATCTGTAACGGTGAACGGACGACTCTCCATCCCTCAGCCTGACCTCCTGTCACAGAGTGGATGGGCAGGAGCCAGGTGACTACAGACCGTGAGGTAGCAACGCCTGCCTACACAGCCGAATGAGACTAAGACTACTTTTATTTTCACTTTTCTACATTCTGTAAACAGACATGGAGCCTAATCACGTCAGTTATTAGCGTAAATTATGCTGTGGCTGAATTTTCATTTTATTGCCTGGGGCCAGAGCAGACAGCTTCTTGCTGAGGAACCTCTGCTCCCTCAGGAGGTCCAGTCTGCTGTCCAGATGAACATGGAGGTATTTATGCTCCTCTGCTTCTTCTCCCAGGATGGGAACAGTGTTTGAGCTGCTCCAGTTTCTCCTGAGATCTACAATCATCTCCTTTGTTTTATTCACATTCTAGATGAGATGATAGTTTACAGACGATGCTACGCAGCGTTCCTCCAGCTGGAGGCTGAAGATAAAGCCGTGGAAGCAGGAGGGTCCATGGTGACCTTCTGAGGGGGGACAGGGAAGCTGTGGGCAGGAGAGGAGGCTGGTGAGTCTGTTCCTGAACCTCTAGAAGAACGTGTCCAGCTCATTGCTCTGTCCAGACTTCCATCTGCGTGAAGCCTGTGATGGTCCTCCTCTCTGGTCTCTAATCTGGACTCCAGGCTGCTTCTGTGTTCTCCTCAATAGTTCCTCCCTGAAGGCTCGTTGTTCTCGGTCAGCAGGTCCTTCAGGTCTCTGGTGACCCAGTTTGCTGCTGGAGAAACATCTCACTGTTGTCCACCCTGAGGTTTATAGAGATGTTCTATATTTTGATGCTCCACACGGGTAATATTTCCCTGAGATGATGGATGATGACCATCAAACAGCCAAAAAAACAACTTCTTCTTAGCCATAATTCCACACTATAAAACTAAAATAAGTTTCGGTTTTAAGAATTTTTATTAAAGATTAATTGATATTTTTCTATAATTTTACAGACAGCTTTTTATCCCTCCTCTCTTTCTCCATTTACTACCGTCTGAATAAACACCTGTAATGTAACCAGATGGCAGATGAGCATCACACTGAGCCTGGTTCTGGTTCTGCTGGAGGTTCTCCTCCCTGTTAAAGGGGAGTTTTCCTCTCCACTGTCGCTTCATGCATGCTCAGTATGAGGGATTGCTGCAAAGCCATCAACAATGCAGACGACTGTCCACTGTGGCTCTACGCTCTTTCAGGAGGAGTGAATGCTGCTTGGAGAGACTTGATGCAACCTGCTGGGTTTCCTTAGAGAGGAAACTTTCTCACCAACCTGGAGGATCTGATGGAGTCTGACTTTGGAAAGAGACTTGATGATGATGTGATGTGTTAATTAGTGTTATATAAATAAAACGGAATTACATGTAAATACAGAAATGTTTTTGTACATTTGTAACCTTTTATATAAGATTTATATAAAAATGTTTGCATATCTGGAGCGTGTAACAAAAATAATTTCCCTCTGGGATTATTAAAGTATGTCTGATTCTGATTTTAGTAAGTAAGAATTTCAGACATTTCGTTGAACTGGTGAGTTTCTGGTTGACAAAAAGTCAGACGTTAAATACTTAATAAATGTGAAAATCTAAATTGCCTTTGATTTCCTTGGGGAGACGCAAAGAAAAACCACGTTGGAGTCAGACGAGACAAATAGTTTCCACATTCTTCCTGATCTGAAAGTGTAGAGATCCCCACGGCCATTTTCAACGTGAGTCAAATGAAAAATTATTAAATAATTCAAAGTGTCTCTGTATGATCAGCTGCTTTGCTGCATGTCACACCTTTTCAGCCCATTAACTCACAGCCATGTTCTCATGCAGCTATAATATACAGATCTACCACGCATGCAGCGCTGCTCTTCACTTCCCAGAATAATCTGATGTTTTATTTTCAGGGTTCCAACAAAATGTCCCTTTTTTTAAATTCCAAACGTTTCAAGACTCAAATATACAAATTTTGAAGCATTATACATTTTAACATTTTGGTGCACAATGTTTACTGAGCACCAAAATGAGTTGTGCCACTTGAACTAATCAAGACTTACATTTTATAAAAGTAATCCAGAATCACTACTAATTTATCTTTTAATTTTCCATCACTAGCCTCGCCTCATCAGCCTGCTGCTAAACAGGGAGAGATCCCAAAGTTCAGCCTCTGATCAATCAAACTGCTGAAAGTAGATCTCCAAGGATTCCCAGCAGGTCTGTGCTGGAATAATAACAACGACCTGATTTCTCCTTCCAGGCATCAGCCTTAGAACATGGAGAACATATAGAACATAGAGAACATGGAGAACATGGAGAACATTCAGTCTCCCGGGGGGAACTGTCCCGCCAGACCACAGCAGGACCCCGGGGATGGAACCAGGAAGTAACCGGGAGTTGGACCAGGGACCAGGACCGGGCCTGGGTGTTGTACCTGTGCAGTTACCTGTCAGCAGCATCACCCCCGTTACTATAGCAACCTGAAACTTCGCGAAATCCAGTCAAACTTTGACCCGAATTGTACTGACAATTACATAATTTGGTGTTTATAGGCCAGTGTCCAGGAAAAACGAGCCTTTATCGAGTCAAACGTCACGGCGTGGTTCTGAAAAGGGTTTCTAGCTGATACCGCTGCCGGTGTAGACACAGTTTAAAGCCGTTAAAGCGCCACAACGCCACCGTGTAGCCGCGTTAGCCGGCTGTTAGCATAGCTAGCTCCCTACCTGCTCCACGGTGGCCGGGTCCACGGACTGCAGCCGGGCCGCGTTCTCATACTCATCCTCGCTGTTGTTCCCGGCTCCTTCCTCCGTGTCCTGGCTGGAGCCCATTCCTCCCGGGCCGGTCACTCCCGGCTGGCCTCCGCCGGCCAGAGCGGCTACCACCCCCCCGGAGCAGGTTCCTGCCTGCCGCCGCCTCTTACTCAGGCCGGGCCCGGAGCAACAGCCTCCTATCGCCCCGCCGCATCCGACCACGCCGGCAGACACCACCAGCTCCCCCCGGGAGCCGGTCACCATCCCCCCGCTGCTGTCACGCCCGTCCCCTGGCCCCACGGGGGACACAGAACCAACAGGCGGCGGAGAGGCCTGCTGAGGCCGGGAGCTGGCCTCGATGCTCCGCCTGTCGTCTCTGGCTGAAGGTGGGGCGCCCTGGTAGGACCACGGAGGAGGCGAAGCCCTCGGTCGGGCTCCGGTCCTCCCTGCGTGGGGGTGCGTGTGCTGGTGAGGGTCAGAGCCACTCCGACGGTCGCTGTCATCGGTGTGGTCCGAGACTCCGACCGCGGAGCTGGGCTTCTTCTTCGGGAGGATCGTCATGGTGGAGTCGGTGTGAGGGGAGCAGGGAGGCGGTGAGAGATGGGGACAGCTCCGTTGTTCTGGATCAAAAGTATCGGCCTGTTCACCGTCCGGACCGGCCGTTAGGCTCCTACCGCCAAGCTAAGACCCTCAGACGAGCCGCAGGAGAAGAAAGAAGCGTCCCCTCGGCTCCTTTTCGACGGTTTGACTTGAACAAAAACAAACGCGTCTCCCTCTTCCCGTTCTCCAAAACATCAACACTGGCTGACGGAGCGCGGTGACGTCACCACCTATGTAACACGTCATCACGTTAACGTACAGACCCGCTCGGAGGCTCCTTCCGAATACACTTAAAGGTGCAAAGCGACGTTATTTGACTCCTTTTTTATTATTTATACGCCAGTAAATCATTCTGGTTGCATACAAAGTATTTATGAAAGAGTATCACGTCCTGTTGGCGTATAAGTTGGCCTTTTATTCTTTGATTTACTCAGTTTGTTAGTAAATAAAGCCCTTTGTCTATATTTATAACAACGGAAGTACGACACTACGCATGCGCAGCAAGGGGATAAAACAAGGAAGTGGCTAATGGTTATTAGCAAAAATTATTTGTTAAAATGCCACTATTAGAGGATGATGGAAGTAACAAGAAAAAGCTAATGTTTTTTTAAATAAATTTGCTAGTGTGCATAGTGGGTATTATTTAGATGATAGTCAAAGACAACAAAAACTGACGAAAGTGAGGAAAGTACATTAGATGCAGAAATCAATATGAATTAATTAAAAATAGTGTTAAAGGCTAAGGGTAATAGAAATGGTGCAACAGCAGAAGATAAGTTGAGTTACATCATGTTTCAGAAATTACCTGAGAAAGTATGTGAGATAATATTACAGTTATTTGAGAAAATATGGAAAGAAGCTAAAATCCCAAAAAGCTGGACGAGTGTTAATATTGCCATTTAATAAACCTGGAAGATATCCTAATAATGCAGGCAATTATAGACCTATTGCCCTGACATCACATTTATGCAAGTGGATGGAGAAAATACAAGTCAGAAGACTTAATTACACTCTTGAGAAAATAGGATTATATGCACCATATCAAAGTGGATTTAGAAAAGACCGTTTTACACTGGGTGCTGTTGTGAAAGTGAGTAATGAGATGGAGAAAGCATTTAAAAAGAAAGAAATAATGAACATTGTGTTGTTTGATATTGAAAAGGCTTATCATTCAATGTGGAGGGAAGGATTATTGATTGAATAAACATGATGGGAATTAGAGGTAGATTTTATAATTGGGTCTTGGATCAGAGAAAGAAGATTTAAAGTTATAGTAGGATCTCAAATATGAAAGCAATTTGAAATCAACAATGGAATCCCACAAGGAAGTGTCATTAGTCCAGTATTATTCAATATTATGATTAATGATGTTTTAATGAATGTGGATGGTTCAGTTTTGTATGCTGACAATAGGGCCATTTGGACAAGTGGAAGAGATAAAAACTGTACAGTAAGAAATAAAATCAAGGAGGTATAGGAGAACATAAAATTGGGGCTTTAAGCTCTCATCAAGTAAATCTTGCCATATGATATGTATAAAGAAGAAAAGGATAGATGAACAATGTCTGAAATTTTATGGTCACAGAATGGAGATAGTAAGTAAATATCTGGGTATATGGCAGACCAAAAAGGAACATGGAAAACACATATAGAAAAAGTAGAAAAACAATTGAGAAATTCATAAATCTGATGAGAGTAGTATGTAGGAAAAGATTGGGGAGCAAGTAAACAATTACTGATGCATATCTATAAGGTCCTAATGAGATCAACAATAGATTATGGGTGTTATGTATATGGAGCAGCAGCTAAAACTGTTTGAATGAAAATAGAAAGAGTTATTAATAAAGCACTAAGGATTTGTTCTGGTACAATAAGAACAACACCAACTAAAGCAAAGCAGGTAGAAGTGGGAGAAGTGCCTTTAGATTTAAGAATAAAACACAACAGTAATCCAGACTGGATCACCGGTAGTTTTGTGCATCATGATTCATTTGTAATGAGGACACGAAGCATGTATGATGTTATCTCCTCTCTGGCTTTTAATTGCTGCATGGAGAGCAGCAATCTCCGATTTTCCAGGCTGGTGCATAAAAGCAGAGAAAAAGGCACATTGATCTGTGGCAATGCTCTTTAAAGTCCACCTATTTGTGCCGTTATCCAGGGACCAATTTACCTTTCAACACCTCTATTCTCCTCCAAGGGCTTACAGATGCGCTACTGTTTTATTTTTAATTTTTTTGTGTTATCTCATTATTTAAATTGAAACTTGATCATCTCTGGTGGGGAAGGAGCCTGAGCTAGTGTGGGAGGTTGAGAGGTTCCGACTAGAGATAGTCGGACTCACCTCGACGCACCGCTCTGGCTCTGGAACCAGTCTCCTTGAGAGGGGCTGGACATTCTTCCACTCTGGAGTTGCCCATGGTGAGAGGCACCGAGCTGGGGTTGGCATACTTGTTGCCCCCCATCTCTGTGCCCGTATGTTGGGGTTCACCCCGGTGAATGAGAGGGTGGCCTCCCTCCGCATCCGTGTGGGGGGACGGGTTCTGACTGTTGTTTGTGCTTATGCACCAAACAGCAGTTCAGATTACCCACCCTTTTTGGAGTCCATGAAGGGGTACTGGAGAGTGCCCCTCCTGGGGACTCCCTCGTTCTTCTTGCAGTATTTGCACATTCACAAATACACCAGAATAACATCTTGTCCCGCTCCCGTCTCAACTGTTCGGGCCAATCACGTTGCAGTATTTTGGTTTAAGGCACGACATATCAGCTATGACGAAACCAACAGCTGACAAGCCCACAGCCAAACCAACATGAACATGGCAGTGCAGGAGGACGCACGCGTAGCTGCTGCTATCACATCTATTTTGACAGAATCTACGATTTTTAAAAAAAACAGCAAGAAGAGCCTTGATCAGGGTAAAGTTGCTGTGGTTTCTGATGACGACTGCTGCTTACATTTGATACGTGATTGGCTAAAACCAACCGTTGGTGGGCGGGCACTAGGTGTCGCTTCGCCCAATCAGCTCAGAGTTCTGCTGAATGTCCCTCCTTTCCCCTAATGGACACCAGGGGAGCAGACCCAGATTCATAATGTGCAGAACATGAAGTGCTACACATTATCAGTCTGGCTGGCCAGGTTACAGTTTTTTCACTTCAGATAATATACATGTGTTCAGTATAGACTTCAGGTTACTTTGAATAGTACCCCACTGTTTAAACAGGCTGTAAAAGGCATCATGCTGTCAGGTGTGTGGTTGCTGTACCTACCGTTCCCCTGCAGGGGGCCACAGGTGGACGCTGGCAGCATGTGTTTTCCATCTTCTCCAGTCATAAGGAGCATTTAAGGTGGCTGGAGACAGGTGGAAGGTGCCAGAGTGATCTTTTGACCACATTTTCTCTTCAGCATAAGGCAACATGCTCTCTACTTGTATTTTGTGTTCCATAATCGCTGGTTTAAGAGAAACGGGCTCAGAAACATCCCCATACTGCGATGTGTATGTTCAGTGATTGGGGTCATCTGACAATTGACCCCTTGACCAAAAACTAATAATTATGTTTCAACAGTCAGCAGAATGTTCCACTATTACTCTTTAGGTGCAGTCAGTGTTTCTTTGACAGACTGTGGGGTTTTCAGCACATGTTTTTTCTCAGTAACTGGATGTTGGAGAGGACTTCTGTTCATTCTTACAGCAGACCTTCTAGAATCTCCCTGGAGCTGATCAATGGTTTAATCTTTGCCACTACGGCCAATATTTGGGCCGTTCCAAAGTGAGTTTCCAGTTTCACTTCCTCTGTGGCTTCAGATTAAGTTCTCTGTGGGTTAATCATTTTCATTATGATGTGGAATCCTTTTGTCTCTAACATATTACCTATTTCATATCAATATGGAAATCCAGAAGAGTTATTTCCCCATTTGAGATCATACTTGTTTAAAAGTGTTACTTTAAAAACACAAAATGTAGTTTTTGACCGAGGTGGATTAGACCAAAGCTGCACTAAACTGAAACTTTTGCATCCAATTCTTGTTTTTAAGTGATTGCAGTTTTATATTTATATAAAGAGTAGTTTCCATAAAATAAATTATTAAATTCCAATAAAATAAGTTATTCACCCTGTATACTTTTCCAGCTCTAAACTGATGAATAGTAGAAAATAAATAGATTCATCAATCTTGAATGGGTTAAACTCACCAGAACAAAGTCCATGACCATATAATTATATCCCTTGCATTGTCTGTATTCGTACATCTTTAATTGCTTGAATCCTAGATTCAGTTCCAATTCAATCACATTTCTAACAGATCTGTAACCATGTCATGAATTTTCTTTAATATAGACTTTAGTTTACATTAACTAGTGACTATACAAGGCTGTAAATGGCATAAAGCGACCACCAGGGGGCAGCTTTGTGCCAACAGCAAGTCTGATCAGCATTTCTTCTGGTCTCAGGAGAAAATCATTTCACTAACAGAACACAACAGAAATGGTACAAAAATGTTTAATTACCTATAAAATTTAATAACTAATCAGATATGTCCCTGCATTTCTTAATCCTTCTGAGAAATAATGTCTTCAGTCTCAAAGGGGAAGATGCTGTGAAGGATGTCAGGTGCTGAAGCCTCGAGTCAAATAAGTCATTTGGGATTTAAAATTTGTTTTATCTGTTTTGATATCATTGGAGGCATTCTTAGAAATGCCTGTCGTCTAAAAGGCAAATAACTTATCCAAGAGTTTGCATTTTTGAGGTTAAAAGAAAGAAGCTGGATTTCTGCAGTCACAGATTAGAGACCAGCGATAGAGCAGGAATGGAGAAAATCCTTTGGTACATCACCGCTGCATCAGGCAAGTGCATTCGTTTTTAAATTTTAAAACTATATCTAACATAGGCTACCTTTCAACTGGAAATTAATTATCACTTTGATAGAGCAATATCGCACAATTACAGCATTCCCCCCCTTATTTACAGTTTTTAGAGGAGAAAAGTTTGCATTGTTATAGAATAGATTTCAGCTTTAAGATAGATTTAAGTCCTGATATGGAAAATTATGCAGCAAGGCATTTAAAATAATATTTTTATCTCTGTCCATGCAGCTCTGTGCGCCGTCTCCTCACTCACTGTACGTCACTACCATTTCATTTATGAGCCAAAGAACTGGACTGAAGCGCAGAGTTACTGCAGAGAAAACTACACAGACCTGGTTACCGTCGACAACGCAGACGTCATGACAACCCTGAACAAAATGGTCGATCTGACACAAATGGACCCCTCCACAACAGTAAAGTCACTTTTTTCACTGTGTCTTTAAAAATACTTTAAACTTATAGTTATCAGGTATTTTTAAAAAAGTTTTCTTGTTTGTGTTTCTCGTTGATATTCTTGCGTTTCTGTAGCTATAATTCACCACATTTCAACATTTCTTACACATAAACGTTTCTTTTTATTGATCAAAAGTTATGCAAAACATAAATAAGACCAAATACACTACTGCCGATAGCCTTGGGTTGCTTTTTTGTGTATGTTTCTTATATTAACCAATTACTGCACCTAAAAGACACGTCACACCTAGAAACAGGGTCAACCACACCTCCTCACTGAGACAAACATTATTTCTGTAATTTCCTTAATTAGAGTCACTTTCAGCAACGATCTGAATCGCTCTGCAGCTAAGACTCCTTGGTAGGAACATTTAGGTTAAGACAGGAGCTTTCTGAGAGGACTCTGAGAATCTTTGTGTTTATAAGGCCAATGAGAGCCTCATAAAGCCTTATAAAGCCTTATAAACCAAAGTCATCCAGTGTATAGATTAGCTTACATCTAAGGAAGGAATGTCAGCTTTAAAATACAGCTCACAGTGATGGTGAGGCAGCTACAGCCAGTGATAAATGCCATGCACAGTGACAGATATGAGTTAAGGACTGCGTGCAGCTGGCTAAAGTATACATATACACCACTTCTCCATAATCTACTACAGGTTAAAAAAGTAGCTGAAATCAAAGTCTTCCAAGCTCTGAGGGAGAAAGACTTAGACTTTCTTTATTGTCATTTTGTAGCACAGAGTGCATACAGAACGAAATTTCGTTTTTTCATACAGCTCAGAAAGATTGCAGTAACTCTACAGGATACCTTGCAGTGAATTTACAGTACAGGATAAGAAAAATGCAGTGGTAAATCACAGTCAAATACAGGATAACTTTCAATTAAATTTCGGATAAAGTGCAGCAGTGAGCAGTAGGCAGATTGAAATGTAAAGACAATGTAAGCAATGTAAACAATTTATGCAGTAAGGTGCAGCAGTGATTTAACAATAGACAGTTGCATTGTAAACAGTTTTGCAGTACATTTCCGGAAAAAGTGCAGCAGCGATATTGAAGGATACATACAAATGTGCAAATTCGCGGGTCGTGTGTGGTACACAGTCCGTTTTTATACTTCAGCAGTTCAACAGTCTGATGGCAGCAGGGAAAAAGCTTTTGCAGAACCTGGTGGACCTGCAACGGATGCTGCGGAACCTCTTTCCAGAGGGCAGCAGGGAGAATAGTCTATGGTGGGGGTGTGAGGGGTCCCTGATGATGTTACGGGCTCGAGACACACAGCGCTGCGATGAAATATCTTTAATGGAGGGAAGAGGAGCCCCGATGATCCTCTCTGCTGTCCTCACCACTCTCCTCACGTTCTTCCAGTCGGAGGCACTGCAGCCTCCACACCACACAGAGAGACAGCTGGTCAGAATACTCTCTATGGTGCTTCTGTAAAAGGTCGTGAGAATGGGCGGGGGCAGGCGGGCTCTCCTCATCCTCCGCAGAAAGTACAGTCGCTTCTGTGCCCTCTTCACCAGTGACATGGTGTTCATAGTCCAGCTGAGGTTGTCCGTGATGTGCACCCCCAGGAACTTGGTGCTGCTGACCACCTCCACAGCTGAGCTGTTGATGAGCAGTGGAGCATGGTGAGGCCGGTTCTTCCTGAAGTCGACGATGATCTCCTTCGTCTTCTCCACGTTCAGGATCAGGCTGTTGTCTCTGCACCAGCCCACCAGCTGCTCCACCTCCTCTCTGTAGTCCTGGTCGTTGTCGTCTCTGATCAGGCCCACCACCGTTGTGTCGTCAGCAAACTTCACGATGTGATTGGTGGTGAACCTGGGGACGCAGTCGTGAGTCATCAGAGTGAACAGCAGGGGGCTCAGGACGCAGCCCTGAGGGGAGCCCGTGCTGAGGGTGATGACATTGGAGGTGTTCTGTCCGACCCGGACTGATTGAGGTCTGTTGGTTAGGAAGTCTAGCAGCCAGTTGCGAAGGGGTGTGCTGAAGCCCAGATGCTCCAGTTTTCCCACCAGATGTTGTGGGATGATGGTGTTGAACGCTGAACTGAAGTCCAGGAACAGCATCCGCACGTGCGTGTTCTTCTCCTCCAGATGTGCCAGGCTCAGGTGAAGAGCAGAGGAGATGGCGTCCTCAGTGGAGCGGTTCCGTCGGTAGGCAAACTGGAACGGGTCGAGTGTTGGGGGGAGACTGGAGACGATGTGTTCCTTTACCAGCCTTTCAAAGCACTTCATCATGATGGGAGTCAGTGCAACAGGCCGGTAGTCGTTGAAACAGGTGACTTGAGGTTTCTTTGGCACCGGAATGATGGAGGCAGACTTGAAGCATGCTGGCACTGTGGCTTGGTCCAGCGAGGTGTTAAAAATGTCTGTGAGGACACCAGCCAGCTGACCTGCACACTCCTTGAGCACCCGCCCAGGTATGTTGTCGGGGCCTGGGGCCTTTCGCGGGTTGACTCTCCTCAGAGTCTTCAACACGTCGGCAGTGTCAAGGCAGAGGACCTCCTCTTCCTGATGGGGAACAGCTTTCACTGCTGGAGTGCTGTTTAGTGCCTCAAACCTCCCAAAGAAGTTATTTAGTCCATTGAGGAAGTCAGCATCAACTTCACCCACCGGGGGGGAGGGCGTGTTGTATTCAGTGATCGCCCGGATGCCTTTCCACATGCTCCTGGTGTTGCTGGCATCGTGGAAAAGCTCCTGGATTTTCTGGCTGTGGTTCCGCTTTGCAAGCCTGATGGCACGGTTCAGGTTGGCTCTCGCTGTCCTCAGAGCCTCCTTGTCACCAGACTTGAAGGCTGAGTTCCGTGCTTTTAGCGCTTGACGGACCTCCGCAGTAATCCAGGGTCGTTGGTTGGCTCGGGTGATGATGGTCTTGGTGGTGCTGACGTCCTCAATGCATTTGTTGATGTAGGCTGACACAGTCATGGCGTACTCATCAATGTTGATCTTGTCCTCATAAGTTGCTGCAGCTTTGAACATGTTCCAGTCAGAGCACTCAAAACAGTCCTGGAGCGCCTCCATTGCTCCTTCAGTCCACACCCTCACCTGCCTCGCTGTTGGTTTTGCTCTGATCAGCAGGGGCCTGTATGCAGGAATTAGCATCACAGAAAGGTGGTCTGAAGAGCCCAGGTGGGGGCGGGGGGCTGCTCTGAATGCTCCTTTTATGTTTGTGTAAACTAGGTCTAGAGTGTTCTCTCCCCGAGTTGCAAAATCCACGTGTTGGTAAAAGTGAGGGAGAACAGTTTTCATATTTGCCTGGTTAAAATCCCCAGCAATGATGAAGACACCCTCTGTGTGTGCAGATTGCAGCTCAGAGATAGTCCGATAGAGAACAGTCATAGCCTCTGTTGTGTTTGCGCTGGGAGGGACGTAAACCGCTGCGATGATAACAACAGTGAACTCTCTAGGCAGATAAAAAGGTCTGCAGCTAATAATCATAAGCTCAATGTCCGGAGAGCAGAAACTTGTGACTAATCTAGCGTTTTTACACCAGGTGTTATTGATGTAAACGCAGAGTCCGCCTCCTCGGGTCTTACCGCAGAGTTCTGTCTGTCTGTCGGCGCGGAAAGTAGCTAGCCCCTCCAGGCTAACGGCGTTGTCTGGGATTGATGATGAAAGCCATGTCTCGGTCAGAATGAGAGCGCAGCAGTCCCTGAACTCCCTCTTTGTAGAGAGCTCGAGTTGTAAATGGTCCATTTTGTTGTCCAGTGAGCGAACGTTGGAAAGCCAGATGGATGGTAGCGGCGGTCTGAACGGGTTAGCCTTTAGCCTCGCTGCTAAACCTCCTCGGCACCCGCGCTTCTTCAGCCGGCTACACCGCTTCCGCGTCGCTCTCCTCCGGCGTGAGCTGCTCGTCGAGGCCGCCGCTTCACAGGCCTCCGGGGCAGGTCTCCGTAGGACGCCACAGTCACGTAAGCAGACGAGCGTGGTATTTAAAAGTCCAAAAACACAACTTGATCGCAACTCCAACAGGCGCTCGCGGTCAAGTACTGATCGGCTGGGTAGATGAGTGGTTTCCAGCGAGTTTGGCGGCATTTTTATGCATTTTTATGCAAAAAGTCCGCGAGTTGGTACAGAGCTGTGAATTTTTTAGAAACATGAATTGTTTCTAAAATAGAAACCAAGTTTCACTCTTATCCAGAAATCAAGTTTTTGACATGACCTTCAAAAGAGAGCTCCATATGAATAGTTATCCCCCTTACTAGTGAGTTTTACCTTTGATGGTTTTAATGAAGGTAATCTTCTCTGAAGGGACAGATAAATAAATAAAAAACATTAGCTTGAATTCTTCTGGATTTAAAAGCAGACAGTTTCACTTTCACAAAGATCATCAGCAGTGCATCTAAGCTGACGGCAGTAATTCAAATGCCTGTGGGATCGATTGAGAACAATAAATGGCATTATCTGAATTAGGCATTTGATTAGTTTGCACATAGATCATTAATATAATTAATGAACTGGATGGGACCTCGAGAAAGGTGAAACTAACTCCATCCTTCTGAACACACTGTATCCTACTTAAATATAAATCACTACATGAGTTCTATAAAATCATCCATAGGTTGCATCCAGTCATTGACTTACTAGCCATTACTAGCGTAGAGCCACAGTGGACAGTTGCTGGCATTGTGTTGTCGACTCTGCAGCAATCCCTCATACTGAGCATGCATGTGGTGACAGTGGAGAGGAAAATAGATAGATACGGAAAGTTAAAGTTGTAATGGAAGATACGGGTAGAAGCATGATCTCTTTGCAGTATTTTCTTGCACTTTTACAGCCATGAAATCAAAAATAAATCCACCGCTTTATATTCTAATAGGGTTTAATCTCACCTTCTTTGACTCTGATTTGTCTCTCGTTTTCTCAGCCTTTCAGCTTTATTTGCATCATGTTTGCAATGTTATTGACTCCATGGAAACCATACATGCAGATTTTCCACCACATAATAACAACTCCTAAAGACTCATGGGAATTTATTCACCCTGCATCCAAGGTGCAAAATGAGGCCTGACTAAGGCTGAAACCCTTGGATGATAGAAAAATGGGTAGAAAAACTATTAAAATAAGGACTTTTTCTACAAAGCCTGGCAATCATGTTAATTCTGGTGAATGTTTTCAGATTTAGTCACATTACAGACTCAAAATGTTTTTTGTGATGGACTTACTAAAGGTGGTGCGTAATTGAGAAGTGGAAACATAATTTTTAACATGACAAAATAAAAATTTGAGAGCTGTATTTATTTGTTTAAAGTCGCCTTAAGTTAATACTTTGGAGACCCATGATTTACTGCTATGTCTCTACCACCTTTCGAGATGTAGATACTAATATTTTTTGGCTATTTCAGACAATGCAAAGTGCTTTACAAGATTAAAATATAGGAAATTAAAAACAGAATAGAAGCAATAAATATAGAATAAAGGCAATAAAAACAGGTCTGGTTCTGGTTCTGCAGAGCAGGCTGGAGAAGACCTGAGTGGTCAGAAGCAAAAATACATCACTAAATACAAATTGTGGATCAAAAGTTTATCCCTTCTGAAAAAGATCTAATTACAGATTACCTCAGAAAAAAAGTCCATTACATGATTGACTTCATTATCAATTCCAAATACCATCTGTCCATCTATCTCATAAGATTCACGTACTGCACGAATCAGGCCGGCCGCGGTTCACTTGGATTCACAGGGTGAGTCACGTTCACGCTGAACGAATCAAAACACATCAGAACAGTTTTGTCAGTACAGCGGCAGCACAGTGGCTCAGTAGGTTTGCAAATTTCTACTCAGTGACAGGGAGGGAGAAATGAACTGATTCACGCAGTTCAGTGAGTGACTCGACTCGGCACTGGGTGATTCGTTCTCCTGCTACATTCAGCAGTACACTCGATTCACCAGTTCAATAGAATCACAAATCAGTGCTGTACTAGATGTGTCCGGGAGAGTTTCTCAGTAAGAGCGGGAAGGAAAAACCCGTACTGGTTCATGAATAGGAGTGAGTGACTCAGCAGCTAATACTGTAAGGGAAGTGGTGGCGCTGTTTCTGCCAGTCACTGCTTATTAATTTGGACGTGAATGAGCAGCAAGTTTAAGAAAAATACATTTAATGTGACTAAATGTCTGTTTTTTTTAATTAGATTTTTGCTGGACTCAAATGAAAGCAATAAATCTTTAAAGTGGGAAAAATAAAAAGCAAAATGAGAAACAAACTATTATGAATACTGTACAGTTTTATATTAATGAAAAATTAACTTAAATGACACCAAAATAAAACAAATAGATCTTCTTGATTAGTGGAAAATAAAATATTAAATTGAGACCAATAAATTCCAACATACAGATTTAAATCTCTGTGTGGCCCACATTAAGAATATATAAAAGAAAACTAAATGTGTCAAAAAAATCAAGTTACAAATAAAAGATATTGTGATACACACATATTAAATATAATCTCTCCTGTATCCCTCATTCTCCTCCTGTCTCCTTTTCCCATGGTTGCATTGCTGTGTGTCTGTTAAGAGGAGGTGGACTGGGGCAACACGTGTGTGCCAGATTGTTTTCATGTGGCTTGACTGGTGATTGTTAGCTGTGAGAAACAGATATCATTCCCTGCAGCATGACAACATCTCCCCTGCAAGAGGAACCGGTAGAATGAATCACTCGAGTGTTCAGATTCACAATCCAATAGAAAATGAAAGTTCCAGCACCAACCGAGACGTGTGCTGACCTCCTTCATCTGTTTTCATGAGTTAATGAAATGATTCGGTTCAGTTCGTTCACTCAAATTATTCGTTGTTTTGAACAAATCTTTCAGGAACTACACAACACTAACACACTATATAGCAAAAAGTATTCAATCACCCATCCAGATAATTGAAATCAGGCGTCCTAATCTCTTTCATGCATGCACTGTTGCTCCACACATTTGTTAAAGAATGGGTTGATCTCTACAATGCCTGTTACAGCTTGTTTGGCTTCAGGGGGTTTCATCATTACACTCAAACTTTTCTTAATCCAGCTTTATTCTGTTTCGTTTGGATGTGGCTTAAGAAAGATTGTCTACATTTCCTGAACAAATATTAAAGAAAAATGTTATGCATACTTATGGCCAGAAATGTCATCAGAATGCAGATGCTTTCTTTACATGTTGCGTTTGCCACATAGAGTTCAAGGAATGTCGGCAATTTTCTTTTTTTCACCTGGAGAAACTTGATAGTCACAAATAAATCTTAGGACAAACGTGGCTATTGCACTTTTTTTGTGAGACTGGGTTGCTTAGCAGTAAGAGAGAAGTACACTTGCATCCTGGAGAGGTTTCAAGGTTTTAGGTTTGAATCCCACAGACTGCCACTCTGGGTCCCTGAGCAAGACCCTTAGTCAAAGATTGCTCCCCAGACAGCGCACAGTGGCCACACAGTCATCTCTGAGACATGATTTAAATGCAGAGGAGGAATTGCATTTGTTGCAATGACAAATAAAGATAATTACTATAATGATTTTAGTCACGCAAACATCTTCCAAGCACTTCTGTATGTATGCAGTGACATTTGCAACACAGTTTTCTGTCAGTGTGATGACTAACTTACTTGTTGCTGCATCCTTGAACACGGTCCATTTAGTGAAAGTTTAAAGCATAACAATAACAGTGGTAAAGTCATCCAACCCCCATTCATGTAAAATGGCTAAAACTGAAAATCGCATACTTTTAGATATGGGTCCACGAAAGGCTTTTATAGAGATGTACAAATTGCCATGTTTTAATGACAGAAATGACATTTTTCTACCAGAAACTAAGGTGCAAAATCCACAAGACTCCACAGACTGAGAACAGATGATAATTTAAAACAGAAGGTTGTTAAATATGACTGAACTAGTCCCGTTTCCAACAGGCCTGGATTGGTTTGCACTTCGATGTGTTCACCTGGAACTGGTCATCGACTCATGAAGATTTTAACCAAGCTGATGTGTCGAAGTTTCTGCACTGGGGCTTTGGACAACCAAGCATCCCCTGGTACGAAGCATCATGTGCAATGATGCACAGTTCTGGAAACTGGTACGATTACAATTGTGGCAAACTTCTTAAACCAGTCTGCTCCAATGTTACAGGTAAAAGTTTGGTTTACTTCTGACTTTCTGCGTCGTATTTACAGATTATTTAGTTTTTATAAGAGTTTTTTTTCTGTTTCTTAATTTTAAACGTCTCTCTTTTATCATTTCCAGGACAGAATGTTGAATTTGTCTTCATTAACACTGCAATGAGCTGGATGGACGCCCAGAGCTACTGCAGAGAACACTTTACAGACCTGGCCATTCCTAGAAACCTGTCAGAGAACGAGAAGATAAGGGCAGTGATCCCTGCAGGCGGTTACGTCTCTATGGGCCTTTTCAGAATAACCTGGAAGTGGTCGGGCGGACCTATGTATGTGTTTCGAAGCTGGATGTTTGCCGAACCTGATGGGGGGGTACAGAAATGTGCAGCTGCAAAATTTGATCAATCTGGTAATTGGGGAGACTGGCCATGTGATGTCAAGAAGTCCTTTGTCTGCCACCATGGTAAGCTATTATTGTATCTAAATAAAACAGATAAACTACGATAGAACATTACTAAAAGCAGGCTGAAGATGGATGATCATTGCAGAATCTTGAAAAGTTGGTCTTCTGAGGCATTATAGCTGCACCATTAGGTGAGAGGGCATTAGAGGTTCTCAGCTGTTATAAATATCAATATCCATAACGCCTCCTCACCGTTGTTGTGATGGAAAGGCCTTATATTCAGCAACAGTATCAGATTTCTACATTTTGCTGATATACTGCAGGCATATCAGAAGGTTAAATTTCAGGAGGTGACTTTGACATCCATACAAGAATAAGAGAGCTAATGAAATGTTGTTAATGTTTGTTTTAAAGACTCTGTGCCTTTCACAAAGCAAGTAGTGAAAGTGAAGCTGGTGGGAAACTCTGCTCTGGATCTGAATGACCCTGCTGTCCTGGAAAACCTGCAGGAGGAGGTAAGTAACATCAGGAAATCACCTCCAGGTTCATTTAAATAAACCAACAAGGGCTGGACTTTGTAGCTCAGATTACAATGTTGTTTTTTTTTTTAGATTTTAAACTTTTAGTATTTAAACTAAGATATCTTTTGAATCTGGCTGATGTAGAAGTGGCCTGTTGGAATCTTCCTTCATGCACATCCAGCTGGTTTTAAACAAGTCCAGTTCTTTTTGATTCAAGATTAAAAACACATTTATTTGGGATTGCTTTCGACTGTCCTACCTAAACTGTTTTACTGAAACATAATTAGTTCAATTTTGTAGTCCAACTGTTTTTAATATTTGCTTTTAGTTTCTTTTCTCCCATATTTTATTTTGTTTCTACATTTTATTCCAACTTGCTTTTATTCTGTTTTTATTTTCCTATGTTTTAATCATGTAAAGCACTTTGTATTGTCTTTGTACTGAAATGTGCAATACAAATAAATTTCCCTTGCCTTCCAGTAAAACCAGTGACTTGTGCTTTAAACTCATCAAATCAGCAATTCTTGTGTTGCAGCTCAAACAGAAGATAAGGGAGCAGGGCGTGGATGCAGAAATCAGGCTGAGCTGGAAGAAACAAGTGGATGGAAAGATCTTCTACAAGGAGAAGGAGGAGGACCAAAAGTGACACGAAGACATGTTGATGAGAAGCTGTTCAGTTATTACTAGATTCCTTTAATATTAAACACACGCTAGACGTTATATTAACTAGTCAGCAAAAATTTGTTTTGGTTTAGAAATACAACACTCCTATCTTTTATTATAGCTTTAGTTATGCTCAGGGGCTTTAAGTTGCTTCAACCCATCATGGATTCATGTCAAAGTTTTTTGTTTTGTTGGTCAAAAAGGATCAGCTTAAATCCTTGAAACCAGGTGTTAGGATTACTCCAACTTAAACATTCATTTGTGTTTAGTTTCTGATTTGTTTCCTGTGTTCTTTCCTCTGTGCATTTTGCTTTATACAATCCTACTTCCAGTGATTTTATGTCAGTTTCAGTCTTTCTTAGCTCAGCTCTCTGTGTTAATTACTCACCCTGTATGGAGTAAGAAAGCTGTCAAAAAGATATGTGTATGATTTTAACAATTCAGATTCAGATTTGTATGTCAATAAAAATTACACAAAAATTTAAACACAAATTTTGCTCTTATATATGTGAATGTGAAAAATGTTGTAGGTTAGGACAGTTTATAGATGAGCATGAACAGACCTCTCAACTTTTATCAAAAGTTAAGAGTGAGGTTATGCTAATTTGGGGGCGGGGCTTGTTTGGGGGCGGGCTAACCGGACCCTGGAAGAGCCGATGGAGTCAACTCCATCTCATTTTTATCCCACCAGACAATGAAGTAGACATGTATTACTTGTGTTTAAAAGAGAAAGAGACGTATTAATACTTTATTGTTCAGTTAATGGATTAAAACATAAAAAAATACACAATTGTTCAAATAATACTGAATAAAATAAAGTAGTTTTAAGTTATTAACTGAATTATTACACAGTTACATATTCATCTATGGGTTTGTTTATCATTGTAAATCTATAACCTGATTGGTGAATCAGGCTGAGTTTCATCAAGCCTTTATGATCCCCTCAGCAGCAACACTGAAGCACACAGAGGTTCCCGCTGCGTCTTTACGCACGATCCAGCTGCTGATGTCTCCCTCTTTTCAGCTCAATGCACTTCTAGACTGTTACAGTTTATAACCATTATCACCTTTCACAGCGACAGGTTTCTCAGTCAGTCGCCGCGCTGACCAGACAAATCTCTATTGCTCTCTTCAGTGCGCTCTGGGCGGTGAGGTGGGCGGATTTTACCCCCGTGCGCTGCGTGCAACGGATAAACAGCGGGGAAAATGCATAACTAAAGGCTGTAAAGGGCTCCTATAAAGGCAATAGGGGTACTGACAGATCTGAGAAGAAGCCCCTGATGTTACAAGTTCTTTAAAATGACCCTTAAAGGGGAAGTCCGGTCAACAAGGAAAAATCAGGGTATCATTAGCTATAACTAAAACTAATATGTTTGTGGTTATTTAATGAACTTATCTTTAATCAATAAGAAAATAAAAACATAAATTGTCGTCTGAATCACTGTGTATGGGGGCTGACATTACTGCCCATATTTGGGCAGTAAGGGGCGTTTGACATCACATCCTGGGGCGTGGAAAAGCGGAAGCGGCGACAGCATTTCTCTCCGCTTTCCATGCAAAGTCAATAGGAGCCGTTCTACATAGCTGCGATCATCGGCGTAGGAAGCGGGGGGGACGGGGGGAACATGTCCCCCCCAATATTGAAGCCAGGTGGATATGTCCCCCCCCAAAAAACTGTACCGCAAAATATTGGATTTTGAATTTTTTTTAACTAGCGTGCTTTTATTTTGAAGGCGCAGCATCGCGTTACGTCACTGTACTCCCCCTCCCCTCTCTGAACTGCTGAGTGAGCACTCAGAAGGGAGGGAAACAGCGACACAGAAGTCAGAAACTTGTGAATGAGGTAATGGTCTGTCGGGAATGCTGCTATGAATATTGCTTATTTATAACGTCTTGTTGTCAGTTCACTTTCATATATAGAAACTGAATCTTTTTGGTTTAGTCATCTTAGTCTTGGGATGATCTCTCATCCAATATTTAACTGCTAACTTCCTCTAGACGTTTGCTACGCTAGCCAAAATGTCTTTTTTTTTTTTTTTTTTTTATCTCATTTCAGTACAATGCCACCACCAACTAAAAGGCTGAAACAGCAGCAGGACTTACTCAGCTTTTTTAAAAAGAGTAACGTCAGTGTGAGTAACAGTCACACAACACAAGGGCAACACCTGTGTTGCCCTTGTGTTGAAATTAGCCCGGTCTGGGCGTGCGTTTTACGAGGATTTTTTATTTTTTGCGTGGTTTTGCTTAGCCGAAATGGACAGATATTATACCTGCCGCGCTCCTGATCGTTGGTTAAAACCACAGGGAGAGTTAATTTTAATTCTTAGCAGCGGCTAACCAACTAATTAACTTCTGCACCTTTATTTCCTCAAATAAACTGCTGGCTCCTCTTTTTAGACTATAAATAGATTAACACAACATTGACAACTCTGTAGTTTTCTCTGTTCTGTACTGCAAATTGGAATTAAAGGCGCCATTTCTACCAAAGGTCTGGACAGACTGGCGACCTGTCTAGGGTGTACCCCGCACCATAGACATAATATAAGAGTAGACGCGTCATTGGGCGGTTCTGCCTATGCTGCGCTGCGTCAGAGCGTCCGCCATCTTAAATGTGGCAAATCTGCAGTTACTCAGTCACTTAAACAGTATCAGAGGGACTTTAATCTCTGAATATACTTTGTATTCGTAGTATTTTTTTTTTGGTAATATTACAAGTTTATTTTCGTATCCCTTTAGCTTCATTCTCCTGAATTTATTCTCCTAAAGAATAAAAATATTTAAAATAATCTAACCTGGCCCTATTACTCCAGGAGTAAAATAATTCTGCAAACTGTGTGTATTCTGGAAATGTTCCCCCTTAATTCTCATGATATGATGTTTTTATCATAACATTATCACTTTTGTGTTTGTTTATTTTTACTTTATTGACCTAGGACTTTTTTCTCTCATTTTATTAATTTTACCTCTTTAATACTCACCCAAAAAGTCTGTTCCTAAAGGTTCACAAGTGACACGGTTTTATGAAATAATGAAGACAACAATGTTTAGATTTAACAAATCGATCCTCATAACATATACACACACAAATATATATATATATATATATATATATATATATATATATATATATATATATATATATATATATATATATATATATATATGTATGTGTGTGTGTGTGTGTGTGTATTTATTGCAGCACAGGAATGAGGCATCTTCTCTGATCCACATTCACAATAACAGAACTGAACTTTTTTCTGCCACATACAATATGGCGGTGACGTTGACGTGCGAACCTGCGCCCTATGACGCGTCTACGTATATGATGTCTGTGCCCCGCACCAGCACCTCCCGACCCCACTAAGGGACAAGGGTGTACAGAAAATGGAAGGATAGATGGATTTCTACCAAAGGTTTAGAATGCGTTTTTGAACCAGATGCTTCAAAGCGCCCTGTCCATAGTTCTTCAACACACTGTCAGCTCCCTGTCAGAAAGACTTTAGTTCAGAGTCCATGAGATAATACTCTGAAAGGATTTAATCGATTGATTTTATTTGCCTCTGCGATTAACTCTGCGCGTAAAGTCTGTAATGTGACAAATAAAATGTTTTGTTTGATTTAAAATTGGCCATATTAGGCTCAAGAGCTGTACCTCATTTCTGAAACCATCTCATATGTTTAGGAGCAACAATGCAGGGACAGCACAAAGGAGACAGGTAAAGGAGAGGATAGTGCAACCGGGCTAGAGGCAGGAAGTCAGAGTGAGGGAGAGACAGGAGTGGAGCAACAGGTAAGACAGAGTAACTCATACCAGTAGATACTTCATGAGAGTCCACAAAAAAAGTTGAAAATTTTAATCTTTTGCTTGTAGTAAGTGTAGTTCAGGGGCATTGAGTGACATTGTAACTTTTCCTTCTAGGGAGTTCAGACTAGGGACACACAGCTGAGAGACTCTGAAGTCAGTGGACAGAGAACAGAGCCAAATCAGCCACATCCAAAATTCATAGACCCTCAAGCTCTAGCCAACAGAACTTTACATTTCCAAGGAAAGTGGTACAAGGAATTTCCCTGGCTACATTATGATGCAGTGAAAAAGGGCATTTTGTGTTTTTATTGCATGGCAATTTACCAGGACAAACTCACACCATTTGGTGCAAAATCCGAACCCGCCTTTATCACTTCTGGATTTAAAAATTGGAAAAAAGCATTAGAAAAATTTAAAGCACATGAAAATAGTCACACACATCATCATGCTGTTTCTGTGACTGCACAAGAAAGTCATCCTATAAATGCCCAATTATCCAGTGCTTTGGCAACTCAGCAAGGTGACAATAGGCACTGTCTGGAGAAAATTGTGAGCTCCATAAAATATTTGGCACGGCAGGGACAAGCTTTGAGAGGGCATGACGATGATGACAGCAATTTGTATCAACTGTTGAAAAATCTGGCAGAAGATGATGCCCTTTTGGCTAAGTGGTTGCTGAGGTCTCAGAAAGAATACCTAAGTCCACAGATACAGAATGAAATCTTGTGTTCTATGAGCAATAGTATTGTCAGTGAAATAGCAGATACAATCAGAAACCTACCAATTTTTGAGTTTGCAATTATTATGGATGGAACACAGGACATTTCTGGGAAAGAACAAGAAAGCATTTGTCTGCGATACATTGACAGTGACATGAAGCCCCATGAAGAGTTTATTGGCTTGTACTCAGTTTCTGAAACAACAGGAAAAAGCCTTGCTGCTGTTGTTAAAGATGTGCTGCTCAGATTAAACTTACCAATGCATGGTTTACGAGGTCAAACTTATGATGGAGCAGCCAATATGTCTGGGAAGCATGCAGGTGTACAGGCACTGATAAAGCAAGAGCAGCCACTAGCACTTTTTGTTCATTGTGGAGCACACTGCACTAATTTAATTGCACAGAAAGCTTGCTTAGCCTCAGTTCTGATCAGAGACGCATTGGATTGGGTAAACCAGCTTGGAGTTCTTTTCTCTCAGTCAGGGAAGTTTAAGGCAATCCATGCAGCAACAGCACATACAGAGAATCCATCGTGCACTGCAATAAAACCCCTCTGCCCCACAAGATGGGCAGTACGGAGCAAAGCAATCAGAGATGTTTTGTCACAGTATGGGTCAGTGCTGGCTAGCTTGCAGGAGATGGCTTCTGGTGCCTCAAACACAGCATCCACTGCTAATGGACTGCTGGGGCAGTTTAGGAAAGGTAAAACCGTTTTGGGTCTCATCCTTGCCTCACCTGTGATTGATAAGCTTGAATGCCTGAGCATCTCTTTCCAGAAGAGAACTCAAACCATTGCTGGAATGAGGACTGCTGTGAAAGTTGTTCAGACTTCACTTAAGGCTAAAAGAAATCAAGAAAGTTTCAACACTCTTTTTGAAAAGGCGATGGCTGAGGTTCAGTCTTTGGGTGTTAAACCCATCACAGTTACACAGAGAAGGCCACCCCCAAAACGCTTCACTGAAGGAGCTAAGACACATCAACCTGAATGTGCCAAGGACCACTACAGAGGTGAATTCTTTAAAGTATTGGATGTTGTAGATGCACAGCTCACTGGGCTATTTAACCAGGATGACTTGCTGACTTTGCAAAAGTTGGAAGAGACACTTCTCAGTGGAACGATTGATGCTGCAGTCATTGGGAAATACCCAGAGTTGAATAGAGAGTTACTTTCAGTGCAACTTTCTATGTTTAGACTGAACTACTCATTTAGCAACAGCGCAGAAGCTGCAGGGATCATTGGTGGACTGCCTGGAGAGGTCCGTAGACTTTTTGGGCAAGTGGAAACTCTGGTCAGGTTGCTTTTGGTAGTCCCCGTTTCATCCTCTGAGGCAGAGAGAAGTTTCAGTGCGCTTCGTAGACTCAAAACGTGGCTCCGGTCTACAATGACTCAAAACAGGCTTAATCATGTTGCTGTCTGTCATGTACATAAAGATAAACTTGATTTACTGGACAAGAAGTCAATTTGCAAGCAATTTGTGGCTGCAAATGAAAGGCGGAAAAAACATTTTGGCTCTTTTGCCTAAGCCAGTGTTTGCCATCCTTTTATGTGTCCGGCACATTTTTGGCGAATTATAAATGCATGGCTGTAAAGTGCAATTGTTCAGAAGCACAGAGGTGTTGATCTCTATCTAGGGTTATGTGGCCTATAAACAAAAGAAACAAAATAAAATCAACAATGCTTCGTAAACTGAATATCTCTGTGCTAACTGCTTTTCCAACAGTTAAAGCACACTGTAATCAGTGAGTTAAAAAGCTTGTCTATTAAATGTGTATTTATTGTTGGTAAATATTTCTTCATTTTTGATTTGGTTTAATTAGTCATACAGTTCGACAAACTGAATAAGCATATTTTGATTGATTTTCTTTTCTTCTTTTACTTAATGTTAAAAATGTGAATAATTTGTTCACTACATTGTCTGTGAGGGCTCTTTCATCTCAGAATTTTGTTTAATGAAAGAGATGGTTCTATGGTCAGTCAACCTATATAAATTCATTTTTGACCATTATTGCAAGTTTGACAAAATAAAACATATCAAACTTTGCACTTGTATGGCCTACTGAATTGTTTTTAATCCAACTGAAATATTTGATTTTCTAGTGCGTATGCGGACACTAAATATGCCAAGGGCTGAAGCCCTTGAAAGACATCTCCCTTTGCTTAATAAAAGACTCCAGTCATTTTGTTTGGTGATATGCTCACATCTTATGAACAAATGCATTATGTAAATTTTAAATGCATTATTTTTGCAAGACACATTTATAAAGGAATAAAGTAAAAGATTAAATAGCCTTTTTTTTTAAGTAGCGTACTTAAGATATATTTCTGTTGAATATTTACGAATCTCAGATTTCCGACATGTGTCCCCCCCAATTGTAAACTTATTCCTACGCCCTTGGCTGCGATCATCAATAATTTTTTCGGATTTCCAGAGGACTTCACTGCTGACATTCCCAAGAGCTTTTGCTGAAGCAACAATGCTCACGTGCATCGGCACGGCCATCGGATGTTCCAACACAACTGGTAAAAGTAGAAAAAAACATTGCTTATTTCAACTTCCCGATTCATGAGCCACCGGGCTCATTGCTGGATTGCCAACTTGAACAAAGCGGATTTGCCATCTAACTTCTGACCAGAGAGAAAACACGTCATATGCAGCAACCATTTTGAAGAAGAATGTTTTGAACATGACATGAGAGCGAGGATTTTCGGTAAGTTATTTTTTATTTTAGAATTTTTTATTTAGAATTTGCGGGAATGGTCACCGAGCAGAGGGGCGGTGTGATGAATTTAGGAGGACCCAAGAAATACCCGAAAACAAGTGAGTACAAAAATAATATCAGTCTTTATTTTGACGCTGGCGGCTCGGTCCCTGGTTCGGCTCGCACTCTGCGACTGGCCGCTCCTGAAGGCAGAGTCGCAGGTTAGTGACCAGCAGATATTAACAGGCTTGTTGGAGAGAAGTGAGGTCACTAACCTGGACGTGCTGAGGGCAGAACTCTGACCCCTTGTTACGAAGGCGTCCGAGAGGGGGTTATCCAGGGCTCTTTGTCCAGGTCCGGTCCAGGTCTTGTCAGGGGAAAATCCGATTAACTCAGGCAGCGGTTACCAAGGGAGAGTCCAACAGGGCGTCCAGGTCCAGGTCCAGGTCTCAATCCAGAAAGCACAGACAGAACAGGGGGCAGGCGAACTCGTGCTACCCACGGACAGGCTGGGGTCAGAAACACGGTGAGGCAGTCCAGTTCTCTGAGGCTGACAGGCAGGACCCAGGCAGGCAGACAAATCCAAAGGGGCAGACAGGTTTTCAAAAACAGAGGCAAAACAGGTCGAGAGACTGACAGGCAGACAGGAATTCAAAAGGAAGGCTGGAAGCGCTCACCGTGTGGCTAAAGACGTTCTGGCACTGGAGACTGCGAGGAGCAGAGCTTTTAAGCCGCCAGGGTGGAGAAAGACACAGGTGTGCTGATTGCAATCAGCAGCTCCAGTGCCAGAAACGTTACAGAGCCCCCCCCTCAAGGGCGGATTCCAGACGCCCTTAAACGTCTCTAAGAGTACAAAAGAAAACTAAATAAAAGTCTGACCGGGCGGGTGGAGGGGGCTACAGGCAGGAGGGTCAGGAAAAAAAAAGGAAAACAAGGGTCCATAACAGAAAACAACCCTGGGAAGGGCAAAAACCAACTAACTGAAATGCTTTTAAACCAATCTCTAGAACAGAGAGTCTGGTGGGCATCCTGGAAGACGGCCCCGGCGTGACAGGCTCTCCGGCGGACGGCCCCGGCGTGACAGGCTCTCCGGCGGACGCCCCCGGCGTGACTGGCTCTCCGGCGGACGCCCCCGGTGTGACAGGTTCTCCGGCGGACGGCCCCGGCGTGACAGGCTCTCCGGCGGACGGCCCCGGCGTGACAGGCTCTCCGGCGGACGCCCCCGGCGTGACTGGCTCTCCGGCGGACGCCCCCGGTGTGACAGGTTCTCCGGCGGACGGCCCCGGCGTGACAGGCTCTCCGGCGGGCGTCCAGGAGGCCGTCTACGGAGCAGGAACCTCGGAGGCCGGCGGCGGAGCAGGAATCTAGGAGGCCGGCGGCGAGGTCTGGAGAGAGGAAAAACAGAACCCGGCGCCGGACTACAGGGTACAGAAGGCGCCAGACTACAGGGTACGGAAGGCGCCGGACTACAGGGTACAGAAGGCGCCAGACTACAGGGTACGGAAGGCGCCGGACTACAGGGTACAGAAGGCGCCAGACTACAGGGTACAGAAGGCGCCAGACTACAGGGTACGGAAGGCGCCAGACTACAGGTTGAGGAGGGCGCCTGGTTAGTGGCTACAGGCGGCGGCGCCTGGTTAGTGGCTTCAGGCGGCGGCGCCTGGTTAGTGGCTTCAGGCGGCGGTGTCTGGTTGACGGCTACAGGCGGCGGTGCCTGGTCACTGGTTCCCGGTGCTGGAGCCTGGCTACAGGCGACCGAAGAAGGAGCCTGGCTACAGGCGACTGAAAAGGGAGCCTGGCTACAGGCGACTGAAAAAGGAGCCTGGCCACAGGCGACTGAAAAAGGAGCCTGGCTACAGGCGACTGAAAAAGGAGCCTGGCTACAGGCGACTGAAAAAGGAGCCTGGCTACAGGCGACGGACGAAGGAGCCTGGTTACAGGCAACTAACGAAGGAGCCTGACTACAGGCGACTAACAAGGGAGCCTCACTACAGGCGACTAACGAAGGAGCCTGACTACAGGCGACTAACAAGGGAGCCTCACTACAGGCGACTAACGAGGGAGCCTCACTACAGGCGACAGAAGGGGACGCCTGGCTATAGGCGACTGAAAAAGGAGCCGGGTTACAGGCGACTAACGAAGGAGCCTGACTACAGGCGACGGAGGAAAGGGCCTGGTTACAGGCAACCAACGAAGGAACCTGGGTACAGGTGACAGAAGAAGGAGCCTGGCTACAGGCGACTAAAGAAGGAGCCTGGCTACAGGCGACAAAAGAAGGAGCCTGGCTACAGGCGACTGACAAGGGAGCCTGGCTACAGGCGACTGAAGGGGAAGCCTGGCTACAGGCGACTGAAGGGGAAGCCTGGCTACAGGCGACTGAAGGGGGAGCCTGGCTACCGGCAGCTAAGGTGGGAGCCTGGCTACAGGCTGCTAAGGTGGGAGCCTGGCTACAGGCTGCTGAGGCCACAGGATTACAGGCTACAGAGGCCACAGGACTACAGGCTACAGAGGCCACAGGACTACAGGCTACAGAGGCCACAGGACTACAGGCTACAGAGGCCACAGGACTACAGGCTACAGAGGCCACAGGACTACAGACTACAGAGGCCACAGGACTACAGACTACAGAGGCCACAGGGCTACAGACTACAGAGGCCACAGGACTACAGGCTACAGAGGCCACAGGATTACAGGCTACAGAGGCCACAGGACTACAGGCTACAGAGGCCACAGGACTACAGGCTACAGAGGCCACAGGACTACAGGCTACAGAGGCCACAGGATTACAGGCTACAGAGGCCACAGGACTACAGGCTACAGAGGCCACAGGACTACAGGCTACAGAGGCCACAGGACTACAGGCTACAGAGGCCACAGGACTACAGGCTACAGAGGCCACAGGATTACAGGCTACAGAGGCCACAGGACTACAGGCTACAGAGGCCACAGGACTACAGGCTACAGAGGCCACAGGACTACAGGCTACAGAGGCCACAGGACTACAGGCTACAGAGGCCACAGGACTACAGGCTACAGAGGCCACAGGACTACAGGCTACAGAGGCCACAGGACTACAGGCTACAGAGGCCACAGGACTACAGGCTACAGAGGCCACAGGATTACAGGCTACAGAGGCCACAGGACTACAGGCTACAGAGGCCACAGGACTACAGGCTACAGAGGCCACAGGACTACAGGCTACAGAGGCCACAGGACTACAGGCTACAGAGGCCACAGGACTACAGGCTACAGAGGCCACAGGACTACAGGCTACAGAGGCCACAGGACTACAGGCTACAGAGGCCACAGGACTACAGACTACAGAGGCCCCGGGCTACAGGCTACAGAGGCCACAGGACTACAGGCTACAGAGGCCACAGGACTACAGGCTACAGAGGCCACAGGACTACAGGCTACAGAGGCCACAGGACTACAGACTACAGAGGCCACAGGGCTACAGGCTTCAGGAGGCCCCGGGCTACAGACTACAGAGGCCACAGGGCTACAGACTACAGAGGCCACAGGGCTACAGACTACAGAGGCCACAGGGCTACAGACTACAGAGGCCACAGGGCTACAGACTACAGAGGCCACTGGGCTACAGACTACAGAGGCCACAGGGCTACAGACTACAGAGGCCACAGGGCTACAGACTACAGAGGCCACAGGGCTACAGGCTTCAGGAGGCCCCGGGCTACAGGCTTCAGGAGGCCCCGGGCTACAGGCTTCAGGAGGCCCCGGGCTACAGACTTCAGGAGCCAAAGTCAGACCCTTTGCCACCAGGAGTCTCAGGATCAACTCCTGGAGGGTCTCAGAAAGAGACATCCAATAAAGTCTCTCCCAGAGTTGGCTGTCCATGAGGGCAAAAAGGGGTCTGGGCTTAAACACAACATCGAGAGGCTCAAAGTCTCCAGGGGGCCAAAGTTGTTGCATCCTCTTCGGAGGCCCGGGGTGTCCGAAGAACGAAGGATCCACCTGAGTCCCCGCATCACAGTTCAGCGACGGACCCCACTGTGTTGCCGCATCACACCTCTGCGACAGACCCCTCTGGGTTCCCACGTCGCACGTCAGTGACGGACCCCTCTGGGTTCCCACGTCGCAGGTCAGAAGAGGCAGGTCCTCCTGGACCACCTCTCTGGACTTGGGCAGAGGCAGATCCTCCTGGACCCCCTCGTTGGGCTTCACGGGAGCCGAGGCGTCGGCCGGATCCTCAGAGACAGACTCGGGAGCCAAGGCATCGGCCGGACCCTCTGGGACTGGTTTAGGTCGGCTGTAGAAAGCCTGGAGGGCTGACCTATAATGTCCCTCTACCTCTCTTAATTTCTCCTCCAGTCCCTCTGAATATTGACAGAGGAGAGCCTCTCTGAGGCGTTTAATAATGGGGGCAAACGTCCTTATTTTATTCTCCAGGGCTTTATGGTCGGCTTCTACAGCGTCACTAGAGGGAGCTGTGGGCAGATCAGGATAGGGAAGTGGAGGACTCCGGTCCGCAGGACAGGAAGCGGCTGAAGAAGCCAGAGGGACGGTCGGCAGAGGCTGGGGCTGAACTGGCCCGGCTGACCGCTCCTCAGAACAGCTGGAGGCCTGGTCAATAAGCCGTCGTCTCCTCCTCCGGCGACGGGACGGCGGACCCAGCGGGGATGCCGATTTCTCTTGAGGAGACGGGACCGATTCCAGAAATAGGTCCGGACGGAGCTCCCGGATCACCTCCGGGTCGACCTCCAGGAAGAGTAAGTGGAGGCAAAGCAGGACATCACATATGCTTTATCGGACCGGTCTGAAAAGAATGAGGAAGGTTGCAATTCGAAATGTGTCTCGCACTGTGTGAGAAAAGCCCTGCAATGTTCTGGATCACCAGAAAACATTGCCGGCGGGGAGAGTCGGGGCTCTGACGAGGACGACGTCACCGGAAGTGACGGAGGGCTAGAGGAAGCGGCTTGCGGAAGTGGAGGCTGCGTGCTTCCCCGACTTCGAAGATGGCCTAGAATCTCCGAGACGCCGGCTTCTAAAACAGAAACGGATTTCTCTACCCCCGCGCGCCACTAGGTTTCGGGTACAGGGTCCATGTTTGGCCAGAACGTACTGTGATGAATTTAGGAGGACCCAAGAAATACCCGAAAACAAGTGAGTACAAAAATAATATCAGTCTTTATTTTGACGCTGGCGGCTCGGTCCCTGGTTCGGCTCGCACTCTGCGACTGGCCGCTCCTGAAGGCAGAGTCGCAGGTTAGTGACCAGCAGATATTAACAGGCTTGTTGGAGAGAAGTGAGGTCACTAACCTGGACGTGCTGAGGGCAGAACTCTGACTCCTTGTTACGAAGGCGTCCGAGAGGGGGTTATCCAGGGCTCTTTGTCCAGGTCCGGTCCAGGTCTTGTCAGGGGAAAATCCGATTAACTCAGGCAGCGGTTACCAAGGGAGAATCCAACAGGGCGTCCAGGTCCAGGTCCAGGTCTCAATCCAGAAAGCACAGACAGAACAGGGGGCAGGCGAACTCGTGCTACCCACGGACAGGCTGGGGTCAGAAACACGGTGAGGCAGTCCAGTTCTCTGAGGCTGACAGGCAGGACCCAGGCAGGCAGACAAATCCAAAGGGGCAGACAGGTTTTCAAAAACAGAGGCAAAACAGGTCGAGAGACTGACAGGCAGACAGGAATTCAAAAGGAAGGCTGGAAGCGCTCACCGTGTGGCTAAAGACGTTCTGGCACTGGAGACTGCGAGGAGCAGAGCTTTTAAGCAGCCAGGGTGGAGAAAGACACAGGTGTGCTGATTGCAATCAGCAGCTCCAGTGCCAGAAACGTTACAGGCGGAGGGATACCACATGTGATGTGGTATCCCTCCGCCCCAGCATGTGCTGGAACGCTCTTATATTTTAATATTTATACAATAATGACCACCTGCCCTTTTTACTAGAGGGCAAATGTATAACTTAAGTCACTTCAGCGATCTCTCCTCCGCTGTGTGTGTGCGTGCGCTCCGCTGCAGCGCCGGCAAAGCTGTCCTGCGGCGGAGCGCGCACACACACACACACGCGTGTATACATATATACTGTAGGACCCGACTGAGTTTGCACTGGAAATAGGTACGCTGGATTCCGTCAAAAGTCCGGTTTCTGTCAAGAAACTCTTCTAAAAAAAATCCATATCGCTATCAGATGATGATAGCTCCACGGAGCTCTCATCACTGTCACTAAGTACTTCATCACTCTGCTTCGTACAGAGCACCAGTCGTCGCCATCTTGGAAAATAGTGCGGCGTGACAAACAGAGCGTTGAAACTTGCTCAACTGCGGGTCCGCCGAGTGACGACAAAAAATGGGAGGTGACAGTACTATTCTTGACCAAGATGGATTCCTCCACATAAACATGATTAAATGAAAATTATTCATAATTAAAAAAACGTATAATTTTTTGCACAGTATGTAGTAGTTTTATATTTAAAGTACTTTCAGCAGTTTGAATTCTGATTTTGACCGGACTTCTCCTTTAAAAGTGCGCAGAATTAATAAAAACGAAACGTATAAACAGACCAAGTGGCGTTTTAAACTGCATCTGGTTAGCAGAACTGTTTTATGATCCAGCGTGCAGCCATGACTTGTTCTGAATGAACCCGTCATCTGGCAGCAGCTCTCCCCCCCGCCCCCTCCCCTCCTGTGTACGCGGTACAGGACCTTACCGGCTTACTTTCACCACTGTTAAGACTAAAATTATTCATAACTCTGATAACTCTTCCTGCTGCTCTGTTAACACAAACTGCAGCAGGAATTACTGATGGCCACAAGTTGTGAAAGAAGCCGAAGCTTCTTCTAAATTTTTATGCGTGAGAAATTCCATGTTTGCGTGTGAAATGCCATATGTTGCGCGTGACCGTGTGAAGTCAGTGAAATACGTGTGTCACACGGTCAAAGCGTGAGAGTTGAGAGCCCTGAGCATGAATCTAAAGCTTAGAGTAGGGTGACCAGACGTCCCCGATTTCCGGGGACTGTCCCCATTTTGGACCACCTGTCCCCGGCTAAAGCTGTCCCCGGAAATGTCCCCGATTTTACCGAGGGGGAAAATGTGTTGCGGTAGCTGGTTGCGCTGCTGATAATATAAAGATGAGGAACAGAGCGCACCACTAGATGGCGGTAATGATCCTTTTGGATGTCAGATGCCATTAAAACACGAAGAAGAAGAAGAAGAGCGCACCACTTTTAAAACAGAAGAAGAAGTGGAAATTCGTTGTTACAGCACTGAGCTCTATTATATAGCTCAGTGTGTTACAGGGGGAGCTGCCCTGTGTCATGGTAAGTATTTGGATCAGGCTGATCCTGTGATAAATGTTTGGTTTTTGTCCAGGTTAAAAATTATCAATAAAAAGTAAGACAAGACCACGAGTTGCTGCTCACATCAGTAAAAGACACTCAGATAAAATGTAACAGAATGATTGAAAACTCCTTGTGAGGCGCTAATCTAGTACACTGGTTCTCCATGGATCAACAAGAGTTCTTCTAAAGAGGTTTTAGAACTGATTGGTGAGCTTTGGTTTATATTTCAGATAGTTATAAGTAGAGGTATTACAAGTTGTTTTGCTGATTTATGAGCATAGACTTCCAGGCTTAGGTTTAGCTTTTCTACTGCTCAGTTTGGATATATGAAAGCTCCTCATGAAAAAATAGGAGTCAGTAACAGGAGAACTGAATGAGACAAGATCTGCATGATCTGAGAACGATGGAGGAAGAGATAACCGCCTGTTTAATGTCCATTTATTATGTTGTTTTTGCTTGTAGCTCCAAATATTGTGGTAAATAGATTTGTAATATTTAATCAGATGATATAATAATAAAAATAACAATAATTGGAAGTTTTCATGTTGTACATTCTAATGTTTTTGGAACTGATTTTAATTATATAATGTCTGTTTTAGAATAATGTAAGATTGATGCAAGAGGAGAGCGGAAGAAGATAGGAAGTCAGAAAGGAGATTAAATGAGAATAGAGGAAAATAGCAACACTGATGGAAAGAACGATTGATAATGGAAAAAAAATTAGAGCATTAATAAAGTTCAAGTCATAAAGCGTTGACATGATTTAAGTGATAAAGTAACGTATTGAGTAATGTAGTGTGCAAAGTTTGCTATGTAAAACAGAGTGACTCAGGTTTGAGTTGAGAAGCCTAATTGTCTGAGGATATAACCTCTTTCTGAGTCTCTGCACTGAACATGAGTTCCACTGCACTTTCCTAGCTGTGGCAGAAAGAAGAGGCAGTTTAGTTGTATTTTTTTCTTGTGTTTTTTAAAAATGTCAGTTCTGCACATAATATATTATCTTCTCCTCTTATTTTATCCAGACCTCTGGATACCGGGGCTGATGGCTCTTCAGACACAGAAGGCCTCGAAGAAACCAGAGATGATCTCATGTTAGCTGACTCACTGACCGGAGTTAACTCACCTTATAGGATCAAACAATATACATCAACTACTACCATGCACATAATGTAATTATACACACTTTATGTAAGTTTATACATGCTCATGCTGCACTACACACTCAATCACTTGCATTTTTGTCAAGGGAATTTCCAGGTCTGTGCCTTTGTTTTCACCTCACATCACTAAAACCCATTTTCCTGTCCCAAACAGGCTCTATGCACAGCTCCACTTCTTCCTGAACCTCAGCAGCTCCTTTGTTTACTGCCTTTCATTTCTGGTCAGACTGATTAATCCAGGTGTGTCTGACTTCAGTAACCAGCCAGACACACCTGGATTAATCAGCTTGTCCAGGGATGAAAGACATTAAACAAAGGAGCTGCCGGAGTTCAGGCAGTAGTGGAGCTGTGCTTAGAGCTCATTAGTGGGAGAAATTATTCTGCTTCTTTGAGATGCACAGGCCCCTAATGTGGCCAGATGACAGTAAGAAACATGTATCACCCTTTACTTGTGGGCTTGACCGCTACTTCTTTTTGGTGCAGAAAAACCTACTTCTCATATGTATGTAGACATGAACAGAATAAGTATTTGTTGCACTTTTTTAAAAGGTGGAGGAACTCTGTCTTCACAGAGAGCCACAGTCTAAATGTTTGTATTTATTGGTTTTTCTTTTCCTTATGTCACTCTACCCTTAGGAGGTGGCAGAGCTCTTTGGGCTACACAAAATTGAAAAGCCCTGCTAACCACCTTAGACACCTCCACTCCCACCCCCATCACTTTGCCTTAACCCAAAGTCCTAGTTTTCTATTAACACTATTTATTAATTTTATTCATCTTATGATATACTAAAAGTGTGGAGAGGCACATTCCTGGCTTTTACACTTGATTTTTGTTGTTTAAATATTAATAAATATGTAAAAATAAATGAAACCATTACTGTCCCCGTTTCCTAATTTCATCTTGATGAGATGTATTGATTTTTACCCACGAGCAAGAAATGTCCCCAGATTTGATTTCAGAAATCTGGTCACCTTAGCTTAGAGTCCAAAGTCTCCTGAATACAACTGTAATTTCTACGAGTCTTCACTGCTATGAACACAAATTTAAGTCTGAGGGTTTGAGTAGTAAAGTGTTTACATATTATATTATATGTCTTTGCAGTGAGTTTCTTGGTGGAAGCCTTATTTTTTTGTCTCCGCTCCCCAGCAGCTGCAGCACAACCGCTAACTAGTTTTAGCTAACACACTACATAAGGCTAAGATACTTTTTTAACATGATTTATCTAATATATTGATTTTTATTAAACTATGCTGCTCCCTTCCAACTCTGGTGCCATCATAGAGTGAGGCGATAAGGACAGAGACAATCAACAAACTGTAGTCACACACACCCACAGCTCACCAGGAGCTTCTGCTCATTAGCCTAGCAATTAGCCATCATGCTAAATCTGGCTGCTGTTTACAAACAGTTTGCACACAGCTCTGTCAGCATAGCAGGCATTTGATATTAAATTTCCTTTATTTCCTCACATTTAGATCCAAGTGTTTTTTTAAGCCACTAAGAGTAGCGACAGCAGCTTTAGTTGTAGATTAAAGACAACATTGTAAATTTTTAGTCAGAATTAGACATAGTTTAATAATTCCAGAAGGAAATTACCTTTTGTTACATGCTCCAGATATACACACATTTTTATATATATATAATTACAACAGTCCACGCAAAGTAATATATATATATATATATATATATATATATATATATATACACACACACACACACACACACACACACACACACACACACACACACACACACACACACACACATGTATAACTATAGATCCAAGTAAAGTGGTAGTGACTTCTGCAAAAAAAAAACATTATAGACAATGCATAAATGTCAGTTACAGAGGGGGGTGTTAGAGTCACTGAGGGAGGCGTTGTAGAGATTGATGGCCACAGGCAGGAATGATTTCCTGTGGCGCTCTGTGGAGCATCTGGGTGAGAGGAGTCTTCTGCTAAAGGAGCTCCTCTGCTGGGTCATTAGACATGTCTAAGATGGACTGGAGCCTGGACAGCATCCTCCTCTCTGTGTCCACCCCCCCCCCCCCCGATCACTTTGTTCAGTCTGTTGTTGTCAGCAGCCCACAGCCCACTGCCCCAGCATATGACAGCAAAGAAGATCGTGCCGGCAACAACAGACTCATAAAACATCCTCAGCCTCCTCAGGAAGAAGAGTCGGCTTTGGCCTCAGTGTTTCTAGTCCAGTCCAGTTTATAGTTAAAGTACACTCCCAGGTACTTCTACTCCTCCACAGTGTCTACAGGGACCCCCTGGATGGAAACAGGGGTCACAGGTGTTTTTGTCCTCCTCAGATCCACTATTAGCTCCTTAGTCTTTGTCACATTGAGCTGCAGATGGTTCACCTCACTCCAAGTGACAAAGTTTCCCACCACAGTCCTATATTAATAATAATAATAATAATAATACATTTTATTTAAAAGGCGCCTTTCTAGACACTCAAGGTCACCGTACAGAAGGGTAAAAAACAGAATGTCAGAAACAAAATCAAAACAAAAAACATTTAAAAAATACCGAGGCTGGGACAGGGAAATTGATAATTAAAGAGAATAGGCAGTCTTAAACAGATGAGTTTTGAGTTGTGATTTAAAATTTAGAAGTGAGTCTGTGTTTCTAAGTAGAGAGTTCCAGAGGCAGGGGGCAGAGCGGCTGAATGCTCTGCTCCCCATGGTGGTGAGACGGGCGGAAGGGACAGACAGGTGTAAAGCAGATGAGGATCTAAGAGCACGGGAGGGGGTGGGAAAGTGCAGGAGGCCTGACATATAAGGGGGGGCTAGGTGGTGAAGGGCCTTGAATGTCACCATGAGAATTTTATATTGAATGCGGAACTGCACGGGGAGCCAGTGAAGCTGTTGGAGGACTGGGGTGATGTGGTATTCACTCTCATCACCCTTTTCGATGCAGCCAACTATTGCTGAGTCATCAGAAAACTTCTGAAGGTGGCAGGACTCAGTGCAGTAGTTGAAGTCTGAGGTGAAGAGGGTGAAGAGGAAGGGGGAGAGGAAGGGGGAGAGGAAGGGGGAGAGGAAGGGGGAGAGGAAGGAGGAGAGGAAGGGGGAGAGGACAGTCCCCTGAGGGGCTCCAGTGTTGCTGACCACCCTGTCAGACACACAGTTCTGTAGGCGGACATACTGTGGTCTGCCCGTCAGGTAATCAACCATCCAGGACACCATGGACCGCGGAACCGGTAGGGCCGTTAGAAGGAGAATTTTAAATTCTATTCTTGATTTAACAGGAAGCCAATGAAGGGAAGCTAAAATTGGAGAAATATGATCCCTCTTGTTGATTTTCATCAGAACTCTTGCTGCAGCATTTTGGATCAGCTGAAGGCTTTGAACTGCATTTTGTGGTCTTCCTGATAGTAAAGAATTACAATAGTCCAGCCTTGAAGTAACAAATGCATGGACTAGTTTTTCAGCATCACTCCTGGACAGAATGTTTCTAATTTTGGCGATATTCCTGAGGTGAAAAAAGGAAACTCTGGAGACCTGTTTATTATGGGATTTAAATGACATGTCTTGGTCAAAAACAACACCAAGATTTTTAACTTTATTACCAGAGGCCAAGTTAATGCCATCCAGATTAAGTGATTGATTAAGAACTTTAATCTATATGTTTATAATAAAACAATTTCAGGCTTCTACTTAAAATATACAGTATTTTGCACAAAAACTAAAAAAAAGTGCATTAATATAAGTGCAAATAATATTATGAAGAAAATTCATTATAATACACAGAAAATTCAGAAACAGAAGTACTGTCCAATAGACCCACGGTAATTTTGTTTTAGGAATGAACAAAAAGATTCAAATGGAATAAGATCTTTTGAATTCAGTGACTGCAATTATATATAACACGTCACCATAATCAAGTAAAGGGAACAATGTAGCAGATAAATGTCTCTTTTTTCACTCAGTGAACAAGATTTATTTCTATAATAGCAAAGCTACAGTAATCATTTTATAACATCTACATCAGATTAATGACAGGTAAAGTAAGCTAACAAGCTGCTGCATGTTAGCTTTGATCTTCATGTTACTGTCCCGATCAAAGCATCTATATAACAGCAATGATTGCTACCAATACTAAGGAAAATAAAGATAGTCAATGCGACACATTGTGGTCTCAGTCTTACCTTATGAAATCGTGCTGATTATCAGTGAAACACCTCTTCACCTCCCGAATTTTCTAAAAGCATTTAGCCGGAAGTAAAGATACCCTGCTCCGCTTCAAAACGGAAGTTGAGTGACGTCATGTGAAAAGGGTGTATTAAGGCATGGCGACTAATGTGTAGACTTGAGGGTAGGTCCAAACTAACATCAGTTTTCACTCCTATTCTTAACAATCCCGATTTCCAACCGGGGCTGCTTGACACTGGCTTTAGACAGTGGGGTAGCTCTGGCATTAACGTCCTGAAAGATTTATTTTCCAATAATTCTTTAATGTCATTTGATCAGATGGTTGAGAAATACAATATCCCCAGACGTGATTTCTTTCGTTTCTTGCAAATAAGACACTATATAGTGCAAAGCACAACCCTAATTAGTAACACTGAGATATCTCCTCTTGAGAAAGTGCTGTTTGGAACAGTTGGGGAAATGTCCATTAGGATACTCTACAGAGCTATGCGTGATATTCCACCTGTAGCTTTGCAAGAGCTTAGAGAGAAATGGGAGAAAGAGCTTTCTGTTACAATTCATGATAATGAGTGGAAAGATATATGGACCTATGCTAGATCAGTTTCAGTATGTAACCGTGCGAAGTCGACACAATTTAAGATTTTGAATAGAATGCATATATCCCCTAACCGTAGGCACAATTTCAATCCCACTTTATCACCAATGTGTCTTAAATGTAAAACAGAAGTTGGAACATTAATTCATTGTCTTTGGTCATGCCACAAGTTACAAAGATATTGGTTTAATATTTTAACTGAAATTGAAAGGATATTAGGACTGAAGCTACAGATGGACCCAATGTCTCTTATTCTAGGCCTTCCAGCAAGATGTGTTCTGTTAAAAAATCAGAGACTGTTCTGTATTCTTACATATGCAGCTAGGAAGAATATTTTATTGAGGTGGATAAATAATAGAGACCCAACTGTTAAAGGCTGGCACAAGGTGCTTTTTGATTTGATACCCTTGGAATATTTAACATGTATGATACACTCCAAATCGAAACAATTTTATAAAGTATGGGAACCTTATTTGAACTACCTTGACCCGAATGTATCAACCATTTTGTTAAAAGGATTTCCTGAAATGTCATAAAGGAAGACATGCTGTTGCACTTTTTCTATTTTTACTTTTTCCTCCATATATGGAACTGTATATGTGTAGCTGAGCCTCTGTGTGTGTGTGTGTGTGTGTTTTTTTTCCTTTCTCTTGTTTGCTTGTTTGTTGGTTTGTTTAAGCCCTTGCATATTGGATATTTGTCTACTTGCTGTGAAATTGAAAATGAATAAACATATTCTTTAAAAAAAAAAAGTTCACATTCTTAGCCACAGCCATCTGAAAAAGGTAAGGTGAGGGTTTCTGTTTTACCAATATTTCGTTGCTATAAATGTTTTCATTTATTGTCGACCCTTCAAGGCAGTTCAGGTATGAATAGCAGGTGTAATTTATTTTACATAGTATACCGATTAAGAACACTAGATGCCGCCTAAACGACTATTTTTTGTTTAGACTTTTGCTTAGTTATAATAGCATGATTAGGATTCCACAAAACAATAGTGCTATTTATTTGACTATTTTACTTCTAGAATTAGGATAAAGACAAATAAAACAGAGGAACACTATTTACATTGGTTTTATTTCAATTTCAATTCAATTCAGTTCAATTAAATTTTATTTATATAGCGCCAAATCATGAAACATGTAATCTCATGGCACTTTACAAAATCAAGTTCAATCATATTATACAGATTGGGTCAGATTATACAGATTGGTCAAAAATGTCCTATATAAGGGAACCAGTTGATTGCATCAAAGTCCCGACAAGCAGCATTCACTCCTGGGGAACCGTAGAGCCACAGGGACAGTCGTCTGCATTGTTGATGGCTTTGAAAATTTTATATATATATATATATATATATATATATATATATATATATATATATCCTTCCTCTGGTGTTAGCTTTCTGCTGCCATCTGTAGTGTTAGCGGGTCATTTTGGACCCGTGTATTAAATCAGCCATAAAATACCCTAAAAACAATCTTTTATCATCCAATGTTTTCTTAACTCTTGTTTAGCTGGTTGGGCTCCCTTATCCATGAAAAGATTGGTATTAATATTTTTTTGTGGCCCTCTGGGCCTTTGTTTTAACAGCATATCTTCTCCTCATTGTTGCATCCTGTGAATTGGAGATGTGTACTCTGCAAGTCACCACCTCTACACTCAAATGGCTTGACAAGCCTGGACATGTCTCCCTTTGTTTGTTCTTGCAAAAAGGCAAAGAGAAAAGCCCCTAAATGAAGCTCAAGTGGTCGGAGGAAGAGGCTGTTGGTTGATTGTGTGTTCATGATTTAATTTTGGGCATTTTTTATTGTTTTATAATAGAAAATTTTAACCGGGTCACAAATGACCTGAACACCACAAAAGTAATTTTTTTCACCAGAGCACTTTATAATTTAGTAAAAAAAAAAAAAAAGATTGTACTTTGTTTAAATGGAAGTCCCTGACAAAGTCAAAAAGTTTCAACTCAAAAAACAAATGTATGAAGTGCTTTTATGCATGTTAAAACTCAAAACGGGTCCGTCGGGACCCTAACACCATAGGAAGGTTAAATATATATATATATTTTTTTTGTTTGTTTTTGCACATCGTCACCATCACTTTAATTTAGATCTATCTATATATAGATCTAAATTAATGTGATAGTGACGATGTGCAAAACAAAAAAAAATTGAATAAATGTCAATACAGAGGGTTGGTGTCTGAATCACTGAGGGAGGCGTTGTAGAGATTGATCACTACAGGCATCACTCTGGCGCTCTGTGGTGCATCTGGGTAAGAGGAGTCTTCTGCTAAAGGAAAAAGCAACATCGGCATTAACAAAAAACAACTACCTTTCGATTGCGCTGTGATTTCTTTTAATTATGAACTGTAAAGAGCAACTCAGTGAGGCTATGGAGACGATTTTAACTTCCAGCTCGGGAGTTTCTGAGTGATAAATTCTCAGTTTTATGCACATGTCATGGTGCAGCTCTGTCTGCTGCACCATGCACATATTCAGGGCACTTTTCACCCTCCATACACCCCAGTCTCCTCTCCACCTCAGCAATCATCTACACCTGCCAGCCACTAATCAAGCCAGGACTCAATCCACCTGTCACCTTCACTATTTAAACCTCCCTCAGTTTGCCCTTCCCTGTCGGCTCGTCTGTTTACCTGTGCTCTTGACTGCTCGCCTTACCTTTTCATTACCAGCCCGGGTTCCCTTCATAATGGGGCTAATAAAGCGAGTGTATGAGGTCAGTACCAGTGAACAGGAGTTTGGCTTACTGCATCAGAAGAGCCTGATGCCGAGGATCTGGTCGACGCCAGCCCGGCGTCCGACGTGGCTGTGAAAATTGCACTGCAAGATAATGCTCAGCCCTATGCAGTAGCCACAGCACGCCGGGTCCCCATACCCTTATTAAAAGCGGTGAAGGAGGAGCTGGACCGAATGGAGACAAATGACATCATTGAGGCTGTAACAGAACCAACGGAGTGGTGTGCACTGATGGTGCCGGTCCCGAAAAAGAATGGAAAGGCACGCATCTGTGTCAACCTAAAGAGACTAAATAAAGCTGTCAAAAGAGAGAGGTTCATTCTGCCCACAGCGGAAGAGATGATAGCCCAGTTGAGTGGGTCCACAGTTTTCTCTTCTCTGGACGCAGCTTCTGGATTTTGGCAGATCCCTCTGGACAAGGACTGGAGACCAGTGGCATTCTGTTCAAGACGATTAAGCGATGCTGAAAAGAGGTACGCTCAAATAGAAAAAGAGTGCCTAGCATCTGTGTGGGCGTGTGAAAGATTTGAGAAATATCTCTATGGCCTGCCTGCATTCAAACTGATTACAGATCACAAACCTCTCATTCCACTTATGAACTCCAGAGACCTTGACAACACACCAGTACGCTGTCAAAGACTCCTCATGCGATTGATGAGATTTAACTTGGAGGCTGAATATGCACCTGGGAAAACACTGGTCGTGGCAGACATGCTGTCCCACAACAGGGAGCGGTGCACAGCAGAGACAGCCATACAGATGTTGAGTGTTATGTAGCTGCAGTGATGAGCAGCATCCCAGCATCACAGACAAAGATGGATGGCATCAGAGCAGAGACAGCAGCTGATGAGCATCTCCAAGTTGTAATCAGGTACATTAAAAATGGGTGGCCTGAACATATACAACACACACAGAGCAGTGCAAGAGAATACTTTCCTGTGAGAAATGAACTGTCTGTGCATGATGGGTGAGCAGGATAGTGATACCTGGGTCAATGAGAACAGAAATGTTAGAACGCATACATGATGGTCATCAAGGACTTAACAAATGCAGAATGAGAGCAAACACTTGGGTGTGGTGGCCTGGCTTAGCTTCACAAATCACACACAAAGTGGAGAACTGCATGTACTGTCGGGAGCACAGGAGGGCACAAAACAGAGAACCTCTCCTGTCAACACCCCTCCCAGACAGACCATGGAAAAGAATCGGCATAGATCTTTGTGAGCATGGAAAAGAGAACTTTCTGGTCATATCAGACTATTATTCCAGATACCTGGAGATTCTCCACATGCCAACCACCACAAGCGCTCAAGTGTCTCTAAAGCTGAAAGCTACTTTTGCCCGGTATGGAATACCAGAAGAGGTTGTCAGTGACAATGGGCCACAGTTCAGCAGTGAAGTCTTCAAAGACTTTGCCCATGAGATGGACTTTAAGCATGTGACCTCCAGCCCCCACAATCCACAGGGCAACGGACATGCTGAACGAGCTGTGCAAACGGCCAAAAGAATACTGCAACAAAAAGATCCACTACTGGCTCTTATGATCTATAGATCCTCACCGCACAGCAGCACTGGTGTCAGTCCGGCGGAACTATCATTGGGCAGGAAAATCCGAACAACCTTACCTACTCTGGATAAAGTCCTGCAACCAAAATGGCCAAACCGACAGCACATCAGAGCTAAGGACGCTGTGGAGAAGTGGAAGCAAGCTTTCCACTACAATAAGCGACATGGGGTGAGACCACTCACACCACTGCAGCCAGGAAACCCTGTTCTCGCTAGGCTGGACATTCAGAAGACCTGGTCCACACCTGCAGAAGTGGATGGGGAGAGTACAACAGAGAGGTCATATGTCATCGCTATAGAGCAAGGAGCCCTGTACAGACGAAATCGTCGTCATCTCCAAGCACTGCCTGAGGTGGGGTCCTCAGTTGAACAATCTGTAGAACCTAACACACCTGATGTTCAGGCGAGCTCTGGAGGTAGCTTTCCTGACCCTAAGAAGACCCCTAGTGGACTGTCTCAAACCAGATCTGATAGAGTTGTTAAACCTGTTCAGAGACTAGATCTGTAAGGGATGTTATGGTAAAAGGGTTCTAGAAAAAAATCTGATATTGTGAAGATAAAACACAAAGCTGTTTGTTGATGAAGCCCTAAATGGCTGGTTATCGAAAATAAACAAGGATGTTACTGTTACACTGCAGAATCAATACTGCATGCATTAGTGATGATACTGTTTGCCAATGTTATTGTTTAAAAAAAAAAAAAGGGAGATGTCAGAGAATATGTTTTGCGACATACACTTTATGGCAGATATGTTACGACAGGGGGGGGCGCGCGTGGAATTGTTGAACGGCAGCGGTTGTTTTTGTTCGGACCTGTGTTCAGAGAGCACCAGTTAAATAAAGGCCGGGAGTTGAAACAACAAGGAACTCATTATTTTAGAATAAACAAGCAAGTTTATCACAGGGTGTCAGCTTCATGCAGCTGTCAGGCTGAGGCTGATGACGTGCCACGAGCACAGGAGACCGCTCAAGAACGCATGTTGAGAAACAGCCACAGACTTGTGAAAAGTTCGTCTGCTGGGTTCTCTTAGGCATTAAGAGCAGTTCTATATCTTACACTGCCAGACATGACACATTACAAAATAATAATACTTTCTTGAATCCTAGATTCATTTGCAACTCTATCAGGTTTCTAATAGATCAATAACAACTTCATGAATGTGTTTCATATGGATTTTAGGTTACATTAACAAATTCATTGAAACGGACTGCAAAAGGTATCATACGACCACCAGGGGGAAGCTTTGTGCCAACAGCAAGTCTGATCAGCATTTCCTCTGGTCTCAGGAGAAAATCATTTCACTAAGTCCTCCTGATCATTACGCAACAGAAGTACAAACATGTTTAATTACCTATACAATTTAATAACTAATCAGATATGTCCCTGCATTTCTTAATCCTTCTGAGAAACTATCTCTTCAGTTTCGAAGGTGAAGATGCTGTGAAGGATGTCAAGTGCTGAAGCCTCGAGTCAAATAAGTCATTTGGGATTTAAAATGTGTTTTGTCTGTTTTGACATCATTGGAGGCATTGTTAGAAATACCTGTCGTCTAAAATGCAAATAGCTTGTCCAAGATTTTGCATTTTTTGAGGTTAAAAGAAAGAAGCTGGATCTCTGCCATCACAGATTAGAGACCAGCAATAGAGCAGGAATGGAGAAAATCCTTTGGTACATCACCGCTGCATCAGGCAAGTGCATTACTTTTTAATTTTCTGGCTTTTAAAACTATATCTAACATAGGCTACCTTTCAACTGGAAATTAATCATCACTTTGATAGAGCAGATATCGCACAATTACAGCCTCCCCCCTTATTTATGGTTTTTAGAGGAGAAAAGTTTGCATTGTTATAGGATAGATTTCAGCTTTAAGATAGATTTAAGTCCTGATATAGAAAAATATGCAGCAAGGCATTTAAAATAATATTTTTATCTCTGTCCATGCAGCTCTGTGCGCCGTCTCCTCACTCACTGTACGTCACTACCATTTCATTTATGAGCCAAAGAACTGGACTGAAGCGCAGAGTTACTGCAGAGAAAACTACACAGACCTGGTTACCGTCGACAACGCAGACGTCATGACAACCCTGAACAAAATGGTCGATCTGACACAACTGGACTCCTCCATATCTGTAAAGTCACTTTTTTTCTCTGCTTTTTTAAAAATACTTTAAACTTATAGTTATCAGGTATTTTTTTACGTTTTTTTTGTGTTTTTTCGTTGATATTCTTACGTTTCTGTAGCTATAATTCACCACATTTCAACATTTCTTATATGTAAACCTTTCTTTTTATTCACAAATTATGTCAAATAAACCAAGACCAAAGACACCATACTGCTGATGCATTGGGTTGCTTGCTTTGACACACATCCTGCATGATCTCCCATATACTTTTAATATGATCTTGATCTGCTCTTTATAGCTATAACAGCTTTAACTATACTTGGAAGTCTTTCCAAAGGTTGAGGAGCTTGTTTATGCAAATTTAAGGCAATTCTTTCAGAACAGCATTTCAAAGTTCAGACAATGATGATGGAAAAGAAGGTCCAACATGAAAGACTAGGTGTTTCGCATCAAAATTTCCGTCTACAATTTGGCCAAATTTGAGAACTAGACATAGAGTTTATAAAGAAAAATATTTGCACACCCATCCAGATAATGTTGCTACAAACTACAAACAGACTGTTGCTACAAACATTTGTTAAAGAATGGGCTGCTCTCAGGAGCTCTGAGAACAACACCGTGTCCTACAGTCAAAAGTCAGTGGTATTATGTATCTTGCACCTTAAAGGTATACTATGCAACCGGGGTTGATTTTCCAGCGAGGCTCCCCCCAGAGGGCGAAAGTAAAAGTGCACTGTTGTAAAGATGCTCAGCTGTTCTGGTTTCCCCGTCAAGCCAGGCGCGGTTGTTTTGAGCTTAGCAGACAGGCGAACGCAACGAAAAGTGGAAAAAAAGCAGTACAAACAATGACTAACACAGTGAAAGTATGAACATGCACAGAGAGAGAGAAACCATTCCCATGTTACTTACAATAGCATCAGCAGAAACGCGAGGTCCGCGTCAGCCTTGCAGCCTTCTTTTTCTTTTAGCTCTCGCCATTCTGAAAAATCTTGCTCGATGTTCACCGTGTACGACTCCTCTCTCTGTCCAGAGCTTTTTTCCTCTTTCTTGCCTGCTCAGACATGGGCTTTCGCTGTTTTCTGGCTGGTTTCACCATAACAACTGCACAAATGAATCTAGCAACCAGCATGCCTTTCACTGCGGGCGTGTAGCAGTTCTCGCCGTAAAGCAGACCGACTCTCGCGATGCACGAGACTTCTGAGCCTGTGGGTGCGGGCCGAGGGCTCCTGCAATTGCAAGTACGGTATTTCTCACTAAAATCTTCAGCACAACTAATAAACAAAAGCTAGTGTACGTTCCCTGTAAGAAGATTATGAAAAATGCATATAAATGCAGAAGCCTTCTTTAAATGTGGAGTTTTCCACATAAACAGGGACAGAGACTGTCAGCCATTTTCATTTTTTTTATTTTTTTCTGGGAAACACTTGATAGTCACGTGACCTGGTGGCAAGCTGATATAAATGAATAGGCCGGATAAAACATCGGACTGAAACATATTAAGGAGCCAAACTGTGACAATACAACGTTTCCCCCTGTAGACCAAAGTGGCCATTACACACTTTTAGTGAGACCCGGTTGCTTAGCTGTTAGCAGTGTTGTAGTCAAGTCACTATGCCTCGAGTCCGAGTCCAGGTTCGAGTCACCAGTGTTCAAGTCCGAGTCAAGTCCAAGTCATTAAAAAAAAAATCCGAGTCGAGTCACTATTGACGTGTGATGTATGACATGAAGCAGTAACATTCCATTGCACTAATAACTCTTTCGCTGTAGTTACCCTTGGTTTTACTCGGTAAAACTACCGCTTTTTCCAAGTCTAAGCGTCTCCTAACCATAGTTTTTAAACATTGTTGTTATGGAATGTGCAACAGCGACTCGAGGTACGCTGATAGGCCGCATATGAAGGATGTTAAAGCCGCAAGCGGCGTTGATCGGCCCTCGCAGCCAAGCGCACTCCAGCCTATTGGCCACCGCTGAGGTGCCGGCCGGGGAGGTTCCCGCACCGCCGGCCGCCCGCCACCGCAGATGCTGTCACGCATTTTCCTCGCTCGTCCACCGGGCGATTCCCACAAACGCGTTCGGCAGCGTTCCACCATTACTCACAACAAATTTGGTGCAGATGCAGCGAGGAGATACAGCCGTTGGATAATGATAATGCATTTGGCCACCGGACCGGACTAAATTGTTCGGCGGCCCGGACAATTTATACCGATTCCTGGACGGTGACTACAAACAGAAAAAAAACGGCCGCTGACGCCATGAACACCGAGCAGGAGAAAAACAACGACTTACCGTTCTATCAACTCGGCCCGTTTTCCCGTCTTTCCAAGCCCTCGACACTCAAGCCATGGTTTGAGCTGAATGTTGGTATGTTGTTCCACAGTTCTACCAGTAAAATGGGCGCCTGGACATCCTCTTGTGAAAGTTTAACAGCTGTAAAGTCGGTCATATCGTTGTATCTGTTGCATGTGTAACGGCTGGTTGCTACGTGCGCTCTCACACTGTTTGCCCTTCCTTAGCGGCAAGGGGCGTTGCTCATGAGATGGTGACGTCACGTGCGCGGTACGACATTTAGATATTAAAATCATACACCAAATAATATTCTAATGACATATTAAAATTATAGCCTAATGATATAAAAAAAAAAGTCGAGTCTTTTTCTCAATTTCCGAGTCAGAATGATCTGAATGTAGGAGTCCGAGTCCAAGTTCGAGTCATCAGTGCTCAAGTCCAAGTCAAGTCACGAGTCTCTAAATTTAGCTAATGACTCGGACTCGAGTTCGAGTCTCGGACTCGAGTCCTACAACACTGGCTGTTAGAGAGCAGTGCACTTGCATCCTGGAGAGGTTGCAAGGTTTTGGCTTTGAATCCCAGACTGCCTCTCTGGGTCCTTGAGCAAGACCTTAGCCCCAGAATGATCCCCAGGCGGCACACAGTGGCAACACAGACATCCTAAGGGATGATTTAAATGCAGAAAACAAAGAGAATTGGAAATAATCATTATTCTAATTGTTTTGATCACATAAACATCTCCCAAGCACTTCTGAATGTATGCAGCGACACTTTCAACTTGCCTCTCTGTGTCAGTGTGATGATTACTTGTTGGTAATAATAATAATAATAATTGAACTTTATTGATCTCACAATGGAGAAATTCACTTCTGCATCTTAACCCATCCCCTCGGGGAGCAGTGGGCTGCTGCTGTGTGGTGCCTGGGGAGCAATCTGGGGTTAAGGGTCTTGCTCAGGGACCCAGAACGGCAGCTTGTGGGAGTTGAACTCAGAACCTCTGGGACAGAAGATCTGTGCTCAAACCACTAGGCCACCACTCCCCCTCCCCCTGCTGCATCCTAGAAAACAGTCAGTTTAGTGCAAATATAAAGCATAACCGTAAAACTGGTAAAGTCAACCAACCCCCAGTCATGAACACACAAAGCTGCTAAAACCAAATGCTTCCAAATGTCTGGAAAAATTGCATACCTTTAGAAATTGGTGCAGAGAATGCTTTCATAGAGATGTGCAATTTCCCAGTGAAACTGCTCTGTGACATTTAGCCATGTTTACATGACAGAAATGTGATCTCACCATATACTGAGGAGCAAACTCTACAAGACTACACTGACTGAGACTAGATGATAATTTAAAACAGAAGGTTGTTAAATATAACTGAACCAGTCCCATCTCCAACAGGCCTGGATTGGTTTGCACTACGAGATCAGCTGGAATTGGTCGACAATAGATAAAAGTTTTTACAGATATGACAAGTCAAACTTTGTGAACTGGAACATTTACGAGCCAAACGTCCCTTGGTACATAGCATCATGTGTGCTGATGTACAGTTCTGGAAAGTGGTACGATGCCTATTGTGAACAACTTTATAAACCAGTTTGCTCCAATATTACAGGTAAGAATTTAGTTTACTTCTGTTTTTCTGCTTCTTATTTAGGCATTAGTTACTTTTATAACTACCTTTACTGTTTTTTCCTATTGTGTTGAACGGTACTCTTTTTTTAGGAGAAGCATTTACCTAATCTGTGTAATTAGAGGAAGGAAGCTGGTTTTAAAAAGCTTTCTTAAAAGAAAACCAATAAATCACAGGTATTGTAATTTAGAATGATTTAAAAAATATCCAAACGGATAAAATCAATGAACTTAAGCCCACAAATCTATCAAAGAGCTGTAAAGAAGAAAATGACATTACAGTCTAATAAGCAATTATCAGTAAATGCAAAAGTAGGACATGAATTCTGCAAAGGACATTACCACTGTCTACCAATGTACAGCAAGTCTCTCTTTTATCATTTCCAGGACAGCATATTGAATTTGTCTTCATTAACACTGCAATGAACTGGATGGACGCCCAGAGCTACTGCAGAGAACACTTTACAGACCTGGCCATTCCTAGAAACCTGTCAGAGAATGAGAAGATACGGGCAGTGATCCCTGCAGGTGTACTCAGCTGGATCAGCCTTTTCAGAATAACCTGGAAGTGGTCAGGCGGACCTATGTATGTGTTTCGACGCTGGCTATCAGGCGAACCTGATGGTGGGACAGAGAAATGTGCAGCTGCAAAATTTGATCAATCTGGTTACTGGGCAGACTGGTCATGTGATATAAGGAAACCCTTTATCTGCCACCATGGTAAGCTATTATTATGTCTGATTTAGCAAAAAATGTATACATCTAAACTAGAACATTATGTGGTAGGTGCTCAGAGGTTCCCAATTGTTTTGAATATGCAAAACACCTCCTTACCGGTGGTGTGGTGGAAAGACACTGGTGTGCTAAAAGTAGCCAGGAGAGGCACGGTGGCCCCCCTGGGTACTAATATGGCTTTTGATCTGGATTTAAATGAATAACAGATCTAATCAGATATACTTAAATGATTTTGTTTAGTAGTTTCCTTGTAAACAAACATCTGTCAAGGCAGCATTTTGGAAATGTAAGATAAGAACTGTTGGCCCATTACCCTATGTTCTTTCACAATTTTTTCTTTAATGTGATTTTATGTGATTTTATTTTTTCTTTCCCAAGACATTATGTTCTGTGGGGTATCTACCTACGATTAGGCCTGAAATTATCCAAACACCTGACAGATTTAGGTTTAAAATAAACAAAGAAACAATCAATAATTTTGACATTTCCAAAAATAAATCACAACTGCTTAAAATACTAATAAAAGTATCAGAGTATGTCAGAAGTATTTTTGCATTATTGTTAATGCATTTATTTTGAAGGTCTATGGGAAGTGATGTGCATGTGTACTACTGTCACTCGTTTTCCTCCTGTTTGGACTTGACGGTGTGTGGCCGGAAGTGAAGGCCAGCTCTGCCAGATTTCATTGGTTAAGCGCAGCTTCTGTTTAAAATCTTGAATAAAAAGTCTACACGGAACAATTTGCGCTCATTTTCCAAATGACGAAAGTCCCTCACAGCGACGGAGAACATTAAACCCGTCCGTCCGTCCGTTGTCTCCCTCTTATCCGGGGTCGGGTCGCGGGGGTAGCAGCTTCAGTAGGGAGGCCCAGACGTCCCTCTCCCCAGCCACTTGGGCCAGCTCCTCAGGGGGAATCCCAAGGCGTTCCCAGCAGAGAGACATAGTCCCTCCAGCGTGTCCTGGGTCTTCCCCTGGGCCTCCTCCCGGTGGGACGTGCCCGGAACACCTCACCAGGGAGGCGTCCAGGAGGCATCCTGACCAGATGCCCGAGCCACCTCAACTGGCTCCTCTGGACGTGGAGGAGCAGCGGCTCTACTCTGAGTCCTCCCCGGATGACTGAGCTCCTCACCCTATCTCTAAGGGAGAGCCCAGACACACTACGGAGAAAACTCATTTCAGCCGCTTGTATCCGGGATCTCGTTCTTTCGGTCACGACCCAAAGCTCGTGACCATAGATGAGGGTAGGAACGTAGATCGACCGGTAAATCGAGAGCTTCGCCTTTTGGCTCAGCTCTCTCTTCACCACAACGGATCGGTACAGCGCCCGCTTCACAGCAGACGCTGCACCGATCCGCCTGTCGATCTCCCGCTCCATCTTCCCCTCATTCGTGAACAAGACCCCAAGATACTTGAACTCCTCCACTAGGGGCAGCACATCCTCCCCAACCCGGAGGAGGCACTCTACCCTTTTCTGGCTCAAGACCATGGTCTCAGATTTGGAGGCACTGATTTTCATCCCGGCCGCTTCGCACTCGGCTGCGAACCGCTCCAGTGAGAGCTGTAGATCACGCCCTGATGAAGCCAATAGGACCACGTCATCCGCGAATAGCAGAGACGCAATCCTAAGACCACCAAAGCGGATCCCCTCAACACCTTGGCTGCTCCTAGAAATTCTGTCCATAAAAGTTATGAACAGAATCGGTGACAAAGGGCAACCTTGGCGGAGTCCAACTCTCACCGGAAACGAGTCCGACTTACTGCCGGCAATGTGGACCAGACTCTGACACCGGTCGTACAGAGACCTGACAGCCCTTATTAAAGGGTCCGGTACTCCATACTCCCGGAGTACCCCCCACAGGATCCCCCGGGGGACACGGTCGAATGCCTTCTCCAGATCCACAAAGCACATGTAGACTGGTTGGGCAAACTCCCATGCCCCCTCCAGAATCCTGCTGAGGGTATAGAGCTGGTCCAGTGTTCCACGGCCAGGACGAAAACCACACTGTTCTTCCTGAATCCGAGATTCGACTATCCGACGGACCCTCCTTTCCAGAACCCCTGAATAGACCTTACCAGGGAGGCTTAAGAGTGTGATTCCTCTGTAGTTGAAACACACCCTCCGGTCACCCTTTTTAAATAGGGGGACCACCACCCCAGTCTGCCAATCCAGGGGAACTGCCCCCGATGTCCACGCAATGTTGCAGAGCCGCGTTAACCAACACAGCCCCACAACATCCAGAGCCTTAAGGTACTCAGGGCGAATCTCATCCACCCCCGGAGCCTTGCCACCGAGGAGCTTTTTAACAACCTCAGCAACCTCAGCACCAGAGATGGGAGAACCCGACCCAGAGTCCTCAGGCTCTGCTTCCTCAATGGAAGACGTGTTGGTGGGATTAAGGAGGTCTTCGAAGTATTCCGCCCACCGACGCACGACGTCCCGAGTCGTGGTCAGCAGCACACCACCCCCACTGTAACATTAAACCCCTGATAATATTACTTATTCAGATCAGAAGGGGGAGGAATGTATCCCCCCCCAGGGATAAAACACGAATGACCAGAGGGGGGGACGTCACAACCAGAGGGGGGGAAAATCCCCCACATTCCCCCCAGCAAATCACACCCTGCATACAAATAACTTAAATATTTTAGATTTATGGCTCTAACACCACTTTTTCCTCTTTAAAAGCCACTGTTAAATGATGTGTTTGTCTGTTTATAACAGCCACCAAGAAAAATCTCTCTACAATTACACTGTCGCGCTGCGCTAAAGGATCCTGTCTATTGCGCAATACGCGATTAATTCGAAAAACTCTGCAAATTATTCTTGCACCTTCTGCAACAGGTTGCAGTCGTAAAAATGGACATGGCTACGGCAGACTTCCCTATCTCCTCCGCTTATAAAGCTGCGATCTAATCTTGTTTACATGAAATAACTAAGTCTGCTCTCGAGCAGGTTTAAGCTGGCGCACATGTTGCTATGACAACAAGTGCAGGAAGTCTTTCGCAGAAACAAACGATCAAAGATCATGCCAAACCATCAACAATCAAATCCAGCTAACTGAGTTAGCGACGTACGAAGAGCGGACCCCTGTTTTGCCACATTTTCGAAGGACTCGTGGATGTTTTCAGACCGAGGACAACCCTGGAATATAGCCGAGTGAGCTCCGTTTTTAGCATTCGCTAGCCCGGTGAATGCTCCGCGTGTGTGACTGGTGAAGTCAACCCGACGAAAAAAAACTATTTATGTTCCCGGTTTGGGGCATGAACATTTTCGGTAAGGAGCAAATAGGTTTGAAGAGTGACCTAAGTGGATTTGTGTTTCCCGGAGTCGGAGAGGAGCGGAGGGCAGAGCGGATAGTGTTGATATCAGGAGGCCCGTGAGTGTGACCCACGCCGTCTTGGACATCCCAGGGCTGGTCGACCTTCGCGAGTGTGTGAAAGATCAAAAGTAAAGGTACCTCATCGCTCTCAACTCACCCAACAGGCCTGCAACGAGGGGGGGTTTCAGTATAGGACATTTGAATTTGTTGTTGATTGTTTAAATCTGTACTAGTGTTCAGTAAATTCAAGATTTATTCATTCATATCAGTTTGATTATTGCCATTGCTGTGTATCTGTGTGTTTGAGGTTATCATTACTGAAGAGGTAAAATAGTGTAACTTTATTCAGTAGAGCAACTAATTAGGGTTTTACAAATTACTAGTATTTGAGTTATATAAGAACTCAGGGGCCCTTACCTTTAGGTGGACTACACATATATAATAGATGACACCAAGTGTGGCCCAGTAAGACTAAACAATAAAAGATCCTATGCATAAATTAATTATTATTTTATTAATTTTTCTCATTTTTTAATTTATTTTATTAATTAAAATAATTAATAAAATTAATGCCTTTTTGGAAATGCTTTTATGTGGAATGTAAATACCATGTAACAACTGCAACTATCGACATAGTTGTGTATCAGAAAAAGATTTAACAAAATGAAAAATGGCAGTTTGTTCTTGCTATCCTAAAGTAATTTTCACATGTTATCTTTTAAGTTTTAAAGTGTTAGCAAACACTTTAAAACTTAAAACAACCCAGGGTCCAGACCAGGAAGCAGAGCCGTAGTTTAACACACCTCTCTGCAGCTTCTGTACTGTTACCCATCCATTATCCTATTGAGACGGTGTCTTTCCCACGGCCAAAACTTAACAGATCAAAAACTTATCTAAAAGGAACAAATCATAAAAACCTAATAAAAATCAATACGGTTCACCTTGAACCTAAAAATAAAACAATTAAATGTGGTCTATTAAATATAAGGTCTCTCCCTCCAAAGACTTTGTTAGTTAACGAATTGATTTCTGATAAACAGATTGATTTGTTTTGTCTCACAGAAACCTGGCTACAAGAGGACTACGTTAGTATGAATGAGTCAACTCCCTCCAATTATTCAAATTTCCACATTCCCAGATCTGTGGGAAGAGGAGGAGGAGTGGCAACCATCTTTCAGTCTGATTTATTAATTAGTCCCAGGCCAATTAATAACTACAGTTCTTTTGAACATTTAACCCTCAGTTTCCCTCATCCAAACTGCAAAGCAATAAAACCTCTTCTGTTTGTTGTTTTGTATCGTCCACCAGGCCCTTACACTCAGTTTTTGGATGAGTTGTCAGATTTCTTATCTGATTTGGTGTTAAATACTGATAAGGCTATTATAGTGGGTGATTTTAACATCCATGTTGACACAGAATGTGATAACCTTAGTGTAGCCTTTAAAACTATCCTAGATTCAATTGGTTTTGCTCAAAATGTGCATAAACCGACGCACTCTCGGCTCCATACTTTAGACCTTGTGCTGACATATGGCATTGATTGTGAAGAATTAACAGTATTTCCTCACAACCCTGTCCTGTCTGATCATTTTTTTAATAACATTTGAGTTTAATCTAACTGAGTTCTCCACCCCCAAAAGAGGGTTCCATTATAGTAGATCTTTATCGGATAATGCTGTATCAAAACTTAAAGAGTCTGTCCCCTTTTTAATATCCTCCGTATTGCAGAAATGCCCTGTAGATGGCAGCAATGTTGTTTCTTCCAATTCACAAATAGATGTCTTTGTAAACGGTATGACTTCGTCATTGCGTTCTGCATTAGACAATGTAGCTCCCTTGAAAAAGAAGGTGATTATTCACAGGAAGCTGGCTCCTTGGTTTAATTCAGAGCTGCGTTCCTTGAAGCACAATGTTAGGAAATTGGAGAGAAAATGGCGCTCTACACACCAAGAGGAATCCTACCTAATCTGGAAGAACAGTCTATTGTTGTATAACAAGACCCTTCGCAGAGTTAGAGCAGCATATTTTTCATCATTAATTGAGGAGAATAAGAATAATCCTAGATTTCTCTTCAGTACAGTTGCCAAACTTACCCAGAGCCACAGCTCTGTTGATCCATCCATTCCCTTAGCTCTTAGCAGTAATGATTTTATGGGATTCTTCATAAATAAAATTGATTCCATTAAAAATAAAATAATTGGCATCCTCCCAAACATGATTACCTCATCCTCAGTAAGTGAGGCAGCGTTGGAGGAATCCTTAGAACCTGCGCAGTGTCTGAACTGTTTAAAAGCAGTAGAGCTTTCTGAGCTATCTAAAATTTTAGCTTCATCTAAACCTTCTACCTGTATGTTAGACCCAATCCCAACCAAGTTGTTTAAGGAGGTATTCCCTCTGATCAGTAGTCCTATTTTAGACATGATTAATCTATCCTTGGTAAATGGATATGTACCACAGGCTTTTAAAGTAGCTGTTATTAAACCTTTACTTAAGAAACCATCTCTTGATCAAGATGAGTTAGTAAATTACAGACCTATATCTAATCTTCTTTTCTTATCTAAAATTCTTGAGAAAGTAGTTGCTAATCAACTATGTGAACATTTACAAAGTAATGACCTACTTGAGGAGTTTCAGTCAGGCTTCAGAGCTCATCATAGCACTGAAACAGCTCTGGTGAAGGTCACCAATGATATTCTCACGGCCTCAGATAATGGACTTGTGTCTATACTTGTCCTGTTAGATCTCAGTGCTGCATTTGATACAGTTGATCACAATATTCTCCTACAAAGACTTGAGCATACTGTAGGGATTAAGGGGAAAGCATTAGGCTGGTTTAAATCTTATCTGTCGGACAGATTCCAGTTTGTCCATGTTAATAATAAATCTTCCTCAAACTCTAGGGTCACTTGTGGAGTACCACAGGGTTCAGTCCTTGGACCAATTCTATTTACTATATATATGCTTCCCATTGGCAAAATTATCAGACAGCATGGGATTAATTTCCACTGTTATGCTGATGACACTCAGCTATATTTATCCATAAATCCTGATGAATCCAATCAGTTACTTCGACTGCAGTCGTGTCTTGATGACATCAAAAGCTGGATGACTTTAAATTTCCTGCATTTAAATTCTGACAAGACAGAAGTTGTAATCTTTGGGCCAGAGTCCTCAAAAAATAAAGTTCTTAATCAATCCCTTAATCTGGATGGGATTAACTTGGCCTCTGGTAATAAAGTTAAAAATCTTGGTGTTGTTTTCGACCAAGACATGTCATTTAAATCCCATATTAAACAGGTTTCCAGAGTTTCCTTTTTTCACCTCCGGAATATCGCCAAAATTAGAAACATTCTGTCCAGGAGTGATGCTGAAAAACTAGTCCATGCATTTGTTACTTCAAGGCTGGACTATTGTAATTCTTTACTATCAGGAAGTCCACAAAATGCAGTTCAAAGCCTTCAGCTGATCCAAAATGCTGCAGCAAGAGTTCTGATGAAAATCAACCAGAGGGATCATATTTCTCCTATTTTAGCTTCCCTTTATTGGCTTCCTGTTAAATCAAGAATATAATTTAAAATTCTCCTTCTAACGTATAAAGCCCTTAATAATCAAGCTTCATCATATATCAGAGCTCTGATTACCCCGTATGTTCCTAACAGAGCACTTCGCTCTCAGACTGCAGGTCTGCTGGTGGTTCCTAGAGTCTCTAAAAGTAGAATGGGAGGCAGATCCTTTAGCTATCAGGCTCCTCTCCTGTGGAATCAACTCCCAGTTTTGGTCCGTGAGGCAGACACCCCGTCTACTTTTAAAACTAATCTTAAAACTTTCCTTTGTGACAAAGCTTATAGTTAGAGTGGCTCATACCCTGAGCTATCTCTATAGTTGTGCTGTGATAGGCCTAGGCTGCTGGAGGACATCAGGGTCTAATTTTCTCACTCTACTGATTTCTACTGTTCTTCAGTCTACTGTTCTCCAGTTTTGCATTGTATTACATTGAAATGACTCGTCATTTCAGCTTTTAACTTTTTGCTCTCTCTCTTTTTCTTCATAGTAGGTACACCTGGTCTGGCGTTCTGTTAACTGTGACATCATCCAGAGAAGACGGCTCACCCGCTACTTCCATCTAATGTAGAACAGATTACTGGATCAATGTGTGCTTCTGTGCTTTTTTGTTTCTCTTGTTGTGTCTCTGCTCTGTCTTCTGTAACCCCAGTCGGTCGAGGCAGATGACCGTTCATACTGAGCCCGGTTCTGCCGGAGGTTTTCCTTCCCGCTAATGGGTGGTTTTTCTTCCCACTGTCGCTTCATGCTTGCTCAGTATGAGGGATTGCAGCAAAGCCATGTACAATGCAGACGACTCTCCCTGTGGCTCTACGGTTCCCCAGGAGTGAATGCTGCTTGTCGGGACTTTGATGCAATCAACTGGTTTCCTTATATAGGACATTTTTGACCAATCTGTATAATCTGACCCAATCTGTATAATATGATTGAACTTGATTTTGTAAAGTGCCTTGAGATGACATGTTTCATGATTTAGCGCTATATAAATAAATTGAAAATTGAATTGAATTGACAAACAATTAACATCTTAACTGTGGCAGAAAAGTCTGCCATATTTCTAATGTCAGTCTTTCTAGTTGTTTTGGGGCGCCCCTTGATGTTAACAGGTCTGAACACAAAGAACTTGTGCATGCATGGTAGAATACCCATTTACCTTAACATAAGATGTTATTTAGCAACAATAATTGAGTAATTGACCTTAAATGCTTTTTATTTTACAAGATAATGTTTTTTGCCCAGCAAATGAGCAAACGTTTTTCCTTCTTTTTTGACATGTGGAAAATGTCAGTTCTATGCTAATAATCTTACATTACAAATGGTAACATTAGTGAGATCCTTGATGTATAACCAACATGTTCTCAAACATGTGTGGTACTTTAGAGCTCCAAAATATGTGGCACTGTAAGTTTAATAAAATTTAGATTCAGTTAATTTGCCATTTGCACTATAAAAAAACACTTTGGAAAACAGATGCAAGTAGCTCAAGTGCACAACGGTCCGGAGGGTTGGGTGGGGGTGGTCTCAGTTTGAGGTTGGCTCTCGGACCCTGCCCTGTGGACAGTGTCCGAAATTAACTTCCTGATTCACGGGCCAAGTTGGCTGGTAGATGTAAAAATCAACCGGCCAGGCATATTTTTTACCGGCCAAAATATTAATCCTCACCAGACCTCTCAATTTTTACCAAAAGTTAAGAGTGAGATTATGTTAATTTGGGGGGGGGGGGGTGCGTGGTTGGGGGCGTGGCTGACTGGACCCTGGAAGAGAAATCTTTCTTTCCTACTTACAGCCAAAATAAATCAATAGCATAACAAATGTCTATGTTCAGTTAAACCAACAAACTACATACATACATACATAGGTACAAGGAGACATACAAGGAGAAACAATTATCAGAGGCAAACATTAAAATATGCATATTTAATTGATTAGGAATTCCCAACGGAGACAAAAGTTACATTACCATTGTTACAAACGTGCTTCTCCCAGGCATTAGAGCTTTTTGTCTGATCTAAGTTACGCAAAGACATCCTTTTAATAAACTGACTGCCCCTCTAGTCTCTTCAGGGGGGGTGGTGTCAAATTTGTTGGAACAAAGAGGCTGTTCTTCTCGGTTAGGGGTTATGATCTCACCCAATCATAAATCGTCTCCCAACACATCCTGCAAGCTACATGTTTATTTTGCCCTCAAAGGGGAGACACAGTCTAAAACCATGCATTCCTCAGTTCTTCCATACAAATACCTGATTCATATAACAACTAAGATATTTATTTTCCTCAACAATACATACATACAGACAGACAGACAGACAGACAGACAGACAGACAGACAGACATAAACACAATACATATACAGAAAAAAGTAGGATGAACCTCTTCATATTAATACTGACTAAATATACATTGTTTATACATATATTTAAATAAAATAATGTTACAACTTTTGAAATGTTCATGAGGTAACTGAAGTACGCATCAGTTTAAGAGGCTCTACGTGCAAATTGATGTTTGAAATTCTATTTCTACATCTTGCTTTAAACATAAGTAATAATGTTCGGAACCAGATCTTCAAGCTTTAATATTTTGTATGTAACAAGTAATTTACTGGTGTGTTCTTGATAACTGACCTTGTGTTTAATTCTTACAGTTTTCTTCTGTAATATAATTAAAGGTTTTATATCTGACAGATGTGTATTCCCTCCAGACTTCTATGCAATAGTTAAAATATTACAATGAAAAAGACAATAAATTTTGTCTTTTTTAATTCAATCATTTTGTCTTCTCCTAAACTATGGTGGAACAGGGGCAATGGAGGCACAATGAATTAGGCGCTTGTCCTGTAACCGCCAGTTCAAATCCCCCTCCAACTGTCTCACTCGTTGTGCCCTTGGGCAAGGCACTTCACCCTCTGTTTGTGTGGCATCCTCGCTTCTATCAGTCTGCCTCAGGGCAGCTGGGGCAACAATATAGCTCACCGCTGTGTGAGCGAATGACTGAATGTAGTGTAAAGTGCTTTGGGGTCCTCAGGATTTAATAAACACCGAAGCAAAGCACAGGCTACTTCTTCAAACAAATCATCTGGATGATCTTTGCTGAGCCTTGGAGATGTGGTTATCCAAGGCATTGTGGGCTCACCATCATGTGGTAGGACGTAAGAGGTTCTCAGCTGTTTTTAGTATCCATAACGCCTCCTCACCGTTGTTGTGATGGAAGCACATCATGGTGCTGGAAGGAGCGTGGTGTCACCCCTTAAAATTCAGCAACAGTATCATATTTCTGCATTTTGCTGATATACTGCAGGCATATCAGAAAGTTACATTTCAGGAGGTGACTCAGACATCCATAGAAGAATAAGAGAGCTAATGAAATGTTGTTAATGTTTGTTTTAAAGACTCTGTGCCTTTCACAAAGCAAGTAGTGAAAGTGAAGCTGGTGGGAAACTCTGCTCTGGATCTGAATGACCCTGCTGTCCTGGAAAACCTGCAGGAGGAGGTAAGTTACATCAGGAAATCACCTCCAGGTTCATTTTAAACTTTTAGTATTTAAACTAAGATATCTTTTGAATCTGGCTGATGTAGAAGTGGCCTGTTGGAATCTTCCTTCTTGCACATCCAGCTGGTTTTAAACAAGTCCAGTTCTTTTTGATTCAAGATTAAAAACACATTTATTTGGGATTGCTTTCGACTGTCCTACCTAAACTGTTTTACTGAAACATAATTAGTTCAATTTTGTAGTCCAACTGTTTTTAATATTTGCTTTTAGTTTATTTTCTCCCATATTTTATTTTGTTTCTACATTTTATTCCAACTTGCTTTTATTCTGTTTTTATTTTCCTATGTTTTAATCATGTAAAGCACTTTGTATTGTCTTTGTACTGAAATGTGCGATACAAATAAATTTGCCTTGCCTTCCAGTAAAACCAGTGACTTGTGCTTTAAACTCATCAAATCAGCAATTCTTGTGTTGCAGCTCAAACAGAAGATAAGGGAGCAGGGCGTGGATGCAGAAATCAGGCTGAGCTGGAAGAAACAAGTGGATGGAAAGATCTTCTACAAGGAGAAGGAGGACCAAAAGTGACACGAAGACATGTTGATGAGAAGCTGTTCAGTTATTACTAGATTCGTTAATATTAAACACACGCTAGACATTATATTAACTAGTCAGCAAAAATTTGTTTTGGTTTAGAAATACAACACTCCTATCTTTTATTATAGCTTTAGTTATGCTCAGGGGCTTTAAGTTGCTTCAACCCATCATGGATTCATGTCAAAGTTTTTTGTTTTGTTGGTCAAAAAGGATCAGCTTAAATCCTTGAAACCAGGTGTTAGGATTACTCCAACTTAAACATTCATTTGTGTTTAGTTTCTGATTTGTTTCCTGTGTTCTTTCCTCTGTGCATTTTGCTTTATACACTCCTACTTCTAGTGATTTTATGTCAGTTTCAGTCTTTCTTAGCTCAACTCTCTGTGTTAATTACTCACCCTGTATGGAGTAAGAAAGCTGTCAAAAAGATATGTGTATGATTTTAACAATTCAGATTCAGATTTGTATGTCAATAAAAATTACACAAAAATTCAAATACAAATTCTGCTCTTATATATGTGAATGTGAAAAATGTTGTGGGTTAGGACAGTTTATAGATGAGCATGAATCTAAAGCTTAGAGTCCAAAGTCTCCTGGATACAACTGTAATTTCTACGAGTCTTCACTTCTATGGACACAAAGTCTGAGGCTTTGAGTAATAAAGTGTTTAAATGTCGTACATCCCCCATATGGAGGAAGTCTTTGCAGTGAGTTTCTTGGTGGAATCATTTTTTTCCTCCACTCCCCAGCAGCTGCAGCACAGCCGCTAACTAGTGTTAGCTAACACGCTACATAAGGCTAAGATACTTTTTTAACATGATTTATCTAATATATTGATTTTTATTAAACTATGCTGCTCCCTTCCAACTCTGGTGCCATCATAGAGTGAGGCGATAAGGACAGAGAAAATAAACAAACTGTAGTCACACACACCAACAGCTCACCAGATGCTTCTGCTCATTAGCCTAGCAATTAGCCATCATGCTAAATCTGGCTGCTGTTTATGAACAGTTTGCACACTGATCTGTCAGCATAGCAGGTATTCAATACAAAATTCCCTTTATTTCCTCACATTTAGATCCACGTGTTTTTTTAAGCTACTAAGAGGAGCGACAGCAGCTTTAGTTGTAGATTAAAGACAACATTGTAACTTTTTATTGAACATTTCTACAGGATATGTTGACGTAGACCCAGTGAGAGCAGATTAAAGGTCCATTAATGCCAGTATGGGATCACAGTGACTTTATAACTTGCTTGATTTATTACTGAAATTGCTAATCTCGTTTCAACTTTATTTGTTACTTTGTAAGACGTGTAAACACACCTGCCAGTCACCAATGCACTTAGATGAGGTGAACACACACCCAACCCTGAGGATATGACATCCAGAATATTAGTTTGACTCTTCTGTCAGACTTCAAACTTTCTGGTTTGTGGTGAAATTGTGTTCTTACCTCTTGCAACTTGTCATCCCAACGGTGCTCACTGGAATGCTGAAGTTTAGAGATCCAATTTAAATCAATGTCATCAGTATGTTTAGCTACAATAAGCTTATGGAGGTTACTCGTAAGAGAAAATTGCTTTCAGAGATCATGAGATGCTTCTTGTGTGATGCCAAGCTAAAAATAGGATTTCATAGGCCATCTTTGTAGATAATCTTGTTAGTTGTTGTGTTCAAGTGGTGCTGGGCCCCGAAATGCAGAACCAGACGTTGGAGAAGGAGCAAAATAACAGTTTATTGGCAGTAGAGGGAGAGGATGAGGGGTTGGAGGCGTCTCCAGACTCAGAGGCTGATTGTGGAGGCAGGCAAGCTCATAGGGGGTGGCAGCTGGAGGCTAAGGAAGCAGTGGAAGGTGTGGCTGGGGTTTTGGTGGCCAGGTGTGGTGCTGGAACCTGGAGACAGAAAGCACATGTAAGGTAATCGTAGAAAATCCCAAAAGGCAGGAAATATGCTTATATTATAGAAGATGTCGGCCGATCTACCAACTAAGCGGTGACTATCTGGCAGCGAGCACTTCTTCTTCTTCTTCTTCTTCCAATTATACATTCTCCCACCTATTCCCATCTGTTTCATTTTTATAAGTAATCCTTCTTTCCATAGTGAGTCATATGCTTTTTCATTATTTCCTTCATTTTTAAAGCTTTCTCTATGTCATTGCTGACTCTAATTAGAGCATCCATTGTTGATCTTCCTGTTCTGAATCCACATTGTTATTCATTAATTAAATTATTCTTCTCAAGAAAGTATCCTAATCTATTAACCATTATTTTCTCCATCCATTTACTTAAATGAGAAGTGGCAGCGAGCACACAGGAGGCCAGGCTCTAAAAACTGCTCCTGATGAAGATTGGTCACAGGTGTGTGCAGTCAACTCCTCCCCGAGCCACACCTATCGAAGAGAAAGAGCACACCCAAACCACACCCACACAGGCTCACTCACCACAGTTAGCCATCCACTTTATTACGCAGAACTTAATTTATGAGCAAAGTTTTGATGTTTTTTTTGCACATGAGAAACTGCTTTTAGATTTATGAATTGGGAGTTTCTTGTCAGTAAACCCTTTAAAAAGATAGTAACCAATAACATTTTTGACATGTTCAGTATTTTTTCTTTTGTTCAACATAAGATGTAGCACTAATAAGATCAGCTCAGAAGTAAATAATTAGCATTATTTACCACTGCCCACTCCTGGTGCCTTGGATATAGAAAAGTTCCCAATTTTAAGTGCAAAATCTGTACATGAAAGTTTGTAAATTTTTTTCTCTACAAATATTTACTGAGGTTTTGGTGTGATAGTCACAGCTATTTCTGACTTTACAAGCAAACTAAGTAATTCCCTAACTTTTGGATTGTTTGGGGAAATGTATACTTTTTGATGAAACAAAGAACTCTTATTAAAGTGATTAAAAATGTTTTTCGGTTTCATGTTTAAATGAGGTTCAAACATATTTAAAACGCTTTCTGTTTACAGGTTGGCACCTGTAGAGTTTTTCCTCCTTTAGTCCGGATCTTTCTCTGAACTTCTTCAAAACAGTCATGTTGTCCCCCCTTTAATCATGAATCCTGTGTAGTGCCATTGAGCCATGATGAGAGCAACATGGGTTGGGACCCTCACATGCATTAAGGATGCTCCCTCTCAGCGGGGTGCCTGCTGTAAACCACCCCCAAAGAACAAAAGAACAGACCTTCTTCTGACCAAGCTCACTTCTGACCAGACTTCCCTCAGACGACTTCTCCCTGGAGCAAGCCAGGACAAAGCTACTGCGTCTCACCTCCTCCCTCCTTGAGACAAAAGGAGGAGAGGGAGGCTGGCTGAACCATGAGGCCACTGAACAGGGACGTGCAGAGGGGGGGGCGGAGGGGGCTTGAGCACCTGCCCCTTTGCCCCTTGGTGCCCAAAGTGCCCTTTTGTCAGGGTTTTTTTTTTTTTTTTTTTTTTTTTTTTTTTTTTTTTTTTTTTTTTTTTTTTTTTTTTTATGTGTACGTGTTTGTTGGTGTGTGCATGGTGCATGTCCAAAAGAATAATAATTTAGATATACCGTGGCTGGTTACATGATCCACATAACGTACCATCACTCTGCCCTACTTTTCCTCTCCCAGCTCCCAGCTCCGCTGCCTCACGCTCGCCAATCTGTCCTGCCCACTGAGCTATATAATACACTGGAGTGCTAATCACCGTCTGTTTGAACGAGTCGCTTTGAAGCCACCAGCCGCCATATTGGTACTCCCTATTTCCCCCCAGTAACTAGGGAATATGTGCGCTACAGCATCGAATAACGAGGATTTTCTCATGTTCAGGGGGGGCTTAAGACTTTTAAAATGTCAAATGCCATATAGTTTTATGTTATGTTCTAAAAATATCAAGTACTGAGAAAGTCATGTGCTGAAATATTTTGCATTTTATTCATTTAAATAATATGTTTAACATTTATAAATATATAAATAACAATGTACAAAAACATATATTTACATATGTGTATACATATATATACATATATACACATACTTATATATACATATATATATATTTAATATGAATAACATGTAAAATATTTCAGCACCTAATTTCCTAGTAGTTGATAGTGTTAGTACATCCACTGACTGTAGAATTACCTATGAAACGTTTTCATACAGCCAGAAAACTGCTTGTTGTTGCAACCAAATCCTATGGGATTCTGTGAGAGTAGGGAGTAGCAAGATGGCGGCCAGTGACTTCAGTTTTTCGGCAAAATCAGCACTCCAGTGTATTATATAGCTCAGTGGTCCTGCCCCTTTAAATCTGCAGCACACTTGACTGTGCTCTGTGCTGTTTAACTCCACTGTCATTGGTTATACTGCTTTAAATCCCGCCTTCCCTCTTTCTGATTGGCTGTTTTCTAGTCTGTCCGTGTGCGTGCTTGCTTGGAGCGGAGATTTCAGTTTTGAGTCATACAGGAATACTGTGGTTACCACAATTAATACTAGGCTACGGAACTAGTCCCAGTTAAGAAACTAATTATCTGCAGTAAAATAGGTGAAAGCTGCTGAGTGCAGTTCTGTAAAGAAGCAGGCGAGAGAGTTTTGATTTATGGAACTTGAGAAATGTAAGTAACCAACGTTAGCATCTCAAAATAGCATCTAATTCTGAAGTATAATGCATTTATCAACAGAAACCTAATCTGTTTTATAAAACTAAATATTTTGTGCCAGGCTGGAGTTCTGAAGCCGGCTGGAAAGATGGAAAAGCAAAGACTGTAGACTATTAAAAATTCTGATTCTTAGCCACAGCTGCCTGAAAAAGAAAGGTGAGGGTTTCCCTTTTACCAATATTTCGTTGCTATTATTGTTTAATTTTTTTGTTGACCCTCTGATGCAGTTCAGGTATAAATAGCAGGTGATATTTCTTTTATATGATATACAACACAACAACACTATATGCTGCCTAAACAACTGCTATATTTTGTTTAGACTTTTACTTATTTATAATAGCGTAATTAGGATTTCACAAAATGATAGTGCTATTTATTTCACTATTTCTACTTCTAGAATTAGAATTACGACAAATACAACCGAGGAACACTATTTACATTGTTTTTATTGTACAAAGATTTCCACACTGTCTATTAGTAAATTAGTGCAAACCAGGGGCCGAGCTAGACATTCTTATCATCAGGGACTTAATCCATAAAATATTACTTCATTACGAGGGTAATTTGGTACACCAAAAAAGTAAAAAGTATTTAATCTGTTGATATGGTCGTAAAATTAATTTAATATAGGCCTTAACATATCTTAAAGTTTTATCTGCTGTTCTTTATTAGTCTTACTAGTATATACCAATAGTACGTGGTTCTCATTTGAGTGATGAAATGGACAACCACTCATGAAACAATTCAGTTTTGGTGTCACCAATCTTACTCAAAGTACAGTATTGGGTCCTCCATGCTCCTTATGTATTAAGATTTAGTGCACATTTAAACATCGACAACTCACTATTGTTAGGGAAATAATTTAATTGTCTGAGAAGATGTAGGTAAGGAGAAGCTGTTATCTACTCTTCAGATATATGATGTAAGAAATGTGTTTGGAATGTTGCAGATGGTAAAAATTGATAGGTCTCTGTTGCTGGTAAGTTCAAATGCAAACTTTTTCAAAGTGGGAAAAAAGTCTCAATTCAACGTTCATCAGATCGGGCGCTGCTTTATAATTTATAATAATAATAGAACTTTATTGATCTCACAATGGAGAAATTCACTTCTGCATCTTTACCCATCCCCTTGGTGAGCAGTGGGCTGCCACTGTGCGGCGCCCGGGGAGCAATCGGGGTTAAGTGTCTTGCTCAGGGACCCAGAATGGTAGTCTGTGGGAGTTGAACTCAGAACCTCTGGGACCCAAGATCAATGCTCTAACCACTAGGCCACCAGATTAACAAAAAGCATCTAGTGTGTGTCGTGCTTATAAAATCTGTATAAATGTAGTAAGAAATACTGCTTTTCTCTTTAGACAGAAGAAACGCGCCCTGACGCTCAAGTCAAGCATAAAGAAATAGGAGCATGCATACTGCGTATGATGTCAGAGCAATGAAGTGTCCCTAGGGTTAAAGTTCAAATCAAACCTACGCCCTTGATTCCATGTTACATTCTTCATAGTATGGGTTGGTACATTTCAGCCGGTTGTATAGCAAGGTATGTTTCTGTATCGTGTTTTAAATCCGTGCCCCATGTGCCCTCTTTTAACTTTGAGCACCTGCCCCTCCAACGGTCTCTGCACGTCCCTGCCACTGAACCATGAGGCCACATGGTCTCCTCTGCCTGAGACATCTGAAGGAATGTGGCTGGGCCAGCCACGCCTGATCCAGGGTCTGCTTTGACCGGCAGAAATGGGACTTAAGGCCCAAAAGCCTAGCTGCACAGAAAGTAAGATAAGATAAGATAAGATAGTCTTTATTGATCTCACAATGGAGAAATTCACTCGTCACATCGGCTCATACAAGAAGGTGCAGAGTAGGGAAGGTGCATTCAGTTATATACAGTGAATCTTCATATATACAATGGATCAGAAAGAATACCAAAAAATACAAAAAGGGAAATAGGAATGGGCATATGATGTCTGCTGTGCTGCTAAACTCTTCTGCCTGCTTCGATGGAGTGACAAAGGGGGGAGGAAATTCTCGTTCTCTGCGTAGGACCCGACTGAATTCGGAGAATGATCGACCAAATCGAAGTTGCACTCAGAAGTTGCACTCTGACTTCTGTGCAACCAGCCGCACAGTAAAGAATGCCGAAACAGCTTTGTTTATTTCTTCTCAGCCTTTACAGGAATGCAGACTCCAGATTGAGCCGAAAAGCCAGCAAAAGGAGCCACTACCCCAAGCTGAAGGCAAAATCTGCTGAAATCGTGGCTGCAACCGGGTCAGAGGACCCCGCAGATCCCAGGCCTCCAAATCTGACCACAGGTGGCTGCTGCTAGACTACAGAGCCGCAAGCTAGCCCATAGCTGCTAAGCCACTAGCCGCTGCTAAACAGACCAACGATTTCCCTGCTTTTCAGTGCTCCTTCCTTGGATGACCACACGAGGCACCGACAGGTTGGACAGAGAGACTCAAAGGGACAGGTTAGATGGTTTATTGGGAAATGTTGTGTGATGCGTTACACATGGTTGCTTTAAAACAAAGGGCTAACGGAATAGCTCATTGCTAGCATTCAGTACCATGTCATTGTTCGGTGTGTTTTTATGGTTATAACCAGACCTCTCAACTTTTATCAAAAGTTAGGAGTGAGATTATGCTAATTTGGGGGCGGGGCTTGTTTGGGGGCGGGGCTAACCGGACCCTGGAAGAGCCGATGGAGTCAACTCCATCTCATTTTTATCCCACCAGACAATGAAGTAGACATGTATTACTTGTGTTAAAAAGAGAAAGAGACATATTAATACTTTATTGTTCAGTTAATGGATTAAAACATAAATAATACACAATTGTTCAAATAATACTGAATAAAATTAAGTAGATTTTAATTATTGACCGAATTATTATACTGTTACACATTCATCTATGGGTTGTTTATCATTGTAAATCTATAACCTGATTGGTGAATCAGGCTGAGTTTCATCAAGCCTTTATGATCCCCTCAGCAGCAACACTGAAGCACACAGAGGTTCCCGCTGCGTCTTTACGCACCATTCAGCTGCTGATGTCTCCCTCTTTTCAGCTCAATGCACTTCTAGACTGTTACAGTTTATAACCATTATCACCTTTCACAGCGACAGGTTTCTCAGTCAGTCGCCGCGCTGACCAGACAAATCTCTATTGCTCTCGTCAGTGCGCTCTGGGCGCACTGACGCCCAGAAAGCACCTGCTCCGAGGGAGAGGAGGGGGAGAGGAGCAAGCGCGGAGGCACAGAAATACGGTGCATGTAGTTAAAAAAATGCAGAATTAATAAAAACGAAACTTATAAACAGACCAAGTGGCGTTTTAAACTGCATCTGGTTAGCAGAACTGTTTTATTATCCAGCGTGCAGCCATGTCTGGTTCTGAATGGACCGGTCATCTTGCAGCAGCTCTCCCTCCGCCCCCTCCCCTCCTGTGTACGCGGTACAGGATCTTACCGGCTCACTTTCACCACTGTTAAGACTAAAATTATTCATAACTCTGATCACTCTTCCTGCTGCTCTGTTAACACGAACTGCAGCAGGAATTACTGATGGCCACAAGCTGTGAAAGAAGCCGAAACAGCTCAGCAGAAGGCGGAGTTTTGTGGTCCGCAGCCCAGAGGGGCTTTGTGATTTTTATGCGTGAGAAATGCCATGTTTGCGTGTGAAATGTCATGTGTTGCGTGTGAGCGTGTGAAGTTAGTGAAATGCGTGTGTCACACGGTCAATGCGTGAGAGTTGAGAGCTATGGTTATAACAAAGGTTATCTCCACAAGGGTTTCATACATTGATGGGACAATAATGTTTACGTTATCCGGCCCACTCATTATGACTAAAATAAAACCGGAGCTTTTATTTGTTAGCGCCGAAAATCCGCTAGCCAAAATGCTATTAGCTTCTGGTAATTTCCGGTTCCGGTTTTTCTACAAATGCCCGCTCCAAGCATGAACCTTATTTTTTCTGCTCTGCCATCATTCAATAGAGCTATGAGCCTTATTCCCGTATTAATACTGAATATTAATGTTGATTTAAAGCACTGCGCTATATGATACACTGGAGTGCTGATTTTGCCGAAAAACTGAAGTCACTGGCCGCCATCTTGCTACTCCCTACTCTTACAGAACCCCATAGGATTTGGTTGCAACAACAAGCAGTTTTCTGGCTGTGTGAAAACGTTTCACAGGTAATTCTACAGTCAGTGGATGTACTAACACTATCAACTACTAGGAAATTAGGTGCTGAAAGATTTTACATGTTATTCATATTAAATTTATATATATGTATATATAAGTATGTGTATATGTATATATGTATATGTATACATATGTAAATATATGTTTTTGTATATTGTTATTTATATATTTATAAATATTACATATATATATTTAAATAAATAAAATGCAAAATATTTCAGCACATGACATACTTGATAGTTTTAGAACATAACATAAAAGTATATGGCATTTGACATTTTAAAAGTTTTAAGACCCCCCTGAACATGAGAAAAATCATCGTTATTCGATGCTGTAGCGCATATATTCCCTAGTTACTGGAGAAAAATAGGGAGTACCAATATGGCGGCTGGTGGCTTCAAAGCGACTCGTTCTAACAGCGGGCGATTAGCATTCCAGTGTATAATATAGCTCAGTGGTTGAAACACATGTCAAATGTTGCTCTGAATTAGTCAAGCTAATTTAACTCCATTCCATGCATTTTGAATCAGATCTGTAGTGATAGATAGATAGATAGATAGATAGATAGATAGATAGATAGATAGATAGATAGATAGATAGATATCTCTATTGTCATTTTGTATGCACAAAGTGCGTACAGAACAAAATTTCGTTTGCATACAGCTTGAAAAAAGTCACTCTAGAAATCACTCTTAAGTTTCACTTGCCTAGTAGAGAGGATTTGTTAATCGAAATATTGTGTTAATTCACATAAACAGCATTACATAGTGATGTTCTCTGGATGTTCATTTTATTTCTGTTATTAAATTCTTGAACTTGAAAAGAAGTTGTCACTCCTTTATTCTATGTGTGTGCAGGTTTTGCTGTTAAAATATCTCTAGTGCTTGAATTCATCCCTTTCAACCGTTGTCTTGATATCAGCTTAAAAACTGATCATCACCAGACAATACTTAACAGACAGAGGGTTATTTAATAAACATTAAATAACTTGTGTATAATTGCACAACACCAGGGGTCCGTTCTTCGTACGTCACTAACTCAGTTAGCTGGATTGATTGTTGTCGGTTTGGCATGATCTTGGATCGTTTGGTTCTTCAAAACTCATCCTGGACTTGTTGTCATAGCAACATGTGTGCCAGCTTAAACCTGCTCGTGAGCATAGACATCATATACGTAGACGCGTCATAGGGCGCAGGTTCGCACGTCAACGTCACCGCCATATTGTATGTGGCAGAAAAAAGTTGAGTTCTGTTATTGTGAACGTGGATCAGAGAAGATGCCTCATTCCTGTGCTGCAATAAATACACACACACACACACACACACACACACACACACACACACACACACACACACACACACACACACACACACACACACACACACACACACACACACACACACACACATTATATATATACATTTGTGTGTGTATGTGTTATGAATATAAGGATCAATTTGTTAAATCTAAACATTGTGGTCTTCATTATTTCATTAAACCGTGTCACATGTGAACCTTTAGGAACAGACTTTTTGGGGGAGTATTAAAGAGGTAAAATTAATAATATGAGAAAAAAAGTACTAGGTAAATAAAGTAAAAATAAACACACAAACACAAAAGTGATAATGTTATGATAAAAACATCATATTATGAGAATTAAGGGGGAACATTTCCAGATTAATCACAGTTTGCAGAATTATTTCACTCCTGGAGTAATGGGGCCAGGTTAGATTATTTTAAATATTTTTATTCTTTAGGAGAATAAATTCAGGAGAATGAAGCTAAAGGGATACGAAAATAAACTTGTAATATTACAAAAAATACTACGAATACAAAGTATATTCAGAGATTAAAGTCCCTCTGATACTGTTTAAGTGACTGAGTAACTGCAGATTTGCCACATTTAAGATGGCGGACGCTCTGACGCATCGCTGCAGAGGCAGAACCCGCCCAATGACGCGTCTACTCTTATATTATGTCTATGCTCGTGAGCAGGTTTATTTCATGTAAACAGGATTAGATCGCAGCTTTATAAGCGGAGGCGATAGGGAAGTCTGTCCAGCCAGCGCACTTGCACCACCTAGTGGCAGAGGACGGGACAGAATTGTGGAACACCATTTTTTAATGTTTAATAAAAGACGAAACAAATAATGCTTAGTTCCTGTTGTTTTATTTAAACAATTCTTTATAAAGAAAAGACAGCAAGTCATGTTTTGCCTGCAATAAGGGATAGTTATATAAAGTCAGCAATACTACTGTCAAATGGTTTATTAGAACTTACTCTGAACGTCCTTTTGAATCAACTCGATCTCTAGTGCAATTTTTCTCTTTTTTCAAGTTGTGGAGTTCAATTTCTTCTCTTAATTTGTTTTTTTTTTTCAGGTCAAAATACAATTTTTTTGTTGAAGAAGCCGTTTATATAGGGAACGGATGACCCCTGTGTCATTTTGTGAAAGAAAAAGAAAGGGTGAAACATGCCTCATGCAACAAGATTAAAAGAAAACTGTTTTTTTTCCAGCCTTTTTCTTGGTGGCTGTTATAAACAAACAAACACATCATTTAACAGTGGCTTTTAAAAAAGAAGAAGAAGTTGCTTTTTAAAATACAGTATAATAATTAAAGGCTACCATTTTGTAGAATATTCTTGTATTTCACTTTTACTTGTCCCCATGTTCTAGTGGCTCCCATGGAGGCTCTGATATAAAAGAACAAAGTAAATATGAAATTATTAAAAAGCAAAAATTCATACTGTAGAAAGTGATAGAAACATCTACCATGGACAGTATTTACGCATTAATTTGTCTGCTACTTTTTGCCAGCCCTCTCTCCTGGCTTTAGCAGACTTTGAGGTGTTTTAATTGACTCAAATTCAGCATAACCTTCCATTAAAAGCTCTTGTTCTGATTGGGAGAAAAACTGTGGGCGTTCTTTGTTCATGCTGAACAGCCAATAGCAGCGCTGCTGATCAATGTTTCTACTATCGATACATTTCCCCTTTTAAACAAACGCATGAACGCGCAGTTGTCTCAGATAACTCAATCCAGCCATACTAATCATAAACAACAGGTGTGTTTGAAGAACCCAGTTAGCCGGATCATGATTAGCCGGATGAAATCATCTTGGATGTGTCATTTGATCTCGGATGTTTTAAGCAACGTACGAAGAACGGGGCCCTGTTTAGCCTGATCATTGTTTTTATTATCTGTTTTCTGTATTAGTTCTGATTTTAGTTCTGCGCTTAGTTTTCATTATTATCCTCGTTCTTTGGTTTATTCCCCAGCTCCTGTCAGTTCCGCAATTGCTTCCACCTGCCTTTGGTTAATTAGTTTTCACTCCGCTTACCTGTTTGTCCGTTTATTTAAGCCTCACTTCCTCCTCAGCTAGTTGTCGGTTCGTCACACTTACTTCCATCCCTTCGTATTCCTGAGTGCACGCTCTGCTTTTTGGTCCCGTCTCTGGTAAGAGCTTCCAGCACCTTGATTCTGTTTTTATGACCCTGTTCTGTCTGTTCTGCCCAGTGGCCGAGTGTTTTTTACCCCGGTTTTTTTTTTTATGTTTTACGTCATCAATTTTCAATTTTAATGAATTAGGCTCAGTCTTTTCTGATACATAGGGTTCTATAGATGGGATTTATACACTGTGGGGCAACAATAAAAATACCTGTTGTGGTAATTCTCACTTTAACTCTTTCAAGTAGGAATTTCTTAATCACATCCATAAGAAGCTTGTTACTTACAATCCCACTGTTGTTAAATGTGGTACTTCATTTTCCAAACACACACACGAGCACACACTGCAGACTTTAATTTTGTAGGACTCTACCGCCCTCCCTCGAATTACACGGCCTATTATCTGGACGCCCTTATCCTGTTTTTTTTTTTTTTTCTACACAGACTTTTTGGGCTCTGTTACCCCTTTGCGTACCTGTCAGTGCCAAGGATGATAGGGTGTGTTATCACGGACTTTCCCGGACTCCGTTATCCCATCTATGCGCAATACCCCTCAGTCACTCACTCACACCTTTAAATAAACTCCACTCACCACTGATGTCAATCCTTCCTCGGACTTCCCGTCAACAGTCAGATACCAGGAGTGAGATAGACTAGGCCCTTTAAAAAAGATCTGAATGCAGTGGCCATTGTCTTATCACCCGGTTCACCTCACCCACAGGAATCCTCCGGCATGTTGGGATCCGGCTCGGAAGAATTAAATGTCAGGTTCAAACACCTAAAACATTCATTAAACAAACACAAGGAGGAGAGACAACAGAAGAGTTAGTTTTCAAGACTTGCAAGGAGAGCTAAACGGAGATGCTTAATACAGATCTCCAAATTCGCTCTGAAGCAAATCCGTCGCCTCCTCTCTTTTTATTTTGGAAAAGGAAACCCTGGTTCCATTTGTCAAGCTAAGGGGTCGGGAAAAGCTAAACAACTATATGACCTTCAAGATAAAACCAAGCAGTTCACACAGTTCAGTTATCCATAAGCACTCCAGATTGCTGAATAGAGTTCATAAAAGCACTTATCGTCATAACATAGTTCTCTGCTTTCTGCAACGATGAGAGAGAGAGAGAGATCAGTCACATGAAATACACTTTAATATCTAAAACCTTAAAACTTCTTAGTAGTAAAGAGTAAATATATATGATAAATGCAATGAACATAGTAAATAACATAAACATAAAATATGTAGAAAATAGTAAAAATAATTCTATCAAAGTACTTTTAAATGCTTTTAATGGTTGCCTTTAACAGTTTCTTTTTAACAGGACCATTTCATGTGTTTTAATGTGCTTTTTATGAGCATGTTGATGTATTTACTGTACTCTAAGTAAGGGAACACTGTTGTTGGAGCCCTGTCAAAGGAAAATGTCTGCCAGAATCTAGGACATACACTAAGGTTTTGACTTCCATTCTAATATTACTGAGATTTTTTTAATTGTAAGAGTTCAGATTTGTCTTTGAACTCTAAAGCTTTTTTAAAGCTATTTGCATGATGTTTGCAATTTTAATGACTTCTAATCCTGACCTTCTGAAACCAAGTTTGGCTCTGAACAGTGTAAACATCTAATAAATTATGCAAATGTAATGACTTCGCATTTTCGCTGTAGAGCGAGGGTCAGCAACTTTAGATTCTTCAATGTTAAATTCACCAGATTATAACTCACTACTGTTCTCCCTGATCACCCAAAATCACAGTTGCATTCATACATAGATTCACTCTCTCCTACCAGTGGATGGATGTGAGCAAATCTATACGCAGAAACTATTTTTCTACCATCTCTCATCAATTCCAGCCGGCCTACTTTTCATCTTACCCTTTCTGTTTGATTCAACCAAATGAAGATTTTGTCTTAAACTCACCAACAGAATCACATTGTCTGCAAAAGGACTGAAGCAAACAATTATCAACCCTTGCTTTGCCCTCTTTTGGAGCGGATTTCAAAGAATGCACTTGCAAATATCTTGTCCTATTTCTGGGTGTTTTTTTTTGCTCTACACCTTAATATAAACTCTATAATTAGAGACTGACATAAAAAATAAATTCTGGCATAAATGTGTCAGTTTTTGAGGCACACCCTTTTAGGAGTAACGAACACAGCATATTTATAGATGGACCATAAATGGACCATAAAACGTCTCAGGTAAAGTTTTGTCTCCAAAAGTTTGTGACTTAAAAATATTTCAACCAAGCTCCCAGTAACAAAGAATATCAAGATTTGTGACCCATGTGAGCCCTGACTACATAATAATTTCTCTGGACAGATGCAGGAAGAATTTATGCTGAAAGACGGGATGCATTAGGATTTAATGGTAGAACAACATGTCCCAGTGTTACCACCATAAGCAGGTATAGGTTTCCCAGGACTGCATTCAATTCAGTTCAATTCAATTTCATCTATATAGCATCAATCCACATCACACATCATCTGAAGGCTCTTTCCAAAGTCAGACTCCATCAGATCCTCCAGGTTGGTGAGAAAGTTTCCTCTCTAAGGAAACCCAGCAGGTTGCATCAAGTCTCTCCAAGCAGCATTCACTCCTCCTGAAAGAGCGTAGAGCCACAGTGGACAGTCGTCTGCATTGTTGATGGCTTTGCAGCAATCCCTCATACTGAGCATGCATGAAGCGACAGTGGAGAGGAAAACTCCCCTTTAACAGGGAGGAGAACCTCCAGCAGAACCAGAACTGCAGATCTTCCTCCTCCCATACGCATAGTTCCTCTCTCCACCACTGATTCCTGCCACCTACCTAATTAACCGGACTCTTTCCACCTGCCAACCTCTCCACTTAAGCACACCTCAGTCAGCTCTTCCCCGCTGGATCGTCAGCTCACAACCACTCTCGAGCGCCTCGCGTCACTCTCCTTGCTGCAGCTTTCCCGCATGCACCAGCCTTCGTCCTTCGTCATTGTTCTCACCACCCTCCTCCGCCTCAAGCCTGCTGCCCTCCCTTCCTTGTCCATACCTGCTGCCTTCGAGCTTCCTCTGTGTCTGCCTGCCTGCCTGCCTGCGATTATTTTAAATTCAGCCTGTGATTCTATATATTTTACAGTTGCAAACTGCTCTGGAAAGATTTCTGCTTATAAGACTGGGCAAGAAAGATTGCTGCAGATGGAGAGATTTATTTATGAGAAAAAGAAAGTGCATGCTGTTTCTGATCTACAGTTCTGCTTAATATCTGAAAAAAAACATCTTAATCAGTATTGAACATCAACTAGGCAAAAACAAATTCCTTTTAGTCATTAAAATTAGAAGAATCTATTGTGTCAGCTGTTAGTCTGTGGTTCTGCTGACTTTGGATCCCTGTCTGCCAGAATCTCTGACTCAGTCTTTTGCTTCTGTTTTAAAATCCATAATAAGTTAAACATTGGTTTTAGACATCAGCAAATGAACATGAACAACAAAAACAATATGTTGAGAAACTTAGAAAGATTTCAGAAAGTGCTGTTGAAAGCAGGGAGGGATCCCAGGTTATCCTAAAACAGCTGAAATAAATGAGCCATGTCATGTGAACAGTGAGTTTTAGATAACTAAGATGTGACCTTGTCTTTCTGCAGTGGATATTCATTGTCTTAATACCAATAAATCCTCTCTTGACACCCAACTCTCGAAGGTTTATTTTATTTTTGTTAAAGTATTACGTACAAACTGAAGAAGAGAGCAAAAGGAATAAAAAGGAAAGAGATGATAAAAGACAAAGGAATGAGAAAGAGAAAATATATAGACAGGAATTACAAAACCTCACCTCCCCAGCCTGTTTCCGGATTGTGAGATCTCTCGCAAACATCTACAGGTTCTTAGATTCAGGCACCTACAGACTCACTTCTATATCGAAAACCCCTTTTATCACCTTTAGCTGTCACTTTCTACTTTTAAAGTTTTGCCTTATCTTTTTCTGTTCCCAAAATAATATCCCATACAGTTTTTTTTTGCATATATATTAAGTGAAGCACTATAGCAAAAGCAGTAATGCTTTACTTGTGAAAGTTCTGCTAATCTGTTAATCTTTGGCATTAAGACAGCAATTCTATAGACTACACTGCCAGACAGGACACATAAAAATAATAATAATTCTTTTTTGAATCCTAGATTCACTTGCAACTCTATCGCATTTCTAACAGATCTATAACAATATCATGAATGTGTTTCATATAGACTTTAGGTTACATGAACTATTTGATTAAAACGGACTGTAAAGGGTGTCATGCGACCACCAGGGGGAGGTTTTGTTACGCATTTCCTTTGGTCTCAGGAGTCAGAAAATCATTTCACTAAGTCCTCCTGATCATTACACAACAGAAATGGATAAAAATGTTTAATTACCTATAACATTCAATGACTGATCAAAGCTGCATTTCTTAATCATTCTGAGAAATGATCTCTTCAGTCTCAAAGGGGAAGATGCTGCACACTGTGGAGGATGTCAAGTGCTGAAGCCTCGAGTCAAATAAGTCGTTTGGGATTTAAAATATGTTTTCATATCATTGGCGACATTGTTAGAAATGCCTGTCGCCTAAAATGCAAATAGTTTGTCCAAGGTTTTGCATTTTGAGGTTAAAAGAAAGAAGCTGGATCTCTGCCATCACAGATTAGAGACCAGCGATCGTGCAGGAATGGAGAAAATCCTTTGGTACATCACCGCTGCATCAGGCAAGTGCATTACTTTTTAATTGTCTGGCTTTTAAAACTATATCTAACATAGGCTACCTTTCAACTGGAAATTTATCATCACTTTGATAGAGCAGATATCGCACAATTACAGCCTCCCCCCTTATTTACGGTGTTTAGAGGAGAAAAGTTTGCATTGGTATAGGATAGATTTCAGCTTTAAGATAGATTTAAGTCCTGATATAGAAAATTATGCAGCAAGGCATTTAAAATAATATTTTTATCTCTGTCCATACAGCTCTGTGCACCGTCTCCTCACTCACTGTACGTCACTACCATTTCATTTATGAGCCAAAGAACTGGACTGAAGCGCAGAGTTACTGCAGAGAAAACTACATAGACCTGGTTACCGTCGACAACGCAGACGTCATGACAACCCTGAACAAAATGGTCGATCTGACACAACTGGACTCCTCCATATCTGTAAAGTCACTTTTTTCTCTGCTTCTTTAAAAATACTTATGGTTATGAGTTTTTTTAAGTTTTCTTGTTTGTGTTTGTTGTTGATATTCTTGTGTTTCTGTAGCTATAATTTGCCACATTTCAACATTTCTTATACGTAAACATTTAGTTTTATTGCTCACAAATTATGACACATCCTACATGATATCCCATATATTTTTAATATGATCTTGATCCGCTCTTTATATATAAGCTATAACAGCTTTAACTATTCTTGAAAAGGCTTTACAAAAGATTGAGGAGCTTGTATGTGAAAATTTAAGGCAATTCTTCCAGGACAGCTTTTGTGAGGACGAACACTGATGATGGATAGGAAGGTCCAACGTTTAAGGCTAAGTGTCTTACATCAAAATTTAGGTCTACAATTTGGCCAAATTTGAGAGCTAGACATAGACTGTATAGCGAATTATATTTGCTCATCTATCCAAATAATGTAAATCAGGCGTTCTCAACACCTTCATGGCCACAAGTGTATAAAATCAATCACCACGCACACAGACTGTTACTACAAACATTTGTTAAAGAATGGGCTGCTCTCAGGAGCTCTGAGAACTCAGAGAAGAAAGTCGGTGGTATTATGTATCTTGCACCTTAACTTTATACTTCTCGCTAGAAATGTAATTCAGATATATAGAATTCTGTCTTAAAATGTTGCATGTCCTGATTCAAATACAGGGGATGATAACAGACTAAATGGAAAGCAGCCCTGCTATGGTCACAGCAGCTTCCGTAGCACCAGCCTAAAGAACCCGTACAACGTGTGACATCCTAAAATCTTAAGCAAAACTAATAAACAAAAGCTAGTCTATGTTCCCTGAATGAAGACTATGAAAAATGCATAGAAATTCAGAAGCTTTCTTTAAATGGGGAGTTTTCCATATAAACAGGGACAGAGACTGGCAGCCATTTTAATATATATATTTTTTTTGCTGGGAAACACTTGATAGTCACGTGACCTGGTGGCAAGCTGATATAAATGAATAGGCCGGATAAAACATCAGACTGAAACATATTAAGGAGCCAAACTGTGACAATACAACGTTTCCCCTTGTAGACCAAAGTGGCCATTACACACTTTTCAGTAAGATACGGTTGCTTAGCAGTTAGAGAGCAGTGCACTTGCATCCTGGAGAGATTGCAAGGTTTTGGGATTGAATTCCACAGACTGCCACTCTGGGTCCCTGAGCAAGACTTTTAGCCCCAGATTGCTCCCCAGGTGTCACATAGTGACCACACAGGCTTCCCTAAGGGATGATTTAAATGCAGAAGACGAATTGCAGTTGAAATCATCATTATTGTGATGATTTTGATCACATAAACATCTTCCAAGCACTTCTGAATGTATGCAGCAACACATTCAACATACCTGTCTGTGTCAGTGTGATGATTACTTGTTGCTGCATCCTAGAAAACAGTCCGTTTGGTGCAAGTTTAAAACACAACAATAAAACTGGTAAAGTAAACCAAACCCATTTTGGTGCAGCTCTTCTTTCTAGGAATCTGGCCGGATTTATTAGTTCTCCTAAATGCTGACAACCCAGGGTCCAGACCAGAAAGCAGAGCCGTAGTTTAACACACCTCTCTGCAGCTTCTGTACTGTTACCCACCCATTACCCCATTGAGACGGTGTCTTTCCACTGCCAAAACAAAATATTAAACGGATCTAAAAGGAGAAAATCATAAAAATCTAATAAAAATCAATATGACTCAACCTGAACCAAAAAATAAAACAATTAAATGTGGTTTATTAAATATAAGGTATCTCCCTCCAAAGACTTTCTTATTTCTGATAATCAGATTGATTTATTTTGTCTCACAGAAACCTGGCTACAAGAGAACTACGTTAGTATAAATGAGTCAACTCTCTCCAACTATTTAAGTTTCCACATTCCCAGATCTACGGGAAGAGGAGGAGGAGTGGCAACCATCTTTCAGTCTGATTCATTAATTAGTCCCAGGCCAATTAATAACTACAGTTCTTTTGAACATTTAACCCTCAGTTTCCCTCATCCAAACTGCAAAGCAATATCGTCCACCAGGCCCTTACTCTCAGTTTTTGATCAGTTGTCAGACTTCTTATCTGATTTGGTGATAAACACTGATGAGGTTTTTATAGTGGGTGATTTTAGTAATAATAATATCATCTTTATTGTCATTGAAATATACATTACGACGAAATTTGTTCTCTGCTTTTAACCCATATCCTTGGGGAGCAGTGGGCTGCCATGTGCGGCGCCCAGGGAGCAATCTGGGGTTAAGGGTCTTGCTCAGAGACCCAGAGTGCAGGCACTGGGGATCGAACTGGGTACTTGCATCCTTCTCTGAGTGCAAGCGCGCTGCTCTAACCACTCGGCCAGGACTCCCCATACACTGAGACACAGCTCGGTAGGCAATTTGGGGTTAAGTGCCTTGCCTTGGGCACATCGACATGTGGCAAGGGGAAGCTGGAATCAAACCCACAACCTTCTGATTGCCAGACAACTACTCAAACCATCAAGCCACAGTCGCCCTTTTAACATTCATGCTGACACAGAATGTGATAACCTTAGTGTAGCCTTTAAAACTATCCTAGATTGAATTGGTTTTGCTCAAAATGTGCATAAACCAACGCACTCTTGGCTTCATACTTTAGACCTTGCGCTGACATATGGCATTGATTGTGAAGAATTAACAGTATTTCCTCACATCCCTGTCCTATCTGATCATTTTTTAATAACCTTTGAGTTTAATCTAACTGAGTTCTCCACCCCCAAAAGAAGGTTTTATTATAGTAGATCTTTATTGGATAACGATGTATCAAACTTTAGAGTCTGTTCGGCTTTTTAATATCCTCAGTATTGCAGAAATGCCCTGCAGATGGCAGCAATGTTGTTTCTTCCCATTCACAAATAGACGCTTTTGTTAACGGTGTGACTTCCTCATTGCATTCTGCATTAGACAATGTAGCTCCCTTGAAAAAGAAAGTGTTTATAATAATTGGAGAAAAAAATCGTGCAACTGTTGTATAAATAGACCCTTCGCAGAGTTAGATCAGCATATTTTTCATCATTAATAGAAGAAAATAAAAGTAATCATAAGTTTCTCTTCAGTACAGTTGCTAAACTTACCCAGAGCCACAGCTCTGTTGATCCATCCGTTCCCTTAACTCTTAGCAGTAATGATTTTATGGGATTCTTCATAAATAAAATTTATTCCATTAAAAATTAAATAATTGGCATCTTCCCAAACATGATTACCTAGTCCTCAGTAAGTGAGGCAGCATTGGAGGAATCTTTAGAACTTGTGCAGTGTCTGAACTGTTTAGAAGCAGTAGAGCTTTCTGAGCTATCTAAAGTTTTAGCTTCATCTAAACCTTCTACCTGCATGTTAGACCCAATCCCAACCAAGTTGTTTAAGGAAGTATTCCCTTTGATCAGTGGCACTATTTTAGACATGATTAATCTAGCCTTAGCAAATGGATATGTACCACAGGCTTTTAAAGTAGCTGTTATTAAACCTGTAATTAAGAAATCATCTCTTGATCAAGATGACTTAATAAGTTACAGACTTATATCTAATCTTCTTTTCTTATCTAAAATTCTTGAGAAAGTAGTTCCTAATCAATTTTATGGACATTTACAAAGTAATGACCTACTTGAGGAGTTTCAGTCAGGCTTCAGAGCTCATCATAGCACTGAAACAGCTCTGGTGAAGGTCACTAATGATATTCTCATGGCCTCAGATAATGGACTTGTGTCTATACTTGTCCTGTTAGATCTCAGTGCTGCATTTGACACAGTTGATCACAATATTATCCTACAAAGACTAGAGCATACTGTAGGGATTAAGGGGATTAAATCTTATCTGTCTGACAGATTCCAGTTTGTTCATGTTAATAATAAATCTTCTTCAAAGTCTAGGGTCACTTGTGGAGTACCACAGGGTTCAGTCCTTGGACCAATTCTCTTTACTATATATATGCTTCCGATTGGCAAAATTATCAGACAGCATGGAATTAATTTCCACTGTTATGCTGATGACACTCAGCTATATTTATCCATAAATCCTGATGAATCCAATCAATTACTTCGACTACAGTTATGTCTTGATGACATCAAAAGCTGGATGACTTTAAACTTCCTGCTTTTAAACTCTGACAAGACAGAAGTTGTAATCTTTAGACCAAATTCCTCAAAAAAATAAACTTCTTAACCAATCACTTAATCTGGATGTCATTAAATTGGCCTCTGGTAATAAAGTAAAAATTCTTGGTGTTATTTTCGTCATTTAAATCCCATATTAAACAGGTTTCCAGAGTTTCCTTTTTTCACCTCCGGAATATCGCCAAAATTAGAAACATTCTGTCCAGGAGTGATGCTGAAAAACTAGTCCATGCATTTGTTACTTCAAGGCTGGACTATTGTAATTCTTTACTATCAGGAAGTCCACAAAATGCAGTTCGAAGTCTTCAGCTGATTCAAAATGCTGCAGCAAGAGTTCTGATGAAAATCAACAAGAGGGATCATATTTCTCCAATTTTAGCTTCCCTTCATTGACTTTCTGTTAAATCAAGAATAGAATTTAAAATTCTTCTTCTAACGTATAAAGCCCTTAATAATCAAGCTCGATCATATATCAGAGCTCTGATTACCCCGTATGTTCCTAACAGAGCACTTCGCTCTCAGACTGCAGGTCTGCTGGTGGTTCCTAGAGTCTCTAAAAGTAGAATGGGAGGCAGATCCTTTAGCTATCAGGCTCCTCTCCTGTGGAACCAACTCCCAGTTCTGGTCCGTGAGACAGACACCCCGTCTACTTTTAAGACTAATCTTAAAACTTTCCTTTGTGACAAAGCTTCTAGTTAGAGTGGCTCATGTTATCCTGAGCTACCTCTATAGTTATGCTGCTATAGGCTTAGGCTGCTGGAGGACATCAGGGTCTATTTCTCTCACTCTGCTGAGTTCTCCTACTGCTCTCCAATCTGCATTGCTTGTTGTCATTTCAGCTTTTAACTTTTCGTTCTCTTTCATGTTTTTTCTTCATAGAAGGTACACCTGGTCTGGCGTTCTGTTAGCTGTGACATCATCCAGGGGAGACAGATCATCCAATATTACCATCTAACATAGAAAAGATTCCTGGATCAATGTGTACTTCTGTGCTTTCTGTGTCTCTGCTCTGTCTTCTCTAACTGCTCTGTGACATTTAGCCATGTTTTTATGACAGAAATGTGATCTCACCATATACTAAGGTCCAAACTCTACAAGACTACACTGGCTGAGACTAGATGATAATTTAAAACAGAAGGTTGTTAAATATAATTGAACTGGTCCCATCTCAAACAGGCCTGGATTGGTTTGTACTACAACGTGTTCAGCTGGAATTCGTTGTCAGTAGATAAAGGTTTTTACCAACACGATGAGTCAAACTTTGTGAACTGGGACTATCGTGAGCCAAACTCCCTTTGGTACCCAGCAGCATGTGGAGTGATGTACAGTTCTGGAAAGTGGCATGATACCTATTGTGACCATCTATTTAAACCAGTCTGCTCCAATGTCACAGGTAAAAATTTGGTTTACTTCTGTCTGTCTGCTACTTGTTTAGGGATTAGTTACTTTTTATAACTACTTTTGCTGTTTATTCCTATTATGTTGAAGAATAAAGCCCAAAGGTGCTTTTTTTTTTTTAGGACAGCCATTTACCCAATCTGTGTAATTAGAGGTAGTCAGCTGGTTTTAAAAAGCTTTCTTAAAAGAAAACCAATGAATTACAGGTATTGTAATTTGGATATTTTGTAAATCATTCTAAACCAGGTGAACCCAATGAACTTAAGCCCACAAATCTATCAAAGAGTTTTAAAGAAGAAAAATCACAGTACAGTCTAAATAAGCAATTATCAGTAAATGCAGAAATAGGACATGAGTTCAGCAAAGGACATTACCACTGTCTACCAATGTACAGCAAGTCTCTCTTTTATCATTTCCAGGACAGCATATTGAATTTGTCTTCATTGACACTACAATGAACTGGATGGATGCCCAGAGCTACTGCAGAGAACACTTTACAGACCTGGCCATTCCTAGAAACCTGTCAGAGAATGAGAAGATAAGGGCAGTGATCCCTGCAGGTGTTTACGGCTGGATCGGCCTTTTCAGAATAACCTGGAAGTGGTCAGGCGGACCTATGTATGTGTTTCGACGCTGGCTATCAGGCGAACCTGATGGTGGGACAGAGAAATGTGCAGCTGCAAAATTTGATCTCTCTGGTTACTGGGCAGACTGGTCATGTGATATAAGGAAACCCTTTATCTGCCACCATGGTAAGTTATTATTGTATCTGATTTAGCAAAAAAAAAAATAGATACAATCAGAACTCTTGGCCCATTACCCTATGTTCTTTTCACTACTTTTTCTTTAATGCATCACTTCCCAACACCTTATGTTCTGTGGTGCATCTACCTACCATTAGGCCTGAAATTATCCAAACACCTGGAAGATTTAGGTTTAAAATAAACAATAAAAGATCCTAAAACTGCCACAAGAAATATACAATTTGCCAGTGTGCAAAAAATGAATGCCTTTTGGGAAATGCTTTTATGTGGAATATAAATGTCATGTAACAACTACAACTATTTGCATGTCAGTTCCCTGCTAATATTCTTACATTACAAATGGTAACATTAGTGAGATCCTTGATGTATAACCAAGATGTTCTCAAACATGTGTGGTACTTCAGAGCTCCAAAAATCTGTGGCACGGTAAGTTTAAATAAAGTTTAGATTCAGTTTATTTGCCATTTGCAGTATAAAAAAAAAACTTTGAAAAAGAAATGCAAGTAGCTCAAGTGCACAACGGTCCGGCGGGTCGGGTGGTTGTGGTGTTGGTCTCAGTTTGAGGTTGGCTCTCGGACCCTGCGCCTATCTTTGTCCCCATTGACTATGGTGGTGGAGAACGGGGGTGCCTATTGGAGTCAGCGGGGGAGCTGGCTTCCTGGGAGGACATGTTAGAGACTTGGACTTAGACTTAGATAAGCTTTATTGTAATTGTGTATGCACAGAGTGTATCCAAAACGAATTTCGTTGCATACAGTTTACGACAGTGTAATGAGATTGCAGTTGGAATAAGATAACATTACAATAGAAAGTGCAGCTGTGATAAGAACACTGCTGAGGAGCTTGTTGATCCTCAGTCATTCCTTCCCATACCCAGAAAACCTCCCTCTGCCTGCTCCATCATGCTGCCACACATGTAAATGGTAAAAATGGTAAATGGACTGAACTTATATAGCGCTTTTCCAGTCATGTTGACCACCCAAAGCGCTGTACACTATAGCCACATTCACCCAGTCGCTCTCACTAACGCACACACATTTATACACAGAGACGCAGCTCGGTAGGCAACTTGGGGTTAAGTGCCTTGCCCAGGGGCACATCGACATGTGGCAAGGGGAAGCTGGAATCGAACCCACAACCCTAAGATTGCCAGACGACTACTCAACCCACCAAGCCACAGTCGCCCGTAGGCGACATGTAGGACCTTGGTGGGTGGGACCATCGCTGGGGAGAGGGGAGGATGTCACAGCCCCGCTGTCTGGCGACGTCTTTGACCCCAATTTTATTATACATCTTAGACACTTTCATTTATAACATTCTCACAACATATTTCTAGGGCATTAATTTGGGGGGTTGTTGGCCCGTTCAGTCCATGTTGGCCCCATTTCTGGGTGGATAGACCCGTCGGTTGTCTGGTGTGGGACCAGGGTGGGGTGTTAGGACCGGAGTATGGACCAGGTAGGTTGGGTTGTGATGATCGATCCCCACCCACCCCACCCCTCCCCCCTTAAGCTGGGGTTCACCTCCCAGGCCTGGGGGCTGAATACTCATATCTGACCAACAGGTTCAGGTGTGAGCACAGATTGTGATCCAGATTTCAGATTTATTTATTGCTCCATTGCAAAAATCACAAAAACATGTACTTTCTCTCATTGATTTCCCATGAGCAAAATGGAGCAGAAAGAAGTTAAAATCTTGTGATTTTAACTAGTGAAAAAAAACTAAATAACTTTGCTAAGTGGCTTACAGCCAAAATAAATCAATAACATAACAAACATCTATGTTCAGTTAAACCAACATTTTTAAAGAAAATATCAACATTAACACATAATAATATTAACCCCAATGCACAAGGCAAAAAATATTGCATATACTGCAGGGCAGTCAAACTTTTTTACAGTAGCAGACCACACACTATCAGGTAGTAGGGTGCACTTATGCCAGTGCCTGAGCCCCGAAGAGGAGAATTTTGAAAAATAGTCTCCCTGATGTATTTTGGAAGCTTTCAAGACAGGTGATTATTTAAACAATAGAGTCAGAGTGCATGTTTTAAATTGAATAAAAGGCAAAAAAAGAAGTGAATTATCAATTCTTCAAAAACAACCTTTGTTTTTTATTATTATTCTTAAAACATTATTTTTTCACATGATGTTTTCATCATGTTTTAACAAGGTAAGGTAATCTCCATTTGCATAAAATTAGTTTAATTTGAATTACTAGCACAACATAAAACAGATCAGATTAGGTGAGGTCTATTCATATTATTATTATTCACAGTTCTGTTCTAAAAACGATCGTAACATTTCTTCACGAACAAAGTCAAATTTTTATAATAAAAATACAGGGTTGGAATTTGAAATTGAATTTACATGTTGAATTTATTTCAGTCATATTGCTCTTTCGAAATCTCTTATCTCAGTTTTATTTCACTTGCACTCATCACACACGATATCGTATCATCGGCGAGGATTCTAGAGACGAACACAAAATGCATCCCCTGAAAAACTTTGATAATTTGCTGCTGTAATATATTATATTATATGTAATATTATAGATTTTTCAGAATAAAAAGCTAACAGATGTATATAATTTAAAAAAAATATCAGAAATACTATTATAGAGCATTCAGTATTGTAAGAAAGCCCACGCTTTTTCTGGATAAACACATTACTGTATGAGTTAAGTTCTATTCCATTTTGTGCCTCTTTCCTTGTACGTTTGAAATTTCCCATGCTCCTGAATGCACCATAGCTTTCTTGTGAATGCATCACACTGGTCTATGAACGCTGTGCTGTGTAGATGCACGTTTGATCTTCCGCTTAAGACAAAGCTTTGCAGTTTCAAAACTCACGTCAGCTCTCACGGTCTCCCCGGTCTGTGTTTTGATTGGAAAAGTAGCATCTCGGTTGGAACAAGGAACCCAATCACTCGTTAATGTTGCTCTCAGTGGAGACAGATGCTAAGGTGATTTTTGGGATGTATAATTAGGGAAAAGTAGGCGGCGGCAAGAGCTGCTATAGACTCCGATTTGCCGACGTTGACCGGCTTCTTTTGACTGCCCTGATACTGTACATACACATACATATTTATATACACATACATTCATACATAAATACATATATACATACATAAATATCTGTATAATATGATTGAATTTGACTTTGTAAAGTGCATCGAGATGACATGTTTCATGAATTGGCGCTATATAAATAAAATTGAATTGAATTGAATAAATACATGCATACATACATACATACATACATACATACATACATACACACATACATACATAGACACAATACATATACAAAAAAACTAAAATTAACCTCTTTATATTAATACTGACTAAATATACGTTGTTTATACATATGCTTTAATTGACAAATATTCTTACAACTTTTGAAATCTTCAAGAAGTAGTGTTGTATGTGCAAAATGGTGTTTGAAATTTTATTTTCTCCTACTAAACTCATTTTCTAAATGGAAAAGGTGTTGTATTTTTCCTGGTAAATTTCTACATCTTGCTTTAAACATAAGTAATAATGTTTGTAACTTAACCAAATCTTCAAGCTTTAATATTTTGTATGTAACAAGTAATTTACTGGTGTGTTCTTGATAACCGACTTTGTGTTTGACAAAACTTAAACACTCTCTCAATGTCAACTCCATCTACAGATAATGTAATACCTTCATCTATTTTCCAATTTCCAAAAATCACAAATTTAGTCTTTTTTAATTCACTGTTATAATGTTAAACCTGAAAGAATAATGAGAACAATATGACATGAAAGAGAAACAAAAACAGGCTGGGACATATTTTAAGATTAATTGTTTGCAGACAAATGTTGAATCAGAAAGTGAGAACTGCTTTGTTTTGACTCTTAACAAAATTTAAACTATGGTGGAACAGGGGCAACGGTGGCTCAAGGAATTAGGTGTTTGTCCTGTAACCGCTGGTTTGAATCCAGCTCCAACCATCTCAGTCGTTGTGTCGTTGGGCAAGGCACTTCACCCGCTGTTTGTGAGGCATCCTCGCTTCTATCAGTCTGCCCCAGGGCAGCTGGGGTAACAATATAGCTCACCGCTGTGTGAGCGAATGACTGAATGTAGTGTAAATTGTTTGGGGTCCTCAGGATTTAATAAAGACCTAAGCAAAGCACAGGCTACTTCTCCAAACACATCATCTGGATGATCTTTGCTGAGCCTTGGAGATGTGGTTATCCAAGGCATTGTGGGCTCACCATCATGTGGTAGGACGTAAGAGGTTCTCAGCTGTTTTTAGTATCCATAACGCCTCCTCACCGTTGTTGTGATGGAAGCACATCATGGTGCTGGATGGAGCGTGGTGGCACCCCTTAAAATTCAGCAACAGTATCATATTTCTACAGTTTGCTGAAATACTGCAGGCATATCAGAAAGTTACATTTCAGGAGGTGACTCAGACATCCATAGAAGAATAGGAGAGCTAATGAAATGTTGTTAATGTTTGTTTTAAAGACTCTGTGCCTTTCACAAAGCAAGTAGTGAAAGTGAAGCTGGTGGGAAACTCTGCTCTGGATCTGAATGACCCTGCTGTCCTGGAAAACCTGCAGGAGGAGGTAAGTAACATCAGGAAATCACCAACAAGGGTTGGACTTTGTAGCTCAGATTATAATGTTTATATATATATATATATATATATATATATATATATATATATATATATATATATATATATATATATATATATATATATATATATATATATATATATTAAACTTTTAGTATTTAGACTAAACTATATTAAACTTTTAGTATTTAGACTAAACTATATTCAGCAAATCAGCAATTTTTGTGTTGCAGCTCAAACAGAAGATAAGGGAGCAGGGCGTGGATGCAGAAATCAGGCTGAGCTGGAAGAAACAAGTGGATGGAAAGATCTTCTACAAGGAGAAGGAGGAGGACCAAAAGTGACACGAAGACATGTTGATGAGAAGCTGTTCAGTTATTACTAGATCCTTTAATATTAAACACACACTAGACATAATATTAACTAATCAGCAAAAATATGTTTTGGTTTAGAATTACAACACTCCTATCTTTTATTACAGCTTTAGTTATGCTCAGGGGCTTCAATCCAAAAAAAGTGCGGAGTTCCCAGCATTATTGACCTGCTGGCAAGGCCTCGTTAGAGCTTAGATTCACCTGTAGATACACCTGGAACTGACCGCCCCTTGTATTTTTAATCTTTTTTTGATTGCTCATGACCTGGATGACTAAGAATCTTCACCAACATCAAGGACTTTAAGTTGCTTCAACCCATCGTGGCCAAAACTATTCATGTCAAAGTTTTTTGTTTTGTTGGTCAAAAAGGATCAGTTTAAATCCTTGAAATCGGGTGTTAGGATTACGCCAACTTAAATATTCATTGGTGTTTCGTTTTATTTGTTTCCTGTGTTCTTTCCACTGTGTATTTTGCTTTATACACGCCTAATTCTGGTGATTTTATGTTAGTTTCAGTCTTTCTTAGCTCAGCTCTCTTTGTGTTAATTACTCACCCGCTATGGAGTAAGAAAGCTGTCAAAAAGATATGTATATGATTTTAACAATTCAGATTCATATTTATATGTTAATAAAATCATAATACAAACATTAAAATACAAATTCTGCTGTCATATATGTGAGTGTGAAAAATGTTGTGGATTAGGATTGTTTATAAATGAACATGAATCTAAAGCTTACAGTCCAAAGTCTCCTTTATACAACTATAATTTCTACGAATCTTTACTGCTGTGGATACAAATGGGGCAGTTCTCAAATGACATCATATTTTTCATGAGACAGCCGGTTTCCTGGCTGGTCTGACAGGAAGAGTGCAAATTACAAAGCCAACAACCGCAATGATAACCATTTTGGAAGATCACAACATCCCAGGAGCTTCATTTCAACCTGCTTCAATGGAGAAACCCAGCATAGAACAGCAGAAATGTTGTCTGAAATATAGAGCGATCAAAATGAGCCGAAAGAAAGCAGGCTGTCCTCTCCTCTCTCACAACGGATCAGACACTCAGATTCCATCTCCTCTCCACACGCACAAACATACACACGCTCTTCTGCAGAGACACACAAACATCGACACTGTGAGAAACAAAGTAGTTGTTGCGAGAGAGGGGAGTTGAGCCCCGTTCTCTTAGTGCGTGGCAAGTTAACCAGAAAAAGGGGTTCTGTCTGAAAAAACAAAGCCCAAAAAAGTGACTGCACGTTCAGAAACAACACCAAGAAATCACAACCGCCGACTCACAAAAGTTACAAGTGATTTTAGAGAGAAACAAGCCCAAAGTCACTGATAAGTGGACTAAAGGCAACAATGAAGCTCACATGAACGCCCGTCATGGATTGTATGAAGTTTTAAAGCCACTGTGAAAAAGCCAAATAAACGTTGCCTACCTGCACAGATGCTGCAGTCGCCGGTTTCAGGTCTGGGCATTCAAGTGTTGGCTTCTTACCACAGAGGAAATATAGAGACCACATTTGGATGTCTTTGATCAGTCCACTCGGTTACAAGCTCGTATGCAACACTGACATTTGTGACACCATGTCGCTAGTCAATCCAGCATATACCAAAGCAACAGTGGTGTTTTGTTGTTGCCATTTTATTCTGTTGAGACGATATTTACGACAGAAATGTTCACTATTTGACTCAAACAAATAAACTATTCAAGCATTACTGCTATGCTTGTATTCCCACAAGATGGCCACCATGTGTCTAAATTTAGTAATCTGACATCATTTATTTATTTTGTTTTTTATTTATTTTTTCTGTTCTGTCTCTCTTAGTGTTTTTTCTCTCATCTCCTGCTTTTTGAGCATTTTCTTCATATCACCTGAACTCTGAAAAACATGGAAATAGTAAGCAACGAAAGGGGGACCCGTCCGGTCCCGTTTTGACTCATTTTGTGAGATACACCCTAAATTCTTGGATGGAAAATGGTGTGTCTTTCGACTTTGTCATTCCTGGACGTTTGAAACGTTTGCATGTTTGGATTCAGGATACCTGGATTTCTACTTATTGGACTTGGTGGATTTTTGATGTATCAGCAAATACAGCGGATGTCGGTAGCCATTTGGCCTTGATCAGTCTGCCGGCTGCATGACGCACTCACTAAGGCGGTGAACGGAGGAGGAGCAGAGCTGTAAAGCTGGATGTGCTGGAACGCAGACTGGCTTTGGTGGTTGAACTCAAGGGGAGATGGGATAAAATCTGGAAGTGAAACGTGGAAAAGCCCAACAATTTGGAATATTGGATTTACCATTTGGAGCCAGCAAAAGACTTAAAGCTGACAGGAAAGTCAGTGCAGCTTGTCTCATAACAAATAACATATTTGGATTATGCCCTCCCTATCTATCATCACTCCTGGATTGTCATGGCGTAGAGCTCAGAACTCTCCACCGCTCCCTCCTCCTCCGCTGACATCTGCGGATGCTTTCTGAACTGAACGGCGGATAACATCAAGGACAATGGCCTCTGGAGAGCGTTCACGGAGATATAAACACTTTCACCTAAACAGACACACATAACTGATGCTCATAAAACTGATGAACTTACACGCGACTAGTCTCAAATGTTTACCTTCTGCTATATGTGTCTTGTCTTATTTATGCTTTTTGTGCAAGAGGTTTTTGATATCTTAAACTGTATCCTGGGGGGTGGGGGTTCGTGGCCAAGTGGTTAGAGCAGCACGCTTGCACTCAGAGAAGGATGCAAGTACCCTGTTTGATCCCCAGTGCCGGCACCCTGGGTCCCTGAGCAAGACCCTTAACCCCTGATTGCTCCCCGGGTGCCGCACATGGCAGCCCACTGCTCCCCAAGGGGATGGGTTAAGATGCAGAAGTGAATTCCCCCCCCCCCCCCGCCACTCTCATCAACCCCCGACCCATCCACATCTTCGGCTTTGCCTTTCTCCCCCCTCACAGTCACACCAATGCAAGTGAGAGGACACCTCACCTGATGAGGCTTAAACAGGGGAAAGCTTTAGGACCGTACGACACCCCCCCCCCCACGCTGCTGAGGACCTGTGCAGATGAGCTCTGTGAGGTCCTCAGCTACATCTACAACCTGAGCCTCAGTCTGGGGGTGGTGCCCACCCTGTGGAAGACCTCCTGTGTGGAACACCGCACGTCAGGGAACCGGCCCACTTCAGACCAGTCACCCTAACCTCCCACCTGATGAAGACCATGGAGCGCCTCATCCTAGCACACCTGCGCACCGTGGTCAGCCCCACTCTGGACTCGCTGCAGTTTGCCTACCGGCCCAACATCGGAGTAGAGGATGCCATCATCTACCTGCTGCAGCGGGCGCTCACCCACCTGGAGACCACCGGGAGGTCTGCAGAAAGCAGAGAAATATGTTGTGACGATAATAAGTGTCTTATGAACTCTATTCAGCCATCTGGACAGCTTACGCATAACTGTACTGTGTGAACTGCTTGGTTTTATCTCGAAGGTCACTTAGTTGTTTTGCTTATCCCGACCCCTTAGCTTGACAATGGAACCATGGATAACCTAATAAAAAGAAAGGAGGGGACAGAGTGCTTCAGATCGAATTTGGAGATCTGTTTTAAGCATTTCTGCTCCTCTCCTTGCAAGATTTTAAAAACTGACTACACTGTTGTCTCTCCTCATTGTGTTGTTAATGAATGTTTTAGGTGTTTGAACCTCACACTCAGCCGAGCCGCCTGCCGCTTCGACTGCCGGTACACATCAGCTGCTTCCGGAGTCCCACAGGCCAATAAAGCCCAATAGGACTCCTTCTTCAGCTTGACGGCTTCCCTCACCGCTGGTGTCCACCAGCGTGTTCCACGGTTGCCGCCACGACATGCACCGACAACCTTGCGGCCACAGCTCCGACTAGCCGCCTCAACAATAGAGGCGCGGAACATGGTCCATTCAGACTCAATGTCCCCCGCCTCCCTCGGGACGTGTTCAAAGTTCTCCCGGAGGTGGGAGTTAAAGCTCCGTCTCACGGTGGACTCCGCCAGACGTTCCCAGCAAACCCTCACAGTACGTTTGGGCCTACCAGGTCTGACCAGCTTCCTCCCCCGCCATCGGAGCCAACTCACCACCAGGTAGTGGTCGGTGGAGAGCTCCGCCCCTCTCTTCACCCGAGTGTCCAAGACATGCGGCCGAAGGTCAGATGAAACGACAACAAAGTCAATCATTGAACTGCGGTCTAGGGTGTCCTGGTGCCAAGAGCACATATGGACACCCTTATGCTTGAACATGGTGTTCGTGATGGACAATCCATGACGAGCACAGAAGTCCTTTCCTGTGGAAGCAACTCCTAGTTTTGGTCCGTGAGGCAGATACCCTGTCTACTTTTAAAACTAGGCTTAAAACTTTCCTTTGTGACAAAGCTTCTAGTCAGAGTGGCTCATGTTACCCTGAGCTACCTCTGGAGTTATGCTGCTACTGTTCTCCTACTGCTCTCCAATCTGCATTGTTTGTTGTTTTTTCATATTTTACCATTTTATTTGTTTTTCTCTTCATAGAAGGTACACCTGGTCTGGGGTTCTGTTAGCTTTGACATCATCCATGGAAGACAGATCCTCCGCTATTACCATCTAACATAGAAAGGATTCCTGGATCAATGTGGGCTGCTGTGCTTGCTGTGTCTTTATTCTGATCCAATCTGTATAATCTGATTTAATTTCACGTTGTAAAGTGCCTTGTGATGACATGTATCATGAATTGGCGCTCTATAGATACAATTTACTGAATTGAACTGAACTGGTTGAGCTTTGTTTTGGGACAAAGCTGATGGGGTTTGGTTCACAGAATAGAAAATATTTGAAATCAGACATTCTGCACCTGACCTATTAAGAGAGAAACCTTCTCTGTTGAACAGATGTCTCCTTTCCCAAAAAATTTGAAAGTTGTCTATAAAGGTTACACCTGTTTGTTTGCATGTTTTTTCAGCCATTTGTTTAGCATCAGAACTCTTGAAAAACTCTCATCTCCACAATTAACGGGCACATGAGGGCTGCTGAGAAACACCTTGACATTAAGGCCATCAACTAAATTTAGCAGACAAATGTAATTCTCCTTCAATATTTTCTTATTTAGACAGCATCACCCAAGGCATCAGCTTGTACTCTGAGGCTTTCCATGGTCGGGCGTTCTTAAAGCAATGTCATAAGTATGTTTAAACACAATAAGTTTATGCAGGTTGCTTGTGAGAGCAAATTGCTTTCAGAGATCATGAGATGCTTCTTGTGTGATGTCAAGCTAAAAATAAGATCTTTCATAGGCCATCTTTGTAGATAATCTTGTTAGCCATCCACTTTATAACACAGACCTTAGTTTATGAGAAAAGTTTTGTGGGGAGTTTTGCACATGACATTGTGAGTAAACCTTTTACTAAAAAGATAGTAACCAATCATTTTTTTGACATGTTCAGTATTTACTTTCCCTGTAGTATGTGGTCATAGAAACTCTGTGCTGGTGCAGCTTCATCAAAAAATACTTTAACTTTGACAAAAGAAGAGCAACTATACTGTTGATGGATGCAGTTTTCATGCTGAAAGAAGCTCTACAAGAATCTGGATTTAGTACAATTTACATGCTGCTGGTTTTCTTTCCACCACTTAAGATGTAGCACTAATAAAATCAGCGGAGAGGTCAATAATTAGCATTATTTACCACTGCCCACTTCTGGTGACTTGGATATAAAAAAGTTTGGAATTTTAAGTATAAAATCTCTACATGAAAGTTTGGAAATTTGTTCTCTACAAATATTTCTGAGGTTTTGACGTGATAGTCACAGCCATTTGTAACTTCACAAGCAAACTAAATAATTCCCTAACTTTTGCACCTGATCTGGACTGTTTTGGGAAATTAATACATTATGACGAAACAAAGAACTCTCATTAAACTGATAAAATGTATTTTTCGGTTTCATGTTTAAATAAGGTTCAAACACACTGAAAATGCTTTCTGCTTACAGGTCGGCGTCTGTAGAGTTTTTTTCCTCCTTTAGTCCGGATCTTTCTCTGAACTTCTTCAAAATAAAGTAATTATTAAAATTAAATTAAATTAAAACATTTGAGTACTTTAAGCCTCAGGGTCATAGGCTACTGCCTCTGTAAGCACTTTCTAAAGTCTGACCCAACCCAGGAGGATGTCTGGTGCCGAAGCCTCTGGAGTCAAATGAGTAATTTGGAATTTAAAACCTGCTTTACTTGGTTTGATATGATAGCATCTGTCAGAATAAACCTGTCGTCTCCAATACAAATCTTTTAATCGATGACTTTGCATTTTGGTGTTTAAACGCTGAAGGTGAACATCTTCAGTCTGAAACTGAACAGAGAACTGATAAGGATAGAAAAAGTTCTTCTGTACCTCATAGCTGCTTTAGGCAAGTGGATTTAATACATTTCTTCTAATGTCAACAGTTTTATATGACAGCTTTCACATTCATATTTGATTTTAGAGATTGTTCTACCAATTAAAATAACAGATTAATCATGTAATATATATATATATATATATGTCAGGATCCCCAGAGTTGTGTTCTTGTTTGATTGGACTCACCTGTGTTTAATTATCCCCATTGTGTATTTAAGTTGCCTCAGTTTGTTTCCCCGTTGTCGGGTCATTCTGGTCCTCCTGTGTTTCCACGTTGTCCTGTGCTCCCGAGTTCTGCTGTAAGTCTCTTGTTTCATTAAATATTACCTTTAATCCCATTTGCTGTTTCTGCCTCGTTGCTGCCTAGGTCCTCTTCTGCTAAACATGACTATATATATATATATATATATATATATATATATATATATATATATATATATATATATATATATATATACAGACTTGGTCACTGTGGACAGTTTGGAAATGGTGAAGATGCTAAACAACATGGCAGGCATGAGCAGAATGGGCTCAAAAACAGATGTAAATTCTCTTCTTTTGTCTGTTTCCATTGAAAATAGTCCATTGAAAATACTCAATCATTACAAATAATCTGAAGCATTGGTTTTCACCTTTTTTCTATTTTTAGGTTACTTTTCACTGGAAGATTTATTTAAAATTTGCTGTTTTTTCAAACTACAACTCACCAAGCTGATGACCATTTTCCATAAGGAAATGTACTGTTTTTCTGAAATAATTCCAACATTTTATCGGTTTAAACACAAAGCCACTGTGTAACAAATAAGGCCAGCTAAATCATCGGTTCACCTCAGATGTCTCTCTCCAAACTGTCCAACTGCTCAGTCATCAGGACCACCATGATCCCAGAAGATCCTTCTCATCCCCTCCACCATTCCAGCTGCTCCCATTAGCCAGAAGGTTTAAAGCCCCTCTGGCCTGGACAGCCATTTAGAAGAAGTCATTTAAGTATTTTTAAATGCTTTTAATGATTGCCTTTAGCAGTTTCTTTTTAACAGACCCATTTCATGTGTTTTAATGTGCTTTTTATGAGCATGTTGATGTATTTACTGTACTCTAAGTAAGGGAACACTGTTGTTGGAGCCCTGTCAAAAGAAAATGGCTGCCAGAATCTAGGACAGACACTAAGGTTTTGACTTCCATTCTAATGTTACTGAGATTTTTTTAATTGTAAGAGTTTAGATTTGTCTTTGCACTCTAAAACATTTTTAAAGCTATTTGCATGATGTTTGCAATTTTAATGACTTCTAATCCTGACCTTCTGAAACCAAGTTTGGCTCTGAACAGTGTAAACATCTAATAAATTATGCAAATGTCATGACTTCGCATTTTCGCTGTAGAGCGAGGGTCAGCAACTTTAGATTCTTCAATGTTAAATTCACCAGATTATAACTCACTACTGTTCTCCCTGATCACCCAAAATCTCAGTTGCATTCATACATAGATTCACTCTCTCCTACCAGTGGATGGATGTGAGCAAATCTATACGCAGAAACTTTGTTTCTACCATCTCTCATCAATTCCAGCCCACCTACTTTTCTTCTGTTTGATTCAGCCAAATGAAGATGTTGTCTTAAACTCACCAACAGAATCACATTGTCTGCAAAAGGACTTAAGCAAACAATTATCAACCCTTGCTTTGCCCTCTTTTGGAGCGGATTTCAAAGAATGCACTTGCAAATATCTTGTCCTATTTCTGGGTGTTTGTCTTTGCTCTAAACCTTAATATAAACTCTATAATCAGAGACTGACATAGAAGATAAATTCTGGCATAAATGTGTCAGTTTTTGAGGCACACCCTTTTAGGAGTAACAAATACACAGCATAATGATAGATGGACCATAAATGGACCATAAAACGTCTCAGGTAAAGTTTTGTCTCCAAAAGTTTGTGACTTAAAAATATTTCAACCAATATCAAGATTTGTGACCCATGTGAGCCCTGACTACATAATAATTTCACTGGACAGATGCAAGAAGAATTTATGCTGAAAGACGGGATGCATCAGGATTTAATGGTAGAACAACATGTCCCAGTGTTACCACCACAAGCAGGTATAGGTTTCCCAGGACTGAAGGAACTGATGGGCAAAAAAACTTGAGAGTCACGCAGAACTGGATTAGATCTGACTTTAAGTTCTTCTGATCTACAGAGCCCACGGTCCTTTGCTGCATGTGTCTCTCCCCCTTCCTGTCAGCCTACTGTGTTAAGAAGCAAGCCATTAGAGCTGTGAAAAAATCTCCAAAAAAGTACGGAAACTTCAGAAACTGGGAATATTTAGAGCCAAACAGCTACTGGTCCTTAGCAGAATGTGCTTATATGTATGACAACAACACTGGAACGATGCTCCCTGTCTGTGGCTTTATGGATTCATCTGGTGAGAAGACAGCTGACCAGACTCCACTCCGGCAAAGCTGCAGGGCCCCGATGGTGTACTCCCCAGGGTGCTCAAAGCATGTGCCTACCAGCTGTGTGGAGTACTTAGCCTAGTCTTCAGCATGAGCCTGCACCTCCAGAGAGTCCCCGTGCTGTGGAAGACGCCGTGTCCTAGCGGCCCTCAGGACTACAGACCGGTGGCACTGACGTCCCACATCATGAAGACCTTAGAGAGGCTAGTCCTGGAGCAGCTAAGGCCCATGGTCAGACCCTTCACTGATCCACTACAGTTCACCTACCAGCCCCGCCTGGGAGTTTAGGACAGCATCATCTTACTGCTGAACAGAGTCTACGCTCATCTGGACAAGCTAGCGAGCACTGTGAGAATCGTGTTCTTTGATTTCTCCAGTGCCTTCCACACCATCTGTCCAGCTCTACTGGGTGAGAAGACGGCGATGCAGGTGGAGGCCCCCATGGTGTCCTGGATGGTTGATTACCTGACGGGCAGACCACAGTATGTCCGCCTGCAGAACTGTGTGTCTGATAGGGTGGTCAGCAACACTTGGGCCCCTCAGGGGACTGTCCTCTCCCCCTTCCTCTTCACCCTCTTCACCTCAGACTTCAACTACTGCACTGAGTCCTGCCACCTTCAGAAGTTTTCTGATGACTCAGCAATAGTTGGCTGCATTGAAAAGGGTGATGAGAGTGAATATAGGACTGTGGTGGGCAACTTTGTCACTTGGAGTGAGCTGAACCATCTGCAGCTCAATGTGACAAAGACTAAGGAGCTAATAGTGGATCTGAGGAGGACAAAAACACCTGTGACCCCTGTTTCCATCCAGGGGGTCCCTGTAGACACTGTGGAGGAGTATAAGTACCTGGGAGAGTACTTTAACTATAAGCTGGACTGGACTAGGAACACTGAGGCGGTCTACAAAAAGGGGCAAAGCCGACTGTTCTTCCTGAGGAGGCTGAGGTCCTTTAACATCTGTGGGACGATGCTGAGGATGTTGTTGCCGGCACGATCTTCTTTGCTGTCACATGCTGTGGCAGTGGGCTGAGGGCTGCTGACAACAACAGACTAAACAAAGTGATCAGGAGGGCAGGGGATGTGTGTGTGTGGGGGGGGGGGGGGGGGGGGGGGGGGGCTGGACACAGAGAGGAGGATGCTGTCCAGGCTCCACCATCTTAGACAATGTCTCACACCCTCTCCACGACACACTGACCCAGTGGTAAGACTGTTTAATCAATACAGTTTTCTTTAAAAAGAACATTGAATTTTATTTTTAAGGTTGATATGACAGAATATTCATGTTTTCTTTTTTCTGAAGGTTTTCTGAAATATTTTTTGTTGGACAGCAGTCAGTGATGTCTCAGCTACTCAGAACCGGGCTTAATTAGGAGAAAAGTTTAGTCAGGCAGAAAAACCACAAACCAAAAAACTTAAAATATCAAGTGAAAGATCCAATATACATTTCAACAGCATCAAATCTGCATTACATAGCTCAGGGTTTAGGTGAGGTTGCAAAATGTTTCTTTTTAATTATTCAGGATCCGCCACTATTTTTGGCACCACTAGTAAAGATGTGTTCGAGGCCTTAAAATAACTTTCATATCTCACACTTTGCTACCATGTGAACTGTAGCAAAGTGTTAGATAAGTGTGAGATATCACCATTTTTTAGGGGGGGAAGGCGGGGGGGTTGCTGGCGGATCAGGTTACTGGCCTGGTGGGGCCAACATGAACCGAACGGGCCAACCAACCAGAGGCCCCCCCGCCCCCATCACAAGCCCTGGAGTGCTACCTACCCCACACCCTCCCCCTTCAAAAATGAGACCATCAGGCTACTTTATTCTTTATTGCATTATATTATTGTACTGTATTTGTTGTTCTGCCTTGAAATAAACAATAAGATAAGCTAAACAGCCAGGAGCTTCTCTGTCAATCTATGGACTTACTTTTTTTCAGCAGCCTCCCAATCTTCAGCTTTTATTTAAAAAACTGTTGTGAGCCTCACCTCTATTTTTTGAAACCTCATAATCAGACAATGACACAGACTGATGAAGAAAACAGAAAAGGAGATATTTTATCTGAAGAAACAGAGTCAGGTCTAAAGCTCATTATTATTATTATTCCTGGACTTCTCTTCATCTTTGTGGAAGATCTTTCCATCCTTTTGCTTCTTCCAGCTCAGTCTGATGTCTTCATCCACTCCCTGGTCCTTCAGCTTCTGCTTCATCTAGAACACAGACAAACAACCATACCTTCAGAAAAACTGGATCAGTGTTTGTTTTTGTCCATTTTCCCTTGAGAACACTGCCCCTTGTGGTCACTTTTATGTATTGCTCCATCTTGTTTCAGCCTGAAAAACATCTGACTGTTGGTGATCATGGTGGAACCATTCCTTCATTCAGTTTTAACTCTTGATCCAATTTACCAACAAGTAAAGACAGAAAACCTGGATAGACTATTTGCTTTGTGGTTGTTGTTGTTGTTTTTTTTTTTTTGCATTTTTCAATTATTTTTTTCTTGTCGTCAGAGAAATCAGAAAGACAGCAAATCACACAAAGGAATAACTAGGGTTTCTTCTGCAGCAGGAGAACCTGGAACTGAATGGAACTGAAGGATTCAAAGGAAGACCGGAGAGCTGCAAAGGAACCAGGAAAACGGTACCGATTATGTCCCGGAGAAACTGATGCTTAACAGAGAGCAGGTGTGACAGCAGTGAACATAGAAACAGGATCTACCAAAGTAAAACAGGAAGTTAGCTAAAAGAACACAGACCGAGGAGCAGAACAATGAAGAGTGAAAACAAAAATGATTCACCTCTTTCAGCAGGTCTTCTAGCACTTCAGGGTTGTTGAGGTCCACAGAGGAACTTCCCACCACCTTCAGTTTCACTTGCTTGGTGTGAACCGGATCTGATTGGGTAAGAAGTATTGCGTCACTTCCTGTGTTCTGTTTAAAACACATTCTCTGTTGCTGCACCTCACGGTTGGAGGTAAGAGGCCGTTAGCTTAGCCTAGCCTAGCTTTAGCCTCACAATGGCTTCCTCCCCTAGCCTTCCATCAGCTTCTCCGTCTCTTGTCTCCCCCTCTCTCCTGCTCTCTGTGTCTGATGTTCAGTTATTCCTCTGCCTCATTTAGTGATAATGGTACATGTAATAAATGTAGTGTTTGTGTAGCTTTGGAGGCGAGGGTGTCAGAATTAGGGACCTGGCTCTGTGCTGATGAAAAACCTGCAGATTATGCAGAGCCACAGAGTTTAGCTTCACGTAGCGGTCCTCCAGCAGGAGCACCCGGGCAGCCGGGTAACCAGGCCGGCTGGGTGACGGTTCGTAGGAAGCATAGCTCTAGATTCCAGCCCCAAGGTCACCATCCACCTCAGAAGCCGACTCTGGTAATTGGCAGCTCCATAGTCAGAAACATGAGACACCAGGGACCATAGTCAAGTTGTACCTGAAACTGCTGGCTAAGGATAAGCGTAAATACAGGAAAATTGTTATTCACGCTGGCAGTAATAACACCCGGCTACGCCAATCGGAGGTCACTAAAGTTAGTGTTGCTTCGGTGTGTATGTTCGCTAAAACAATGTTGGACTCCATACATTTTAGCCTCATCTAAACCTTCAACTTGTATGTTAGACCCAATCCCAACCAAATCATTTAAGGAAGTGTTCCCTTTGTTTAATGCCCCTATTGCAGACATGATAACATAAGATAAGAATTCCTTTATTGTCCCACAATGAGGACATTCGGGTGTGACAGTGGCAAACATACAGACGGTTACACACAATTATTAGTGACGAGAAGAAAGTAAAAAAAGAGCAAACCAGTCTAATCCTAAATTAGCTTAAAAGAAACACCAAGAGTGGAAGACAGAAACTCTAGACTATTTACCTAACCCATTTTAATAGAGTATACAATATTTCCATAATGTACGATTTCCATAATGTACTAAGCTTAATACAATATACAATATGTATGGTACTGCAGCAGCATCCTAGCTAAGGTGTGTCCAAGTTACCTTAGTATCTGAAAACTCTAAACAATTTGTAAGTAAGTAATTCAATTCAATTCAATTCAGTTTTATTTATACAACACTAATTTACAGCACGTCATCTCAAGGCACGTTACAAAGTCAAATTCAATCAAATCATACAAGTAAAGGTTTACTTATATAACACCTTTCAGTGCTTTACAAAAGTGCTTTATAAAATGTATATAATAACTAGGGCTGGGCAACGATTAAAATTTTTAATCACGATTAATCGCATAATTTGCCCGATTAATCATGATTAATTGCATTGTATGCGCAAACTCCAAGAATGAATTCAAAAGTAGTGTAAAGAGCACTTTTATTTTAATGTTCTGCTGCCATATGAACAAAAGTGTTGTAACATTTGTAGCACTTATTTTATACTGGATATTTTCAAACCATCTATTGAATTTAGTGCACTAGTTGATCTTTTCTTCATAAGAGAACAGCAAGCACTGCAGCCAAAATATGGCCTTTTTTGACCTGCTGTATATTAGCCAGTCCCTAAGCTTGATGTATCATGAAACTGTTGACCTTTTGGGTTTTGTTGTTTTTATTTTATTATTACAATTAAATAATAATAATAATAATAATAATAATGTTATGTTCAGTGTTTTTTTCGCTAATCCACCTCTTATATATTTCAATCCTTATGTAATTTTGTTTGTGTTGTGTGCACCTGCCTGTTGCTTTAATCCTATAAATATCCCCATCGTGGGATAAAAAAAAGGATTAGCTAATGTTATCTTATCTTAAATGACACTTTTTAATATATGTACTGGGTTCTTTCAAGGTCTTAATTACATTTTCTGTGTGGGCTCCAGTAACATATGATAGATAATATCTACTTTGAAAGTTAACATGAACTGCTGCTGAAGATGACCACTGATCTACCTGGATGTTCCATGGAGGACTGAAACGCCTCAGTCAGAGACGTCTGTGGGTCTGTCGGGGCAATGAGAGAAGTTTCGTCTCCTCTCTCCGTTTCTGTGGCTCGACGTTTTCATGTTTTTTCACGTGCTTAGATAAATTTGTTGTGTTTCCACTGAAATGAACCGGCTTTTTACAAAACATACAGCTTGATTTAATTTACGGTATTAAAATAAAGCCAAACGGTGCTACTTTCCCTGTTCATGTTTTTCCGCTGCTGCGGTCTCTCTCAGCTGTTTGTGTGATGAGTTTGTGTGAGAGCTGAGTGGGCAAGCCAGGCTGAGCCTGGCTTGCCAGGCTCAGCCTGGCAAGCCAGAGAGAAATCTCTTCTAGACTTAAAACGGGTGTGAGGGACCATGAGAAGGTTCTGATCTGATGACAGCCTTCAAGAAGGGATAGACGGAAGACGTGTTGGTAGGATCAATCAATCAATCAATCAATCAATCAATCAATCAATCAATCAGTCAACTGCAATTTGCATTGCAATCGAAAATTCAGTTCCAGTACAACCGTCCGGGGGAACGATTGACTGAGGCCTTGCATTGCCAGGAACGCAGCCAGTCGGCCGCTGCTACATGAGCGCAAGCCGTTAGGTGCGTTCCTCCAAACTGCCCCAGACCCCGCTTTACACGGGGTCCCCAGGCGCTGCCCTTGAAGCAAAGGAGGCCTTAAGGAGGTCTTTGAAGTATTCCGCCCACCGACTCACGACGTCCCGAGTCGAGGTCAGCAGCACACCACCCCCACTATAAACAGTGTTGGTACTGCACTGCTTCCCCCTCCTGAGACGCCGGATAGTGGACCAGAATCGCTTCGAAGCCGTACAGAAGTCTTTCTCCATGGCCTCTCTGAACTCTTCCCACGCCCGAGTTTTTGCCTCGGCCACCAGCCGAGCCGCCTGCCTCTTCGAATGCCGGTACACATCAGCTGCTTCCGGAGTCCCACAGGCCAAAAAAGTCCGGTAGGACTCCTTCTTCAGCTTGACGGCTTCCCTCATCGCTGGTGTCCACCAGCGGGTTCGAGGGTTGCCGCTGCAACATGCACCGACAACCTTGCAGCCACAGCTCCGACTAGCCGCCTCAACAATAGAGGCGTGGAACATGGTCCATTCAGACTCAATGTCCCCCGCCTCCCTCGGGACGTGTTCAAAATGAAATATAGCGTTAATTCAGATAAACAGCATTCTATAGTGATGTTCTCTGATGTTCATTTTATTTTTGTTAATTCTTAAACTTGAGAAGTTGTCACTCCTTTATTCTATGTGTGTGCAGAGTTTGCTGTTAACATATCGCCAGTGCTTGAATTATCCCTTTCTACTATTGTCCTGATATCAGCTGATTAGGCTGATAGTCACCGAACAATACCTAACAGAGTTATTCATTAAACATTAAATAACTTTGAGCAGCACATTTGTATGTAATGTTTCTCTCTGTAATGTTTTTCTATTCATGTACAGCACTTTGAATCATCTTGTTTAAATGTGCTATATGAATAAACTTGCCTCTCTGTGCCTTGCCTTATATTTCAGTTTTGGAACTTAATTACTGAAATGTTTTGTCTATATTCTAATTGATGGAAGCACACTTTTAAAATACCTTGATTGGACTGCATCTAACAAAGAGCTAAAGGACCTTTTCCCACAAACAGGACCCCACCAAACCAAGGCTGGCTCTGGCTTACCTGCAGAACAAATAAATGTTGTTTTTACTTCACAGTTCCAGTCCTCCCATTTTCCATGATTTTTCATGTCTGCAGCAGCACAGTTGTCACTGTTTCCATTGGGTTCCCCAGAACTCCAGTACCGAAATGCAGAGCTGGTTCCATCCGACCACGTCCAGGTATTTCTGAAAAGGCCGATCCAGACCTTTTCTCCTGGTGACATCAGCTCATTGACCTTCTGGTTCTCTGCTATGTTCCTCACACTGGCCAGGTCTGTGTGGACCTCTCTGCAGTAACGCTGACTGTCAGTCCAGTTCATTTTGATGCTAATGTGAACAAATGTCACATTTGTCCCTAAAACACAATTAAAGGGATAAATAGTCACAAAAATTAGTTTAATGTCAACAATAAAAATGTATCATCTTTGCATAATGAAATAACATCCCGACCTGTGACATCAAAGCAGATTGAGTTTTTTTGTTCAGCACAAGGTTTGTCGTTCCAGCGTCCATTATCATACATCTCAACACAGCTCTCTATTCCAGCATAGTTGTTTGGTTCTTCAGTTTCCCAGTTTGTGAAATTCTCATCATGTTGGTAGAAGTCTGAGTCTGACATGGACCACATCCAGCTGTTCATGTTGTCATACAGTCCGATCCAGGCTACCTGGAAGAGGAGAGTATTTCCTGAACTCCACTTTCCAGCCTGATAAATATTCCATGGGAACTAAGTGATTCACTTTTCTTCCGCAGAGACTGACGTCATTTTGCTCTCTGCATTTAGGTTGGAAATGCAGAGGTGCCTCATGAATCTGTTGAACTTAACAACGTAGTTTAACTGTGGTGGTTTAAGTGGTGGAGCATGCAGCTAAATGATCCAAACGGAGCAGCACCCCTCGCTGTAGAACCACACGCGCCAGACGTTTGCAGTCTGTCCAAATAGTGCCAGAGAACACTGTGGGCTGTTATTTCTGTCTGTTCTACTTTCAGCTCTCCCCCCTCTCCTCTGTCTGCCCTCAATCGGTTTTTAGTGAAAAAAAACAAGGTTTATGCATTTTTCCTCCTCCTCTCTTCCTGCTATATCTGCCTTTCTGGTGTTGTCTGTAAATTTACACAATCTTAAAACGGGTGTGACGTGTGATAGTGGGGCGGACCTCAGCAGCCGAGCTTGTCATGAAGTATGAATAGACAGAGCAACAACAAACGTTTTTCATGTTCTTGCTACGCTGGTCTAGCTTGTCGTGGAGTATGCAGCAAGCTTTATCTGGAAGACATTCTGACGCTGTCCTGTTGCATCTCAATAATCACGGTTTTTAACGTTGAACTAGTTGATTCACTATAAAAAAGCACTGCTGGTAAGGTTGAGCTTACCTGGACCTCCTCACACTGAAGACGTCTCGTGGAGAAGAAACAAAATGTTCCAACAAAGAAGGACATACTCAACTTTTATTTCTTTATTTTCTAAAACTATTTGTTCATAGAATGATTCCTGACCCACAAAATTTAAAATAACAGACTTGCAATATACATAGTTAAAAGTTTCTATGTTGTAGAGTGACAGGATTAATCCTGGCCAGTCACATATGGGCCTATGAACTTGGGAGTGAGCTTTCTGGATTTTATTATGAAGCTTTAGATGTACCAGACCGGGTTCCTCGGCTGAAGCCAAGGTCCTGGCTGTTGTTGTTGTTTAATCTACTGGGAGTTAGCTCTGAAAATACCTGCCTGAGCCCCCATCCAGGCCAACCCACTATGCCAGGTGAGTAGCTGGGCTGCAGATCTCTCCACCTCGGCTTCCTGAGGGAGTGGTGGCCTATGGTTAGAGGCAGGTACCTGGTTCAATCCTAGCAGACTGCCCCTATAGCCCAGTTCCTCTGGCTCCTAATGGAGCACAGCTCTGCCCACTTTCAATTGTTTCAGGAGCCGTTTATTTCAGGGCCAGCCTGGGTATCTGACTTGAGAAAAATAAAGCGAAATATGTTTTTATTATATTCAAACCATAAACCTCGCCCAAAGGATAAAACAAAGAGGACACTTCAGCTTTCCCAGACACGCTGTATCACATCCATAGATATACGGAGGCTCTCTCTCATTTCACACTGAGGCTGTTTCATCCATTCACCTCATGCGGCATAAGCCAGCGGCTGCCTTTCCCTGCTGCCGGTCTGTCTTCCTGTAGAAAGACTCAGAGCACCCAGGGGAGCTTTGCAACCTTTCCAGGCTGGTAAAATCACTAAAGTGGCCGAAGGTAATGAGGGGGAGGAGCCGAGTAGGGCCGGTGAAAGCAGGCGGGCCGGCGGGATTGAGATTCCTCCCCGGGTGCTATAATAGCTGCTCACTGCTCCCCAAAGGATGGGTTAATGCAGAAGACTAATCTTTCTTTGTTTCTTTGTTTCTTTGTTTGTTTGTTTGTTTCTTTCTTTCTTTCTTTCTTTCTTTCTTTCTTTCTTTCTTTCTTTCTGACATTTTTGTGTCAATCTGTAGGTGAGATCACCAAAAAAATAGAAATAAATATTTATACAGATGAAATACTGTGGCGACTGTGGCTTGATGGGTTGAGTAGTCGTCTGGCAACCAGAAGGTTGTTGGTTCGATTCCAGCTTCCCCTTGCCACATGTCGATGTGCCCTTGGGCAAGGCACTTAACCCCAAGTTGCCTACCGAGCTGCGTCTCGGTGTATAAATGTGTGCGTGTTAGTGAGAGCGACTGGGTGAATGTGGCTATAGTGTACAGCGCTTTGGGTAGTCAGCATGACTGGAAAAGCGCTATATAAGTTCAGTCCATTTACCAAATATAAGGAGTGTGAAAACCCTACTTCAGTGTTTCTGTTCTGTTTCCCTGTGGATCCCTAAACCTCTGTGGGTTCTAACAGAGTCCTCAGTAGTTCTGTGAGGAGACCAGTCAGATGACCAGGGTCCACGGGTCCATGGACCGGCCCCCAGAACTGGTTTAATCAATCAATCAGAGAGAGGAAGCGAGAACTTACATGGTTGTCTCCCATTTTACTCTGATCCACCTGCTCATTCAGCATCGTCACGTCGTCCATTCCCTGTATCGCTGCCAGGTCGGAGTACTTTTCTCTGCAGAAACTCTGGGCTTCAGTCCAGGTCTTCATCTCATTAACAAAACGGTATTTATTTGCCAGAAGTGGGCAGACAGCTCTCAGCACTGCTTTGACAAAGATTATCATTAGCTTTAAAACCCAAAGTTTAGACTGATGGCAAAGACTAAGAACGTTTAACATCAGACATGAAAAACACTCGATGCAAACTTCTCTTTGGTTCAGTGTGACAAAAACAGAATAAAGCGACTTGCTTCATTCCAGCAGTAGAAGTCATGAAACGTCTTACAGTCCTCGATAGCCAAGAACACCATAAAACATGAAGTTATGAACAGAAGTTCTGAAACATATAATAAACTTGCCTGAAGCAGCACAGATGCACAGGAGGAGGACTCTCTCCATCCTGTTCCTCTCTTCCTGTTCTCCTTCAGTTTCAGTCTGACTGCAGATAAAACACAGGTTAATCTTTACACCAGAGATAATAACGTCATGAGCTACTGCAATAACCTCACTGTGCTTTATGCAAAATCTTATTTGAGTTGAAAATAATCTGTCACTATGGGCTGGACATTTTACCCTAAGCAGTAAAGCGTGGCGTAGAGTGATGAGGGGCGCATCCTAAACGGAGGCTGGCGTTCTCAACAACAATCTTAATTGTCATTGCAACATACATTCCAATGAATAAATTTAACCCATCCCTCAGGGAGCAAGGGGCTACCGCTGTGCAGTGCATTCTGGGGTTAAGAGTCTTACTCAGGGACAGAAAATGGCAGTCTGTGGGAGTTGAACCAGGAACCGTGCAGCCTCACCGCTATGCAAGGCCCCGCTCTCTAACCCATAGCAGTGTTCTAGCCTTGATGACGCTACAAAGGAGAGAACCTGCTGCAAACATTAGCTTCTGTCCTTACAGCATTACAGACTTGACTGACGTTAGTGTCATCATAGTGTCAGCAGCTCTCTGCTTCTCAGCAACAGTTTTCTCTGTTGCCTCTTCCTGAATCTGCCTCAGCAGCATAAGACCAACGTGATGAACTGAGATCACGCCTCATTCAGTCTTCCCAGTGTGCTGCTGACACATTCTGGGTTTTCTGTATAAAGTCATCCAGGACGCTGTTTGTATGTCATTTAAATCTGAGGAGAGGGACAAAGAGAACGACTCACATGATAAGAAGTTTAATCCAAAGTTTCTGGGAAGCAGTTAAGAACATTTATGGAAATTCAACTTGAATAAACAAAGAGAACAGTTATCACTTTGGACTACCCACAATGCACTTTGTTCAGTTTTAAACACGGATCTGCGTGCTGTGGCTGTTTAACACTAATACACATTGTCATTTATTCCTAAAATACGACTTCAAAGGATGACCCCCTTTTGCTCAAAAGTCCACAATGACTAGAAAAAGATGTTAAAACTGAACTGTGGAGCAGTTGGTAGCTCTGGTTTCTTTGGCCACTGTCTTTATAAACTAAAAATAAATGTGTCATCTCCTCAGTTCAGGGCTATCAGGGTAAAACCTTTGCCGTTGGATTTGAGAGGTCTGGTAGTTTTTATAAAACCTGCATTAATATCTTTAATATCACAGCAGTAAACAAAAAATGCTTGGTGCCATATTTGTTAACTCGGGTATTTAGAGCAGCTGAATCCTCCAACCTTAATGTTGTTTTCACAATAATGAGTGCTGTATTTGAATAAGCTTTAAGAAGTTACCACGGGTAACAAGGCACATGTGTTCAATTCAGTTCATTCATGACACACCCTAATAAACAAATCTGCAGAGTCAGCGATGCCCATGCACTCCCACGGTCACTCTGCACGCCACAGATCCACTGCTAAGCTCATATTTACATGGATTAAGGCAGGGTGTGTCAATTTAGTCCGGCCCGGTGGCTAAATGCATTATCATTATTAAAAAAAAAAAGAAAAAAGATATATCTTTTTTTTTTTTTGGCAAGGCATTTAACCCCAAGTTGTCTACCAACCTCCATGTTGGCGTCTGTGAGTGAGATTAGGTGAACGTGGCTTTAGGTTAAACTGCTTTGAATGGTCAGTATAACTGGAAAAGCTCTGGATGAGTTTATTCCATTTAGTATGGAACACATGAGAACATTTTTATCCACACACAGTCAGTGATCATAGCTGGGGACAGTAGAATAATTATGTAGAAATAAAAGCTGTGCTCCCAAACTTCACAGCGTTCCTGACCAGAGAATAAATAAATAAAATAAGAGCAGCTCCTCACTTTGGCCTGTCAGATCACCTCTCTGGACACACCAAGAACAGAAGAACTGAAGAGATAAATAACCTAGAACACCGTTGGTGACAAACCCAAAGCCCTACGGATCATGACATCAGGAACAACACAGAACTCAGTGACCTTTCCTGCCTTTCAGTCCTGTCCCTTTATAACAGAATCTGGAAACACTTCCTGTCTCCAGACGATGGGATGTGAAGCTGGTTTCTGGTGAAGAGCAGCAATGTTTAAATCTCTTGTTGGATAACATCTAGGAGAAATTATGATGTTCTGCCTTTAATGCCGATGGGGAGGCCAGATTCTGGTAACAGCATTTGGGTGCTGGTAGCATGGTTCAGTGGACCAGATCCATAATTTATAGTTTGGAAGATATTTAAAAACAGGCTCCAAATTGATTGATAGAAGCAGGGAGAACAGAGGAGAACGTTACCATGTCACGTGACTAGCTTTGTCACTAGGGCTGGACAATATAAAATAAAAGCATATTGATAAAATAGAAATCATATTGATCGATATTGATAATTATCAAAACAATTCAAAATATACATTTTAAGTGCAGCCCTGGCCATTTAATGCTGTTGCTTAATGACCTATTTTTAGATAAATGGATTCAAACACAACCTTTTACTCAACCAACCTTTTATGAAAACTGTGTTAAAAAAGAAAAAACTCTCTGAAGGCTGATGGAGCGTTCCTGGGTTTGTGATTGGTTGGGAGGATGTAATGACTCTAGTATTAACCTACATGACAGGTTAGAATGCATTGTTCTTTTATTGAACTTTTTATTTACCCGTTTTTTATATTGAACCATGCGTCTGTCGATGGAGATCATTATAGAATTATCGTCCAGCCCTGGGTGGTGATCATGTCCAGGATTAAAGTGGAAACACCGCGCTCATCATGTCAGATGCTGCAAAGCCCTTTTAAATCCATTTATTATGACAAGAGGGTGGATGGCCACCAATCATTAGCTGTTTGTTTTATCATTCATATTACTTGTATGGTTTATATTTTACATGATGTAATTTAAATTATTAATCAGCAATGTGAAAAAATAGGACATGATCTGTGGTCTTAGTTTTTCCCAGAGCTGCTTGTAATGATAATTATATCCAACCAAACATTTACTGATGCCTTGTTTTTGCATTAAATGTTCTGCACCTTTTTAATAAAGAATTAAAAACCTAACAACCTGAATAAGGTAATTTCTCCGTCCTGCAGGAAAAAATAATCCTCTGCTGCAAAGATGAACGAAAACCAGACATTTATTAATTATTGATCAATAACCAATAATGGAGCCAGAACAGCAGGCTGTCCTCTTCAGAGACCACGCCCCCTAGGTGTGCTACCGTCAACCATCAGGTGCTGTTACCTGCACCTCAGAACCAGAACCGTTCATCCGTTGGAGGCCATGAGGAGCGGCTGAAGAGCTCTTAGTGAAGATGACATCATGAACCCGAGAACATTTAGAGTCAGAAGTACCGGGTCTATGAGGTGACGCTGTAACTCAGGTAGCTTTAGGATGATGGCTTAGATGATTTTTAACCTGCTGAAGATCACAAGGATGAAAATGATACAGTAAAACCTGTTAAATGAGTATCAGGACACCTGCAGCACACCTGTACACCTGCAGGATCAGTTTAAAGTGTTTCTTTGTCTAAACAGACTGCAAGTTCACCTGAGTGACATCATTAACAATATAACATCAAGGTGGACAATTAAAAGTGAATTTCACAGTGACACAAAGAGCACCTGAGCAGGTAAACGCAATTGGTCCTCTCAGCCAATGAAAAGCAAGCAGTTCAGACAGGTGAGTCTCAGAGATAATGATGTTCTCTGGCTCCCCCTGCAGGACCCAAAAAGAACCTCACATTGAAGACTTGACTCTGATTGGCTGAAAGTTCCCGTAGATGTGTTTCATTGGTCGGTCTGAATTCGAGGCCGTTTGCTCTGCAGCTGCTCTGATTGGTCAGCGTCTCTGAAGCCCTCGCAGGTGATCTGGTATTGGACGGTAGCGTCCATGTGACCCGGGGACTTAATGATGGAGGCCAGCCGCCGTGACTCCTCCCACTGAAGGAGGAGCCTGATGGAGGGCGCGTGGCCCCAGACGTCCCCCAGGGCAGGCACCAGCTGTGATTGGCCGCCCCGCAGCCGCGTTGTCATGTGGTTGGTGATCACCACGGCGATGCTGTGACGCGTTGCCGTGGCGATAAGCTGCAGGCCGAGGCCTTGTAGGAGGCGTGTCCTCTGGGACAGATCGTCGTGCAGCCGCAGGAACGGGAACGCCACGCTGTCAACGACGAGGAGGCGGAGCTTTGGCCGGTCCCGCAGGAAGTCGGGCAGCAGGTGTAGCTCGGCCAACAGCTCCACGTAGTCACGGCAACGCACCTGGGACCAGGGACAGAGGACCAATCAGAGGCCTGCTATCAATATATTTCAGCGAGAGCTTAAACCAAAGGAAGTGGGCCCGTCAGAACCACCAGAACCAACATGAACGTCTCAGTTTGACTTTAAGTACCAGGAAGATGTTTGAGAGGATGGTCTCCACGGAGAAGGTCGTCATGGCCACGCGCTGCTCCTCATCCTCAGCCAGCAGCGAGCAGTGTCTGACAGCGGCGCCGGCGAGGTCCACAACTCTCTGGAGCTGGAAGCTGCCCTCTGTGTCCACAAAGATCACCTGACCGCCGAGGCCCCCGAAGCACGGCGGCACCTGGACGTCCACGGCCAGCTGCAGGCTGAGCAGAACCACACAGAACCAATCACAGCGGGTCACACGGGAGAATCCCTCAGCGTGTCCGTTTCATCCGCAGCACAGGCAGCGGTCTGAGCGCGCTCAGTGTGGAGAAACGGCCGAGGTCTGCTACAGAAGAACCGAGTTAACTGAACCCACAACCACCAGAACCAGCAGGTGAACGGATCCAGGTCATTCCTGATGTTCTGAAAGATTTAAAATGAACCAGGTTCTCCACACTGAGCATGCTCAGATTCACTGGTGCGTGATGCAAATGTGACAGAAGCAAAACAAAAGAACCTGCTGTAGGTCGGCTGGAGGGAAGAACTTCATCATTTCATATGTGGATGGGACAAAGGGACACTCGTTTGAAGACAACAACGTCCACGTTTTGGACGAGGAAGACAGGTGGTCTGAGAAAGACGCGGTCAACGCCAAACCAACGACAAACAGAGGAGGGGCCTCAGATTTCACCTTTCCACCACCTGCCCTGCAGCCGTGACTCGTATCTCCAGGTGGTTTCACACCTTTGACCATAACATGGCCTCGTTAGGGACAACGAGCAACGAGCCAATCACTGAGCTCAACAGAGGGAGGAGTGACTGCCGCCCCGTTACTGACGTCTCTAAGGAATCATCTGCAGACCACCTGTCCACCTGCACACCTGGATGTGTGTGTTCGGTCCTGTGCGTGTTTTCTGACCACAGCTGGGTTTTCCCGACTCCTGGAGCGCCGCAGATCTCCGTCACCTTCCCGACAGGAATTCCTCCTCCGAGAGCTTCGTCCAGCCGGGAGGAGAACGTCACGATGCTCCCGAACTCCTCCTCCTTCTGCAGGAGCTCCAGAGCCGTCACCGAGGCTCCGCCTTCTCCGGTCCTGGCAGCCTGCAGCGCCTCCAGCGCCTCCTGCTGGGAGACGGAGGCCTCTGCAGGAGGAACGGGTAAAACTGGCCGTCAGAGGAACCTTTAACATTTGTGTGATCAGGACACAGCTTCTACTTCACCAACATCTGCAGGACAACAATGTTTAGATGTACGAGAAATAAGAAATTACATGTTAGTAAAAATATTAAGCCTGTGAGTTAAATGCCCCTGATTTATTGTAGCTGTTGGATTTCCTGCTGAGGTAGAAACTGTTCAACTGGGAAATAAAGGTCAGACTTAAACTATATATATTAAGTTAAAGTAAGAAGATAAAAATCTTTCAGAACCTTTTTCAACAACCCATAATATGTAAAGGGGTAAAAGTCTAGAAGCCCAGCATGTGTAGAACAGAACCTTTATCTTGATATAATTATCTTCTAGACCTAGTTTAGCTGATTTCCGTTTGGTTCCTGTAGGAACTGGACTGTAAGTTCTGTAAACACAATAAAACAGCCCTTTGTTGTGTGAAAAAATGGTCATAATGATCAATATATTAACAATAAACGCAGCCTAACAACATGGCGGAAACTATTCAGAATGGTTAATAAGAAACCTAGAGATGTTCTTCTTCTGTAACTTCTAGGAGGAGGAGCGGTTCCAGGAGAACCAGAGCAAAGCGTCCAGTTCACATCAATATTGACTTTAACGTTCTTGATCAAACATTTGCTCAGATTCCTCTCGTCTAAATTAGCCGTGAAGGTGAAAACCTCAACAAACGACGTCCAATCAGTGATCCCAGCGGCTCACATTCACCCTTTGAGAAGAGCGCCGTTCTAGGAGCCGTTTCACTGCACCGTACTTTTTACGTCTACATTATTATAGAGCGACGCTGCGTCCACCTGGAGCTACTTCCCTGATGAGGAACAAGGACGGTGGAACCAAAGAAGCACCAGAACCAGATCCACACGCTTCTAATAACGTTTTCTATCTGCAGAGTCATTATCACTACAACTAGTTTTCTCTGCTCTAACGTAAACTCAGAATATTGCAACCCAGAACCACAAGGAGCAGCTTTTAGAACCATAACCTGCTGGGACAACAAAGCTGAAATAACTGATCAGAACTTAGAAAAAGACGTTTTGAGGACCATCAATTGAGAACTTAATATTTCAACGGTCTAAAAATATCCTGTTCCTCTCTGAAAACATAGGAACAAATTAATCTAGCAAGGATCTTTTCCTGTATTTATTCCTATCATAACTCCTGAGAATTTGGACACATTTGCTGTATATGACAGAGACCTATGTGTCTTCCTGAGAGGACACGCAAATATGCCCAGCACCAATATTTAATGTTTTATTTTTCTCACTGAAGTCAAGCTGTTAATTACTTTTTTTGTGACAGGAAAATTGTCGGAGTCCTTCAACAATATTATATAAAGATATAGAAATATTGTTGAGGGCAATACAGCACTTTGAAAAGTCTTTACTGAAAAGTACTGTATAAACCAGGGGTGTCAAACTCATTTTGGTTGAGGGGCCGCATTCAGCTTAATCTGATCTCAAGAGCGCCACACGAGTAAACTCATTGGAAGATTAAATAGAACTAATAAATGTGGACTTGTTGTTGATTTTTATATTAAGTTAATTTCACTTTTACACAATATATTATGAATAACCTCAGCGTTTTTAAGAAAAGTATGTGCAATTTCAACAATACTTTTACTCAGTTAAACATTTACTTGTGCATTATGCATAAGAACTGATCACAGTGATTATACAATGTTGAAAAACATTTTTCACATTTTTTGGAACTTAAAAACACTGTCCTACATGACAAAATACATCAAACAGATAAAAATTAAGAAATGATTAAAATTTTTCCACACCTGAATTAAAACACAGCGCCCCTCGTGGACAATATAGGAACTGCATATTTTCAATTAAACGAAGTACATGTTTTTTTCAATAATTGTTTTATCATTCTGTTCCTTTTATCTCCTCTTTCTTTCACCTTTTGTTTTTTTTCTTCTTGTTCTTCCTTTCCTCTACTACTTTCCCATTGTAGTGTCCATATCATTTGAGATATTGCCCGCATGAATCATAATAAAACTATTCACATTCATAAATCAAGCGGAGCACTATGGCAAAAGCAGTACTGCACCACTTGTGAAAGTCAAATCTGATGAGCTCTTTTTGGCATTAAGACAACAATTATTTTTGCCACATTGCCAGACAGGACACTGGGAAAAAAAATAATATATATATTTTTTTATAATGATAATGCATATAGCCACAGGGCCGGACTAAATTGTTCGGCGGGCCGCATCCGGCCCGCGGGCCGTATGTTTGACACCCCTGGTATAAACAATCTTGTCTTACCTATAGAAATATATAGAGATATAAGACTATAGATATTAATATAGAGATAGACATGGAGTGTCCATGTAATTTATATAATATATGCATTTATAAAAACGTATAGCTGTAAAATGTATTGATAATACATAATATTCCATTACTGTTAAACCCCACTGAGAATACAGCGCTGAACCATGTGTTATTATAGCTGTAAGTTTAAGGTTTGGAGCAAAAACAGTGTGAAAATCATATTCAGCAAGTTATAACTGATGAAATGCTGCCTGTCTGATAAACACATTATACTGAGTGGAGCGGGCGACCTTTCCAAGATGGCGGCCACACAACAGCGCTAGTAGGCAACAGCGATCCATGAGGCGTCTACTCATCATATTAGGACCGTTTCTCAATATGCGTTCTTGAGCGTTCTCGTGTGCTCGTGACACGTCATCAGCCTCAGCCCGAGCACTGTTCCAATGCTGAGAACGCCAAATCGAGAACGCGCCGAATTCCCCGGATGTTGTTCTCGCCCGCCCTCTTTATCGAGCATGCATCAGAGCAGACTTGTGCGTTCTTCAGACTGACCGCTTGCCCAGAATGCACCGCGGCCGCAGCTTGATTCGAGACAGCGCAAACAGAGCTCACAGCGGTAAGTTAAAAATTCCCTTTTCTGCTGCTGTTGTTCTTCAAAAGTATGTTTTAAGATCGTTTGAGGCGAGAACATTATACTTTTAAGCTTCCCTATGTGGCCTGTTTACAGAGTTAGTGCGTAATTTAAAAAAAGTAGTGTGCATAATACCGCTGGTTATGATTTATTTGTTTTGTGTTTATCTGACTGACGTGTGTTGCTTTATTAACTCAATACTTGCTGGAATAAATTGTAAATGTCTCCCTAGGACGGCAGCAGCATATAAAATAAATAAATAAATAAATTCTATAAATGTTTTTCCTATCTAAGTGAGTTTCTTCTGAGTCAGGACACGAATAATTGAGAGGAGAAAGAGGGAAAGAAAATAATAGTAATAATAGTATATGAAAAAACATTTATTTTATACAAATGTTTTATCTTTGGAACAGAATGAAGGTGTAATATATTCAACAAATTATTAACAGTTACTAACATGGTTTAAAACAAATAAATAACTTCTATTAAGATCTTATACAAATAGACAACGCCTATAAACTTATAATTAAAAATAGCTGTAATGGAAATTAATTTACTGATTATTTAATTTATTTTCACAGGTGGTGAAAACATTGAAATGAAGCAGCATGTGAACATGACTCCAACTGATCTACATTAGGTCAGATGTAGTCATGTTCACTTAAACATGCAGCCAGCTGGAGCAGCTCCCCGTCTTCAGCTGTCGGATGGTCATCCTCCTCTGGGTCAACCTCCTCATCCTCCACGTCTAGCTGGTCCCCTGCCTCTATAGACCAGTTCACGCGTGACGTCAGCGCTACATCCGGGCACGGTGGTAGACAAAAACAGTACTGTTCTCGTCTACTACATGACAAAACGGGTGATTTAGAGCGTACTTTTAGTTAGTTTATTTTTGGAATCTAAGCAATGCCTACGACTTGTGCTCCCGGTTGCACAGAGAGGCATTCCAAATCATTGGATGTACGTTTCTGTCGTTTACCGAAGGAGGAAGGACGAAGAAAGAAATTGATATTTTCAATGAAAAGAGCGCAGGCAGACACTCCCAATGGACTGGGGGAGCCATCATTCTACAACAGAATTTGCAGTCTACACTTCATCTCCGGTAAATACAACTTAATTCTGCTCTAGTCATTGTTCTACTTAAATAGCGGCGGAGGGGAGGTGGCGATCGCTACACGGGCCGGAGAAGGGGGCCGCTGCAGCAGCTGCTGTAGCAGCCCCCTTCTCCGGCTGTCAGGAGCAGCAGCAGGCTTCTGCTCCAGAAAGCGGCTCCATTACGCCCCCGTTCACACGCGCTAGTACTTCCGTGTTTACGCTGCAATGTCGCCGACACCCCCACCCATTTTAACAAGACAGAAACACCAAAATAATCGGTAGTGAACAATGTTTTTTTACCTACCGGTGGCGGGCCTTCCTCTCTGCCGAGGCGCGGTCTGTGTCCGACTCCGCTTTCAGATGTTACACAAACGTGTGAACGTCCATCCATCCATTTTCTGACCCGCCTAATCCCTCATGGGGTCCCGATATAAAATAATTGTAGCCGTCCAGTGGTTTCAGGGGCTTTCGTGCTCTCTTGTCCGTACTGGCCTGCGTGTTTATAAAGCAGCTGTGTCGCGGTACGAAACCCTCGGCCAGCATTTCACAGACTCGCTCCGTCCCTTCAGGCTTTTGCTGTGTGGATCTGGCAATCTGATACCATTAACCATCAACTTACTCTTAAAACGATCTTGTGATACGTTATCTAAAGAAGAAAAATATGTGGAGAACTCATCGTTTCCTTTGTTTGCGTCCGCAATTGTGTTCGCCTTTTGCCTACCAGTCCGGCGCGCATGCGCGAAAAACCCGGATCAAAACAATAACAGTGAACTGGTCTATACTAATATTGTGGATGATGCAGCAGGCGGTGATTACTTTTGGGGCAAACGTCAGGCGGACCTCCAGCCCCCTTAAGAAGATGGAACACCACCGTGTCTTCAGACCACCATAGGCGCACTCAGTGATGTTTCTCGCCTTGGCATGGTTACTGTTGTAGGGTGCCTCCCCTTGACCTGTACCAAATATAAAATTAACTTGTACTTTAGGTAATATGCTGATCTGTCTTAATCTTCTATCCAATTAATATAATCTATTTATCAATTGTGTGTCATTGTGGCTCTATTTAAGGACAAGAAGGTAAGAGATCTTACTGGCAAGCTGTTTCCCTATAGCAGTGATTCTCAAATGGGGGTACGCGTACCCCTGGGGGTACGTGGAGGTACTGCAGGGGGTACGTGAAGCTTTTCAAAATATATTTTAAAAATCAGTAGGCTCCTCATAATAAGTCTTGGGAGAAATTATTCTGTAAAAAGTTCGATAGAATATAAATGTGTGTTCATGCACTGCATTTTATATTCAGTATTTAGTTTCAATATCCTTTAAAATAAAACGGACCCCCCACCAAGTTAGTTTGACCCACGGACCCAGCGCACTTGTCAACGACCTGTCGTTACCATGGTTACGCTGTAACTATGGAGACGTGGCTAAAGCGTAGCAGCAACGCTGCTGAAAGTGCAGATGAAGTTAAAAAGAAGGCAAAACCAGAGCCAACGAAGTACAGAACGTACATGGAGAAGTATGTTTTAATGGGATTTACGTCCACGATCTCTGACCCCCCCCTGGCACTGTGTTTTTTTTGCGGGGAGAAATTAGCCAACGCTAGCATGAAGCCAGCGCACCTCCAGCGGCATCTCACAACAAAACATGGATGTCACGTTGGTAAGCCACCGGAGTTCTTCAAGAGGAAACTTTCTGAGTTCAAGTCATCCCAAGCCGCAATGCGAAAAGCCTCCACCACATCAGCCAAAGCCCTGGAGGCTTCTTACGCGGTGTCTTTGCTTGTTGCTAAAGCCAAAAAAACCGTTCACCATAGCGGAAGACCTACTGCTCCCCGCTGCTGTTGTATTGGCCGAAACTATGCTGGACAAAAAATCAGCGGATACATTAAAAACTGTGCCTCTGTCTAATGACACAGTTTGCCGCAGAATAGATCACATGGGCACAGACATTGTCGAACAAGTTGTGGGGAAACTTGGCGACTCATTTTCACTGCAGCTGGATGAATCCACAGATGTGAGTGGAAATGCGCAACTTGTTGCATTTGTAAGATACATTGACACAGACGACATCTGTGAACACATCCTATTCTGCAAAGAAATGGAGGGGCGAACAACCGGAGAGGACATTTTTAATGTCGTTAACATGTTTTTCACTGAAAACGCTATCAGCTGGAAATCCTGCAGCAGCGTCTGCACAGATGCGGCTGCATCAATGACGGGCAGCGCGAAAGGGCTCATAGCGCGGATTAAAAAAGAAAATCCCCTCATCAAGTGGACGCACTGTGTGATACACAGGGAAGCGCTAGCGTCCAAGAAAATGAGCCCTGTGCTTCACGATATTTTGAACGACAGCATTAAAGTTATAAACTTCATCAAATCAAGGCCAATTAACGCACGTTTGTTCCGCAGCCTCTGTGAAAATACGGGAGCTGAACACACTGAACTGCTCCTGCATACTGAAGTGCGCTGGCTGTCCCGTGGAAAAGTACTGAACAGGCTATTTGAGTTGCGAGCTGAAGTGCACACCTTCCTGACAAAGCACGGATCTCCCCATGCCACCTTGTTTGAGAACACTGACTGGCTTGCAAAGCTTTGCTATCTGGCAGATATATTCAGGAAACTGAATGAACTGAATATGTCCTTGCAGGGCAAGGGCACCAGCATCCTGAACCTGTATGACAAGGTGGGTGGTTTCCTGAAGAAAGTAGAGATGTGGAAAAGGGCATGTGATCAGGAGGATTTCACCTGCTTTCCTCAGCTGGATGCTTTTCTCTGCAGTGAGGATGTGGCGACAGCTCCGGTGAAGTTAGTCATAGTGGGACATTTGGCTAACTTGATCAGTGGTTTTCACTCCTACTTTGCTGACATGGATGAGAAATCTGCACAGCTGGATTGGGTGAGAAATCCATTTCTCTTGTCTGAAGCAAACAGAAGCAAGCTTCCTGTCAGTCATCAGGAAAAACTAATGGAAGTAGCATCTGACCGTGGCCTGCAGATGAAGTTTGGTGCATCCACGCTCACACAGTTTTGGGTGTGTGTGAGGCAGGAGCACCCTGATCTGGGACAGAAAGCTTTGGAGCAGCTGCTACCCTTTGCATCCACATATTTATGTGAGGCCTCCTTCTCTGCAATGATGCTGATCAAAACAAAGCAAAGAAACAGACTGTGCCTGGAGAAGAGCTTGATCACTGCAGTTGCCTCCCTGCCAATAAGAATGACAAAGATCCTCAGTGAGGTGCAAGCCCATATTTCTCATTAAAATGTATTGAGTAATTTTTTTCCTGTTCATAAATCACTGCCTGTTACATACTGTTCAAATCAAATCAAATGTTCAATGCAAAGTGATTAAAGTGCAATCTTCTTTTTTTTATCCTAAAAGATGTAACCTTTATTTTTTTGTAAGCAAATCTTTATTTAAGTTAATTTATTTTGTAAACAAAATATAACTTATTTATAATTAAGTTATAGATTTATTTCTGTGAACACATTTTAGGTATTTATGTAAATATTCAATGTTGTACCATTACAGAGACCAATATAAATTAGCAGCGTTAGCAGCATATTTCAGTTTTGACTGGTTTTATGCCTTCCTGGTGGTCACCGTCTTCTGTTTTTCTTTTTTTTTCTACATGCAATGGTTGGAGTATGGATCAGTTGTTTGGCTTTAATAAATAAGACAGTGATTTTACAGCACTGTACCTCTTTTTTCTTCCAAAAATGTTTTGCCTGTGTCAGGGGGTACTTGACTAAAAATATATTTTTAAGGGGGTACATCACTGAAAAAAGTTTGAGAACCACTGCCCTATAGGATGCACTGCAGACCAGCCAGCAGAGGGTCACCAGCACCTCTATCTCCTGTGGCCATCCATGGACCTTCTGGATGGGCAGCAGCTGAAGGAGGAGTTCGATGGTGGCCCTTCTTAGCCTGAAGGCTGGTTTCAGGTCCCCTTCATTAAAAAATATTTGGAGGATCGGCACAGAAGTGTTTATCCTCACATATTTTGTTTCTGTTTCTTCCTGTAAATAAAAAATGCCAAATGTTACCATAATTTTTTTTTTTCAAATGTCACCTTTTCACAGCATAAAACTATACCTGCTTAACATGCAGATTATTATAGTTCTCAAGAAAGAAAAGGTAAAATGTATAGTGTTGTAAAACTAGTCCAGTATAGTAAATGTAACAAATGGCTTCCCTTCTCTGGTATTTTTACCATTTAACTGAAAAATGAGCTGAACTAACTGCACATAATTTATAGATTAATCACTGTAAAGGTGGACAGACATAAAAATATGTTTTTTTTCCCTTTCTTTTTTTCGCGGCTCGCCCTTTTCGAAAGTAGGCTGACAGGAAGGGGGGTAGAAGAGGGGGAGAGACATTCGGCAAAGGACCGCGGGTCTGATTCGACCCCGGGTCAACCGCGTCGAGGACTAAGGCCTCTGTATATGGGTCGCGCTACCCGCTGCGCCACATGCGCGCCCTTTTTTCCCTTTCTTAATGATCAATACTGTGAAGGTCAGTAGGTGCAATAAAGTAGCTTAACTCTACTGTCATACTGCTTCTAATGTTAAAATTGGGTCTTCATTTTAATTCATTATAGAACAATAGTCACAATTTCAACCTGATCACGTTTTTATTACCATCCCCAATATTATTTTTAAGATAAAAGTAGGAAATAGGCTGTCAATCTTAAAATGCCTCCCAGTTGGCAATAGATGGGTGAGCAAAGCCTGCCTTCTGAGCCTCCTCTGCCGCATCAATCTTCTCCTTGCTCGGATTTGCCTCCTTAATAGGGGGTTTTCACTGACGTCACTGGCCAACTTCTGGTCCGCCATATTGGGTGGTACACTTCCTTATCTCTAGTTGTCGTACACGTATTTTCGTATCGCGAATGGATAAGTACGCCAGCACGCTAGAGCGACCAGATAAGGACGTATATCTGAGGAAATGTTCCGTGATCGACCATATGGACCCGTATGCCCACCACGGTGCCTTGTTTAAGCCGGGCGTACACTGTACGAGTTTTTCAGTCGTGGTACTTATATACATCTCAAACTGTGCGACGGAACCGCGGGGTTTAAAAAGTTCACCGCTCACGATCTGTGCGGCGCGACGCTCGGACGAGACCGGACTGCTCACACTGTACGTCGTGTCCCCTCTGGGACCGCTCACTGTGGGGACAGAGGCAGGTGAGCGACGGTAGGTGACAGGGACCCAGAGCAGGGGTTGGAGCCCAGCTCTGGCGAAGCCCGCAGGAGGCACCGGGCGTCGGGGGAACGGAGGGGAGAGAGGAGGGACGAGACGCATCGGCGGCCGCTCGGCACGGCAGGTCGCCTGGCCCGCACCCCCCCCCCCCCCCCCCCAGCAAGCGGAGGAGTGCCGAAACAGGCGGCCAGCGCTTTGCGCGGACCGGACGGCTCGCCCTCCCCAACACCGGCCGGAGGTCGCTTCAGGGACGCCCGCTTCCCTCCCTCCGCTGGCGGGGACGGAGAGGAGGGGAGGGCGCCCCCTCGTAGCTCTGCTTGAACAGCAGGATGCGCTCACGAAAACCTCACGACAGCCGACTGAATTTCAAACATGTTTGATTTTCACCGATCGTCCGATTCCTGATCGGGAGGTAGTCTGGAGAAGCCAGTCCCCCCTCCTCCCCCCTCTACGATCAAGCTGAAATTCGGCCCGATTCAAAAAATGCTCGCACGACTGAAGAATCGGCCCGAAAAGGGGAAAAACTCGTACAGTGTACGCCCGGCTTAAGCCGTAATCCAGATGATTGGCCAAATGTAGAGCACGGCGACATAGTGCATTACCTGGTGTTCGGTGAGAACCCTCTGCACACTCTCGAGGAAATGAGAGCTTACAAGGATCTAGAGGCTCACAACCAGTTCACATCTGGTTATGTTCATCAAGGAAATCGCCATCATACGTGGACGGGTGAGTTTTAATAAGATGGTAAAAATGTAAACAATCCACCTCCTCTTCAGCCTGCTGGTAAAGCTGACCAACGACCGAAGCAACAGCAAAATTGCTCATTTTGCTTCTATAAAGTGCTGATTTTTTAAAAAGATTCAATCGCCTCTACAACTACAACAATTACAACTCGCTATTGCTGGTTTTATACCCACAGCTCTGTAATTTTTTTAGATATCTTTTAGACTTTTTAGAAATTAATAATAAAAAATAATAAAAAAACCGTTTTCAATAAGATATTATGGTGTAGTGTATAAATAGTTTTGAATATTAAAGAAATGCATAAGAACTGTGGGTGTGATGACGTCACGAGTATACGTCTGTTCCAATACACAATACGTGCTGCGTGCTCGTCAAGTCTGATCTTCCAGTGTTCTTGCCAAGACCGGACTTGAGACCTGAATTGAGAAACGGCCATTGTCTCTGGTTCAGCCTCACTTTAGAAGAATTTCACTGACAATCTGAAAGCAGCGGGTGTTATGACGTCCTCACAAGAGCACGTGTTTGTGAGGTACTTCCGGCATTAGAGGCGCTCCAGGTCCACCAGGAAGTTGTCGCCTACCTGCGCTCAGGTGTTCCGGGTCCAGGTTCTGCAGGTCGGTGCTGAACTGGAACCCAGCCCTGAGCAGCTTCACCTTCACACTGGAACTTAGGTTCAAGCTGGAGACGGGTCTCCTCATCCTCACGGTGCTGCCGTCCTTCTCAGCACTTCCGCTTCCGCTTTTCAGAGTAAAAGCTGCTGACTCCCCCGCGTTGCTGCTTTTTCTCATAGACGATGATGTAAGAGTAGACCCCGCATTGACTGTCGCGGCGCAGGAATTATGGCCGCCATCTTGGGGCGGTCGACCTGCTACCCTAACCTGCTGATTCAAGCTGAACACACTAATGATAACTCAGCACTGTGCGGCGTATTTTTGTTTAAATCGACGGACTACTGACGTCAGGGTTAGAGGGATAACCTTTCACAAGGAAGATTAAAAGATATTGTTTATATTAGAATTAGAATGTGATTTTTCTCATATTAGATAGAGAGATACAGGTCTACATGTCCAAGTTTTTGCATCTACTCCGTGAAGGCATCAGAGCTTTAAACATTGGTGAATATTATATATATATATATATATATATATATATATATATATATATATATATATATATATATATATATATATATATATCCTTTATTGATCTCACAATGGAGAAATTCACTCGTCACATCGGCTCATACAAGAAGGTGCAGAGTAGGGAAGGTGTATTCAGTTATATACAGTGAATCTTCATATATACAATGGATCAAAAAGAATACCAAAAAAAAAAAAAAAAGTACAAAAAGGAAATAGGAATGGGCATATGATGTCTCATTTACATTCTTAGTGGTCTATATATATATATAAACATATCTATACAGTATACTTAAATATATACATATATCTATGCGCCTACAAACATACGTACCTACGTGTATATATGTGCATATACATTGTATACATTTGTACATACATACATACATGTGGGCTGACTTATGTTCAGGTATTGATAGCAGCAGAAGTCACTACATCAGGATAATTGCACGGGTTCTAGTACAGTGTATTAAATAGATTATTGCACATTAGTTATTGCACATTAATTGTTACAGTTATGGTCACAGTTGCAGTTACAGTGCAGCATTGTACAGTCTGATAGCAGCAGGAATAAATGACCTGCGGTAGCGCTCCTTTTTACAGACAGGATGTCTAAGTCTTGCACTGAAGGAGCTGCTCAGCTCCTCTACAGTCTGGTGCAGGGGGTGGAAGGTGTTGTCCATGATGGATGTGAACTTGGACAACACCCTCCTCTCAGCCACTTCCTCCACAGAGTCCAGAGGGCAGCCCAGGACAGAAGTGGCCTTCCTCACCAGCTTATTCAGCCTCTTTCTGTCCCGCTCTGTGCTGCCTGGGGCCCAGCAGACGACAGCGTAGAGGAGGGCTGAGGCCACCACAGAGTCATAGAAGGTCTTAAGCAGAGGTCGGCTCACTCCAAAGGACCTCAGCCTCCTCAGGAGGTGGAGGCGGCTCTGGCCCTTCTTATACAGAGCATCTGTGTTATGAGTCCAGTCCAGTTTATTGTTGACGTGAACACCCAGGTATCTGAAACTCTCCACAGTTTCTATGTCCTGCCCCTGGATGTTCACAGGTGAGTGAGGTGGGGGTCTTCTCCTGAGGTCCATCACCATCTCCTTGGTCTTACTGGTGTTTAAGCACAGATGGTTCTTCTCACACCAGTCCACAAAGTCCATGATGACCGACCGGTACTCCAGCTGGTTCCCCTCAGACACACAGCCCACAATGGCCGAGTCATCAGAGAACTTCTGAAGGTGGCAGCTGTCCGTGTTGTAAGTGATGTCCGAGGTGTAGAGGGTGAAGAGAAACGGAGACAGAACGTTGCCCTGGGGGGCCCCGGTGCTGCAGAGTGCCACCTTTGACTGACAGCCATGCAGCCGCACGAGAGAGTATAGGAGACACCTTCTGTCACTTTTTAATCCGATTTTGATGGATTAAAAGTGGGCGGGGCGATTAAAAAGGGGCGGGGTTTATTTTTTAATTGACCTTTTAGGTGATCACATGATTGTCACGTGACCCTGCTCGTGACCCTCATGTGACACCCTATCATTGACCCCTACCGTGACCTCCATATGACCCCACCACGTGACCCCTCATGTGACACCCCCCACATTAATCATTATTAAATTAATTATTCTTTTATTAATTGTATTATTATTATTTTCATTTATATTCATATCATTAATAATATTATTACTACTATCATTGATATTATTGTAATTATTTAATTCCGTTACGCATACCCAACCTTATTTAGTAGTATTATTGTAATCATTTAAAGTTATTTATAATTATTTAACTCCGGTATACATACCCAATCTTTTTATTAGTATTATTATGATTATTTTGAATTGTTTAATTCCGTTACGCGCACCTAATCTTTAAGGTGGGAGGAAATCAGTCTTTGTTTCAGCCGTAAAAGCACTCAGACTCTGTTTCAAGTTTCAAAATAAAGATTAAAAATAAAACTATATAAATCGTTTAGACGCATAAGCTTCCCCATCCGGAATCTGTAAATAAAAAGCTCACGGTTCTCGCTCAGCCCAGAATCCAGCGATGCAACCCCTCAGCTCTCCCTGTAAACAGCAAGCGTTACTGATCGCTTACCGGTTGCAGCTTACAACATAATAAGTCCATACACTCTACAGGTCAGTTTGAGTGTCATAAGTTTACTCGGTCAGTAAGCAGTTAAAACAATACTCAACCTGTTCGAAGCGCCGCGCGGGAGGAGACACAAGGGGGGAGATCTCGCTTTCTCTCAATCATCTGACCCCTCAACACAAAAAACTGTCTCTTTCTCTACAACCCTCGCGCCGTCATGGTTAGTATTTATAAATAGCGGACACCCTGTCAAAAAAATCGACAGGATGTTGTATTTCACGCCTTTACGCATCCTAAAAATCCTCATCACGCGGACAAACACAATGCCTGTATTATCAATAATGTATATATAAGGCCCCCCTCCCACCTAACTGAATGCATGCACGTTGACTCCTCCGAAACATGTCAAAAGACATTTATGTGTGAAATGTTTATCTCCCCTTTATTATAACTTTTTTGTTACCATCAAGGCTCAGTCAGTATTAAAATAAAGCATTGTAAAATGAAAAAATGATTGAAGTTTTGGGTGTCTTACTGTGTTTCTTATTTTTTCTTCATAAATTTAGCACAAATATCATTCTCATCCGTACCCCCCCCCATTTCCGTCCCCTCCCCCCACTTCGGAAAATCCATACCCCTCCCCCATTTTCCGGTCCCCTCCCCCACTCTAGGAATTCGATAACATGACCACAGATTCAACAAATAGGATCTTCTCACCAACACTGACAATCAAGGGCGGGGATCTTACACGGTCGATGGCTTTCTCCGCGCAACTCCGAAGACAGCGCTCAAGATAAAACAACTCGGTTGGTTATTTTTCTGCTTGACGGCCTGGCGTCGACAAGATGATAAGCAGACCGGATGTCAACGCTGTTCTGGCAATGTTTGCAACTGGAGAGATGTTTTGGGTGATCAAGAAGTGGTAAGCTTTTTAAGACACCGCCCCTCCTCACAAACACCCCAGATTACCGGCCCCCCTTCAACGTTAACCACACCCCTTCTCATATAAAAAAACAACCGGGCAGACTGATCGGACCATCCATGCAACTTCACTGACCAGACTTTTAGCATCTGAAACCATGAACAACTACGCGGTTGAAAGAACTACAGCTCAACATCACCGCAGCATTGCTCCCCGGACAGCGACAAATTCTTTCCGGGACCGTACCACCCTCCTTTCCCCTCGCCAACCCCTGAATCCTCTTCCAAACTCGACAGCGACAGCGAGAGTCTCCTCACATCGCTGCAGAGGCGTATCGACGACTGGGCTAATGCCCCCGGAGGCGTGCATGTACGGCCCGAGTACTTTGTTTTACGGGATGAGAATTCCACGCTTCCAACCACACTTCCAGCCAGGCTTCCAGCCATGCCGTCTCTGTCAGAGACCCAGGAGGAAGATTTACAAGTGCTGAATCTTCCACCCACCCCTGAGGTATCCCAGGACTCACAACTACCCTCGGGCCAAGGAGATCCAGCCTCCCCAGACCCTTCTCAACCCGAGGATACGCTGCTTCCATCCAGCCAAGGAGAGACTGACACCGGCGCCGATGAATACAATGGATGGAAGCGCTTCGGGTTCATCAAAGCGGTGAAAACCGTGGTGTTTCATCTTTTGAACGCTGCGATCGGAAAATACATGCACGGTAAATGTTATGGGTGTAATAACAACCGTCCTAGTCAGAGAGACCATGAATGTTCGGAGCTGCTTCAGAATGGGTTATTTGAACGCAATTACAAGGGTGTAATGCGACTACTTTATAACGCACGTTTCTTCGATGCCGTTCAACGGTTTCTAACCGCTCACAACATCCACCAAGACAACCACACAGTCAATGCCGTCGTGCAGGCCTATCTGTACGAATTGACGATGGCCAAGGAGTTATTTCATACAATCCTTGACGGGTATGATGAGATGGTTGAAGAAAACTATGAATTAAAAGATCAACTTGAAGCCATCACGCAGTACTGGCAGGGATCTTGAAACCAAAGCATGCATGTTTTCTCATATATTTCTTTAATATATATTATATGAGTCTTTTCTACAATTAGCTTGTGATATATTAAATGACTATTTACAATGAGTTTGTGATATATTAAAGTAGTGTTTTTTACATTGAGTTTGTGATATATTAAAGTAGTATTTTCTGAAATTAGCTTGTGATATATGAAATGATTGTTGTTTACAATGAGTTTGTGATATAATAAATGCATATTAATAATAAAAAATATATAAAACCCAACCACATTCTTTCTACACTTTTCTTTCAACTAGAAAAAAAAATCTGTTACAGCCATGGCGTGGGAAGTAAAATGGCACCACTCGTCATTCTTGTTTCTAACAGTGTTTTGAAACTCCAAATGGCTAGGAGCACCATGTATTTGTTATATGTTCAGCAGCAAACTTGCAGGCTGTACCCTGTCTTTCTGAGTTACCACCCTTAGATTTTTCGCCCCACCTGTCAAAATGGTCAAGTGGAAATTACTCACGGGCTGGTGAACAAGAAAACTGAGTTGTAAGTAATCTGCGTCCATCTACCTCTAGTTTTGAGTTTCAAGCTAAATTTGTACCATTCTTGAATTGAAGTTGAAGAGAAATTATTTTTTAAATGGCCCCTGGAAATAGTTTAGGCACTCCTACCTTGGCCCGTTGCCTACTAGGTAATCCCGTGGAGGCTGTGTGGACAACTAAGATAACATCCGCAGGTATTATTATTATCACAACACATGGCAAGGCAAGGCAAATTTATTTATATAGCACAATTCAGTACAAAGACAATGCAAAGTGCTTTACATGATTAAAATATAGCAAAAATAAAACAGAATAAAAGCAAGTAGGAATAAAATGTAGATAGAAAATAGAACAAAAAAAGTGGTGATTCAGTTAACTAGAACAGTTGAAGGCAATCCTAAACAAATGTGTTTTTAATGTTGATTTAAAAGGAACTAAGGCTTTCTGCATCTTTACAATTTTCTGGAAGTTTGTTCCAGATAAGTGGAGCATAGGAACTAAATGCTGCTTCTCAGTGTTTAGTTCTGGTTCTAGGTATGAAGAGTAGGCTGGAGCCAGAAGACCTGAGTGGTCTGGAGGGTTGATACACTGATAACAAGTCTGTGATGGATTTAGGTGCTAAGACATTCAGGGATTTATAGACTAACAGAAGTATTTTAAAGTCTATTCTCTGGGATACAGTGAGCCAGTGTAAGGACTTTAGAACTGGGGTGATGTTCTCTACTTTCTTGTCTTCCTGTTGCAAAACATTAGTTAATTAAAATGTAATATAGGCTTATTTTCCTTTCATTACTTGATGTCTGAAAACACTACATATCTTTTTTTCTAATACCGACTACTTTTTATGCAAATATGATAATTTGGTTAGTAGTTTATAGATAAAACCAATCAAGCAAATACTTCTAAGTAGTGTATAAACATGTTGAAGAAGTTTTGCAACGATATATTTCTTTTCTAAAATAAAACTTGGTAGAAACTGTCATGGTTTAGTTTTTGGTCCGGCTTTTTTCCTGTTTTTTTTTTCAGTTCCTCCTCTCACTCAGTTTACCCTCCAGGTTCGTGCGGGTATATTTCTGATTCATTTTTAGTTGAAAACGGCACCCTTCAGGGGAGTTAGTCCAGTACTATTTTCTATTATGATAAACCTGACATAGGAAAATCCCTTTTTGCAGATCACGGGAAAAGAGGAAGGAATATGTTGTAAAGAAAGTTCAGGATGCTATTGATTGTAGTGGAAGATTGGTCTTTGAAATAAGGGATTTAAGTTATCTGTTGAGAAACCTCAATGTTTTTCACGAGAAAGAAAGTCAAATTTGTCTGAAATTGTATAAACAAAGATTAGAAAGCGTAAAAGGTTTTAAATTCTTGGGGTTTGATAGTTTGCTTACGTGGAAACTATTCAATACTAAGAAAGTATTGAATATTATGAGGTGTTTAACAGGAGGTGTATGGGGAGCTGATTGTATGGCGTTGAAAAATGTATATATTGCATTAGTTAGATCAGTTCTAGATTACGGTTGTATTGTTTTTGATTCGGTTCATCATTAAAAAGGTTGGACATAAGGGTTAGGGTTAGTAAAATCGAGGTTGGAGAAATGCCATTAAGTCTTAGAAGGAAACACTTGAGGGTAAATTATTGGGCTCAACTGTCAAAAAGAAACACATCTAACAAAAAGTATACTAATTGAAAGTTGGGAAAGTAGTAAAATTAAAAAGGAGGTATTTAGTAAGGGAATTATTCAGATAATTGAGGAGTTAGGAATCGATAATTGAGCCGTTAGTCTACCTTAATGCCGGCTATACCATCATGGTTACTACCTCAACCTAGCGTTGATCTTTCTTTATTAAAAAAGATTAGTTCAAGCAATAACGTGTTAAGTATACAAGCTTATGTGAACACTTTGATACATGAGAGATATGGGTATTATGTACATGTATTCACGGATAAGTAAAAAAAAACAGACAATGGAAACACAAGCTGTGCTTTTGACATTCCTAAATTAAAAGTTAAGGTGTTTAAAACTGATTATTTGTCAGTTTATGCAGCATATTATTGGGAAGCATCCATAGTTTCAGCATTCCAGAAACTGTGGAACATGTGCTGTTTGAGTGTATTAAATACTCAAATCAAAGAATGGATCTAAGGAATGGAACAAGAAGGAATCAAACAACTGAACATTACAAATATCTTCTCAAATAAATACGGAAAGATGGTGCTTAAGATCATGTCATCTTATCTACAACAAACTGGACTAAAACTAACGATTTAAGGAAAAGTAACTAAAGATCAAGTAGGCGGTGGTAATGCATTATTTGATTGCAAGACACCGGTAAAAAAAAGAAGAAGAAGCTCACCCTCCACTCCCTCAGCAATCTGTCACACCTGTTGGGCACTAATTAGTCAGAAGTAATAGGTACCTCTCCAAAATAAGTCACTGACTGAAATGTTACTTGAGTTAAAGTATCTGAAATGTCTTACGTATGAAAATTACTGTAAAATAGATGTATTTAATGTAAGAAGTAAAACAAAGCAAATGCAGTTTGAATGACATTTTAGTAAACTTTAAAAGTCAAATTCACTTGAAATAATATAAACAGCCAAGTGCAGGAGAAATTAGACGGAAAACACAACCTTTTTGTAAGCTTTCAGTTTTCCTTCTTCAAGTAAGGTCAGTGCTATATACTTTAAAATTGTACACAACCAAGTGCAGGTAAAATGTAGACCAGGGGTTGTATACTAAGAACATGGTAAACCAGTTCCAGCCAACCTACAGGAAGTGGTAAACCTGCTAATAGATACACCTGCAGGTTATCATTTAGTTAAGAAAACTCTCTGCTATTAGATGCTTTACCTATACCACAAGGTTAATTTAACCTGCCCTACCACTGAACCAGCGTCTTATCCTGTTGGTGGTGATGAACAAGGCCAGGCAAGTCCCGACTTTGTTGCAGTCAATCAGTAGGTGGGGTCAAAACACTTGCGAGTCTGCCTGTGATTCTGAACGGGAATCATTGGCGAGTCTCTCTTTTTGTAACGAGTAACTAAACCAAACATTGAACATGTATTGGAGTAAAAGTATGCAATTAAGATCAGAAATATAGTGAAGTAAAAGTTTTCAAAAAATGTTATACTCGAGAAAAGTATAAAGTACTCCAAAATATACTTAAGTACAGTAACGAAGTAGAAATACAACACTGCTGGTTTGTTCCCTGTTTTAGCCGCTGGATTTTCCTGCCGCCTCTGTTAGCTGCTGGGTTTCTTGCCTTCATCCGTGCCTCAAGTTTTGCTCGCTGCTTCATTGCCTGTATCTCCTGCTGCCCTTGTACTACAGCAACCCTGTAACTCATCTACATTTCTCGTCTCATTCTGATTTCCTCATCCACCAATCATCTCTCTTTCAATAAACTATAGTTCAGAAAAAGTTCATCCAAAGATGAGTTTATAACAGAAACAAGTTTGGTTTTAGTACGGTGAAAATATTTTAATTAAAGGTTGTCAATGCCTATAAAATAATGAGCAAGGTGGGACAAGGGAAGGTGGAAAAACATCCCTGACAGAAGTAATCATATATTAGTCATCCGTCTTTGTTTTTTGAAAGCTGAACTCCGTTGCTTTTACGAAAGCATTTTTAAGCTTTACCAGAGCATAATTTGTTGTTTTAATCTTACTGCTGGCTGGATTTTTCCCTTTTATGCAGTGTAACTACAAATACATGCACTACAAATACGCACAGTTTGCTAGGTTAACGAATGACTGCTAAACCACAATGTTGTTTTTTTTACCTGGGCACAGCCACCTATGGAGCTGGTCTGCCACTACCCTCTCTGGCACAGAACGTTTGTCTGCGTTCTTTCTGTGTCCCTGCTGTTTTCTCTAACTCCCACTTTTCCTCTCAAGTTCTGCTACATGCTGCAGTCAATGACACAATGCAAGCGATTGTCCACTGTAGCAAAATCTTAAATCCCTTTGAGATGCTATTGCATCACATTAAATAGAACATTCATGCTTGAAAACCTGCCAATGTGGCTAAATTAAACAATTCTGCCGAGAAAAGTTGGCCATAGTTATTCCAAAATGATGTAAAAGACTCATTGCCCGTTATCACAAACGCTTAATGGCAGGCAACGGAGGAACAACCCTGTGTCAGGTTCAGAAGGCCATTTCTTTTTCACATAGGCTCAAGCTGTTATGTATAGCTTTTTTTTTTTAAATAAGTGAAATCATCATCTCAAAAAGGCAGACTGTCACACATTTGAGTTTGTCCTACGTTAACTAAGACCAACAAGCACATCACAAAGGTTTAAAGTTAAATAAAAGAAACTTGACAGTTATGAGCTGTAGTCTATGCTGTATCTTTATATATCCCTCAATACATGAAGTCATTTAAAAACAGCATTTTGTATTTACTCTGGTTATCATTGTCTAATATTCAACTTTGTTTAACGACAGACAGTTAAGTGTGGAAAAAAAAAGAAAAGAAAGGGGGGTTATCGGGGCAAATATTTTTCACAGGACTGACTTTAAAAGTCTGTTAGAATATAAAAAGTGTGACAGCCAACTCCGGTATACTTCAACCAACAATATCTGATGAAGTTTCTACTGTTTAGGCTGCTAAGAATGTACTTCTGGTAACTCTGAACCCTGAGACTTCACAGAGTACAACAATGTATGTACCAATGTTTATAGGGTAAAATTCAATTAAGATTAGATAACAACATCAGATGCTTCTTTAACCCAACTGAAGTAGAATAATTTAGTTACTTGGAAAAACCAAGAACACTAAACATGCTTCACACTTTCAGAAGTAGACAAGGTTGTGATAGTATAGCCTGGAGCATGAATACTTTTACTGAATAAATGAACAGACGGACTGGGACTGCACTATTCACACATCTTGTTAGAAAAAAAAAACACCAAAGAATTTATCGTCATTATGCATCATTATACAATTTGAAACTTTAAAGACAATTTTGTATCAGTTCAGTTTTTGTTGATTTTTCTTACCAGGAAAAACTTTTGAATGTAAACGTATAACATTTTTGAAACTCAGTAGAATTAGACTTTCTCCTGAAGCTCCCTTTTTCATTTAAACAAAAAAATTGAAGGAAAACAATGGTGAGGGCCAAAGATGGCACCTAGAATATGGATGGACGCAGAAATGGTTTTAAATTCTTTCTGGAGACTATTGTCTTGTTGTGGCTAAAAGTTTACAACACTACTGTCTCAATATGGTGAGGGTCTCTATAACATTTAGAGTCTGCCTATGTGAATTAATTACAATGGACTAAAAGATCATGTATGAGGTCTGACTCTAGTGAGAAGTCCTGGCTCACATTCTCTGCTCCATTTAATCTGTGCCCTCCAGAGGTCAGAACCGATCATGTAGACAATTCGTCCCACCAAAACCTGCTCTGGGTTTACTTTGTGCACTGGTGTGCCATCCTTTTGAAACAGGAAGGTGTCATCCCTAAATTGGTCCCAAAAAGTTTGGAGCATGAAATTATCCAAAGATTTCTTGGTTTGCTGCAGCATTATGAGTTCCTTAAAGGAGCAATTAGCGATTTCTCACCAGAAGGTGAAGCTGCCTCCTCTGCTCTGCCCCACTGGATAATTTGAGGTACTAGTAGACTGTATATAAAACATTAAAATGTTCATATCCGGATGGTCATGCAGGTGTTCAGTAAAGGAAATAATGGCGTTGAAGCAAACATAACTTATTCTTCAGACCACCCAAGAAAAGGAGGTGGTGTAGCTTTATTTGTTAGATCCTGCCTTACAGTCTAGATTCTCGTTTCTAAATCTCTTCCTAAGCAGTTTTTGAAGATTGACTTGTGTGGCGGATAGCTTTTAGCTGTTGTTGCTTGTTACAATCCTTCAGCCATTGTTGACAGTTTCTTCTAATTTTCCTAATGTTTGTCTGATTAAAATGTTGAAGAAGAGAGACTGGTTTACTGTTTCCCGGTTAGAGGGTTTTAAGACACAACGTCTTGCTTTTAATGTTTCTCAAATTATTGACGGTGCTACTAAACCTAATTTCCATCTTTTCATCCTCAATGCAATTTTTGTAAATTATCTAAGTGATCATTGTCTAGTTGGTGCAGTTTGAAACACTAAAATCCTCCATTTTGAGCTTGTTCTTGTGTAAAAAAGAACTATGAAGCATTTTAGAGAACAGGCTTTTCTTCATGGTATATTTCATTACAATTGGAAGTTCATTTATCTGTTTGATGACATACATTTTTCCTGGGACTATTTGTTTGATATTTTTAACTATTGTATTGACAAATGTGCTCTGTTTCATCAGCTTAGAGTTAAGGGTTGAGTCATTTCCTGGTTCAACACTGAATTAGCAGGTCTCCTGGAAAGGAGAAATCAGCTCCGGGAAGTCACAAAGAAGAAATGATTCTGAAGTTGATGGGTTACATTTCCATCAATTAAAAAATCTGCTGGCTGCTACCTTAACGAAAGTAAAACACGATTATTGTGAAATGCCTAAATAACCTAAAGAAATTATACCAAGCTGTTAAGGGTCAGGGTTTCCCCCGTCATTAACTAAATAATATAATTTACTTCAGTGCAAGGCCAACATCCTGTCTCAGTGACCTAGATTACTGTGATGTTTCTTATAATGCACCTGCCACCTCTCTGCATTAGATGCTGTCTATCATGGAGAATTACGGTTCATACCAACATCTCTCACACCTCACTGTACTTTATATTCCTTTAAATTTCAACCGGCCATCATCATCAACCCATAAACTCATGCATTGGTACATTTTCATCTTTAAAGCTGTCTGATCCTGTGTTATTTATCCCGTTATATGTCATTTAGTCCAGCAAAAGACTTAGTTCCCAGGACTTGGAACTAAGTAAAAACAGGAACTCTGTCCTATCAACGTGGAGCACTCTACAACAGGATATGAAAATATCCATGTTGATTCCTCTGGGAGAATTTAAGCTTATATTCAGAAATATAAATAATCTTGCCATGAAACTTGTTCTTGTTTTTAGGTTATATTTTGTCTTATTTAATAGTGATTATAAATCCTTTAAGTGTTTGTTTTGTTATTGTGTTTGTAAATATGTTTTTGTTTTGTTTTACCAAAACCAGTCTCCTGTAAATTATATCTTTCCAGATAGCAAAAGATGTCAATTCAATGTGGAATTAGGGTCAAAAAGATTAACTTTTGGTTAAGGTCGACGATTGATGGTGGATAAACCAATCATCCAGTTCTAGCCAATGTTGAAAAGATGTCATTGAATGTTGTTTTGAAGACAAATTTTAATGATCGAAAAGCCAACGTCGCTGTGTGTATGCTGTGTGTTGCACCCCTTCCTCCTCCTGAGAGCATTTTCTCATTGAGCCAGGGTTTGTCACATTTTAAACTAAATAACATATGTCGAGGACAGGGAGTTGTAATTTTTTTCTGTAGATTTTACTTGTCTGGAAATATTTGTGCATAATGTGCAGTAAAAACATATGTCAAAGAGCAAACAAAACATTTACAAACTAAAAATACCTTAAACACGTTCCAATTATTTGAAGATTTGCATTACCAGAATGAACGGCGAGTTGATCCAACCCCACACCACAATGTGGAAAATGTCTATGAGTCGCAGAATTAGACGTGTAAAATGGAATATGGTAAAAAGATTTTGCCTGTGAAACGCAACAACATTCATGGAGGAAGGGCAGAAAGCTTGTCTGAGCTTACTCAAAGCTGCATACTGCTGCATGCTGCTGCATGCTGCAGTAACACTAATATCCATGACGTCCAAAGCAAAACGTTTTATTTATAAAGAGGACAATAATTCTTGTTGCAGGTTATGCACACATATAACATATTGGAACAGCAAAGACTACGCTATAGAATTAAGAAATGGGGCATTTTAGTAATTTGTGCCTTTTAGTTTAACAGAGCACTAAAACTTTAGGTTTGAAAAACAAGGTGTACTAAACTTTACAAACTGAGTTTCAAAGACTAGACAAATCCAACTGTAAAAGCTTTTGAAACTGCACCAGTTTTATCATCGTCTTGTTTTAGAATTTATGGACATATCGATAATAAGACCCATCTACTGTTCAGCCAAGGTTAAACGTTTTACTCAAAAAATGTTGTAAAAATTCACAAAGAATTCTGTTAAAGAAGAAAACTGTGTTTTAGCATGTGAAGTGCTATATGAATCAACAGTGAGGTAAAATGAGAAGCCCCTGATATCTGCAGCAGATAAGTTCAACTTCATGGAAAGTTGACATAATCAACTAACACATCATTAGACATAATTTTTTATTAGCATCTTGTATTGTCTTTTCAATTGTGACATTTACAGCAGACCTTGTTAAAACATTTAGCTTTTTCATGATGATAGCTTGTGTTAAGTTTTCATATTTAATGCAGTTTCTTCATTAAACTCCACAACTGTTTTTCAGCCATTCCTCATAAATTACTTTCATCCATATAACCTTTTTCTCTGTTTTGTTTTTAACCTATGTGAGGCAGAATTGAAAAGGGGTTTACAAATACAGTTTATAAGTATTAAAAGTTTAACATTTTAACAGAAACCCACTTCAAACATCTTGAGCCACACTTTTAATGTATAGTTTATTGAGAAATAATGTCTGGATATTTATGCAACCCCACAGGAAGAACACACACCACTTATTTTTCAGAATTCTCTTGTTGAGCTTGTGCAGTTCCAGCGTTGTGAGAGTCGGCGTGAATTTGAGCGTTAGTTACGACCCGTGCTGCTTCTGACATGATGCATCCCGTGAATGCATTGCACTGGATTTTTATACAAGGCTGCGTTTACCAAGAGAGTGTTGAGTTTTAGTGTACGGTATATCACAGGTGGAGCGCGTGTAGACCGGTCATTGACGTTCTGAGCGGTTGTAGCTCGCCGCGAAGAAGGAAGTTGTGAGATGTTTCGGAGGAGTCACCGTGCATGCATTCAGTTAGGTGGGAAGAGGGCCTTATATATACATTATTGATAATACAGGCATTGTGTTTGTCCGCGTGATGAGGATTTTTAGGATACGTAAAGGCGTGAAATACAACATCCTGTCGATTTTTTTGACAGGGTGTCCGCTATTTATAAATACTAACCATGACGGCGCGAGGGTTGTAGAGAAAGAGACAGTTTTTTGTGTTGAGGGGTCAGATGATTGAGAGAAAGCGAGATCTCCCCCCTTGTGTCTCCTCCCGCGCGGCGCTTCGAACAGGTTGAGTATTGTTTTAACTGCTTACTGACCGAGTAAACTTATGACACTCAAACTGACCTGTAGAGTGTATGGACTTATTATGTTGTAAGCTGCAACCGGTAAGCGATCAGTAACGCTTGCTGTTTACAGGGAGAGCTGAGGGGTTGCATCGCTGGATTCTGGGCTGAGCGAGAACCGTGAGCTTTTTATTTACAGATTCCGGATGGGGAAGCTTATGCGTCTAAACGATTTATATAGTTTTATTTTTAATCTTTATTTTGAAACTTGAAACAGAGTCTGAGTGCTTTTACGGCTGAAACAAAGACTGATTTCCTCCCACCTTAAAGATTAGGTGCGCGTAACGGAATTAAACAATTCAAAATAATCATAATAATACTAATAAAAAGATTGGGTATGTATACCGGAGTTAAATAATTATAAATAACTTTAAATGATTACAATAATACTACTAAATAAGGTTGGGTATGCGTAACGGAATTAAATAATTACAATAATATCAATGATAGTAGTAATAATATTATTAATGATATGAATATAAATGAAAATAATAATAATACAATTAATAAAGGAATAATTAATTTAATAATGATTAATGTGGGGGGTGTCACATGAGGGGTCACGTGGTGGGGTCATATGGAGGTCACGGTAGGGGTCAATGATAGGGTGTCACATGAGGATCACGAGCAGGGTCACGTGACAATCATGTGATCACCTAAAAGGTCAATTAAAAAATAAGCCCCGCCCCTTTTTAATCGCCCCGCCCACTTTTAATCCATCAAAATCGGATTAAAAAGTGACAGAAGGTGTCTCCTATACTCTCTCGCACGTACTGAGGCGGTCAGTGAGGTAGTCCATGGTCCAGTCAGCTAGATGTTTGTCCACCCAAGCGTCCTCCAGCTTCTCCCTCAGCAGCACCGATCTGATGGTGTTGAAAGCGCTGGAGAAGTCAAAGAACATGACTCTCACAGCGCTCCCGGTGGTCTCCAGGTGGGTGAGCGCCCGCTGCAGCAGGTAGATGATGGCGTCCTCTACTACGATGTTGGGTCGATAGGCAAACTGCAACGGGTCCAGGGTGGGGCTCACCACGGTGCGCAGGTGAGCTAGGATGAGGCGCTTCATGGTCTTCATCAGAAGATGAGGCGCTCCATGGTCTTCATCAGGTGGGAGGTCAGGGAGACTGGTCTGAAGTGGGCCGGTTCCCTGGCGTGCGGCGTTTTGGGAACCGGTACCACACAGGAGGTCTTCCACAGGGTGGGCACCACCCCGAGGCTGAGGCTCAGGTTGTAGATGTAGCTGAGGACCTCACAGAGCTCATCTGCACAGGTCCTCAGCAGCCTGGGGGGGATGCCGTCCGGTCCTGAGGCTTTCCTCTGTTTAAGCCTCGTCAGCTGTCCTCTCACCTGCATTGGTGTGACTGTGAGGGGGGAGGAAGGTAGGGCTGAAGGTGTGGATGGGTCAGTCGTTGATCGGAGTGGCGGTGGGGGGGATGGTAGGTCTCTGGAGGGCTGGTGGTTGGAGACGTGTGGAGAGTTGAGGGCAAGGAGGGGGCCAGTGTGGGGGGAGTCGAACCGAGTGAAGAATGTGTTCAAGTCATCTGCAGAGTTGGTGTCTCCGTCTGCAGCCCTGCTGGTCCTCTGCCCAAAGCCGGAGATGTTCTTCAGACCTCTCCACACGTCCCTGACGTTGTTCTGTGCCAGCTGCTCCTCCATCTTCTTCCCATAATCCTTCTTTGCTGCCCTGATCTTCCACTGGAGCTCCCGCTGGACTCTACGCTGCTCCTCTCTGTCCCCTGAGTAGAAAGTCCTCTTCTTCTGGTTCAGGATGACTTTCAGCTCAGGGGTCACCCAGCGGGGGTTGTTTGGAAAGCATCGTAGCCGTCGTGTTGGCACGATGCTCTCCACACAGAAGTTCATATAATCAGTGATGCATTCAGTCAGGCTGTTGATGTCCTCTCCATGAGAGCTTTGGAACATGCTCCAGTCTGTGGTTCTGAAACAGTCCTTCAGCTTCTCACTGGCTTCGTCAGACCAAACTTTCACTGACTTCTTCTGTGCCTTTTGTCTCCTCACCAGTGGAATGTAATGGGGAGCAGATAGACGAGGTTGTGGTCTGAGCGTCCCAGAGGGGGGAGGGGGGCGGAGGTGTAAGCGTCCTTAACGTTAGCATAAAAAAGGTCCAGCGTTTTATTGTCCCTTGTTTTACACGTGACGTACTGGGTGAGCGTGGGGAGGGTGGAGCGGAGGGAGGCATGGTTGAAATCCCCTGTGATCAGCAGGAGAGCGCGGGGGTGCTGTGTTTGCAGATTGTTTACAGCGGCGTGGATCCGCTCACACGCGGCGGCGGCGGCCGCGGAGGGAGGGATGTAAACACAGAGCATGATCACATGGCCGAACTCTCTCGGCAAGTAATAAGGTCTTAAGCTCACTGCGAGAAGTTCAACATCCGAGCAGCATATCTGCTGCTTCACGTGAACATGTGCCGCGTTACACCACCTCTCATTCACAAACACCGCCAGCCCTCCCCCTCTCTTTTTTCCGCTCCCCGCAAAAGTTCTGTCCGCGCGGATAAGTTTAAAGCCGTCCAGGGAGATCACTGAGTCCGGGACAGATCCATCTAACCACGTCTCCGTGAAGCACATAATGCTAGCGTCTCTGTACTTACTCTGGAAACGGGTTAGTGCTGTGAGTTCCTCGGTCTTGTTCCGTAAAGATCTAACGTTTCCAGAGGAAAAGGGGTCAAAAATCCAAAAAGCAAACCAACATACAGAATTTGCAGGAGGAGACTCACCCATACTCAACAGGACAACCTGGCACTGATGTCTGGTCTCAGCAGTTTATATGGAGGTGGAATCAGGTGAAACCGGTGAGAGGTGATTGCAGCAGGGGTGGAGTAAGGCAGGTGTGCAGAGTAAGTAATTAGACCAGACATCAGTGCAGAGGCTCAAAACAAGAACAGATAAAAAAAAAAAAAAAAAAAAAACACCTCTGAAGACATAACAGAATAAACTACAACAGTAAACACTAATTTAAACAAGAAACCAGACAAGACAGAACTCAAAACAGCCAGATAATAAAAGACAGGAGAGAGAAGGAAAAACTAAAACTAACATAAACCATAACAGAACTCAGAATATTACAGATGTGCCTCGAAAAAATTACTCTTCAGCCTACAGTGCTGATATAGATGTAGATGTACTGATTGCTTTTTTAATCAGCATGCTCATTAAACGTGTTAAATAGGGGTGCATTTCACTTTTCCTTGCCTATGGACCCAAAACATTTTTTGGTTCGCTCTGCTCGCCATTTGGCTATAATACCTTATCTATCTTATTTGCCCCCCCACATTTTAAAACCTTCCTACACCCCTGATATATATATATATATATATATATATATATATATATATATATATATATATATATATGTGTGTGTATGTATGTATGTATGTATGTATGTATGTATGTATGTATGTATGTATGTGTGTGTGTGTGTGTGTGTGTGTGTGTGTGTGTGTGTGTGTGTGTGTGCGTGTGTGTGTGTGTGTGAGTGAGTGGCTGTGTTTTGCAGCATACATAAATTCTGTCAGAATATTCAATTACTTTTAACCACACTAAAAATATTTAAATGCACTGATTTGTTATAATACCTATAGCTTTAAAGTTTACAGAAAAAAACAATGTGAACATTAGTTCAATAATCGGCGAGTATAGTTCATTAAAATTGATTCTGCACCTGGTTAACACATTACACTGAGCGGAGTTGTCGACCGCCCCAAGATGGCGCCCCTAAATCTCGTCAGCGCCTGTAGGCGAGAGCGGTCGATGCGGGGTCTACTCTTTATGTCTATGGTTTTTCTTCTTTTTTTCCTCAAACAGATTTAGTTACATTCAAGTACAAACTGTCACTGGGAGACATAGTCCAGAAGTTCAGAAACAGGTGTATCATACTTTGGGAAGTCCAATAAACATGCCTAGCATGAAGAATTGTTTTAAATTAAAATCCACTTATAGTTACTTATAAAGTTGTATATTTAAAATATTTAGGATCTTCACATATTTTACAGACCACACTATTAGCCTCTTTAAATATGGCTGTAAATACATTTTAAACAGGGTTAGGGAAGGATTTTTGTTTTAGCATTTGCCTTTATGAATATGGTATTGGCCCTTGCCTTCAGTATAGAATAGAATAGAATAAAATTCAACTGCATTGTCATTGCACTGTCACAAGTACAAAGCAACGAAATGTGGTGTGCATCTATCCAGAAGTGTTATACAGGATATAAATATTATTTATAAGTCTATGTATGTCAGGGTGCAATCCTGCCTGCTGCACCCTGAATCTTCAAGAACCTTCCTCCTCATGCTCTGCTCCACTAATCATCCTCACCTGTTAAATCTTCAATCAGTCAGAACTCAGTCCACCTGCAAAGCTCTCCATATAAACCCACCTCAGTCTCCTGTTCTCCGCCAGTCCGTCTCTCATTCTCCTGTGAGAAGATCTCGCTCGCCGCCTTCACTGTGCTTCTGATGAAGTTACCTCCACGTCTCCTCTGGTACCTCAGCTACCCCAGCACCTCCCGAGACTCTCCAGCTCACTCTGATCAGGCTGCTCCAGCATTCTTCATCTGCCCACCCAACTCTGGTAAAAGACTCTGGTCCGCTTCATCCATTATCACTTTACCCAGCAATAAACTGTTTGAACAGCTGCTCTGCGCTCTGTGTGTGTGCTTGTTCGGGTTCACCGAGACAAATCTGACAGCACGGACTGGCCAAAGATGAACCTGGAACACACACAGAGCCCGCGTGCTGGGGCTGGTCAGGTGTCCCCATTACCTCCCTCCCTGGTCCTTTCTATGGAGCTTTGCCTTCAGGAACTGAAGGGGAGCCAAGCCATGGTCACTAACCTGGACTCACCGTGGCTGCGGGCGGAAGCAGCAGCCATAGCTCGAGCTAACATGGAGGAACACGTTCTAAGCCTAGCACGACATTGCTCTGCGTTCCTGGAGCTAGCGGACCTTTCTCAGGGGATCGATTGGGAGTTCTGGACGGGAACATCACCACCGATCGGATCTACCCTCGCCACCAGCCTGTCCGCTGCTCCGGCTGCTGCTGTTCCTTCCACTCCCGTCACTCCTGCAACTGCTGCCGCTGCTTTCTCTGCTGTTGCTCCCAATTCCTCACCGTCAGCAGCAGTCTCAACATCGCTGCCCGGCTCCTCCCGGCGCAAACGCCGGACTCGGCGCCCCAGGATATCTCCCGAGGCCAAGCCTGACATCTCTGCTGAAGCCGCACCAACTGCGGCTGACGTCACCTCCTTTTCCCTGGTGAGTCGGCCGGGTGCAGAAGCCGCCGCTCAGGAGAGTTTGGCTAGAGCACCCCGCCTCTATGAAGACCAGCTGTGGGATTTTTTCTACGGGGACAGGGACGACCTTCTCCCATGTTGGTCCGCCCCTGTTCCCGCTGACGAGTGTCCCACAGCCTACGAGGTCGGGGTGCACACCGTCTCGCCAGCCATCTCAGAGGTTTCCGCTGCACACGCCACGGCCCAAGCCTGCGTGGGTGTGTTTATCCCAGCTCCGCCGTCCGTCTCCGAGCTCCCAGCCCCGCTGGCCGAAGCAAGCGCAGTCCCGCCGGCCGCCGAAAAAAAGACTCGCCGTCCGCCGAGAAAGAAGACCCGCCGGCCGCCGAGAAAAAAGACCCGCCGGCCGCCGAGAAAGATCAGCCCAAGGCCTCCGATGGTGCGCACATCTCGCCGCCGCCGCCGGCCTTCACTGACTTCCCGCCGGCCGACGAGAGAAAAGAGCCGCCTCCTGCCGAAGTCCTACAGTCCCGCGAGGGGGTCCTGGTGGACCCGCCTCCTCCCTTTGCTCCCGAGTCCAGCGAGGCGGTCCAGGTGGACCCGCCTCCAGTCTACGCTCCCGAGTCCAGCGAGGCGGTCCAGGTGGACCCGCCTCCAGTCTACGCTCCCGAGTCCAGAGAGGCGGTCCAGGGGGATCCGCCTCCAGTCAAAGCTCCAGAACTCTCCGAGGATCCTTCAGTGGAGTTCCACGCCAGAAGAACAAAGGCGAGACTTCACTACCAGCTGCCTGAGGTCGCCTGCGCTGTCACGGCCCAGGGCGCGCGCCTCCAACAGCAGGCAGATCACATCCAGTCCCTGACTGACTCCTTGCGCGAGCTGGCCGCCGAGGTGTCTCGCCTCCGCGCGCCCGCTCCTGCCCCCGAACCTCCCACTTCTCCTCCCGTAGTCTTCACCGAAACACCCGTAGCGATGCCGGATAAATTCGCTGGGGTTATGGGGACGGTCGAGGGGTTCCTAGTCCAGTGCGAGCTGGTGTTTAAAAGACAGCCTGTCACTTTTCAAACCGACGAGGCCAAGGTGTGTTACGTCGCCGGACTGCTCCGCGGCGACGCACTGGCCTGGTACGCGGCAGTCAGCGAGGTTTCCTCGCCGGCCCTCTCCTCCTACTCGGCGTTTGCCACCGAGCTTCGGCAGGTGTTCGATTGCCCTGTAAGGGAGAGCGACACGCCGACGCGACTCGTTGCGCTGCGCTAGGGGGGCCGCAGCGTAGCGGAGTACTCGGTAGACTTCTGCATTCTCGCCACTCGTTCCGGGTGGAACACTAAGTCTCTCCAAGATCTTTTCCTCTGTGGCCTGAGCGATGATGTTAAAGATCATCTAGCCGCTCAGGGCGTGCCTACAGAGTTTAATGAGCGGGTTAAGAAAGCCACTCAGGTTGACAATCGTTTGCGCGAGCGAGGCAGAGAGCGCGCAACGCGCACGACTCCCTCTGCTTGTCCAGCATCACAGTCCACTGGTCTCACTTCTCCTCGGCCTGCAGTTTTAAGCTCTCCCAGCGGCCTTACACCTCCTTGCAGTTCTGGGTTACGATCCATGCCGAGCCCTGGTCCCTCCACAGAGGAACCCATGCAGCTGGGTCGGGCCAAACTTTCACCGCGCGAGCGTGAGCGCCGCTTCCTGGAGGGAATCTGTATATACTGCTGCCATCCCGGTCATTATTTACGGTCCTGTCCGCAGCGCCCAAAAAGGAGTAGGCTCGCCCGTAGCAGTGGGGGTTCGAGCGAGCCGTTTATCTCCCCTGGTTCCCCGAAAATTATTAAATGCTACCATCTCCTGGGAGGGGATTGATCAACCGCTGGGCGCATTAATAGATTCCGGTGCGGATGAGAGCTTCCTCGATCAAGAGGTCGCCCGTCAGCTCGCAATACCCTTTGTTCGCCTAGACGCCCCTGTCCGCGCTTCCGGCTTAAATGGAAATCCTTCCTACGTGATCACCCACCGCACCCCCGCCTTAACGCTAGTTACCTCAGGGAATCACCGCGACTTCGTTCCACCTAATCTCCTCTCCAAACGCTCCCTTGGTCCTGGGACTTCCGTGGTTAGTTAAGCACAATCCCAATATTGACTGGAGTAGCGGCACGGTCCGTAATTGGAGCACCGCCTGCCACGCGTCTTGTTTGCTCTCCGCGCGCTCCCCGAGCTCCCCAGCTTCCTCGGCACCGCCCCCCGTGGATCTATCCGGCGTACCGCCGGAATATCATGATTTATTGCAGGTTTTTAGCAAGGACCTGGCACTTTCGCTCCCCCCCAACCGCCCCTATGACTGCGCGATCGACCTCCTCCCGGGAGCGTCTTATCCCCCATGGAGATTGTACAACCTATCTCGCCCCAAACGGGAGGCTATGGAGCAATATATTCAGGATTCTTTAGCTGCCGGCATAATCTGTCCCTCGTCCTCGCCGCTCGCTGCCGGTTTCTTCTTCGTGCCCAAGAAAGATAAGACACTCCGCCCGTGTATAAATTATCGTGGTTTGAACGCCATAACTGTAAAGAATAAATATCCTCTCCCTGTCATAGATTCAGTCTTCGATTCCCTTGCTAAATCCACTGTCTTCACCAAATTAGACCTGCGGAACGCCTACCATCTCGTGCGCATCCGCCAAGGTGATGAGTGGAAAACTGCGTTCAATACACCGCTGGGCCATTATGAATATCTGGTCATGCCTTTTGGGCTGACCAACGCCCCAGCCGTGTTCCAGTGTTTGGTTAACGATGTCCTCCGTGATTTTCTCCACCGCTTTGTTTTTGTTTATTTAGACGACATCCTTATTTTGTCTGGTCTCCGGAAGCTAACGCTGCCTTTGAGACCTTAAAGGAAAAGTTTACCTCCGCGCCCGTGCTCGCTACACCTGACCCAGCTCTCCAATTTATAGTCGAGGTTGACGCCTGTTGTGGGAGTTTTGGGTGGAATATTAAACAATAGTAACTGAGTTCCCATCTTTACTAAATGACGAGACGGTGGTATAACGTTCCAGCACCTTTATTGAGAAACAGAGCAGAGATTCACATAGATGGAAAGTAATCGCACCCCACGGTTCCGCTGCGGTCTCTGCCTGTCTCACTTTCCGGCTTCCCCTAATACTGCACAGTGACCTTGGCTTGAGACATAACAAAGACAGTCTATCGTAAACAATCAGTATCCCTCAGCAGCTGCAGCATTTGGCCTTGCAATCAGAAAACAGTGGATCTCATACACAGACATCAGGTCTCCAGGCCTCCTCTGTCCGAGTGGTGTGAGGCCATAGTGACTTCAGAATAATAATTCTTATAACATTCCTCTCTTTTTTTTTTCTTTTTTTTGATGATGGCGTCGTCAGCATCAAGACAAAACAAGATGACCCATCACTTGAAAATGTGAACAAAGCACAGAGGAACCATTTCTGTAAACTCGTAAAGTGGGACCCAAAGGGTTCCCGTGTTGGAACCGGGTAGTGCTGGAACTTTTAATACAGATCAACATGAATGCTTCATAGAGCTTTAACACACAAGATCAAAGATTTAGCTTTTGTCCACAATTTAGGATTCATCTAATTAGGTAAGGCCTGTTTTAGGTACCTATGCGCACATTATTTTAAAATTACATTAGACTATGGTAAGCTAAACCCTGTTCAGTAACCAAGGTCGAATCCGTCTACTCTTCACCCACCCTGAATACCCTCCTACTCCTTTCTCCACTCACCCCTACGATGGACAATAATCCACCACTCCAAACTTTCAACACCAGGAGCAAAGGCAGGAGAGGTTCAGTGCGGGCAGGGGAATGCCAGAAAAAGCTACCCCTAGGGGGCAGTAAAAACTGGCAAGCCCCCTCCCAGGGAGATCTGCTCTCGGCCAATCTGAGCCTGAAAACCCTGTATTGAATCTAAGTGTTAACATTACCAGCTAATATTAAAAGGATCTTTAGAGCCAATCCGATCCTGGTTCTTCCTATATCAAATCAAAAGGTGCATAAACCATAGATCCTTGTGTGTCTGAAGCAAACAGTTTCCATTTTTTTTTACCATAAAACCATATTGATCAACATGATGTAACATTAAAGTGTAGATCTCATAACACAAAAAAAATCAAACATGTGAGTCAGTGGAACAGAGCAGTTAAACAAACAGCAACACAATATGAGAAGAGTCTGAAACGTCAAGAACGCAAAGTTAAGAAAGCCTTCAGGCCATTCAGGCACAAGGCAGAAATTAATCTAATCGCGCTTAGGGTCTCTTCAGGCAACTCCTCCCGTTGAAGAATAAGGAATCAGAGTCCTCTGGCTTCTTCATCCCCAGTCCTCTTCTTGGTTCCTCCTCGCAGGCTGGACGATTGAGCTAGATGGTAATAAGCGTTCAGTTCTGGATGGGCACTGAGCATTTTATTTTGCATTTCTCTCTAATAAAACACTTTGTGAAGATGGTCTGCAGACACGAGTCCTTGTTCCCAATAGAGAACAGAAACAAGGTGTAATTAGTGTTCTTATCAAAACCCCTTTCATGTGTCATTTATTAAAACATTCTCCAAGCACTTTCACATTCAAGATATTTCTGTGCACAATTATTTAGCTCTCAGAATTCTGCAATTTAATTATTAATTAAAATAGTAATCTTTAAGTTCAAATGTATCTGCAGTAAATTCATAATAATTCTTAACAGAATGCTTTCAATGTGTGTCTTAACTGTTGTTGTCTGACAGTTGAAGTTCTCTGCAACATAATTTCATCAATATATTCGTTTCATGACATTTCCCATTTATTCTGAAAACCCAACTGAGAAAAAGAAAGACTTTCCATGTGAAAGCCTTTTCCCTCTCCCCCCCAACCATCCTGACCAGATCCAAAATGTCCCCATAATTTAATCTAATTAAATTAATCTTACTTATTTTTTTGTATGTAAGACGATAACCATTAAATTATCCTGATCTAAAAGCTGTCAGGTTAAAGGTTTGCTAAACTCAGTGTTGTGTTTTTTCCCTTAGGATGTTTAACTGGTTAAAAAGACTATTGAGATATTTGTGTTCTAGTTGAAAGAAATTAAATCTCCATAAATATTGTAACCATTGTACCCTGATGCTTTAATCCTAAATTTACCCATGTTAGTTAGTAGGATGTGTCATTATGCTAATTTTATTGCAACATTGCCCATTTTAGCCAGTAATCTTTTCTTTGCGTTTTATTGATGCCTGCCAGAGTAGCAGAAATCAGCTTACACTAAGATGTTCATTAAATGAAATGCTATTTAAAAGTTCAGATTACTCTACCTATATAGTGAAAACTAATTCATTCATTTATTTATTTAACTGTTGATATAATACCCACTTAATTTATTAAGTTGCTCCATGATTCCATCAAGGTGCTTCTTTAAAAGTTTTCACCTTTACATAATCTTTATGTGTTTTGTAATGTGTGTTTTGTTTTAATTGTGTACAACAAAATCTGAAGTGAAATGCATGAAGTCGTGTCTGCAGAACTCATCTGTGTTTGTTGTCGAAGGTTGTCCGATGCCTCAGTCATAGTCCTTCATTGTCCATTTTCAGTCCAATGTCTAAATTCAGCAGCCCAACATTCTCCTTCTCATCAAGAGTCCATCCTCCAGTCCTCACGCCTGCAAACAGAATGAATTCTGCCAGCATTTTTTGCCAAAGAAAACGCTCCATAGGTTGAAAAGAAATTACAGCAAAACAGTCACAAACATTTTAACTACAGTGTTCCCTCTAACATGACAAACATAAAAGAAACAAAAGGATAAAAAAAATAAATCAAACTTTGTCTCTGACAAAATAAAACTCAAAACTGGATCAGGCTGAAGTCAATGACATCACCTTTAGTCCTTGTCCCAAGGATCAGCCCCCATGGCACTGCGGTACTGTTTCTGCATTCTCTCGCATCTGAGAATGTCTAAAATGAGACTAAATCTCTATGTTAGCACATTCCTATCATATTGACCAGGTTTCTTTGCAAAGAAAAAGAAGCAGAAAGATAGAGCTGTTAATAACAGAAAGCAACAAACATGTTTAAGACACCACCTTTCCTGCTGGAAGATCTGGCATAACTTGGTTAAAACCAAGTATAATTTAGTGTCCAAATCTGATTATAACTCCTTTAATCTGAAAGCAATAACTCAGAGAAAAACAAGAGTGTTAATAGCATGCACTTAAAACCCTGGTCCCCTTAGTGTCCCTTTAACGTGATGTTTTTCCCTTTTTTTCTCTGATCCTGGGAAGGTTTCTATTCTTCACCTTTCCTTTGAAACTCTGTTCAAAACACCTCCAAAAGAAAGAAAACAAAAAAAACTAAAACAAAATTGTTTTCCAAGGAGCACAATTATGTCTTTTCCAATATGACATAGTTTTTTTGACTTATTACAAACCTTTTTGATATCCTTCTGGTCCTTTGACCATGTGTATTTGCTGTTAGTAATACTTTTATTCATATATACCTTTTCAATCTTAATTGGTCAAGGGGGAAACTTTAAAGCAATGATTTTTCCCTTTTAGTTTACTTTGAACTTCTAGTAAATTATAAGAGTTTTCCCCATAATTCAGCACATTGAGAAGGCTACCCAAAACAAACCAAGATTAGAATTAGAATTTAACCCCTACAGAAGCTGGCTTTATTTATTTTTTCCCCTCTGACATAGTTTTCGTGCCCCAGGCCAGAACACACAGACCCAGCCTCGCCATAAACATTCAGATGTTTACATCATGGTCAGATTTGTTTATCATATCTATTGTCCTTCTCAGGTTATGCTGTCCCTCTGAGGTTCGCCTCAGCTCAGCATAACTAATAACATCAGATGATTTTGTAACTGATGACGCGTGTAACGTGGCCTTCTGATATTTTGACGCTTTTCAAAATTTCTCATTAGTTGCATTCAAATTCCAAGTAAAAAATAAATAAAATAAATGAATAGAAAACCCTTAGAAAAGCAATTCATATTTAGTTCCATACAGGTTTGTTCAAAGCACAGTTTTTTCTCATCTATTTAAATAAAATAAAAAAAATCATCTATATCTAAACTTCTTTCAACTGGACTGGTTTGTGATGAATCATTATTATTATAAGCAATGAGATCTCAGTAATTTTAAATTACTTTAGGGCTAAAAAACAAGTGATAGGATCTCAGCCTAAATTTGTAAAACAGTAAACTTAACAAGCTTATGTAACGCTTATTTCCAATTTCTAACAAAGCTGAAATATTTCTGTTCAAGCCATGTTAATCTCTCCGTGTATCAATTTAATTTGGTCCTGATATTTAATGTTAAAAAACAAACTTTGTTATTTAAATCTCTCTTTTACTGTACCTCTATTGTTAACATAGTCCATGCTTAAAATGTCATTTGAATTACGGAGCTGCAGTTCTCCCAAAACAAATGAACATTCTGAAACCATGAACATTAATTTTAACCCCAAATTAATTCACACAGATGAACGTTTAGTTACATAGATACATACACACGTACGGTTACATACAAACGATGACATTCAGACAGACAAACACGTGCAGGCCTGCTTTTTCACCATCTTAAATAGTTTTTCATAATTTTTAAACGTCAACGCCGAAAGATGTTTTCAACGCGTTAAGTTCCCGCTTAGTTTAAAAGGTGGAGAGTGTGCGCTGGTTACGGCCCCCCGATGCTTCGTCCACACGCGGTTTTACGCTTCAGCCCCTCAAGGATACAACTCTGTGTCTCGCAGACACTTGGACGCTTACCCATTTTTGAAAGTTATACGTCGCTATTAGCAGTTTAGACCAATTTTATCCACAACGGAAGTGCCTAATCGGTCCCCACGTAAACGCTTGTGGGAAAGTCCGTATTTCAGCTGAAAATGTATTCTAATTAAATTTTGAATTTTAGTTTAATGTTTAAACCTTAGTCACCGTTCGGTATTGTGAACCCTGTTTTATTTGCCTTAAGGATTAAATATAATTCATTATTTCTACCGGCTTTTACTTACTACCTTTTAGGTTTACAGTTTTTAATTTTAAAATTTCTTGAGGTATACTTTAAAATGGGGTTTAAAATTTAAAAGCTTGCAAGCATTTTTGACTAATTGCGTTTGTTTTTAAAAGAGCTGGAAAATAATCCCCTTACCGTCTCATGAAAGAAAGGTTCGGATCTTCGCGCCGACGCCCAGAGACGCTCCGAGACCAGGAGCTCCTCCACGTCCCTTGAAAATCCATTCGGGGTACCAGAGGCCGGATAACCTCTCCGGGCCGGCCAAAGCAGCTCCTGTCCCCGGCTCGTCGGTCGGAGATCTTGTTCGTTTACGCCAAATTGTTGTGGGAGTTTTGGGTGGAATATTAAACAATAGTAACTGAGTTCCCATCTTTACTAAATGACGAGACGGTGGTATAACGTTCCAGCAATTTTATTGAGAAACAGAGCAGAGATTCACATAGATGGAAAGTAATCGCACCCCACGGTTCCGCTGCAGTCTCTGTCTGCCCTGTCTCTCTGTCTGTGTCACTTTTCGGGCTTCCCCTAATACTGCACCGTGGCCTTCCCATGAGACAAAACAAAGACAGTCTATCGTAAACAATCAGTATCCCTCAGCAGCTGCAGCATTTGGCCTTGCAATCAGAAAACAGTGGATCTCATACACAGACATCAGGTCTCCAGGCCTCCTCTGTCCGAGTGGTGTGAGGCCATAGTGACTTCAGAATAATAATTCTTATAACAACGCCTCGGACTGCGGAGTCGGAGCCACATTGTCCCAACGTTCCCCGGTGGATAAGAAGACACACCCCTGCGCGTATTTCTCTCGCCGCCTCTCCCCGGCCGAGAGAAATTATAGTATAGGTGACCGGGAGCTGCTGGCTGTTAAACTGGCTTTGGAGGAGTGGAGGCACTGGCTGGAGGGTGCCGAGCAACCCTTTGTCATTTGGACTGACCACAAAAACCTGTCCTACATCCAGGCTGCCAAAAGACTCAACCCCCGCCAAGCCCGTTGGGCTCTATTCTTCTCCCGGTTTAATTTCACCCTCACCTACCGCCCCGGTTCCAAGAACCAAAAACCCGACGCCCTGTCCCGCATCCACTCCACAGATCTTTCCCTAGATTCCTCTGACCCCATCCTACCTCCCACCTGTCTCATCGCCTCAGTGGTCTGGGAGGTGGAGTCCCTCGTGCGCCGTGCTCAGTCCACTGAACCAGACCCTGGCAACGGCCCCCCGAATCGCCTATATGTCCCCGCCAGCGCCCGTTCCCAAGTGCTACCCCTAGGGGTACACGAACAATAGTTTGGGAATAACTGCTCTACGGCAACGCTTCTGGTGGCCTACCCTGGAGAAGGACTGTCGCAGGTTTGTGGCTGCCTGCCAAACCTGTGTGAGGGCTAAGTCCTCCCATCGACCACCTGCTGGTCTCCTACGCCCACTACCGGTCCCCAGTCGCCCCTGGTCCCACATTGCCCTAGATTTTGTTACTGGTCTCCCTTCCTCCAATGGTCACACCGTAATCCTCACCATCGTGGACCGTTTCTCCAAGTCAGCTCACTTTATCCCCCTGCCTAAATTACCCTCCTCCCTGGAAACGGCACGCCTTTTGGTAAACCACGTTTTCCGGCTACATGGAATCCCCCTAGATATTGTCTCCGACCACGGCCCCCAGTTCACGTCCCAGGTCTGGAAGGAGTTCTGCCGAGCCTTTGGTGCCACCGCGAGCCTCTCATCAGGCTACCACCCTCAAAGCAACGGTCAAGCAGAGAGGCTCAACCAGGACCTAGGGGGTGCACTGAGGTGTGTGGCTTCCCGGAATCCCTCCTCCTGGTCAACCTACCTCCCGTGGGTCGAGTACGCCCATAACTCCCAGGTCTCGTCCGCCACTGGGATGACTCCTTTCACCTGCGCTATGGGTTTTCAACCCCCCCTATTCCCTTCCCTGGAAAGAGAGGTCGCAGTACCATCTGTGCAGGCCCACCTACGCCGCTGCCGCCGTGTGTGGAACGAAGTCCGAGCTGCACTGCAGCGTACAGCCGAGCGCAATCAGCGCCTAGCGGATCGTCACCGAAACCCCTGCTCCTGACTACCACCCGGGTCAGATGGTCTGGCTGTCAGCTAGGGACCTGCCTCTCCAGACTTCTTCCAAAAAACTTTCCCCCCGGTTCATCGGACCATACCCTATTGACAAGATAATCAACCCCCGCGCTGTCAGGCTAAAATTACCCCCCCCCCCATTTCCGTGTCCACCCGGTGTTCCATGTCTCCCAGGTGAAGCCCGTGTCATCCAGCCCCCATTCTGTTCCTGAACCTACTCCACCCCCTCCTCTCCTGATCGACGGTCATCCAGCTTACAAGGTCCACCATCTCCTGGATGTGCGCCCCCGGGGCCGGGGTTACCGTTATTTGGTGGACTGGGCCGGCTATGGGCCGGAGGAGCGCTCTTGGGTCCCCGCCTCCCAGATCTTGGATAAAACCCTCATCCGGGACTTTTACCGGAATCACCCTGACAAGCCCGGTGGGCCGCCTGGTGGCGTCAGTTAAGGGGGGGGGGTCCTGTTACGGTGGCAGCACAGCAGGGGTGAGTGTCCTGTTTTCTTTCTGTTTATCTCAGTATGTTCTGTGTTATTTTCTTTGGCCCTATGTCTCGCCCCTCCCTACGGTTCTCTTCCCTGCGTTCTGGAACCATCCTCCGCCAAGCCACCGACTTCTGCCACCTTCACACCTGAGACTCATCATCTTCATCACACGCAAGATAAAAACCCGGTCGATCTCACCACTCATCAGTGGATCGTCTGCTGCATTCATCCTGGTGCCGCTGATTCTCCTAGAGCTCCCTGCGTCTAGACAAAATATTTCCCTGGTGTTTCTCCCTTGCGCTAATCCCTTTTCTGTGTTTCCTTTCAGGTTCACTCACCTTGCTGATCTTCAGCCAGCTGGGCTCGCGACCGATTCTCCCCTCCCGGACGCTGCCACTGCGGCTCACCATCCACTTCCCAGTTGGTTGCTCGCCGGCCGGTGCCCTCCTCCTCTGGGTCTCGAGTCAGTCGTTCCCGGGTCGCCTGGGTTAGTCCCCCTGGTCCGCGCTTTCCATCCACGTTCCTGCGCCCTCCCCCCTGGAGAACCGTACTCCCCGCTGTACTTAAACCCTTTACTGCTCTAATTAAAAGAAACCGTTTTTTCTGAGTGGTTGCGTGTGGGTCCGTTCTGTCAAACCTTAACAATATATTTGTTATCCTGACATTATTTTATTTATATTCACGTTTCAATTGAAATCATGAAACAGTTTCCCTTTAAATTCTCTGGTAATGGTTTTGTTTTTACATTTTATGTCATCTAAGGAAATCTGATTCAGTTGTGTTTTGGGCAGAAAAATTTGTCCTTTTGAATAATGCAAATAATTTTGTATCAGATTCAATAAAGCTGATGGGATTGCTTTACAGACATTGTTGTATTCCTTTGATGGGCTTTGAATATTCAATTTAATTTAAAAATCTGCACAATCTAAGGAAACCACCTTGTATATCTAATATATCTGTGATAAAAATAATTCCCTTTTACCAACTTTTGATGAACAGTATTTTTCTATTAGTTGTAATGACTCTATTGTTCCACAAGATGGAGCCATGAGGCGTAAATTTGTAGGCAAACGCCATATTCCAACACTAAAGAACTTGTACATGATATTCAGCCAGTTTGACAGAATAGTTTTACATTTGAAAAGAAATTCCAAACCTTCCATTTTATCAAAAATGTTTTTGAGAATGTGAAACCATAAAGTATCAGGTACAGACAGAAAAGCTTATATCCAGTTAACTCTAAAAAGTCCAACAATAGATTAAAAATCTATTGTTTTTAGACCCCCTTTATTAGAATCCTAACACGTTGCGATTTTTTAACATAATTTATTTTATTTTTCCAGATGAATTAGGAAATTATACAGTTTTTGTGTTATATTAACTAACATGTAAAGAATAACTGGGCTACACCAACTTAGACAAACCTTCAGATTTTGACAGAATATTACATCCCAGTATGGTTAAATGTGTGGTCAACCAGTAATTGAAAGTTTTTGTTATTTCATCAAGTCTCTCATTAATAGTTTTGCATTGTGTTCTTTCAACATTTTTAGCTACATGGATTACTAAATATTTAATTTCACCCTTGACAGGAATCCACCCCAGGTCTGTATCACTGCAGTCATACAAGGAAAGTATTTAACATTTTTTAGATTAAGATACTGTCGTGACGCCTTAGAAACAACAGAGATCACATTTAAGTCTTTTGGAAGAACTAATTTGTTCCTTTAAAAAATAATCAGCAAATGGACTCAACTTAAACTCAGAATTACAGATTTGTATTCCTTCTTGAAAATTGCTGTTCATTAGAAGATGAGCTGCGCTGTTGCCATGCAGCAAGAAGGTCCTGGGTTTGAGTCCAACCCAACCCTGGGTCTTTCTGCATAGAGTCTGCATGTTCTCCCTGTGCATGTGTGGGTTCTCTCCGCCGGGTACTCTGGCTTCCTTCCACAGTCCAAAAACATGACTGTTGGGTTAATTGATCCCTCTAAGTTCTCCTTAGGTGTGAATGGTTGTTTGTCCTGCCTGTCTCTCTGTGTTGCCCTGCGATAGACTGGCGACCTGTCCAGGTGAACCCCGCCTCTCGCCGAGTGAATGCTGGAGATAGGCACCAGCAACCCCCACGACCCCAACAGTGATAAGCGTGTTAGAAAACGGATGGATGATCCCTCTTGTTGATTTTCATCAGAACTCTTGCTGCAGCATTTTGGATCAGCTGAAGGCTTTGAACTGCATTTTGTGGACTTCCTGATAGTAAAGAATTACAATAGTCCAGCCTTGAAGTAACAAATGCATGGACTAGTTTTTCAGCATCACTCCTGGACAGAATGTTTCTAATTTTGGCTAAATTCCTGAGGTGAAAAAAGGAAACTCTGGAAACCTGTTTAATATGGGATTTAAATGACATGTCTTGGTCGATAACAACACCAAGATTTTTAACTTTATTACCAGAGGCCAAGTTAATGCCATCCAGATTAAGTGATTGATTAACAAGTTTATTTTTTGAGGACTCTGGTCCAAAGATTACAACTTCTGTCTTGTCAGAATTTAAATGCAGGAAATTTAAAGTCATCCAGCTTTTGATGTCATCAAGACATGACTGCAGTCGAAGTAACTGATTGGATTCATCAGGATTTATGGATAAATATAGCTGAGTGTCATCAGCATAACAGTGGAAATTAATCCCATGCTGTCTGATAATTTTGCCTATCGGAAGCATATATATAGTAAAGAGAATTGGTCCAAGGACTGAACCCTGTGGTACTCCACAGGTGACCCTAGAGTTTGAGGAAGATTTATTATTAACATGAACAAACTGGAATCTGTCTGACAGATAAGATTTAAACCAGCCTAATGCTTTCCCCTTAATCCCTACAGTATGTTCAAGTCTTTGTAGGATAATATTGTGATCAACTGTGTCAAATGCAGCACTGAGATCTAACAGGACAAGTATAGACACAAGTCCATTATCTGAGGCCATGAGAATATCATTAGTGACCTTCACCAGAGCTGCTTCAGTGCTATGATGAGCTCTGAAGCCTGACTGAAACTCCTCAAGTAGGTCATTACTTTGTAAATGCTCACAAAGTTGATTAGCAACTACTTTCTCAAGAATTTTAGATAAGAAAAGAAGATTAGATATAGGTCTGTAGTTTACTAACTCATCCTGATCAAGAGATGGTTTCTTAAGTAAAGGTTTAATAACAGCTACTTTCAACACCTGTGGTACATATCCATTTACTAAGGATAGATTAATCATGTCTAAAATAGTGCCACTGATCAGAGGGAATACCTCCTTAAACAATTTGGTTGGGATTGGGTCTAACATGCAGGTAGAAGGCTTAGATGAAGCTAAAATTTTAGATAGCTCAGAAAGCTCTACTGCTTCTAAACAGTTCAAACACTGCGCAGATTCTAAAGATTCCTCCAATGCTGCCTCACTTACTGAGGATGAGGTAATCATGTTTGGGAGGATGCCAATTATTTTATTTTTAATGGCATCAATTTTATTTATGAAGAATCCCATAAAATCATTACTACTAAGAGCTAAGGGAATGGATGGATCAACAGAGCTGTGGCTCTGGGTAAGTTTGGCAACTGTACTAAAGAGAAATCTAGGATTATTTTTATTCTCTTCAATTAATGATGAAAAATATGCTGCTCTAACTCTGCGGAGGGTCTTGTTATACAACAATAGACTGTTCTTCCAGATTAGGTAGGATTCCTCTTGGTGTGTAGAGCGCCATTTTCTCTCCAATTTCCTAACATTGTGCTTCAAGGAACGCAGCTCTGAATTAAACCAAGGAGCCAGCTTCCTGTGAATAATCACCTTCTTTTTCAAGGGAGCTACATTGTCTAATGCAGAACGCAATGAGGAAGTCACATTGTTAGCAAAGGTATCGATTTGTGAATGGGAAGAAACAACATTGCTGCCATCTACAGGGCATTTCTGCAATACTGAGGATATTAAAAAGGGGACAGACTCTTTAAGTTTTGATACAGCATTATCCGATAAAAATCTACTATAATGGAACCCTCTTTTGGGGGTGGAGAACTCAGTTAGATTAAACTCAAATGTTATTAAAAAATTATCAGACAGGACAGGGTTGTGAGAGAATACTGTTAATTCTTCACAATCAATGCCATATGTCAGCACAAGGTCTAAAGTATGGAGCCAAGAGTGCGTCGGTTTATGCACATTTTGAGCAAAACCAATTGAATCTAGGATAGTTTTAAAGGCTACACTAAGGTTATCACATTCTGTGTCAACATGGATGTTAAAATCACCCACTATAATAACCTTATCAGTATTTAACACCAAATCAGATAAGTAATCTGACAACTCATCCAAAAACTGAGTGTAAGGGCCTGGTGGACGATACAAAACAACAAACAGAAGAGGTTTTATTGCTTTGCAGTTTGGATGAGGGAAACTGAGGGTTAAATGTTCAAAAGAACTGTAATTATTAGTTGGCCTGGGACTAATTAATAAATCAGACTGAAAGATGGTTGCCACTCCTCCTCCTCTTCCCACAGATCTGGGAATGTGGAAATTTGAATAACTGGAGGGGGTTGACTCATTTATACTAACGTAGTCCTCTTGTAACCAGGTTTCTGTGAGACAAAACAAATCAATCTGTTTATCAGAAATCAATTCGTTAACTAACAAAGTCTTCGGAGGGAGAGACCTTATATTTAATAGACCACATTTAATTCTTTTATTTTTTGGTTCAAAGTGATCCGTATGGATTTGTATTAGATTTTTATGATTTGTTCCTTTTAGATCAGTTTTTGATCTGTTAAGTTTTGGCCGTGGGAAAGACACCGTCTCAATAGGATAATGGGTGGGTAACAGTACAGAAGCTGCAGAGAGGTGTGTTAAACTACGGCTCTGCTTCCTGGTCTGGACCCTGGGTCCCACAGAGGGAAAACTTGTCTCTGTGTTTAAAGCTTTCCTCAGGGAGCAGCGTGCCGCCACACCGAGTGCCGCCGGAGAGCTATTTGGTTCTTGCTCAGGGACCCAGAGAGGCAGATTGAGTGTCAAACCAGCGACCTTTGGGTTCTCTCTGAAGACTCACTAGACCACCACTCCCACAGATAAAGTAAATTACTTGAAGTATTTTATCATTAGTGTTATTATGAAGGTCAGAGATCGGTCTGGTCTCCCTTTTGCCTTAAAGAAACTCAGAGAAATTACAATAAATTGAATATAATTTTACTAAAATGCATTACCCTTTAACGCACACATTATTATCCAGCATTAGTTAGTTCTTGTTGCACGGCCCGATAATCAGGAAAAGAGGTTCTGTTGGAGGAAAGACCAGCCCAATTAAGCAACTTCACATCCAAAAACAAGCCCATAAAACCGCAACTCACGAAATTTACAAGCTAGTTTAAAGAGAATTTAAAGTAGCTTGTTAAGTACGCTTAATTTAAGCCAATTCGCTTAAAATAAGCGGACTTTGCAAAGCTGAAAGCCGGACCGTGCTTTCTGCTTGGATGCTAATTCCTTATTTAGGTCTAGGTAAGTGAGGCAAAGAGTTCATAAATACGCAGGCTGCAGTCAGACTGCGGGACGTCCCGGCTAACACGGGGGGGTGGGCAACCCTAGCTCTGCCAGCGGTGAAGATTGGATAGTAGGGAGCGGTTCCTGTGAAAGGAATGCCCATAATGTGATGTTTAGACGGAAAACATTAGCTTAGCAAAGTTATTTGATGTCATTGTGCATCATTGTATTTAACAGTTAGCATGCTAATGATAGCATGCTAATGATAGCATGCTAACGCCTGCAGTCTCTTACTGTGTGCATTGTAGTCGTGCCCGCTTTGTCTTAGTGTACAATTTCTATTTCTACACTTTAACCTGTAGATAAAGGTTTACAGCACAACACACATGGTGGATAAAAGTTTTCAACACAACCCCAAAATAGTAGAGTGTTTGGTCAAATCTCTTGTCCACCAATAAAAGTATTTAATATTTGGGAGGGGGGTGGGGTGGGGGGGGGGGGTGTGGTACGCGCAGCTCTTCTTCTACTACACTGTCAGTAACGCTAACAGCAGCGCGACCAGGACACTTAATTGCTCAATCATAAAACGCTGATATCGGGGAGATTTCCTGGGACAGTTTTTTCTGCCGTCTACTCACCCTTTTACAGACACATGGCAGGTGTCTCCTTTAAACAGAAAGCTTTATATTTCCCTAAGAACTACCAAACATTTTGCCAAACTGAGGTTTTGGATCAACAAAGATCCAGAATCTGTTTCTACCTGATTCGAGCTTTGAAACCAGTTTGCTGTAGGTAAAAATAAGCCTGTTTCTGGAGGCAGGTTTGCTGTTATGGTCTTATACAAAAAATAAAATGTTATGCTGAATTCAAAGTAAAACTTGAGTTTATGTTGGTGTTTGAATGTGTTTGCCAGTACATGTAGACCATAATTCTGGTTGTTTATGCCATCAGAGTCCTTACTGCGGACGTCCAGCAGTCCCGACAGCCTGAGATCCAGAGCTCCAATGATAACCCCAGACCAGGAGACAGGTACCACCACAACAGGAGCATGGCATCACTTTGTTGGACAAAATATATGCATTTTTAATATTTAAAACCTAAAAGGTTTGGTCCTCATGGTTCACTTTGTTTCTCACCGGAGAACCAGATGTTATGGAGTAGACTTGAATCTTTGCAGGAAAATATAAAATATGATCATCAAGGTTTGAGTAAAAGCCAGAGTTACTTTTTTACACGTGTTCTGTCTGGCAGTGTAGCATTAAGAATAATTGTCTTGATACCAAAACGAGTCCAACAGGTTTTACTTTCACCAGTAGATTCTTACTGCTTTCACCATAGAGCTTGAGTTATATCTGCAAGAAGCTTTATTAGATTTTATGCCGGGACTATTTAATGTTCAATGGAAACAGAAACAGGTAGAAGAGGAAAAAAGGAGAGAAACAGACAAAATGCTAAAAGGAGAAAAGGTGAAAGAGAAAGAGGAGAGGAAAGGGAGAGAGCAATATATCATAAGTCTGCTTCTACACCTGCAAAGAGATATATAAGAACAGCAGAACCAGCTGATAAAGTATTACAGGTACAAACTCTACAACTCTAAACAAATGTGTTTTTAACCTTAATTTAAAGGAACTTAGGCTTTCAGCACTTTTCCAGTTTTCTGGGAGTTTGTTCCAGATCAGTGGAGCATAGGAACTAAATGCTGCTTCTCCATGTCTGGTTCTGGTTCTGGTTCTGCAGAGCAGGCTGGAGCCAGAAGACCTGAGTGGTCTGGAGGGTTGATGCACTGATAACAAGTCTGTGATGTATTTAGGTGCTAATTCAGGGATTTATAGACTAACAGAAGGATTTTAAAGTCTATTCTCTGAGATCCAGGGAGCCATGGAAGGACTTCAGAACCGGGTCCATGTTCTCTACGTTCTTAGTCTTAGTGGAAGGACTTCAGAACCGGGTCCATGTTCTCTACGTTCTTAGTCTTAGTGAGGACGCAGTCAGCAGGTTCTGGATCAGCTGCAGCTGTCTGATCCACTTTTTAGGCAGACCTGTGAAAACACCGTTGCAGTGATCAGTTCTACTAAAGATAAACATGGATTAGTTTCTCCAGATCCTGCTGAGACATCAGGCCTTTAATCCTGGAAATGTTCTCCAGGTTCTAGAAGGTCCACTTTGTCTTCAGATGGAGGTTCAGGTGTGAGTCCATCACTACTCCCAGGTTTCAGGCCTGATCAGTGGTTCCTAGCTGAAGCTGCTGAAGCTGTGAGCTAACTCTGGATCTCTCCTCTATTGGTCCAGAAATTATTCCTTCAGTTTTGTTTATATTCAATTAAAGAAAATTCAAAATTTTGATTTTATTTGGCACATTAAGACATTAGGAACCAGTAGGTGTTGTAGGAAAACCTCCAAAACCTTCTAGCTGTTGGGCAATAGTGCTAACCAATAACCTGACTCCGCCAGCTGTATGTCGCTCTGCCTAGCTCCACTCATACATCTGGGACATCTCCATAGGAATTTCCTTTATTGAAGGCTGGGCCTTATCAAAAATCCTTGCATATGATTGGATAAGCCACTTGTCTGTCATCTTTATCGACGTGCTATTTCAACCACTCACACCGAAGCTAACCCGTGACGCTGATGAGAGCGACGCAGGAAAAAAAAATGTGTTTGCGGCTCTATTGCACGCGTTTTATTGACAGTGAGCTGACAGGAAGAGGGGGGGCAGGCGGCAAAGCGCCGCGGGTCGGAGTCGATCCCGGGCCGACCACGTTGAGGACTAAAGGCCTCCTAACATGATTCGCGCTAAACAAAACTTGCCAAATGCGGTCGGGAGAAGGGCGAAAACATGGTTTCCACCAACAAAAGCCTTCAGAGCCGTTCTCTGATGTTCTTTTATTGAAACAATATTAAGTAGATTGGACAACACAGAAGAAATAGCAGCATCAATCCTAACGCTTGCTTCCTCGATGCGAGCCGCCATTGTTGTTGGAATCTCATGGTCGCTTCTCCACTACGTCACATCTATGAAATGCCAGCCCTGCGTCCTGATTGGCCAGACGATAAAATTGGTTGGAGAAATCACTTTCAATGGGCGATGTCCCAGATGTATGTGAGTGGAGCTAGGCGGAGCGAGATACAGCTGGCGGAATCAGGTTAGCTAACCACTGCCTCATGGTGCATTATGTCAGAAGAATTTATCAGTCAGAAATAAAACAGCTTTTTTGAGACATAAGAACCTATAAATGAACCAAATGTGCTTAACTAATGTTATTTATTTACTTTCAGGTTTTTAACCTGTGGACAGAGAGTAAAAATGACCTGAAACCGTTGAGCACCTCGCTCTGTGGCACGTTGTCGTCTCATATTCAGGGTAACACGCTGACTGCTCGCTGCCTCTCCTCTGCTCAGACTGGACAGCGTTACATGTTAGCGTCCCAGAGCCTGGTGTTATCCAGCCGGCTCAGTTCGCTTTCAAAAGTACATTTTAGCTGCACTTTCAAGCCCAATTGAACAAAGTCCTGTAACATTCTGCTGTGAATGCATCTTTAATTAACTTTGACAGCATAACAAACTTCAGATAATATGAATCTTTATTTTCCTTTAAGCATTAAACAAAGAAAGTCATTAAAAGATGATACAAAATGTTGCCATTACATCAAACATCATAAAAATTGCCCATGTAGGGTTATCATAAAGCCTGAATAAAACCATTTCCTGCATATTTATAGCATTTATAATAGCTGCTCAAATTGATGCAATTCCCTCCAGTGGCAACAATCAACTCCAAGCTTGAATATCCAGTTAAACCAGATATTTACAGATGGGATAAAAAGACACAATCATTGTTTCTTCACAATCTGACATTACATCAGAATAAACCTCCTGTTTTAGGACAGAATTACAGAAATTATTTCTATTTGCTAAATACCAGAATAAAGACAGAACTTTTTTTTTTATGTTTTTTGATTTTTTTGCAGCTTCTAGTGGCTCACTTTTTATTGACAATAGACTGACAGGAAAGGGGTGGAAGAAGGGGAGAGACATGCAGCAGAGGACCGTGGGTCGGATTGAAACCCGGGTCGTCCGCGTCGAGGACTCCAAACATGGGTCACACTACCCGCTACGCCACAGAACATTTTTAAAACTTTTACTCATTATTTGGTAGAACTTCCCTTCAGACCTTTTGACTCAGATCAAATGTTTTGCGTTTCCTTCCACAAGCTTCTCATAAGTTTGCTAGAATATTGGCCCATTCCTCCTGCCAGAACCGTGTAACTGGGTCAGGTCTGTAGATCGCTACATTCACACTCATCCTGACGATGGAAACTACAGAACATGGACATTGTCCTCCTTCAGTGACTTGGTAACTAACTGGGTGTCTTGCTGAGGGACATTGTCCCTCTGGAGGACTAATCTGAGTCCAAGCCTGAGCTACCTGGATGAGATGTTGCTTCAGATGTTGCTTCTGGTTCAGCATAAAATGTCAGTCTAAAGTTAACTTTATAGAAACATTGATAGATGAATGTGGATCTCACAGGTCCAGTTATTCCAGCATCGTTCATGTTCTCCACCCTGGAGATCAAAGGACACCCAGACACAAACATGTGTGGAGATGCCAATATATTCACATACCTTACTCATGATTCTGTCTAATCTGTGAAGCATAGTAGTCCCTCCTGCAGCCATAGACCCTGACATGATGCTGCCACCCTGTGCTCCACTGTTGGGATGTTGTTCTCAGACTTCCTCTGTTTTTCTCCAAGTTATTAATGGTCTTTATGTCCTAAAAGGAGGGTTTCTACAAACGGTCCCCTGTTCCTCCTGGACTAAAGGCTTTTTCCTCTCTGTACGTGGGCTGCTTGGCAGCAGACTGGAAAACGTTGCAGAGGGTCATCAACACAGCCAAGAAGATCACTGGGTGCTGTCTGCCCATTCTGAGGACATTGCTAACTCTCGCTACCTCAGCAGAGCTAGAAATATTATCAAGGACTCCTCCCACCCCAGCAACCACCTGTGTGACCCGTTACCGTCGGGGCAATGGTAACAGGTCACACAAAACCAGGACAAAGAGACTCAGGGACAGCTTCTTTCTGAGAGCTGTCCGTGTTGCAAACAAACACAAAGCCAAATGAACCAGTGCTGAACCTGCAAATGAACATTTACTAAATCACATTAATATTGAAGAAAAAAACGTCTTCTATACATATACTGAATAAAACATATAGATCATGACTCTCTACCAGCCTCAGCAGCATCTTCACAAGGTCTTTTATTTTCTTCATATGTCCCACAGCAGTGGCGGCTCCTGCCAAATGTGTCGGGGGGGGGGGGGGGGGGGGGGGGTGCGGCAATAGTTGCAGTGATAGCTAAAGTGACCCATCTAATGGGTAAACTGACAGCTACGTAAACCCTGTTTACCGTCAGTGCTTTGTGAGTTTGGACTTACAATTAACATTTCACACATTTTGATGTAAAGTCATCTCTTTTAGCATTAATAAAATAAAAATACTCAAAATCATCTTATTCAGTTGTCATTTTATTTCAAGTGCAGCTAATCAGTAAACATTAGAGATAATTAGTCATTTATGTGCAATTACAGATAAACAAATGTACATTTGAACATTTTATTCACTTTGTACTGTTTGAAACAGTATACAATTGGTACTCATTAGGGTTCCAAGCCCGCAGTGCAGAGAACCCTATCGTTTTTCGTGTGTTTTTAAATTATTCATTATTATTACGGGTTATTATTCTCCGCTAAAACGCGTTGGGCGGCCCATGCGGATTTGTAACGAACCTATTGAATCAGGTATCTAAGTACAGAACGTGCACCGCTACTCAAACCCAGAAATTCAGACCCCTCAACAACTAGGGGGCGCTATAACAAAGGACAATGCGTTTCGGCCTATAACCACCAAACTACTGGTCCCACACTCAAAAACTTCACATCACTTTGTTTATTGGATGATTCTACAAAAAAAGGGAATTGGTACATCCTTCGTTTCCCAGCTAGTTTTCGCACTACATGGCTACAAAGGTTAAACCTTTCTTGTTAAACTCCTAAATTTTTTGTGCAATCCGCGCAAAACTCCATATATAACCATGTAATGGAAAAATAAAAAAAGTTTACGCGGATTTTAGAAGTTCGACTTTTTCGAAAAGTAACGTTAAAATAAGTGATTGTTAGCTAGCTATCTCTAAATGTAATTGCTGATTATTCTAAAACCATAACAGATTTTAACGTGTCCTTCATAACCCATAGTCCAAATAAGATTTTGCACATGTGACCCGTGTTTGAGGATCGTCCATCACTAGGGGGCGCTGTGATGTCAAGAAATCTACTACGCAAGAATGGCTGATTGGATTTTTACAAAACCTTCTTCATCCCCTTCCAGTCATAGCCCTTAACTAAAGTATTAAATAATGATTTAATACTTTAGTTAATACTTTAGTTTAATGTAATGATTGAAACAAGTGGGCAGGGCCTAGTTCCAAAAGTGTGAAAAAAACCTTGAAAACTTCAAAAAATTACCAAAAATCAATTTTGTGGTGTAACGATCTCAGATTTTCAGGATGTATTCCTTGAATAAGGTGTAACAATTCTCTCACTGCATGTATTGAGGTTTTTGAAAGTCACACACTCTGAATTTTTAAAAGTTTGTGAAATGCAAAAATAAATGTATTTTCCACAAATATTGTTCAATCCCAATAAAAGTGGCCACTATTTGTAAAGCACATTCAGACTAAACGTGGACTTCAGTTTGGTAAAAATCCAGGCAATTTTGACCTATTTAAAAGACATTGAAATTCACATGTGCAAGACAATAAAGTTTAATATTTTTTTTCTCTGAAATGCTATTTTCAATTGGCATAGGCATAGTTAGATAAAGCACTCTTTGAGATCCATGAATATTTTCAGAATTCTAGAGCAAACCGTTGATTTTTAACGAATTTATGAATTTTATGATCTGTTCACAGCTCTGACCATCCAGAGCTGTGAACAGGGCGGCCATTTTGCCCATTTTTGGGCACATCACAGGATGTGACGTCACATCCCGTGCTGTTTCTAAGCAGAGCAGAAACTTGAAGAGGGATTCAATTCAATTCAATTTTATTTATATAGCGCCAATTCATTAAACATGTCATCTCAAGGCACTTTACAAAGTTAAGTTTAATCATATTATACAGATTGGGTCAGATTATACAGATTGGTCAAAAATGTTCCTATATAAGAAAACCAGTTGATTGCAATGGTAATAGTCGGTGATTTGTCCTCCCTGGATGATTTCACAGTCAACAGAATGCCAGACCAGGTGTACCTACTATGAAGAAAAAAGAGAGAGAACAAAAAGTTAAAAGCTGAAATGACAACAGTCATTTCAATGTAATGCAATCTGGAGAACAGTAGACTGAAGAACAGTAGAAATCAGTAGAGTGAGAAAATTAGACCCTGATGTCCTCCAGCAGCCCAAGCCTATAGCAGCAAAACTATAAAGGTAGCTCAGAGTAACATGAGCCACTCTAGTTATAAGCTTTGTCACAAAGGAAAGTTTTAACATTAGTCTTAAAAGTAGACGGGGTGTCTGCCTCACGGACCAAAACTGGGAGTTGGTTCCACAGGAGAGGAGCCTGATAGCTAAAGGATCTGCCTCCCATTCTACTTTTAGAGACTCTAGGAACCACCAGCAGACCTGCAGTCTGAGAGCGAAGTGCTCTGTTAGGAACATACGGGGTAATCAGAGCTCTGATATATGATGGAGCTTGATTATTAAGGGCTTTATACATTAGAAGGAGAATTTTAAATTCTATTCTTGATTTAACAGGAAGCCAATGAAAGGAAGCTAAAATTGGAGAAATATGATCCCTCTTGTTGATTTTCTTCAGAACTCTTGCTGCAGCATTTTGGATCAGCTGAAGGCTTTGAACTGCATTTTGTGGACTTCCTGATAGTAAAGAATTACAATAGTCCAGCCTTGAAGTAACAAATGCATGGACCAGTTTTTCAGCATCACTCCTGGACAGAATGTTTCTAATTTTGGCGATATTCCGGAGGTGAAAAAAGGAAACTCTGGAAACCTGTTTATTATGGGATTTAAATGACATGTCTTGGTCAAAAATAACACCAAGGTTTTTTACTTTATTACTAGAGGCCAGGTTAATGCCACCCAGATTAAGTGATTGGTTAAGAACTTTATTTTTTGAGGACTCTGGCCCAAAGATTACAACTTCGGTCTTGTCAGAATTTAGATGCAGGAAATTTAAAGTCATCCAGCTTTTGATGTCATCAAGACATGACTGCAGTCGAAGTAATTGATTGGATTCATCAGGATTTATGGATAAATATAGCTGAGTATCATCAGCATAACAGTGGAAATTAATCCCATGCTGTCTGATAATTTTGCCGATCGGAAGCATATATATAGTAAATAGAATTGGTCCAAGGACTGAACCCTGTGGTACTCCACAGGTGACCCTAGAGTTTGAGGTAGATTTATTATTAACATGAACAAATTGGAATCTGTCTGACAGATAAGATTTAAACCAGCCTAATGCTTTCCCCTTAATCCCTACAGTATGCTCAAGTCTTTGTAGGAGAATATTGTGATCAACTGTATCAAATGCAGCACTGAGATCTAACAGGACAAGTATAGACACAAGTCCATTATCTGAGGCCATGAGAATATCATTAGTGATTTTCACCAGAGCTGTTTCAGTGCTATGATGAGCTCTGAAGCCTGACTGAAACTCCTCAAGTAGGTCATTACTTTGTAAATGTTCACAAAGTTGATTAGCAACTACTTTCTCAAGAATTTTAGATAAGAAAAGAATATTAGATATAGGTCTGTAGTTTACTAACTCATCTTGATCAAGAGATGGTTTCTTAAGTAAAGGTTTAATAACAGCTACTTTAAAAGCCTGTGGTACATATCCATTTACTAAGGATAGATTAATCATGTCTAAAATAGGACCACTGATCAAAGGGAATACCTCTTTAAACAACTTGGTTGTTTAAGGAGGTAGGAGGTAAGGAGAAATCAGAAAAGCTCAAATTAATAAAGTATTGTAGCAGTGTTTTTTGATAATGAAAATGCATGTGATATGTTGTGGAAAGAAAGTTTATTAATTAAAATGATAAAGATGGGTATTACAGGTAGGATGTATTGGTGGATCAAAGATTTAACTAAAAGACAAATACAAGTTCAAATAGGTAATTATCATTCTGAGAAATATATTGTTGAAAATGGTACTGCACAGGGAAGTATAATAAGTCCTTTATTATTTTCGATAATGATAGATGATGTGTTTCAAAATATAGATAATGGAATGTTTTTTTTCTTTTTGCTGATGATGGAGCTATGTGGAAGAGAGGAAGGAATTTGGAGTTTATTACTAAAAAGATGCAAGAAGCTATTTTTCAAGTTGAAGAATGGTCATTAAAATGGGGATTTAAATTCTCAGTGGATAAGACTAAAACAATGTTCTTTTCAAGGAAGATAATTAATGATGTTAAATTAAAATTATATAATCAAGAAATAGAGTGAAACAATTTAAATTTTTAGGGGTTTGGTTTGATGAAAGAATAACATGGAATATACACATTCAAAGAGTCTTAATTCAATTCAATTTTATTTATATAGCGCCAATTCATTTAACATGTCATCTCGAGGTACTTTACAAAGCCAAAATCAATCATATTATACAGATTGGTCAAAAAATTCCTATATAAGGAAACCAGTTGATTGCATCAAAGTCCCGACAAGCAGCATTCACTCCTGGAGAAGCGTAGAGCTACAGGGAGAGTCGTCTGCATTGTCAATGGCTTTGCAGCAATCCCTCATACTGAGCAAGCATGAAGCGACAGTGGAAAGAAAAACCACCCATTAGCGGGAAGGAAAAACCTCCAGCAGAACCAGGCTCAGTATGAACGGTCATCTGCCTCAACCGACTGGGGGTTACAGAAGACAGAACAGAGACACAACAAGAGAGACAAAAAAGCACAGAAGCACACATTGATCCAGTAATCTGTTCTAGATTAGATGGTAATAGCGGGTGAGCTGTCTTCTCTGGATGATGTCACAGTTAACAGAACGTCAGACCAGATGTACCTACTATGAAGAAAAAAAGAGAGAGGACATAAAGTTAAAAGCAGAAATAATGACAAGCAACGCAAAACTGGGGTAAAAGTAGGAGAACTCAGCAGTGAGAAAAATAGACCCTGATGTCCTCCAGCAGCCTAAGCCTATAGAAGCATAACTATAGAGATAGCTCAGGGTAACATAAGCCACTCTAATTATAAGCTTTGTCAAAAGGGAAAGTTTTAAGACTAGTGTTACGACCCCAAAGGTCTAGGGGTACAGGGGAGGTAACATAAAAAGCCAACACAAAAGAGTATGAGAAAAAATTTAACAATTTATTGATAAGTTGGCTATAGAAACAATAAGTACACTACCAAAAAGGACAGGACATGATCTAATGACAAAAGAAACCCAAAGATGACTTAAGGCCACAAGAACTAAGGGGTTGATGCTGGAAACAGCATCAACACTAAACAAACCACAAGACAAAACCAAAACATCAAACTAGTAACACAACCAGGAATTGAGAGGCTAAAACCGAGAGCCACGGCAAATTACCAGACGAGTGACACAGCCTTCAATAGTCAGGTTAAACGAGTGTTACAGTAAAACAAAAACACATCACAACAAACAAAACACAACCGTCAGTGTGGCAAGCTGCTCTAAAACACAGCTGCCCTGATTGCATGGGAGAGCTGAGTTTAAATAAGGAGAGCTCTCCACGGATTGGTGAGGCAATCAGGCGAATGTCCAATCCAGAACGAGGATGATGGTAGAAGGAAGTGGCTGAAGGTAAATTAGGAGGAGACTTCAGGAGGTTTGCAAGTTTCCACAGTGGCACCAGCTGGCAGGAAGATGCAATTACACCTGCAACATATTAGAAAGAAAAACAAAACAGACAAAAAGGCCACTGGCCGTAACACTAGTCTTAAAAGTAGACAGGGTGTCTGCCTCACGGACCAAAACTAGGAGTTGGTTCCACAGGAGAGGAGCCTGATAGCTAAAGGATATGCCTCCCATTCTACTTTTAGAGACTCTAGTAATCTTCTGATTACTGATTACTGAGCCGATGTGAATTTCTCCAATGTGAGATCAATAAAGCCCATCTTATCTCATCTTAGGAACCACCAGCAGACCTCACGACATGTAGCGCTGGGATGAAATGTCTTTAATGGAGGGTAGGGGAGCCCTGATGATCCCTCCTGCTGTCCACACCACTCTCCTCACGTTCCTCCAGTCAGAGGCGCTGCAGCCTCCACACCACACAGAGAGACAGCTGGTCACAATGCTCTCTATGGTGCTTCTGTAGAAGGTCGTGAGGATGGGCGGGGACAGGTGGGCTCTCCTCATCCTCCACAGTAAGTGCAAGCGCTTCTGTGTCCTCTTCGCCAGTGACATGATGTTCACAGACCAGCTGAGGTTGTCTGTGATGTGCACCCCATGGAATTTGGTGCTGTTAACCACCTCCACTGCTGAGCAGTTGATAAGTGGAGCGTGGCGAGGCCGGTTCTTCCTGAAGTTGATGATGATCTCCTTTGTTTGGGGCGTGGGTGGGCTTGGAACCCGTTAATAACTGCTTGCAGTTCTAGTTTATTTTGCTCTCCTTTCTTTCAATGCAGCAAATCTGTCAATCACCCTTTCATTGAAAGTAGGCATGCTCCTTACTAGTTCCCTCTCCATGGCAAGCATAGGTAGTGCATTCAGACGTTCCTGCCCCATTGCATTTCTCAGGAAGGTCTTTATTCTCTTCAGTGTTGAGAAACACCTCTAAGCTTCAGCTGTTGTCATTGGAGTGATTATAAGGACGTTAAGCAAAACCACAGTTTCAGAGAAAGTATCCTGCAGGTTGTACCTCTGTAGAGCCTGGTACAGTGCCAATGCACCACAGCAGCTCTTGAAATCAGGACTCTCGTAAATAAGAGACAGTTCAGTCTTAAGCTTCGCCTGGTTAAGCATGGGGTATGCCCTGACAGTGGTGTTCAGAGCCTCTACTGGGAATGTATAGCAATGCTGTTCAAACAGCTCTCCTTGTAGTAACGTCGCACTCACAGGAAAACGAGATGCTTCATGCTTTCTCACCTTCTCTGTAAGATGATGCATATCGGTGACACCTGTCGTTGTCCAAGCCTTGTCTGTTCCAGTGCTTCCATCAGGATGGAAAAAAATGCAAGGGTAGCAAAACAGCGCGTTAGCTACTTCGCATCCAGCTAGCCATGTTTTCCGCTCGTACCAGCTCCGCGAAAATCCCCGGTTGTACAATTTCCTTCCCTTTTTAGATATTTGTTTGATTTTTAAATTTGGTCTGGGTGGTCCTAATTCTTTGGTTGCATTTTTTTGTTGAACAGTGCGACAACTAAACGGATTCTCTCTTAACGAGACGATTGAGTTTAGTTGGGTAACGTTACCAGTGCCGATAGACATTTTGAAAATGATCTCTCTTCTTCTCACACTTTTTTTTATATCAAACTTTATTCATACTCGGACATTCTTCTTCTCACACCTGACAGTAATCCAGCAGATCTACGTACTGTATGACGTAAATACGTTAGTGCAAGCACTCCCGGAAGCCATAGAGAATGCATTGCAGAGCCTGCGTATTGAAAAAAAGCCTTCTTAACTTGAACGTCTATGAGAGAGATCAGGGCGATATTCAACCATGTTGAAATCGCCCAAAAAGAGGCGGGACACAGGAGGCGACGTACTCAACGTACCATTTAACGCAGATTGGTTGGTTTAACTTATAAATTCCCTCCTCTCGCTGTAGTGGTATAGAAATATATGTATTGCTATATAAATAGCTTTCAGGTGCGAGGTTCCGGTTGGGCAAAGTGGGCGTGGTATATAAGAAGCCGCTGCGCCCAATCGAACACACAGGTCTTCCTCAAGCTTTGGCTGTGACTCGCGTCTCAGGGACTGACAGTCAAAAGGCATAACATCAGGTGCATGCTGCTCTGATCTTGTGGTGGTAGGTCTCCCCTCCCTTTGCACTATTGCCGCTTGTTCACAGAAGATCTAAATCCAGGTATGATTATAGGCAAAACGCTACTGTGCGGCTCTCCTCCTCGTCGTCGGTTTGTGTGTGTGTGCACGCGTACATGAGTTTGTCTGGATTGGGAGGTAAGAAGTAACGCTCATTGTTAACGCCAATTTGTTGCAGTTCTGTTAAATAGTGACTAACTTTTACAGGTCTCCCCATATTACCATTGCTGCTCTGTTGATATCCCGGATTTTGTGCATCATCAACCTCGGATTGTGGTGGCGGCTACACGCCCTAATTGAAGTGGTGTTTGGCGTGCGGCATTGGCGTGCGGCACCGGCGCGCTCAATCCACCTCCTGTTGCGGCGTGGCCAGAGGGTCGCACCAGATTCGGACATTTTAATTTGTATTTTTTATTTTTATGTTTGTTCCAGCCCTTTCGATTTATGACATAGCCTGACTATTGATTCATTTGGGCTGATATTATTTTCCTTTTGTTGTACATTTCGGATTGTTGTCTTTATTAATTGTTTCTTTTTTTCTCTCTCTGTTGGCAGTGCTGAGGCCCGGCGGTGGTGTTGGTGTGGTGACGGTGTCTTCTTTTTGTGTGCCGTGATTCCTGAGTTTGGGTTGTCTCACTGCGTCTGGTGCTTTACAGGGGTTTTGTTTGCTGTGTCTGGGCGGCTACTGTCCTATAGTGGCCCCTTCCGCCGGTAACCTCAGCTACTGTAGTTACTTTTCTTTTTTTTCCCTTTAGCATTATAAAGAATTGGTTTTAAAAAGAATATTTTAAGAAGCATTTAAAAAAAGGTGTTTGTACATTTTAAAATTGCCTCAGATGTCTTAATCCATGCATGAGTGAACTGGTGTGCCTTATCAAAAAGGAGAGTAATATTCCTTGGGTGAAATTCCCAAGGTGGCGTTGTGGAGCAATTTTATTTGGGTTTAGAAATTTACAATTTCTCGACTTCAAGCTAGTCTCGCCACATCTCTTTCTCTCTTTGGTAGTGCGTCGCCCAATCGCCCTGATGAACAAACCGTCTCTGCCCACCAGGAAGCAGAGGGTTGGAGGTGTCGCCTTAAAATACATCCACAGGTGAGCCCAGTTACCTGAAATAACATCATCTGGACTTTCCCTACGTTGTTTAAAGACATTATAGTGATGGTGCTCAATCTGTTGGACTTAATAAAAATAAAAAATTTGGCAAATTATCTCTAATTATTCTGGTATTTAACAAGTAGAAATAACTTTAGTAATCAGAACTGACTGAAAATAGGAAGTTTAGTTGGATTTAATGACAGATAACCCATCTCACTGAAAACGTGTGATATTCATGTTGGTCCACAACATGGATACGTAGTCTGGTCACATTTTGGCTTCTCAATATGTTTCAGTCCTACGTTTTAATTGGCCAACTCATTTACAACCCAGTTTCAGGTTTTGTGTATTTTTATAATGTATGCAAATATTGGGACTTCCGGTTGAGCGAATGGCGTGGTAGGACGTTTCTGGCTGAGCTCCCGCAACAGTTAGAATTAGTTGCTATTTTAGGCACATTTTTGATAGTTCTATATCGCTTTTTCAGTATGATTCTTTTCCCGTTACTATAAGCCGTCTCGAATTTTGGCATTTTTTCTCGTCTAATATGCCTTCTAAAGTCAAATCGTCTGCTCAACAACAGAGGCCTGCTTCTCATGCTACATCCCCGCCTCGTGGTGACTCCCCCTCCAGCCCGGATGATTTCGCTGGAGGCACTCCTTCTTTGGCCTTTAAGACCGAGCTGCTTTCGGCACTCCGGGTTGAAATGGCACTTATTTTCAAAACCGAACTCCAAGCACCTCTTACTGAAAATTTGTCGAGTATAAAGGCTGAGCTTCTGACTGTGAAGTCGGAATTAACTAGCAACATTACAACCATTCAACGGGATGTATGCGGCTTGAAAGACACCGTGGGCGAATTGGAGACATCATGCTCTACATGCACCGACGACATCACTACCCTACAGGCTAAGGTGGAGCAGCTGTCTGCGGACGTGAAAAGGCTAGACAATAAATGCGATGACCTGGAGGCAAGATCTCGCCGTAACAACTTGCGGCTGATAGGCATTCCAGAGGATTTCTCCATCTCATCTACAACCATTTCAAATTTGCTTAAGGAGGCTTTTAAGTTGGAGAAGGAGCCCTTGGTAGACCGCGCCCATCGTACTCTCCAACCGAGACCGAAACCTGAAGAGCGACCTCGTCCTATTGTTGTTCGTCTGCACTATCATTCGGATTGTGTGGACATATTGGGTCGAGCTAGGTCTCAGCAGCGGATCATGCTTGGTGACACATGCTTCTCCGTTTTCCCTGACCACACGCCGAAGACGGCCCGGGCCCGCGCCTCCTTCAATGATGTCCGCCGTCAGCTTCGAATGATCCCGGGGATCCGGTTCGGACTGTTATATCCAGCTCGACTCCGGGTTACACATAATGGTACGGAGAAAGTATTTAATTCACCAGAAGAGGCCAGCGCCTTCATCAGGTCGCTCAAGACACGTGAGAGCATTGCAAAAAGCACATAACTCTGGATAACCTGTTACCTTTACTAACTGTTATTACTCTCTTTGCTCCACTGAGGTTTGGTTTTCCTCTTGTCATTAACATTTTTTAGTTCGTTATTTTCTGGACTCAACCAGATGTGCCAAAATGGTAAATGTTGCTAAGTTTGCGGGAGCTCAAGCTCAAACTGCAGCTCATTTGTTACTACGTTGCTAAAAACCGTAAGCATCCATTCTAGAGATTTGACTCCTTGTGGAGTCTGCACAGGGTTCTCCATCGTTTGGGGATGGGGTCGTTGTAAGTGCAACGGGGAGGGGGGTGGTGGGCGGGTGGTTATTCACTTCGTTAGGATTATTGTTTTTCCCTCAGTAATTTTTATTTATTCACTTTTTTTTTTTTCCCCTTTCTTGCTGGTGGTGTGGGGCGGTCCTCCCTATTCAGCTCTCTTATTTCTGCTTCTACAATAGACCCAAAACATGTCCACTAATGACAACACTGTGAATGTCCCACAAATGGGCTCTTCTGTGAGACTTTTGAGCTGGAATATTAGGGGTATGGGCAGCCCAATTAAGAGATCAAGGATTTTTGCACACTTGAAACGTCTTAAACCTGACCTTGTGTTTTTACAGGAAACCCATATGCGCACTAAAGATCAGATCAGGCTAAAATGTCCTTGGGTTTCTGATGTATTTCATTCAGATTTCAACTCTAAAGCCAGGGGGGTTGCCAACTTAGTTGGTAAATCAATTCAGTTTTCTGTTTCTAAAATTATATCAGATAAAAATGGCAGATACTTAATCGTCGCTGGTACCTTATTTCATGTCCCAATTCTCCTAGTGAATATTTATGCCCCATAACTTTGATGATCCAAATTTTATGAATAAGCTATTTGAATGTCTTCCCTCTTTAGATAATAATCTCCTTATAGTAGGCGGAGATATGAACTGCGTCATCGATCCCAAGTTGGATCGCTCTGACCCTCGCAGCTTGTTCCCCTCATTAATGTCTAGATCACTCTCTGACTTCATGTCAAAAAATGGTTGCATTGATCCCTGGAGATTTTACAATCCCCAAGACAAGAAATTTTCTTTCTTTTCACACTTGCATCAATCTTTCTCTCGTATAGACTACTTTTTTCTCGACACTAAGCTGATTCCAAATGTTCTATCTGTTAATTATCACCCTATTGTCATATCTGATCATGCCCCTCTTTCTTTAGATCTTAAGTTTGCTTGTCAACATCGCTATATCACACCTTGGAGATTTAATCCTCTACTTCTTTCAGATGAAAAGTTTAACACATTTATCGCTGCCCAAATTGATGATTTTGTTACAATAAACCAGAATGACAGTGATCCAATTTCATATTCTTTACTTTGGGAATCACCAGGGTGCGATTTGCTGGGGGGATGGGGGGGATTTTCCCCCCCTCTGGTCATTCATGTTTTATCCCTGGGGGGGATACATTCCTCCCCCCTCTGATCTGAATGAGTAATATCATCAGGGGTTAAAGTTCTCTGTCGCTGCGACAGATTTCCGTCATTTCGGAAAATGAGCGCAAAATGTTCTGTGTAGACTTTTTATTTAAGATTTTAAACAAACTCCGCTCAACCAATGAAATCTGGCAGAGCCAGGACATTAGACAATCAAAAAGAGAGTAGGGCGTGTCTTTGCAAAGCGGAGATCTCCCATCTCAGTTTTATCGGTGTTTAATCATTTTAACATTTTAACTGACCACAGATGCATGAATGACAGTAGCGATGGTCAAAGATTTTCTTTGGATTTTTGCAAACCAACAGGTCAGAAAGTTCAGCGAATAGAACAGCTGACAACAACTTCCCTCGGTAAGTGTGTCTGTTCTTCTTCTTCTTCTTCTTCTTGATTTTTTTATTGGCAGTTGGCAAAAAACGTTAAGTGTGTCTGTTGCTGCTCCTGCAGCTAATTAATGAATTATTTCCACCTGTGGCCATGTCGCCTATCAGCGTTTATTCACTGACTTCCAGTAATTTAGCTGATAAACGCTGTGACCAACCAGGGACCTCCTCATGATTCACTGTTATGTTTTATTTAAAACTGAAAGAGTAATGCTTTAGCTAAGCTAATTTAGCATGACGCGCTTTCCTTTAACAAAGAAGGCAGAGCTGCAGTCAGAGCGGCTGTCAGTCAATAAGCAGCAGCCTCCACCTCATGAGGAGCTGAACCAGCAAACTAGTTAAATAAAATGACAAGGATTTTGATGCATACAGATTATTAAGGAAACTACATCAAAAATAAACAAATAAACTGCAGCTACAACATGGACTGGAGAACGGCTCTAACTGTGTGAGACCAGAGAAAGGCGAGTCTCAGAGTTATTTGTTATTTTTACACGGAGTGAAGCGATTAGGACCAGAAACATGTTAAATAGACTCCTGTGAATCTATGGTCTCATTTTACTCCAACCCAAAACACCTGCCAGACAGACAAGCTAAACCAGCCAAGATTACCTTAAACAATATTTATCTTAGCAGAAGTTTAATAACATTTTAATGTTTTAATGTTCTTTAAAAGCAAGTTACGTTTTTTTCTTTTAAACTTTAAGCAATTTTATTAAACTTTTTAAAAGTACAGGTGTTACGTCATGCCGTATCTGATTGGAAAACGCGGCTTGACGTAACACAGGGTGGTGGAGGAGCTGTTGACCATCTCCAGCAGTCAATGACAGGGAGGTGGGGACACCGAGTCCATCCTGGACATGTCACTGGGCTAAATTATAACTGTTTTTGTAAACTTCAAAAAAAAGTTAATGCCTTTTTATAAACTCATGACTTGTGATAATTAATTGGTGAGCAAAGCAGAGACTGATTATTGTAATGTGCGATCTGTGTTAAGTTAAAATGTATGATCTATTGATAGTGATGGTTATGTGTTCCTCTTTGTCCATGGCTGTGGTTGGCCTTGTATGATCATAGGATTGATTTATATTGAATGTGACAGTGGACTTAATGTACAGGTGTGAAGAAGATGATGTAATGATGCAAGCTGCTGTCTTTTGAATTAGCTGCAGTTTATGGAGGGTTTTGAAATTGTAAAGTGGAAAGGTGAGTGGACAGTGGACCAGTTTGGCAAAAGTGCGAAAGAAGAACTTGATGCTGCAAATATGAAAGTTAACCAGGTGATGTTATGGATGTGGAAAGTAAAGGAGATTATGCAGAGGGCTGTCCTTGATGGTGCAAAGGCTCTGAAGCTGGAAGGTGGAGAGATACAGGAATTGTCAATGGAACTGTCAGCTTTGGTTAAAGAGGACTTTGCACAATAAGTGTGGCGTTTACGTCTTCAAGTAACGCTTGCTGGACGACAGTATATTGCTAACGAAAGGTTTATTGAACATAGACACGACCAACTGATGACATGACTCGTACAGACTGCTACTGACTGCTTGACTGACGTACATGCGTGCATGGAACTCAAGGCTGCGTCACACATGCGCAGTATGCAATATTATGCACTTAAACTTTTACTCTACATGACATCTCCCCCCCTTTTCAAGTATAGTAGGCATTCACTATACAAACATGAACTGTTAGCCTAACTTTAAATTATATGCTTAATCTTGCACACCCACTTCACCTCAGTCATTATTTAATAAACAAAAAATCTCCCAGATGCCCTACAAAAAAAAACATTCCTACAAAGTTTCTTCTGTTTCGTTTTTTTTTTCAATGTTTTTTTTTTTTTTTTTCAGAACAGTAACTAAGGGTGTGGGTAGACTACCACAGTCCCCTGAGATGAGAAGGGATTTATTCTGCCCTTTTGTCCATCATCTCGACTAAATGGCATACCTGGGGTTTGGTTTAACAGTCCGACCAAACCTGGTGACGACTGGTGTAGGGTGTTCAAGAGAACCAGGGGTGTCAGCAGGAGCACTGGCGGTGATTAAGCCCTGCTCTGCTGGCTCACGCTGTCCATCTTGATCCGTCGGCTGAGGAACATCCATCTGTCGTGGTGATGACAGCTCCTGGTTGATCAGCCTGATGTGACGCCGGTTCCGTCGTGGGGTGTCGCCTCGCTCCGTCTCGAGTGTGAAGGAACGCGGCGCAGCCTCCTGGCGCTGCACAGTCGCTGATGTTGTCCAAGCCTTTTCTCCATCGATCTTCAATCTGACTTTATCGCCAATGGAGAGTGGTGGTAGAGGCTTGGCGGAGTACCTGCGGTTGTAGTACTTCTCATATGACTGTTTTGCTTTTGTGTCATTTTTCTTGACAGTCTCTAGATTAGGCCACATTGGCCGCAGGCTCTCTTTGAGTACGGGGAGTGTTGTGCGGATTTCTCGGCCCATTAGCAACTTGGCTGGACTTTGCCTAGTCGGCTCTATTGGTGTTGAGCGATAACTCAGGAGACCTAGATGAGGGTTATCTTGCTTGAGAATCCACTTTGCCGTCTTCACAGCCCGTTCGGCCATGCCGTTGGATTGTGGGAAGTGAGGGCTTGAAGTAACGTGCTGGAAGTCGTATTCAGCTGTAAAGTTTCTGAACTGCTCGGCTGAGAACTGAGGACCGTTATCTGTCATGAGCTCCTCTGGTATCCCGTAGCGTGTGAAGATGCTTTTCAGCTTTTGTATGACGATTTCTGAGTTTGTCTTTGGTAGGTCTAGGATCTCGAGCCATCTGGAAAAGTAGTCTATCACGATCAAGTAGTGACGACCTTTGAACTCGCACAGGTCTGCTTTTGCCATGGTAGGTCTGGTAATGGTGTGGAGATCAACGGTTCTCTACCTTGGCTCGGTCTGTTGATGTTGCAATGTTTACATGACGTCACAAGCTTCTTCACGTCACTGGCGATGCCCGGCCACCACACAGCACCGTTGTACCGTTCTCGGCACTTGGTAAGGCCTTGGTGGCCCTCGTGAATCTTCTGCAACATAAAGTCTCTCATACTGCAAGGAATCACGATCTGCTTGCCACGTCGCAGCAATCCATTGTACTCACTGAGTGTGCCACGGTCTTTGAAGTAGGCGCTTGCTCTGACAGCTACGCTCTTCGAGTGTTCCGGCCACCCCTTTTGGACATACCTGAGGACACACTGGAGCTCGGCATCCGTTCTTGTCTGGTCTTTTATCTGCTCGATAATCGGCTTCCTCACTCTCAGGTCGTCCTCCACCGAGTCCACGTACGCTTTCACCTCCGCTTCTAGGTCACCTGGGTCGGTCTCCGCCATTGGCTGCCTAGATAGGGCGTCTGCGACGACTAGGTGTTTGCCTGGAACATATTCTGCAACTGGGTTAAACTTCATTAACCTGATAAGCAGGCGCTGACAACGAATTGGTGTGGTATCGAGGTATTTTGAGTTGATTAGAGTTACCAGTGGCTTGTGGTCTGTAAGAAGCTTGTATCTCTCTAAGCCGCAAAGATACTGGTAGAAATGCTCAGAGGCCCACACTCCTGCGAGACACTCTTTTTCAATCTGAGCGTATCTCTTCTCGGCGTCAGTCAACGTACGCGAACAGAACGCAACAGGTTTCAGGGCCCCATCATGGCTCTGCAGGAGGACTCCTCCGAGCCCATAACTGCTTGCGTCTGCACTGACGACAGTTGGTTTCGCCGGATCGAAGAACTCCAAGACTGGTGCTGTTGAGATTAGCCGTTTCACTTCTGTGAATGCTCTGTCTTGCTGAGGACCCCAGCACCAATCTCGTTCAGTTTTGAGTAGCTCGTTGAGCGGCTGTAACACCGTGGAGAGGTTTGGTAGGTAACGGCCTAAGTAGTTCACCATACCAAGTAGCTGTCTCAGCTCACTCACGTTCTGAGGTGGTTCCATGGTTGTTATGGCTTTGACCCTCTCTTGGTTAGGGGCTATGCCGTCCTTGGTCACGACTTGTCCCAGGAAGTTCAGCTCCGGTCGGCTAAGCCTGCATTTGTCCTTGTTTAGATGTAGACCTGCAGTGGTGATGGTCTCCATGACTCGCTTTAGCCTCTGGTCGTGAATTTCCTGTGTTTCTCCGCAGACCAAAATGTCGTCCATGTACACGACTGTCCCTTCATGCCCTTGCAGTAGTTCAGACATCTTTCGCTGAAAGATCTCGGGCGCCGATGTAATCCCAAACGGTAGCCGCTTAAAGCAGTATCTGCCTAGGGGCGTGATGAAGGTGGTTAGACGTGCACTGTTCTCTTCCAGAGGGATTTGCCAGAACCCGCTCTCGGCGTCTGAGCTGGAGAACACGGTACTCTTTGCTAGCTTGGGCATGATGTCATCCAAGGTAGGTAAAATAAACTTCTCACGTTTCACATTTTCGTTAAGCTTTTTCAGGTCCACGCAAATTCTTATTTTTCCATTCTTTTTAATGACAGGTACCATAGGCGCGCACCATTCGGTTGGATCGGTAACCTTTTCTATGATGCCCATAGATTCCATTCTTTTTAACTCCTCTTCAACTCTGGGGAGTAGTGGAATTGGTACTCGCCGTGGCGTGGCGATGCTGTATGGCTCTGCGCCTTCTTTAAGCGTGATTTTCACTGGCGCTCCTTTCAGTGTCCCTAAGCCGCTGAATGTGCTGATCTCATCTATGCGCTTAATTAGGCCCAGTCTGGTTGCCACTGTTCTGCTCAGGAGATTGTCGCCATTAGTTTTGACAACAATTACTCTGAAGCAGCAATTTCGCAGTTGCCCACTGATGTTAGCTTTTAATTTAGCTAAAAATTAGCCCCGTGTGGCCACCGTACCACCTGGGCTCTGGAGGGTGTTCTTCACTTCACTGAGCTTGGGCTTGCTCCGTAGTGTTTCGTATGTGGCTTCAGACATAATTGAGGTGTCTGCACCGGAATCAATTTTAAATGACACTGGCGTATTTGTTACTTCTAGAGTGGTGCGCCATGGTGGCTCATCCTCTGCTAGTGGTGCACCCGTTTGTTTTAGCTCCACTGAGCCCAAGAACACGGTCTCATCATCACCAGCTTCGGTAACCTCTTGCACAGCTTTTGAATAGCACACAGCTGCAAAGTGCCCAATTTTGGGCACTGCACTGCTCGGCCTCCGTATGATTACGCCCGCATCTTGTGCATGCTCCTCGTTTTGTCCTTTTGTTTGCCTTCGCCAGCTTGTCGAATTTCTTATGTTCAGTTTTCCTCACTGACTTTACATTGTCCACGTGCTCTACGCCGTGCCCCCTGTCTGTATTCTGTGACTTAACCAACTCACTATGCCTGGCTGTTTCAATGGCAGTCTTCAGTGTTAAATCACTTTTCATTTGCAGTCTTTGTGACACTTGTTTATCCCGAATTCCGATCACTATGCGATCCCGCATTTGTTCCTCTTTTAGTGCTCCAAAGTCACAGTTTTCGGCTAGCTCATACAGTTGCCTTACGAATGCTTCCACACTCTCGCCTGGTTGTTGAGCTCTTGAGTGGAACTTGGCGCGTTCATAGATCACGTTTCATTTCGGAATGAAATGTTCGTCAAATTTAGCCATGACAACGTCGTAAACATCAGCATCCGTTGCATTAGTAAACGTGAAAGCCTTGAATATGTGCTCTGCCTCCGCTCCCATGGAATAAATCAATGCATTTACCTGCACATTTTCCTCTTCCTCCGCAAGCAGTGAAGCTATGCGATACCTGCTGAATCGTAGCTTCCAGTCAGGCCATGCTTCGGGCTTTGAGAAGTCAAACTGCTCCGGTGGGGTAAACTTTGCCATGGCGATACACGCTTCGTTTTTTTTCTTCTTTTTTTTTCACGTCCGACGTTGCGCAGCTCCAATCCAGTTGTCTTCTGACACCATGTGGCGTTTACGTCTTCAAGTAACGCTTGCTGGACGACAGTATATTGCTAACGAAAGGTTTATTGAACATAGACACGACCAACTGATGACATGACTCGTACAGACTGCTACTGACTGCTTGACTGACGTACATCACGCTGCGTGCATGGAACTCAAGGCTGCGTCACACATGCGCAGTATGCAATATTATGCACTTAAACTTTTACTCTACATGACAATAAGGAAATGAGGTTATTAAGGTGGCATGACGTCCACGGCCCGGGAATATATGGGCTGACTAGAAAAAATTTCAGTCAAATTGATTATTTTTGCTTTAACCCCTGAATATTATGGATTTATATTAATACATGTCTTGTGTCCTTCACATTTGTAAATACATTTTTTTGTTTGTTTTTAAAGAGTGTTATTACCTTTTCTGCTCAAAGCGGTTAAAGTAAACTAATACCCACTCCTGAGTCCCGACAGTAGATGGCACAAGTTTAAAAACAATAGTCTAACCTACTGGATCTAGCTAGCTACCTGAAAGAGCACCATGCTAGCTAACTTTTGAAATGATCCCCCCCTCTGTTTTTTTTGCCAATCGCACACTGGGAATCACTAAAAGCATTCTTACGAGGACAAATTATCTCATACTCCGCCCATTTGAATAAGACGCGCAAGGCAAAACTGTTAGAACTTAGTGCTAATTTAACTATTCTGGATCAGCAAATTGCTGTTTCTCCCTCACCAACTTTACTTAAACAGCGGGTAGAATTACAGACTGAATTTGATCTTATCTCCACCAATGATGCAGAGCGACTTCTCCTACGGTCTTGCTCTATTTATTATGAACATGGTGATAAGTCTAGCCGACTTCTCGCTCATCAGCTTCGTCGTCGGGCAGCTTCGCATATGATCCCCCAGATAATGGACTAGTCAGGTACTTTGCATCAGGATCCCACTACCATTAATTCGGTTTTTGAGGCATTTTATTCCTTGTTATTTAAATCTGAATCCCCAACGGATTCAACTGAAATGATTCAGTTTCTTGACAGTCTCGAGTTCCCTGTGATAAACCCAAATGTTGCTAAAGAACTTGATTCGCCTTTAACCATGGAGGAGATTGTGGCTGCCATGAAAAGCATGCAAAGCAACAAAGCTCCCGGTCCAGATGGATTTTCTGTTGAATTTTTCAAAAGATTCCAGGACAAGTTATCCCCATTATTGCTTGCGGTATATAAGGAGTCATTACATCAGGGCAGTCTCCCCAATACTTTAACCCAAGCCTCGATTACTCTCCTCTTGAAGAAAGATAAGGATCCAAATCTTTGCAGCTCATACAGACCTCTCTCCTTAATAAATGTTGATGCTAAGATTCTCGCTAAGGTTTTGGCACGTCGTCTAGAAAGTGTAGTACCTACTATTGTTTCACATGAGCAAACAGGATTTGTTAAGGGGAGGCAATTATTTTTTAATATCCGTACACTCTTGACTATTATTTACTCTAAGACCACCACTGAAATTCCTGAGGTCGTGATCTCTGTCGACGCTGAGAAAGCGTTTGATAGAGTTGAATGGGATTACTTATTTGCAGTTTTAGGAAAGTTCGGACTGGGTGATGCATTCATCTCTTGGATACGTCTCTTTTATATTTCTCCTCATGCTAGTGTCTCCTTCAATGGCATTCAATCCAGTTTTTTTAAACTTTTCCGCGACACCAGACAGGGATGCCCGTTATCTCCCCTACTATTTGCACTGGCTATCGAGCCTTTGTCAATCTTTCTTAGGTCCTCCAATACTTTTACTGGAATTCACCGATTAGGCACCGAATTCAAACTATCGCTTTATGCTGACGATTTATTGCTTTATGTCTCAAATCCCACTCTTTCCATACCGTCAATCCTGTCTGCTTTCCAGAGATTTGGTTCTTTTTCTGGTTACAGAGTAAATATCGCTAAAAGTGAATGCTATCCTATTAATGCTCTTGCTTTAAAGCTTTCACACTCGGACATTCCTTTCAAGTGGAGCTCTTCTGGTTTCAAGTATCTGGGTATCAATGTAACAAGATCATAAAGCTCTCTTTTCACTGCTAATTTTCTCCCTTTAATTTCTAAAATCAAATTGGACCTCCAAAGATGGAATAGTTTACCACTCTCACTTATAGGTAGAATCAATGCAATTAAAATGAATGTTTTACCAAAATTCCTTTTCTTGTTCAATTGTCTCCCATGTTTTCTCCCAAAGCATTTTTTAAGATGCTTGATCAAGTTATTACTGGCTTTCTGTGGCATGGAAATCAACCTAGAATCTGCAAATCCACACTTCACACATGCAAATTTGGTGGCGGATTGTCACTTCCAAATTTCCAGCTGTACTATTGGGCAGCCCACATCCATAAAATTTCATTTTGGTTTCGATCTGTAGACTTCCCATGGTGCAACTTGGAGGCACAATCGTGCTCCCCATCCTCACTAATGGCTCTTCACACTTCCCCTATTACATCCAATCTCTCTGGCTTTATAAATAATCCAGTAGTTCGATCTGTTTTAAAAATTTGGTGCCAGTTTAGGAAGCATTTCAAATTTCACTCTGCATCTACACTGGCCCCTTTAATGAAGAATCACTTGTTTCAACCAGCACTCACTGATTCAACCTTTTCATTATGGAGTAATAAAGGGCTGACATGTTTTAACAATTTTTACAAGGAAGGTATCTTTCGCAGCTTTACTGACCTTTCATCAGAATTTCAACTCCCATCTTCTCATCTATTCCAGTACTTTCAAGTTAGACATTGCGCCAAAGCTTTATTTCCCGATTTTCCTTCCAGGCCGCTGAACTTGCACTGGGAGACGTTTCTGAGCTGGGATCCTCTTCAGAGGTCGTATATATCTAAAGTTTACCATGAAATTCTCTCTTTTGATTCTTCGTCCATTACCAAGGTCAAGGCGGCTTGGGAGCTCGAACTGGGTCTAAATTTGGGAGAGGACTGGTGGAATAATGCTCTTAAGAAAATTCACACAAGTTCAATCTGTGCTCGACTCTCTCTCATACAGTTTAAAGTTCTCTTTAGGGTTCATCTCTCCAAAACTCGTCTGTCTCAATTCCTTTCCTCTGTCTCTGACAATTGTGACAAATGTCATGCACCTTCCTGTAATTTAACTCATATGTTTTATTCCTGTCCATCACTCCATAGTTTTTGGCTAATCTACTTTGATACAATGTCAAAAATACTCTCAGTAGTCATCAAACCTTCTCCCCATGTTGCTATATTTGGGCTTCCAGAAGACTACAAACAGTTTACTTCTAACCAGTTGGATATTTTAGCATTTACTTCCTTACTGGCAAAACGGCGTCTCCTTTTTCATTGGAAGTTAACAGTTCCACCCTCTTGCGGCCAGTGGCTTAAAGACACCATGTCTTTTCTAAAATTGGAAAATATAAGATATTCAGGCAACTCTGCTAAATTCTATAACTTATGGCGCCCTTTCTTGACACTCTTTCATTCTCTTCAGTCCCCTCTCCCAGATTAGGTGATGCACCCTACCCCACACCCACCCTTAATTTTGTTTATTTACTTATTTTTATTCTATTTATTTATTTATTTTACTTTATTTTATTTCTTTTCCCCTTTTTATTTATTTATTTATTTATTATTTCTTTATTAAGTTTTATACACATTGTAACCTGTTCAGTTTTGTAACGATGGAAAAAACAAAACAAAACACAGGAGCTGAATTGTATGCCTTTTACTATTTTACTATTTTACTATTCATATATATGTATGTTCGACATGGCATTCCTTGTCATTTACAGTTTAAATTATGTTTGTAATGTCTCTCTTCCTCCTAATAAAAATATTACACAAAAAAATGTATGTAAATATTTGATCCAAGCTGTATTTGTTGTAAGTTTTTGGTAGAAATTAACAAGCTGCAGTTTTCATGGAGTCTCTGTTTATGCACTGAAATAATAATAGGACTGAATTCATCTAGAGCTTTTCTAGTCACACTGATCACTCACAGGACTTTATACCAGAGCCACATCTTTACACAAATAAGCAATTTGGTAGGTAACTTGGAGTTAGTGCTTTGCCCAAGGGCAGATTGAGGATATGATGGGGGTGGGGGGGGGGGGGGGGGGGGGGGGAAGCTGCAAACAGGCAAACAAACTGGAACAATGTTCTCATGGCACAATAAGTCCACAAAAAGTAGCTGGTGATTCTGTATATGGGTTCAAATAAAAAAGTTGTCACACAGATACTTGAAAGAAATTATGATTTCTAAGCTCAAAAATATAAAAGCATCTACAGCCAGAGAGTTCAACAGGTTGCTCAGAGTTGCATCAAGTTCTTCAGGTTTTCATGTGAGAGCCACCTTACAGTAATGAATCCTTCTAGAAAAGATCAAAAGAAATCATTTAGAATAAAACTAAATAAAGCACAAAAAACACAGCAGATACAGAGTTGTTTTTTGTTGCATCAACACGCAATATGAAGGGATGATGACAGATATTGTTATGGTTCCACAGAACTGAAAGTAACCAGCTGCCTTCTTTTGACCTGAGATCAAGATCTTGTGTCTTTGGAGCCATTTAACAACACAGATAATCTTCATGGTTCTGACTGTTTATTTAGGGTCACTTGAAGGAACCTTCATGTTATCTTTGACTAAGACATGTCCTCTAAATATCTTATTATTAACGTTACAAGGACTTCCATCTTTCACCTTCAAAATCTAAGTAAAATTACAATATCTGAAAGAAACAGCTGTTTTTGGTCAACCCTGTTTTTCAGAATTGTTTTAATTCAGAATCACACTGGAAAAAGTTTAAAGAGACAATTAATATGTAGTTTTTCATCTAAATAACAACTATTAATGGCTGATATGAACTCTAGGAAAAGAATGATGGGTGGTTTACCTCTCCTGGTTGATTTAGAGAAGGACTTGCAGCATCTTTCTTCTCACAGTACAAAAGAAAACACAAATTTAACTCCACAGTTAAATTTCATTAACAATCCAGCTGCAAAATTGTCATCACTTCTCTCATAAAAGTGCAGCTTATAAATTTTTTTCCACATAAAGTAAAGAGTACAGGAAGAAATCTAATTATCTGTGCCGTATTATATTAATCCAATGTTGCATTGACATAAATGGATGGCTTTACCTGTCCTTGAAGGTTCTGAAGAGGTACGCCCCCCCCCTGAAAAATAACACGTGGTGAAAAATAACATGTGGTTAAGATAGAAGCTTTAAAACACATTCTAGAGATCTGGAACATTTTGAGCCTGCCTGTCATTTTTAAATGCAGCACCTTCACTCCTAGCATTATGTTAGAAAGTGAGGAAACTTCTTCCTGCAGGAACTAAAGCTACACAACATGATAGAAAGTTTCAGCTCAGTGCAGGAGTTACTTGTAAAGTTATTCCTTTTATAGCTGTGGAAAAGACTAGAGATTTTCCTGCCCATGCATTAAAGCTGCTCTGCACCATCTTTGGCTGGAGCATTGACCAATCACAATTAACAGCAGCAAATAAAATCTCAGTATTCTGGGAAAGTCAACTGAAGCCTCATCTTTAACTGGATGCCTGTAGCGTTCCACAAAGAGTAACTAAGTATTTAGTTGAATAGCAGTAGTGTTGAGAGAATAGAAAATAGACTGAAAATATTAATCTAATGGCACAAGGTTAAAACCTTGTGTCACCAGTCGGTGCTGTTGATGTGGTTCTGCTGGAGAATTTGGGGAAATGTAAGAGGGCAGTAATGCAAGAAGGGCTTTGTAAATAAAAGTGTACCGATGACACTGCCTCCTCGTAGAGAGGGAAGGCCATCCTACCTGAGAGTACAATGCCACTACTGGCAGCGTTTGAGGCACCTTCTCTGTGATTTGAAAACAACATTAACTTTGTCTTGTCAGCATTAAGAAATAATTTAAGATTAATAAATGAATACTGTACAGAAACAAAGGCTTTCTATAGGAAATTAATAGCCTGTTCAAAAGATGACCCAAAGCAATAAATAATTGTATCATCAGCATAAAAATGCATATTAGCATCAGAGAAAATTTGTTCAACATTGTTGATGTACAAGATAAATAAGAGGGGCCCCGAAACATATCCTTGTGGCACACCCTTGTGAACATTTACAAATTCAGGACAAAGGCCCTCACATTTTATACACTGAGACTTGTTTTCTAAATAGTTTTAAAACCAAGCAACCCCATGCTCTGATAGTCCAGTGAAAAGTAGCCGGTGTTTTAAAATAGCATGGTCTACAGTGTCAAAAGCTTTGGAAAGATCAATAAAGAGTGAAGCACGGTACAGCTTTTCATCAAGTGCTATAATTATATCATTTATCACCTTCATAGTAGCAGTGATAGTGCTGTGTTTTTTTCTGAAACCTGATTGATATTTAGAAAGGATTTCATTTGAATAGAGGAACTCTTTCAATTGATAAACAAGAGACTCTAGAATTTTGGATAAAACACATAAATTTGAAATTGGCCTATAATTGGTAAGAACTGATTGATCACCTCCTTTTAATGAAGGGAGGACAAAAGCAGATTTCCAAATAAATGAGATGTCCTTGTTTTCAATTGAAAGATTAAAAAGAATGGACAGTGGCTCTGCCATCAAATCAGCTGCCAGTTTTAGGATGTAAGGCTCAATCAAGTCAGGTCCAGGGGCCTTCTGTGGTCTAATGTTCTTAAAGCTTTATGTACTTTGCGACAAGTAAAAGGAGCTAAATTAAAATGATCTCCAGAAAACATGAGATATTCTGTACAAATATTCCTGGTAGTTCTCCCTTTTGAATCAAATAGAGAACTAGATGATAAAAAATGCTGGTTAAAACAGTCCCAGTTTATGATCGACCTGAAATCTTGAAATGAGTCTTTGAGTACAAATGTTGAAAAAAGTCTGAATTTTTACTAACAGACATAGATTTGATCACTTTCCAGAATGTCTGTGGATCATTGAGGTTTTCAGTGGTCCCAGACAAAAAGTGTTCTGCTCTGGCCCTTTTAATAAGCAAAGTGCATTTATGTCTAAAAAAGGACCAATCGTTGGCAGAGTTACTTTGTCTTGCCTTGTCCCATGCTTTATTACGCTCATGATTGCCATTTTCTCGCCCCTTCACCCTGAATTTCTTCAGAGGTTCATGTTTATTTATAACATGCATAAAAATGTCTCTGAAAAAAGTCCAAACCAGCTCTACATCTGGAATTAGATTTATATATTCCCAGTTCACCATAGACAAATCATTTTGCATGTTGGGCACTGGGGTTGGAATGAGTGAATGAGACTGTTTATGTGGTTTTTTGTTTGTCTATTTGTCAGGTTGGCACCCGGTGGCTCTGTCGGGGCCCCCGGTGGGGGCCACTGGGCCTCAAGTCCTGGAGCCTATGGCTGGATCCACTGCGGTGTAGCTGGCTGCCAGCGGAGTCCATGGGCTCCTCCCCCTCTTTCACCTTTTCTCCCTTTTAGCATTTTGTCTCGTCTGTTTCTCTCCTTTTTTCTCTTCTACCCATTTCTGTCTCCATTGAACATGAAATAGTCCCAGCATAAATTATAATAAAGCTTCTTGCATATATAAATCAAGAGGAGCACTATGGAGAAAGCAGTGAGGCTCCACTGGTGAAAGTTTTAGTTTGAGACAGCCTTGGTTCTGAGCTTGATATGGATGTACAGAGTGCTCGTCTTTTCTTTTGGATTTTCTCAGTTAAGATGTTAGCAAACTCATTTCAGGCTGTGGTGAAGTGGGGAAGTAACAGACAGAGTACAGAAAGAGGTTAGCATGTCTCAGCATAACTGGGTGGTATGGGAGCTGTACAGTGAAGGAGAAGAAAGACTTAGCTTGGGTGGTGAGGACAGCACAGGGAATTGTGGGATGCGGTCTGCAAGATCTGGACTCGGTTAATGCTGCACAAGTCCAAAGAAGGGCCAGAGGCATCTACACTGATCCCACCCACCCTGGCAATGCACTGTTTGCCCCCTTCCCATCAGGTAAATATTTCAGAAGGAGCAAAGCCAGCACAAGCACACTCAGAAATAGTTTATTTGCTAAAGGTGTAAGGGCTATCACCCCTTCCTGAGGAGACTAAATCTGTACATTTAACAACATCAGCTCTGTGAATGCACACTCTCATCCATCAGGAAGGTTTCATTGCACAGTTTTCAATGCACAGTTCTGCATATTAAGGTTTAAGTATATTGCACAGGATTTACTGCAGGCTTTACATGTTACTATCAGGGATGTTTTATTGCATAGTTCTGCGCATCAGGTTTAGGAACATTGCAAAAGATTCACCACAAGCTTGAATGTATAATCGCAGAAGCTTCAGTGACTGATTCATCCAACACAATGTGTTGTGTCTACGTTTAGGTGGGTCTGACTTTCAGAACTCGGTGTGAGTACTGGCAGACCACAAAGATCTTTGTTCATGTGTGAGTCATTTTTTGGTTAATCCAGTTTCTACCCAAAGACCAAAACACATCCTCATCAGAACACATGGTGATTTATATTTAAGTTTAAGAGGCAGCGTGTGCAGGCAAGGCTGTGTGCTTCTTTTTTAGCTTACCATGGTGGGTGGTTGTTGATAATTGGCATTGACGTTGGGATTATTGCCAATTTTGCTCTCACCCTGCCTAAAAAGTGGATCAGACAGCTGCAGTTGATCCAGGACGCTGCTGCCCGCGTCCTCACTAAGACTAAGAACGTAGAGAACATGGACCCGGTTCTGAAGTCCTCACTAAGACTAAGAACGTAGAGAACATGGACCCGGTTCTGAAGTCCTCACTAAGACTAAGAACGTAGAGAACATGGACCCGGTTCTGAAGTCCTCACTAAGACTAAGAACGTAGAGAACATGGACCCGGTTCTGAAGTCCTTCCACTAAGACTAAGAATGTAGAGAACATGGACCCGGTTCTGAAGTCCTTCCACTAAGACTAAGAATGTAGAGAACATGGACCCGGTTCTGAAGTCCTCACTAAGACTAAGAACGTAGAGAACATGGACCCGGTTCTGAAGTCCTTCCACTAAGACTAAGAATGTAGAGAACATGGACCCGGTTCTGAAGTCCTTCCACTAAGACTAAGAACGTAGAAAACATGGACCCGGTTCTGAAGTCCTTCCACTAAGACTAAGAACGTAGAGAACATGGACCCGGTTCTGAAGTCCTCACTAAGACTAAGAACGTAGAGAACATGGACCCGGTTCTGAAGTCCTCACTAAGACTAAGAAAGTAGAGAACATGGACCCGGTTCTGAAGTCCTCACTAAGACTAAGAACGTAGAGAACATGGACCCGGTTCTGAAGTCCTCACTAAGACTAAGAACGTAGAGAACATGGACCCGGTTCTGAAGTCCTCACTAAGACTAAGAACGTAGAGAACATGGACCCGGTTCTGAAGTCCTCACTAAGACTAAGAACGTAGAGAACATGGACCCGGTTCTGAAGTCCTCACTAAGACTAAGAAAGTAGAGAACATGGACCCGGTTCTGAAGTCCTCACTAAGACTAAGAAAGTAGAGAACATGGACCCGGTTCTGAAGTCCTCACTAAGACTAAGAACGTAGAGAACATGGACCCGGTTCGGAAGTCCTCACTAAGACTAAGAAAGTAGAGAACATGGAACCGGTTCTGAAGTCCTCACTAAGACTAAGAACGTAGAGAACATGGACCCGGTTCTGAAGTCCTTCCATGGCTCCCTGGATCTCAGAGAATAGACTTTAAAATCCTTCTGTTAGTCTATAAATCCCTAAATGGCTTAGCACCTAAATCCATCACAGACTTGTTATCAGTGCATCAACTCTCCAGACCACTCAGGTCTTCTGGTTCCAGCATGCTCTGCAGAACCAGAACCAGGTTGGTTGACCTCGCAGAGGACCATTAAAAATAATAAAAATTGAAAAAAAAAGGGTCTGGAAGCAGAGAAGTCCGTATAATGGGTCAAAGGCAAAGTTTCCAGGGCCAATCTTTAGCCCAGAGTGGAAAGTTTGAGTTCATGCTAAAAAGTATGGGCCTAAAGCATAACATGTTGTGAGAATTATGCAGCGTTTCTTTTAAAACTGGCAGCGGAGTAGTCATACACAAACAGTCTTGCAGGAAAAATGACATTTCTTTTAAAGAGAAAAAGCCCTACGCATGTTCACACATCCCTATCAAAAATTAACATAAGCACCTGTAAAACAGATGTACTGTGCTTTACCTTGCATGCAGAAATATATATATATATATATATATATATATATATATATATATATATATATATATATATATATATATATGTTTCTGGCCAGCGCTGTGATGTCAGGTATGGTGTTTGTCTCCTGTTTTAGTTTACCTCCATGGCTTGTTGTTGATTGTCCTCGCCATCTTGTCCATTGGCCTAAGAAACACAAAGCAGTTCCAGAGTCAGAAAGGCAGAGGAACGCATTATTTTGCAGACATTTGTCTCTATGTTGGAATAAAATAGTAGACGGTCTATGGACTACATTAAGTTGTGTTTACAGATATCACTGCCAGAAAATACTGATCTGTGTTTCACCAAGAACAAGACGTGGATGAACTCCCAAAGAAATGTTCTCCTTCAAGAGAGGAAGAGAGCATTTACATGGGTAAACTGTTTCAGGCCACACAGAATCAAACACACAGGTTTATAATTTCACACATGGTTTTATATTCTTCAGCTTTCTTAAACTTATTTTTTAAATTGAACCAGATTGTTTTAGAGATGTTTTGTTGAACCGAGTCCAGTAAAGTAATTAATTATTTAGAATGCAACAGGCTTTCCTGATCTGTGGTTGGCTACCAGTCAAAGTTTTCCCTCGCTAACAAACTTGACGAGATCTTATGCTGCACGTAAGATGGACAGCTGTGCAGTAATTCTCATAGAATCATGGATAGATGGCAACATCCCCGACAAAGTGGTGACCCAGGGGCAACGCATGCTGTTTAGGGCCAAACGAATGGCGGCTGCAAATAGTAGCAGAGGAGGAGGTCTGGCAATTTACATCTGCATCTCCTGGTGCACTTCAGCAAAAGTCGTCGGCACCTTCTGCTCACCTTACCTGGAATACCTTGCAGGTAAGTACACACCATTTAAACTGGCTAGAGAGCTCAGCTCTGTGTTAATCATAGCAGTGTACCTTCAACTGAAAGCTATCGCAACCACTGTTGCCGGAACGGGGGGGAGGGGTGCGGGGGCAGGGGGCCCTGCCCAAGCCGTGATCTGGCCCCACCAGACGTTCACGCAGACTGGATCCGATTGTGCCGAGAGGCTGTGGCGGATCTCTCTCTCTCTCCGTCTGTCTCTCTCTCTCTACCCATCTCTTCTTTAGGTTGTGCTCCTGAAAGTGACACAAAACTAAATATGTGCGTCTTTTGAAACCGAACAGCATCCGTTTAAACACGCGCAGCGCCATTATTTGCATGCCCAACGAGGTCTGCTTCAACGAAGCAGCGTCGGGTTATGTTTAAAAAACACACAGCGTTATTCACAAAGACTGCAAATAACTGCTGTTATGGAAAAATATGATTACTTGTTATATTAATCAGGCATTTTTATGGAAAACAATAAGAGTTACCTTTTAATCCCTAAACTGTGTCTTGGAAGAAAGTGGGGGTTGACCCTCTGAGGGAGAAAACGCACAGCTCACAGGGTGTTTGTTTTAAGGTCTGAAAGCTATTTTATGGTTCTTGAGGTCATCTGGGTTGACCCCTGATAGGACATCTGGGTGCTAAATCAGCCTTACTTCACGAAGACTTTCGAGAGAATAGTCTCCTTGTTTTGGGAGCAGATAGAACCTGGAGTCTTAATGTCTGTACCCCACAAACCCAAAACTAATCGGGAGGGGCTGGTCAGTCTATTAAAAAGATGTGTTTGCGGATATGAGGTCAGACAAAGAGCTTACAATGGCTGGGAAAAGGACGTCGGTAACATACTGAAATTGTCATGATTTTAGGTTCTGTCTTAGTTTTGAACTATGGAATAGCTTGAGTTTTGTTGTGGTTTGATTTTGTTCTTTGTTTTATACTATCTGTTAGGGTTCTGTAACCTTTTAGCTCAGTTCTGTTCACCTGCCAGCTCACCTCCCTGTTTTTACCCTATTAGCTTGTCACTCCCCTGTCAGCAGTCACCAACCTATCAGTTCAGTTCACTGTCAGTCACTTCCCTGCCTCTGATTAGTTCCAGCTGTTTCCCGGTAATTAGTTTTCACTCCATTTCACCTGTGCACTTCACTATATAGTTCTGCCTTAATCTTCAGTTCTCTGCCAGATCATTAACGAGCCCACGGTGAGTTTTGTTCCAGCGTTCCTTTCTTGATTGACCTGTTGATGCTAACCTGAGAGCCTTTTTGATTCTGAGCCAGCCTGTTCCCTGATCTGTTTTTCCTGCCCTGTCTGACTGATTTACCGGTTTACCGACCTGATTCTGTCCCATGGTTATCCGAGCTTGCTTTTGCCCTGTCTGTACCTCTGCCTATTTTGGACTGCCTTTTGTGTACCGGATTTTGGACTGCCATTTTGACCATTGAGCCTTGCCTGTCCCTGTTTTATTATTAAATCCTGTTTTTTGCCTTCACCTCGCTTGTTTGGTTTGAATACTGGGTTTGCCTGATTCTAGTTCATAACAGAAATTGAGCTTGTAAGTTTTTCTTTGTCTCCTTGGAATTCCAAATGAAATAAACATGTATATTTGAACTGCGACAGACTGGCGACCTGTCCAGGGTGTACCCCGCCTCTCGCCCAGTGAACGCTGGAGATAGGCACCAGCAACCCCCGCGACCCCATGAGGGATAAAGCGGTTTGGAAAATGGATGGATGGATGGATGTATATTTGAAATGTTTGTCTCTGATTACTGTTTTTCCTTTAATGCCAAATCTTGAACCGGGGTGAGACGGGCCGTGGTGAATGGACAGGAGCGGGCCCCTTTTAAATCTTAACACTGCGCTCATTATTAGTCTGTCATTATTGTCCCAAAGGCAGCTGCAATGTGCCGCAGCGCTGCACAATGCGCACCGATGGCAGGAGGCTATGTGGAGAAATGCAGGCAGATGAAAACAATAGCGATGATTTTATATGTTCATGTGAACTCCCTTAAAATAATAGAAGAAAAATATAACCAAGGACCAGTGGAAGCAGCCTGGTGAGGTTATCATTTCATTTTCTGAACGCAAGCTCAGTCAGAAACGGCGCCACGTGATCTCTCCAAAAACCCAGGACGCACGAAACCATTCTATTTGAGATATTTTATTAAATACATTATTTGGTATATTAAAATAAAATAAAAACAGCTGTTTTGTCAACATTATTTCAGCTAAAACTGTTCAGCAACATTACAACAAAGCAGAAGAAAAACCTTTGATATTATTTTTATTTTTCTGAATTTAATAAGAAAATGTTACAGCTGCCAAATCCGATTTACATCGGCAAAGAAAGCACCCTGTTTATCATTGTTCTACCGGTTCGTGTGTCAGTGACGGTACTTTTGTCAAACGCAACAGCTGAGCGGAGCTTCTTCAGCCTCCCTCTAGTCTCCAATGTCCAAACAGCAGCTTAATCAGCTCCACTTCACATCCACAAACTCCGTCCTGATGAGGGGTTCAGGGCAAGATGGCGGAAGTGTAAGACATACTGCATCGTGCTCTCAGTACCAGAACGTTAAATGGGAATTATTTTCTAGATTCCCCAAATAAGACATTGTGAAAAATTCCTTCTTAGCACGTTTTACTACTCCTCTTGAAAGAAAATGCGAAAAGCTGCCCAAAAAAGAGTCAATGAGCATGAGTTGCTCACAACTACCATGCACTCTAAAAAATAATGTAATGGGTTTACTTAAAAAGGTATGTTTACTTTTTGCATAGATCTTTTTAAGTTGTCCCAACTTCATTGTTTATTGAGTAATCGCTACTAGTCCAGCATAACAACACCAACTTAAATAGCCACATAAATACAAAACTATCTCAAGTTGAATCTACTTGTGTTTTTGCATATCTTACTGAATTGTCACATTGATTGTATGTGATTTATGTTCATGGTACAACAAAAAATTAAGTACAATGACCATGTGTTTTTTAATCAATATTCCTTATAATTTTGTTATCTCATTATTCTTTTTTAAGTTGTTGTAAATGTATACGTAAACATTTTTTACTCAAAAATGTCCATGCAAAAAGTAAACATATTAATTATAGTATATGCAACTCATTTTGCTCAAGTTGGGGGAATAATAAACAAGAACCATATTTCACAATTAAAACAGTTTATTTTATGAACATTTTGTACAAATAAAGTGCAAATATCTTAACAGCACCTTCAAAAACTTGCCATTGATAATTCTCTCATTTCGGAGCTTTAATCGACTGTCACTCTTACTGAGGTAGAAGGACGTTTCTGCATTTTGGCAAAACTGATGAACTATGCCCCTAATTTGGATGGATAACCATAAAGGCAAATATAGCACCACAAAAAACAATTAACTTTCTGGATCAGCTGAAAACAATATTCCAGCTCTCAGACATGACTTGAATAACATGAACAGCAATCAGATGTGGGTTGAAAGACATTACACTGAATAAACTTGGAAAAGCAACTTGAACAGCAAGTCCATCATAGCACAAATGAGGTTACCATTTTTGATTTTCAGCTATGGGGCTCTAAGGGGTTTCCTTGCAGCTTTTGCCTTAGAGATGTGACTTTTGGGCTGGATTTCTGACTATCTTATCTAAGGAACATCTTCTGAAATACCTCACAAGTGTACTTCAGCTCTCGTGGGTAGCTTAGATTGAGGGCATAGATGAGGCCCATCAGCAAAGCACAGGCCCTTGGCACATCTAACCCTTGCAGGATTTCTGTGCCCTCTAAGAAGATGGTTGTGCTTGCTGGATCAGATGCTGTAGTACCTTTGGTGACGAGGATCTTCATCACTCGACTATCAAGATCTCCAGTTTGGTTCTCAGGATCCTGAAAGCAAGAATATCAGAAATAAATATCAGTATCAGGATATCATTAACCTGGCACATTCAATTCTCTACATAATTATTAACATAAAATGTCCTGTGATGTCCTGTTATCTATTGACTGCCAGTCAGAATTTCTGAGATTTAACCTATATGTACAAACAATGTCCTGTTGATGGTGCCCGCCACCACAGCCATGAATAACAGATTCTGGTTTTGCACTTGTTCCTTGTTTTAACATGGTGAAAGGCAAATGTATGGAAGAGTATTAGGGCCACTGGGAAAAAATTCTGACAATTTCTGTAATGAATTAAAACATGTCTGTACTCTCAGTTTTTATATTTCCAGTGGCTGTAATACTTTTCTGTACAAATGTTGCAAAAGTTCCCTGGAAATATGAATATTTTTTATTCAGGACGTGCAAAGAAAAGTTAGGTACTAAAAGTTACTTTATCCCTTTTGATCACTAATGCTGAACAAGCAGCAGCGAAAAGAAACAAGGACAGGATAGGTAGAGACAGATACTGGTGAGAGATTCACAAAGACAGTATGAAAGGAAAGTTCAACACAATAGCATTCCCAATAGAGACAAGGCAGAAATTGCCCACAATGCACGTCATGGCCTGTAGTGTTTTAAAAGCTCAGTCTTTGTGGGAGTTTCATATTTACACATTTTACAGCACCAGTTCATTGTGAACAGGAATCGGTGAAAACGCTCTAAACACTGCTAAACAATAAACCAGTAAAAAAGGAATCAATCTCCAATCAATAGCAGTAGCTAGCGAGCTACTGAAATAGCTACCGGAAGGCTTACCTGGGCAACCACATAGTCGGTTAATGGTCCTCCAGCAATAATTCTGATACCGACAGAGAACTTGTCAGATGTTCCAAAGCACAAACGATGAAATTCCAAAGCAGATAGTAGCTCTGTGCAAAGAAGAAGACACGAGTGCGTCGACTTTCCAAACAGGCTGCACGTGGAGTCTCGTCTGCTGCTTGAGTGGCCTCACCCAGGTTTCAAAATATTATTTGAGCTGAAACAACTTAAAATTTGAGACAAGTTGAGCTGTTGCATTGTCATGCATTCAAATTACACAGGAAAATGAGTATGGCTATTTTCATATTTATCAAGTTGGTTTACCTAGATTAATCAAGCTGGTTACTTAGTTTAACAAATAAATGCTGCAAACTTAAATGTTTATATTAAAATTGTGTATTTATTTAAGCTGAATTTACTACCCCCATGCTTGATTTTTTAGAGTGTGCCTGCTACTGACGACTATAACTACTGTGGCACGGAGCCTCAAACAGATGCTGAGGAGGATGAATTTCCCCCGCTCCCAGTAACACCAAGTAAGTCCCCGGCTGCCAAGACACCTTCTCCTACTATCCCTCGAACAACGAGCAACCTAAACACTGAAGATCCCATTACCATGCTTGCTAACCTGATCAACACAAGAAGTGAGGCAATAGAAATGAAGTTGAGAAATGTGCTTGAACAAATGGAATTCTTTAAAAAGAAGGTTGACTACATGTAAAAATGTGTAGAGCTCACCGAAAAAAACACCGCTGCCTGTTCGATTTGTTACCGAGCTGGAGCGCTACAGTCGGCGTTGGAACCTCAGACTCCACGGAGTCCCTGAGACGGAGAAGGAGGACGTGGTGGCGGAGGTGACCCGGGTCTGTCAAGAAGTTTTGCCGAGGGAAAAAGAGAGTCTTCAGCTCTTTATTGATGTTGCTCATGGAGCTGGGAAAAAGTTTGCCGGCAGCTCCTGTCCTCGTCCTATTATCATTCGCTTTGTCGCCAGAAGGTATCGAGATTACATATGGAAAGCAGCTAAAGGCAACGACTTTCTTTAAAAAAAAGGTCTCAGTTTTATCGAAGATCTGTGCAAAGAAGACTGCGACTTCCGACAGAAACTATGGCCGTCCATCCAAAAAGCTCGGGAAGAGGGGAAATCAGCATATTTCATAGGTGGTCGCGGTTTCATCAACGGCGTGGAGATCCCTACAACTTTTGACCCGGTGGAGGAGTAATCTGGAGTTTAGATATCCTTTTTGGTTCACTTTATTGTTCTAAGAATGTATATTTTACTGCTAACTAATATTTAGTTCCTTAATAAGGTGCTGGTCCACGATGTTTATGTTACTATTCACCTTCTCTGACCGAGCACTTTTTTTCTTGTTCTTTAAATATTAAATCTTTCATTTATTTCTCTCACTGCCAGGGGGATGTGTAATATGTTAAAAAGGAAAGCTTTGTTTCTATTTGCCAAAAAAAATAATTCAGATTTTTTTTTTTCAGGTGTCTCATTCAACTATTATTGATGTTAATTTTTGGAAAGCCCAATGGGGAAATTCTATTTGGTTTTCTCATGGTTCTGCGCATTCTACAGGAGTTATGATGTTAAAGCATAGTGTTAGAATTATTTTTGCTATTCTCTATATGTTTTTTATTTCCATGTCGACTGGATATGCCATGCCATACCCAGTCGACAGGGCTTGATTGGAGCCAATTTCATCCTACAACAGGACCCTAGACACACCTCCAAATTGTGCAAGAACTATTTAGAGCAGAAGCAGGCAGCTGGTATTCTATGGGTAATGGAGTGGCCAGCGCAGTCAGCAGATCTGAACCCCATTGAGCTGTTGTGGGAGCATCTTGACCGTATGGTACGCAAGAAGTGCCCATCCAACCAGTCCAACTTGTGGGAGCTGCTTCTGGAAGCGTGAGGTGCAATTTCTCCAGATTACCTCAACAAATTAACAGCTAGAATGCCAAAAGTCTGCAATGCTGTAATTGCTGCAAATGGAGGATTTTTTGACGAAAGCAAAGTTTGATGTAAAAAAAATCTTATTTCAAATACAAATCATTATTTCTAACCTTGTCAATGTCTTGACTCTATTTTCTATTCATTTCACAACGTATGGTGGTGAATAAGTGACTTTTCATGGAAAACACAAAATTGTTTGGGTGACCCCAAACTTTTGAATGGTAGTGTATTTATGGCTTTTGTTGCGCAGGAACGTGTTCTAAGTGCACGGGTGGTCAAAGCAGTTACATTGGAGAAAAAAGCGGTTGTATTACGATGAGATTTGGTTAAATGTTTAGTAAAACAGTTTGTTAAGCGTAAGAGACAGGTTAGAAGTTGGGAATAGTTGCTGGATTTTTGGCAGAGAATTAAACATTTGTTTGAGACATCAGAAAAAAAAAAAAAGAACAGAACTGCACCGCAGGACAGATCTCCACCCACGGACATTTTAAACACACCCTCTCCGGACTTTATCCAGTCCTGGACGTGTTGGGCGGAGAGTTTACGGTAGAATCAGTTCCTGTTGACACCCCTAGGAACAGCACATTATTAGAAACCCCCACCACCCATGCGCGTCATCTGTTACTCCACCTACAGCGCCAACCTCGCTGAAAAAGCCGAGGATTGGTCTCTGGTAGTTTGTATGTCCCGCCTGCTGCTTGGTGCGCAGCCCACCCCTCTAGGGGCAGACCTTCTGTCTCTGCATCTGACAAACTAAGGGACCGCTCAGGATTATATGTGTATGAGAGAGAGTAAAAAATAAATGAACAATAAAAATTCTGATTTTATCTAAATGTAAAATGTATTAATGTATATGTAAATGCTTAATACCATTTATATCTTTGTTTAGGAGTTAAAAAATATTTCAGCATGAATTATTTTTTACACATTTCTTTATACATTGTGTATTGTGTAAACATCAGGGCGTTATGATTTGCGATTTATCTCATTATTGGCCAGAGTTTATCGTTTTGTGGCACCAGAATCTTGTCATTCCAATTCTGAAAAGTGCCTAAAAAAAGAAAAAAGAAAAATATTTTTGTACAAGCATAATTTCAACTAGTGTCGTTTATTGCAAAATTGCATATTAAAATTCCCAAACGAGCTTTTATACTTTCAGAAATAAAAAGATAAAATATGCGACTAAAACTTTTAATTGCTTTGAAGTCCTAGTTTATATATAATACACTAGACTTAAATCTGGTTGATCAAATGAAAGCAGGAATTAACTCACTAACAACTTCTGCTAATTGTAGGTCTATGAATCACCAGTCAGCAGAACCAAAAGTTAAAAGTTAAAATGGAGCTTAAAGATGTTTGGTAAAAGTACAATCCGGTTGATTAGATATATTTTATCAGCCCTACGTCTAGTCATACATCAGTTTTGGAGTTATCCTCAGATGGAGTTGCTGATGTTTAAGAATTTATGATGATTGTTACTGGTTTGAATCATTTTACCACAGAAGTTAAACTTTGCAGAGCGACATAAATCAGCAGGAACAAAAAAGTATTTGGAGGAAAATAAAAGGACAGATGTCAAAGTATTTATTCTGCGTAGACACGTTTTTAAAGTCCCACTAAAGTGCAGATGTTCTTATTACAAAATAATTTAGGAGCAGAGAAATATGTTCCTTATTCATTACTGAAACAGTAATTTCCCTTTGGGATTATTAAAGTGTTTCTGATTCTGATTCTGATTAGGTGATATGCAATCCCTGGTGAATAAAATTCCTAGCATTGTATCTGATGGCAGATTGTGGTTGGCTGGATTAGATAATTTGACTAGAGGCACAAAACTGGCCCTGGGTGATTTCAGAGCCATTTTAGGATGTTGTGTGCCCGCTTCTGCTGCAGTTGATATTGAAAATGATGCTCGAACATTCCACATGCCAGATCAAACTTTATTGTCTTTAGTAATTTCTTACTTGGAAGATACAGTTACACAGCATTTTTCCCTTTTCCACCCCTGCAGTGGTTCCTAAATTTGACTTGGTACATCATTTTTCAATGTGGCTCAGGATGGGGAGAGGAAGAGAAAGTAAAAGTAAAAAAAAAAAAGGATTACAAGATCAGTTATTAGGGTTCCAAGCCCGCAGCACTGTGTGCAGAGAACCCTATTGTTTTTCGTGTGTTTCTTCATTATTCTAGCAATATTCTTCTCCGCTAAAACGCGTTGTGCAGCCCATGTAATGAACCTATTGAATCAGGTATCCAAGTACAGAATGTGCTACTCAAACCCAGAAATTCCGACCCCTCAACAACTAGGGGGCGCTATAAAAAAGGACAATGCGTTTTGGCCTATAACCACCAAACTACTGGTCCCACACTCAAAAACTTCACATCACTTTGTTTATTGGATGATTCTGCAAAATAAAGGGAATTGGCACACCTTTCATTTCCCAGCTAGTTTTCGCGCTACATGTGCTACAAAGGTTAAACCTTTCTTGTTAAACTCCTCCTACATTTTTTGTACAATCCGCGCAAAACTCCATATATAACCGTGTAATGGACAAATAAAAAAAGTTAATGTGGCGGATTTTTTAATTTAGTCTTTTTTTAAAAGCAATGCTAAAATAAGTGATTGTTAGCTAGCTAGCTAGCTCTAAATGTAATTGCTGATTATTCTAAAACCATAACAGATTTTAACATGTCCTTCATAACCCATACTCCAAATAAGATTTTGCAAACGTGTCCTGCGTTTGAGGATCGTCCATCACTAGGGGGCGCTGTGATGTCAAGAAATCTACTACGCCATTCGGCTGATTGAATTTTTACAAAACCTTCTTCATCCCCTTCCAGTCATAGCCCTGAACTAAAGTATTAAATATGGTAATGATTGAAACAAGTGGGCGGGGGCCTATTTCCAAAAGTGTGAAAAAAAACTTGAAAACTTAAAAAAAATTACCAAAAATCAATTTTGTGGCGTAACAATCTCAGATTTTCAGGATGTATTCCTTGAATAAGGTGTAACAATTCTCTCACTGCATGTATTGAAGTTTTTGAAAGTTGCACACTCTGTTTGGTTAAAAGTTTGTAAAATGGAAAAAATAAATGTATTTTCCACAAATATTATTCAATCCCCCCAAAAATGGCCTCTATTTGTGAAGAATATGAAGACTAATCATAGATTTCAGTTTGGTAAAATTCCACACGATTTTGACTTATTTACAAGACATTGAAATTTACATGTGCAAGACTAAAAAGTTTACATTTTTTTTCTCTGAAACGCTGTTTTCAAAGGCCATTTAAATAATTATGTCGTTAGAGAAAGCACTCTTTGAGATGCATGAATATTTTCAGAATTTTAGACCAAACCATTGATTTTTAATGAATTTATGAATTTTATGATCTGTTCACAGCTCTGACCATCCAGAGCTGTGAACAGGGCGGCCATTTTGCCCATATTTGGGCACATCACAGGATGTGATGTCACATCCCGTGATGTTTCTAAGCGGAGCAGAAACTTGAAGGGGGAGGATTTGCTATCGAACTTCTGGCCAGAGAGAAAACACGTCGTCTGTAGCCAACATTTCGAAGAAGAATGTCTTCAAGATGACATGAGAGCGAGACCTTTTGGTAGGTTTTTCTTTTAAATAATGTAGAGTTTGCAGGGAGGGGCAGAGTGTTACGACACACTTGGAAAAACTGCTCACTGTTGCCAAGCTCACTTATTTTATGCGACTTTGGTCTTCTTTTTTTCTAAATTCGCTTGTAAATTTCATGAGTTGCGGGTTGAAGATTTTTGGGCTTGATTCTGAAAGTGCAGTCGATTGTTTTGGCTCTAAATGGTGCCATATAACTAAAAAGTGATGGTGAAATACCCCTCCGCCTCATAACGCACTGCAGCTCATCCTGACAGGATCAGAGTGAGTTAAAGTCATAAGGAGCAGCGCTGCCCGTATTTTCTGCAGTTTACAGTTGCAATAACTGATGATAACTGCTGAAAGTAGATTAGGCGGTGCAGATCACAATTTAGAGCAGAGATTGGTTCTAAAGATGAGTTTTTACTCACTGATAACATTGCACCGCACCGTGACATCACAAACTGGGAGGTGGAATAACCATAGACATCATATACGTAGACGCCTCGTTGGGCGGGTTCTGCCTATGCTGCGAATGCGTCAGAGCGTCCGGCATGTTAAATGTGGCAAATCTGCAGTTACTCAGTCACTTAAACAGTATCAGAGGGACTTTAATCTCAGGATATACTTTCTATTCGTAATATTTTTATTTTTGTAATATTACAAGTCTATTTTCGTATCCCTTTGACTTAATTCTCCTGACTTTATTCTTGTAAAGAATAAAAATAATTAAAATAATCTAACCTGGCCCCATTACTCCAGGACTGAAATAGTTATGCAAACTGTGACTATTCTGGAAATGTCCCCCCTTATTTGTCATAATATGACGTTTTTCCCATATTACCACTTTTGTCTTTTTTTACTTTATTCTCCTATGACTTATTTTCTCATATTAGTAATTTTATCTCTTTAATCCTCCCCCAAAAAGTCTGTACCGGATCTTAAAAGGTTCACACGGTTTTATGAAATGATAAAGACCACAATTTTTAAATTTAACCAATAGATTTTTATATTCATAACACATACATCTATCTATCTATCTATCATATATATATATATATATATATATATATATATATATATATATATATATATATATATATATATATATATATATATATATATATATATATATATTAGGGCTGGGCAAGTTAACGCATGTTGCTCACATGCTTTTATTTTGTGAAGGTCTGTCCAACTTCCGTTTGTGTGTATATATATATATATATATATATATATATATATATATATATATATATATATATATATATATATATATATATATATATGCATGTATATATTATACTTATATTTATATATATAAACACACATAGAATACTATATATGCACATCGATCATCGATCAAAAGCCAATTTGGCTGCCAATTTCTAACAATTAATTTCTCAATATTTTTTATATTAAGTATATGTAAACTCCATCTATATATTTCTATCGGAATACTTAAAAAATATACACAGGGAGCACAGACGTTCACTACTTTCTGCTACATACAATATGGCGTTGACGAACAAACTTCCGCCCAATGAAGCGTCTCCATATATGATGTCTATGGGAAGAACACTTCTAAACCAAGATGAATGCGCCCAGCAAAGTAGATTCAAATGAAAACTACTCTTAAATAAAAAAACTCATTTATTGAAAACTCTGTAATAATTTTATATTTAAAGTACTTTATGCAGTTTGAATTCTGATTTTGACCAGACTTCTCCTTTAATGTCCTTCCACTCGTACCAAAATGTCCCAATTAAAAACAATAGGAGAGTCAGTAGCTGTGTTTCATGCTCTTTTGTTTTTAACGACACAGAACCAGCGGTGCCTCGGTGGGCCGCTACCTTGCGCTTGAATTCAGGTGCGCAAAATTACATTACATGTAAGTTAGGGGCGCACTTTTAAGGGTCATTTTAAGGAACTTGTAACCAATGTTGCCCATAATTTTTCATGTGTCTGAGCAAACACACAAACTCCCTGAGCGTTTACTTGACCTCTGTGAGCAACATCACACGAGCACACTGAGGGTACATTACGCCTGTCCAAAACCCGAGGTTATATCAAGCTACATGGTTTAATAAAAGAATCAAGTTACAGCAAGAATTTCTTTTAGGTAATTTAGTTTAGATAAAACTGATTTAGCCCGATTACATGAAAAAGACAAAATTCTTGGACTTTATTTAAAGAGCTGTATAGCCTATTTTTATTTCAGAGTAGGGGTCCTACTAAGGAAGAACTGAGAGATGTGCACATCTTTCAGAGTTCCACTCTTATTTCCATTAAATTATTTACATTTTCTGCAGTGAGATTTAGCTCAAGGATGTGATGTTGTGCAGCCTCTCTTCTATCAGTCTGCTCCAGGGCAGCTGTGGCTACGAACATTGCTCACCCCCGCCAGGGTGTGAATGGGTGAATGATTGACCAATGTAAAGCACTTTGGGGTCGTCAGCAGATTTTTTTCAATATTCTCAGCCGCATATCGCTTTTCTAACACAAGGAGGGAACGCTCTCAGTTCTGAAAAATTTCTTTGTGCTGCTCCTTTTTTTATATACCAACGACAGCTTTTTAATAACATAGAAGACGCAGAAAATCTTTCAGAGGCAGCTGTATGTCGTGCTGTCAGGAATATTACTGTTGCACTTAGTTACAGTTTAAAAGTGTTCCATAGTCAGAGACCCACAATATTAATAACAGATCTTTACAGAATGAAAGCAATAATTCATTCTGTGTCAAATTTTGACACTTCCATTTCTACTTTTCTATTCAAATATTTTAGTTTCCATTCACTTATTTTTCGCCCAACACCGTTAGAGATACTGCACATTTCTTCACTTAAATAACACTACCTTTACTTCAGCTGGAAATATACATATAGCCTATATGAACAATATAAAGTGAGTTTGGCACAAATTAAACACTTACAAGACAATTAATGTCAACTCATTTTTAGAAGTATGGGTGACCAATGCTGGCAAAAAGATGAACATATCAGTTATTCAATAACTCACACCATCCCAATATTAATTGCATATGTTGAATATAGCCAATTAATGATTTAGTTGAGTATGTTTAAACATAAGTAAACTTGGGACATAACCATACCTGATTAAACTTCATCATTATTGGCTGCCATGTCCTTTCAATGCTTTTTACAATCAATGCGCCCTCCCCACTTCCCCCTTTCTGCTTGAATTAGTGAATTGTGAGAAAACAGCTTTAATTCTCCATCAACTAGATGATGCGTAAAGACGCAGCGTGAACCCTTCTGTGCTTTAAGTATATATTAGGGCTGGGCAACGATTAAAATATTTCATCGCGATTAATCGCGATTAATCGCATTGTATTTACAAACTCCAAGAATGAATTCAAAAGTAGTGTAAAGAGCACTTTTATTTTAATGTTCTGCTGCCATATGAACAAAAGTGTTGTAAAATTTGTAGCACTTATCAGTAACACATATTTAGTGTAAAGCTCAACTTAAACATGTAAAACAAAAAATAGCAATAATAATAAATTAAAGCTTATTGCCAATGACAGGGATTTCTCTTTATGAGGAAAAAATCTACCAAAAACAGGCAATTTCTGAGGTAACAGCAGGGAGCAGCATTATCATTTTATGTTCAATACCAAAGTTTAACTTGGCAGTGGTTACAACTAACTTGTTTCTGTCATATTCAATGCTGGAAGAACTTTAAACTGAAATGCTGCTAACTCGATATGCTTGCGTTTATTTGACGTTGACACGCGGTTTTTTGTTGTTGCTTTCTCGCGTGCATATAGTGAATGGCAGGGAAAAACAGGCAAAAACACATGGATACTTTGAAACGAGAAGCGACTTCACCGACGGCGTCAATGCAGACCCCCCCCCCGCTCCGCTCCGCACAAAACTTGTTCCGGCCGCCAACTCACTGCCTCGCCTGCGGGAAACACCGCCTTCCGCATGCCGGCTTTGTTTTTTTCTGGCCAGCACCTTTCTTACTCTGAATCCGAGGTTTGGCTGACAGCGAGGTTATTGGCGCATTATCGCCACCTACTGTTCTGATTCAAACCCCTACACCGCAGCAACAGACCTTCACAAAATAAAAGCATGTGATCAACATGCATTAACGCGCGTTAAAGAAAATATCGCCGTTAATAGTCTAATGAGTTAACGCGAAATTAACGCGTTAACTTGCCCAGCCCTAGTATATATATATATATATATATATATATATATATATATATATATATATATATATATATATATATATGGTATGAAATGTCCTTAATGGAGGGGAGAGAAGCCCCGATGATCCCTTCTGCTGTCCTCACCACTCTCCTCACGTTCCTCCGGTCAGAGGCGCTGCAGCCTCCACACCACATAGAGAGACAGCTGGTCAGAATGCTCTCTATAGTGCCTCTGTAGAAGGTCGTGAGAATGGGCGGGGTCTCCTCATCCCCTGCAGGAAGTACAAGCGCTTCTGTGCCCTCTTCATCAGTGACGTGGTGTTCACAGACCCGGTGAGGTTGTCTATGATGTGCACCCTGAGGAACTTGGTGCTGCTGAGCTGTTGATGAGCAGTGGAGCGTGGCGAGGCCGGTTCTTCCTGAAGTCGACGATGAACTCCTTCGTTTTCCCCACGTTCAGGATCAGGCTGTTGTCTCTGCACCGGCCCACCAGCTGCTCCACCTCCTCTCTGTAGTCCTGGTCGTTGTCGTCTCTGATCAGGCCCACCACCGTTGTGTCGTCAGCAAACTTCACGATGTGATTGGTGGTGAACCTGGGGACGCAGTCGTGTGTCATCAGGGTGAACAGCAGGGGGCTCAGGACGCAGCCCTGAGGGGAGCCCCTGCTGAGGGTGATGACATCAGAGGTGTTCTGTCCGACCCGGACTGACTGAGGTCTGTTGGTGAGGAAGTCTAGCAGCCAGTTGAGAAGGGGTGTGCCGAAGCCCAGATGTTCCAGTTTTCCCACCAGATGCTGTGGGATGATGGTTTTGAACGCTGAGCTAAAGTCCATGAGCATGCTCAAAGTGGCAGGGCGTGGGTGGGCTTGGAACCTTTAATAACTGCTTGCAGTTCTAGTTTAATTTGCAATTACGGGGAGCAAAACAGAAAGAGGCTTGCCTTCTCTCTATTCTTTATATATTTACAGGTCTGTTGGTCCTGGATGTGGAAGCAGATGGCAGTTTGGTGGTCAGCGTTGCGTGAAAGGATGAAACGGAGAGTGTAATATAGCGGACCTGTGAGACCACCCATCAACATACAACTGTGGTGGTCCTGGACATTGGACACGTGACTGTGGGCTGTGTCACCCCACCGGCAGGTCAGCCTGGTATGGAGCCAGTGGCTCTGCTATGAAATCAGCTGCCAGTTTAAGGCTCAACCAAGGCAGGTCCAGGGGCCTTCTGTGGTCTAATGATCTTGAAGCTTTATGTACTTTGCGACAAGTAAAAGGAGCTAAATTAAAAGGATCTCCGGAAAACATGAGAGATTCTGTAAAAATGCGGGTCATGTAGGCCCCCTCACTGGGGGGCCTGGGCCAGGGGGCGTCTGGTCCGAGTGCGGGATGGGGGGGTCGGGTACGAGCAGTAGGATTGTGATGCCCCCCCCCCCCCCCCGCCCTCCACTTGGGATTGTTGATGTCAGTGTTATGTGGAAATGTGTGCACGGCGCCGTCCTTTTTTTTTTTTTTTTTTTTGAAAGTCTGTGTGTGGTGAGTGGGGCACTAGGGTGGGAAGCAGGGTCCGAAATTAACACTCGCCAGTCGCCAAATGCGAGTAAATTTTCCGTTTGGCGAGTGAATTTCAGAGGGCTAGCTGCCACATGGCGAGTAAATGTTTGTACCAAATAAAATAAAAGTAACATAAAAATAACAAAACCCATACGATCCGTTCACAGCTCTGTCCATCCAGAGCTCAGTCTAGACCCGCCTTCTGCGGTGCTGGTTCAGCTTCTTTCACATTCAGAACCAGTCACGGCTGCACGCTGGATCAGAAAACAGATCTGCTAACCAGATACAGTCTAAAACGCCAATTAGTCTGTTTATAAGTTTCGTTCTTATTTATTCTGTTTTTTTTAACTACCTGCGCTGCGGCTCTGTGCTTCACCGCTCTTACTGCGCCTCCCCCGCCCCCTCTCGGAGCAAGGTGCTTTTATCAGCGGCCAGCCTTCAAAACGTGAATCGCTACGTTTAATGTCCTTCCACTCATACCAAAATGTCCCAATTAAAGTCAGTAGGAGAGTCGGTAACTGTTTTTCATGCTCTTTTGTTTTTAACGACACAGGACCAGCGGTGCTTCAGTGGGCGTGGTGCGTTGCGCTTGAATTCAGGTGCACAAAATTACGTTACATGTAACCTGTAACATCGGGGGCGCAGCGCACGAGGGTAAAATCCAGCAACTAGATCAGCGTAAAGACGCAGCGTGAACCCTGAGTGCTTTAAGTGTTGCAGCTGAGGGGAAAATTTTGAACCATACACAGGGGCGGTTCTGAACAGGGGCCAACAGGGGCCTATGCCCATGTAGAACTGTTCCTGGCCCCTGTTATGGCCCCTGTACTAAAAACATGATGTTAAATTTCTTAGGATGATAAATGCTGACAAAGATAACGTGACTGACTGGTCATTTGGATCAGTTGCATTTTTTTCGTTTATGGTTTTACCCAATAATAAAATAACAAAATAATTAAAAAATAAATATAAAAAAATAACAATAATTAAAATCAAGCTGTTTCACGTTAAGCTCCCGCTGTATTGAGAAAAGATCAGGGGTCTGCAACCTGCAGTTCCAGAGCCACAATTGGCTCTTTGGCTTACTTAATATTTTAAACGATGAAATGTTGACCTGTTAAGTTCCCCCCCCCCCCCCCCCCCCCCAATCTTTTGTTCTGTGTGAAAAAATACTGGCCCCACCCTGACCCACCCTGCTACATTTGGTCTAGAACCCCCACTGACCGTACTGGCTTGATGAAACTCTGCCTCATTCACAAATAAGGCCAACATGGATAGAATAATGATAATCTGTAGTGTTTTTTATCGACTGGATGTGAATCTGATAATTCATATTGTGTCTTTTATAATCAACTACAATATATATATTTTTTAAATTCAGGAAACAAAGATTTCTCTTCCAGGTTCCAGTCAGCCACGCCCCCAACCACGCCCCCCATAATTAACATAATTTCACTCTTAATTTTTATAAAAGTTGAGGTCTGGACAAAATTAATATTTTGGCCGGTAAAAAATATGCCTGGCCGGTTGATTTTTACATCTACCGGCCAACTTGGCCGGTGAATAACAAAGTTAATTTCGGACACTGGTGGGAAGGTGTGAATGAGTTTCTTTTTTTTTCTTTCCCTCCTGTCCTGCTCCCCTCCGCTGGCTGGCGCCTTGGCCCGCTGGTGCACTGGCGGCCCTCGGGTTCGGGGCGGATTCCCGGGCGAGTGCCTGCTTTGCGGGGCCTGGCCCCCCGGGGGCCCATGGCTGGTGTCACTTCAGCGTAGCTGGCTGCCGGCGGAGCCCCCGCGGCTTCTGGGGGCTTCGGCATTGCGGTGGCTGGGGGATTTCCTTGGGGTCGTCCCTCCTCTTCCCTTGGTGGGGAGGCAGATTTCTTGTGTTGGCCCCTCCTGGGCGCCCCGCTTTGGGGCCCCTTTGGGAAATCTGGGGTTATGGGTCCCCCAGCGCCTGCCTCAGTGCTTGGGGGAGGCAGGCCTTTGGTTCTTCACATCCACCATTAAGCAGTATTCTTCTAGATAAATTTCTAGGGCTGGGCAACGATAAAAATATTTAATCGCGATTAATCGCGATTAATCGCATTGTATTTACAAACTCCAAGAATGAATTCAAAAGTAGTGTAAAGAGCACTTTTATTTTAATGTTCTGCTGCCATATGAACAAAAGTGTTGTAACATTTGTAGTACTTATTTTATACTGGATATTTTCAACCCATCTATTGAATTTAGTGCACTAGTTGATCTTTTCTTCATAAGAGAACAGAAAGCACTGCAGCCAAAATATGGTCTTTTTTGATCTGCTGTATATTAGCCAGTCCCTAAGCTTGATGTATCATGAAACTGTTGACCTTTTGGGTTTTGTGGTTTTTATTTTATTATTACAATTAAATAATAATAATAATAATAATAACAATAATAATAATGTTATGTTCAGTGTTTTTTCGCTAATCCACCTCTTATATATTTAAATCCTTATGTAATTTTGTCTGTGTTGTGTGCACCTGCCTGTTGCTTTAATCCTATAAATTTCCCCGTCGTGGGATAAAAAAAGGATTAGCTAATGTTATCTTATCTTAAATAACCCTTTTTAATATATGTACTGGGTTCTTTCAAGGTCTTAATTACATGTTATGTGTGGGCTCCAGTAACATCCATCCATCCATCCATCCATCCATCCATCCATCCATCCATCCACTGATCTACCTGGATGTTCCCTGGAGGACTGAAACGCCTCAGTCAGAGACGTCAGTCTGTGGGTCTGTCGGGGCAATGACAGAAGTTTCGTCTCCTCTCTCCGTTTCTGGGGCTCGACGTTTTCATGTTTTTTCACGTGCTTAGATAAATTTGTTGTGTTTCCACTGAAATGAACCGGCTTTTTACAAAACATACAGCTTGATATCATTTACGGTATTAAAATAAAGCCAAACGGTGCTACTTCCTCTGTTCATGTTTTTTCGCTGCTGCGGTCTCTCTCAGCTGTTTGTGTATTAAGTTTGTGTGAGAGCTGAGTGGGCGGGCCAGGCTGAGCCTGCGTGCTGATTGGCTGAGAAGGACCTCGCTGCAGCCTGCGGAAAGGGGGCGGGGACGGACCACTGTCAGTCCCATACCTTATATGGAAATGGGACCATTGCACTCCGGAAATGAAGGGGGCGCTACTTTCATAATCACTACTACCTTAAAGAAGCCTAAACAAAACAAAAGAAGAAAACGAAGAAGAAGAAGCGGGGTTGGGAAGTCGACGAAAGAAGTTTGAGATGTTCATGGTGTACTTGGATGTTAGGCGCAAGATCCACAATGCAAAACCCACAAAGTCAGCAAAAGGTATTTTTACCCTCATAAAACTTTTTTTCACATAGGTTTTATAGGTTGAAAATATAATGAACAGTTGTAAACTAGTGAAATTCGTAATTCATACAGGGAAGGCTAATTTTATCATGTAGCATGGCTAATTATTTCCCTCCAGCACACCATGTGATAAAAATAGAAACGTAGATAACATGTATAATTGAGAAATGTATTTTATGCTAAAACTTTGTTTAATTTTTTCATTGTACAGATACATATATCTATTTGCAACATTCAGAACGGAGAGAAGATTCTTCCGCATTTCACGAAGGATAAATATAGCTGTCCCCTTTGCCCATACAGTGCCGATGAGTCATACAAGGTACAGAACCATATATCAAAAACTGCTATGGTTCAACATAAAGGTGGGTAAAACTACACTTCAAAAATATAAAATATTTTTTACATATTTACCAGTTTTCTAGTGTTTTTCATTAATTTTAAAGGTTAGTCTTTTTTAAAATGTGTTTTTGTTCAACAATGTTGCATTTCTGGAAAGTCTAATATTTTTTAGAAACTACCAGCTGCCATCATAGGTGGGTGTAGTACACAGATGTCAAACTCTATTGACGAGTAGCACTACTTCAATATATTTTTAGTTTTGTGCAATAAACTGCACAAGTAAGAGTAACAAAGTATTTGGTGAAATGGCTGTTATTAAGTACTGATCATAATGTGCAATGTAATATTACCCATTTATTTCAGCAGACATGAATAAAAATGAAGTTATGTGCACTGTTACGTTTTTGAAAACCAAAAATTAAGAATATTAACATAAGACAACTAATTGAAGTTATAAGAAACCTAACATAAACAACATTTATCTGTGTATCGTGTTTTATTTTTTTATGGATTAAATTGTTCTTCATTCAGTTAAGTTACTCGCATTAGGTTGCGTATCAACAAGATTTAGTCAAGACTATAACTTATGGAAAAATAGTTCTAATTTGTATTTATTGTTTTGTCTAAAGTTACAGAGTAATTGAGTAAATATAATTAGTTAAGACCTGCCCTTGGCTTTTTGCGCAATATCACATTTACAATTTGAATATTTTTTTTCCAGAATATATATTTGTTATCTGGAAGTCATTGTGACTTCTAAAATTAATTAGGTCCTACAAAACATTCAGTAATGGTAATTAATCTACAGTGATTAATTTCAAACCTCTCCTTTTTCCTTCCAACCATTTCTGTATCTCCTGATACGTAATAAGTTTTTTATTTTATGTTAGTAGCTATTACGCTGTGTCCTTGCTTTATTTTGAGTGGGAATGAACCACCTCTTGTTTAAACATATCTGCAATGTATATAGATGTTTTTTTTTTAATTTTATTAATTTCTTTTTGTTCCTGCAGAATTCCATATATTCAGGTGTGGCCTACCCTGTAGAGAAACATCTCACTTTCATTGCCCGTACTGTTTTTTAACCATTGACAGAAGGGACAGGTTTGTTAATCACTTGGTTAACCACACAATGACTTTCAAAATGGTGTCCAGCTGTGCATCAGCCCAGCCACCTGTCCAGCCAGCAGCCACTAATATCCAGGCAACACAGGCACCTGTCCAGCCAGCAGCCAACAACACCCAGGCAACACAGGCACCTGTCCAGCCAGCAGCCAACAACACCCAGGCAACACAGGCACCTGTCCAGCCAGCAGCCAACAACACCCAGGCAACACAGGCAACTGTCCGCCCTAAAGACATGATTACGTGTGAAATGTGCAATCTGCGCCTGAGAAAAAAGAATCTTCGCATTCATTTGAAAAGAAAACACCAGGAAAATGTGGAGCAGATTTCACAAAATCATAATTTAAGGTTTTACCAGTCAGAATTAGATTTTTTTTTTTTTTTTTGTAATAAAGCAAGCACATATTGGTCGGTTACATAGTCATATTACAAACATGATTAATGTATGCTGAACAAAGGTGGAGACCAGATAGAGGTGATGGAAGCTCAGGTGAGGAGCAATTGCACACATCAAGCCAGACTTTATGAAGGGTGGAGGAGATGAGACCGCCGCCGTTAGGCTGGGACAGAGGTGCATGATATAGTGATATAGTGATTCGCTGAGCAGATAAGATGAAGATAGTTATAGTTAGAATTTACACATTGGTTTAACTTATGTATCCAGTGACTTTATTCAAAAAGGTTTTCATATAGAAAAAAAACCCTCATCCACAGCGGATCATTATCTCTGCTAGTTACCAGCACCATGTCTACTGACGGATTCCGAGCGCCGAAGATTATTTCTTGTCAAATAAACTTTCTAAAACCTATCTCTGTGTGAGTCTTTCCAGGTTGAAGTTACATTTAAAGTTTTAAATAAATCCCTTTTGGTTTTGCAAAAAGTGGATATTTAAGGTATTTGGAGCGCAGTTTATGAATCGATTGCAATTGGTAGAATTGATGTGGAAATTCTAAATGGAATAGTGGGACAACAATCAGTTTTCTGTAGAAAAGTTTCCAATGAGACATTATGGTAAACAATGATAATAGTTGAGCCAGGTCGCCTGCAAAGAAGTATATCTTAGTTTTCGGAATGCCACTTGTTAGAAGTTCAAAAGTCCTTTGGTTTGTTTGTAAATTGTATTCACAATGTGAATAATAAGAGAAATATTTGGCAAATAAACAGAACAAAAGTGCACTGTGAATAGACATACTAAATTGGACAAAATTGTTGTCTAAATGTCTTACCGACCAAACCTCTTTTCTATCTAGTCCTTATTAAATAAGGCAAAGGCTATTATATTTTAGATTGGGATTTATTTATTTTAAGAGTACCATTCACAACATCAAAATCTGTTATTCGAACTTCAGCACCAGCAAGTATTTGGTTATATCTGTTTTCTTAATCAACGCTGGAGATAGGCACCAACCACCCCCGCGACCCCATAAGGGATTAAGTGGGTCAGAAAATGGATGGATGGATGTTTTCTTAATCTGCGATGGACTGGGAATCTGTCCAGGATCCACCGCAGCAGCCCTAACGATCCCACTATAGGGATAGGCGTGGATGGATAAATGTGTTGTAAATGTAATGTACATTTGTTTTCTAAAATATTAATTTGATTTATGGTTGGCAAACAAATGGCGTTATTAATATTATAATTATTATAACACGGCTGGTACAGGAAATAGTGTCACTAGCGCCCCCTTCATTTCCGGAGTGCAATGGTCCCATTTCCATATAAGGTATGAGACTGACAGTGGTCCGTCCCCGCCCCCTTTCCGCAGGCTGCAGCGAGGTGTACTTGGATTGGCTGGCGCCGCTGAGCCATGTACGAGAGGGGAGGGGGAGCGGGAGAGTGCTGCCGTGACATCGGCCTGCTGACTGACACTGACTGAAAGCATGTGAGCAACATGCGTTAATGCGCGATAAAATAAATATCGCCGTTAATAGTCTAATGAATTAACGCGAAATTAACGCGTTAACTTGCCCAGCCCTATAAACTTCACATACACAAGTGCACACTCACAAACACCCACAGGTTCCAGGTACTCAGTGTTCACTTCTATACAGAAAGCCCATAATTTATTTATTTATTTATTTACTTTCTTTTCTCAGCTATCACATTGTAGTTGTCGGTTTGGGTAATAGTACGTATGATTTAGCAACGGTATCAATATGTTACTTTATTGTATCTGTTATACTATATCCGTTGGTTGTGCTGTTCTTTTTCACATATCTCTTTCCAGGTGATCAAGCAGACTGAAGACGTTTTATATGGGGGCAAAATAGTAGCTTTAACATTTGCATATGTGTGTGGAGAGTTGTGTGTCTGTATCTCGATTTGTGTGTGTGCAGTGGGATTTGAAAATGTGTAAATAAATCTGTAAATGTGTGAGATTTGTGTGTCTGTGCAACAATCTGCAAATGTGTAAACCTACTAAGCAACAGATAAACCTTGTCGTGTGTAAATGGAGAGTACAAAGGCAACACAAACCTGTTTTCACCGTGTAAACAGAGCCAGAGACGGTACTACAGTGATGCAAGTGTATCCAAAGCAGAGTTGTTAACTATAAATTATAACTGCCGAATTAAACAAATTTCAAATAGACGACTTGCTTTATATGCATGACTTACCTTGTAACTCCTCAGAGCAGAAATACATTCCTCCGACAAATGATGACTTCTTAAAAAGAAATAAAGGGTCTCCCTCTGTCCTCATCTTCTCCATGACACTCAAATATCCCGCGAGCTGATGCCGGGTTATGTTACGTTGTTATGAGGAGAAAATTATCTGGTTTTAGCAAGATAAGTCATTAAAACAAGAAACTTATGTCGTTAAAGGGAGAAAGTTATATAGTTATAACAAGTTGCCTTGTCAGCCGTGTGGAAGCAAAAACACTTTGGTACGATCCCTGAAAGTCACGTGACCTCCCACAGCCGGAAGAGGCAGCCTGTGTGCCTGTGAGTCTGCGCAAGGGCTTACAAATCAAGAAATTACACATACAAATCCTTTTACGCATTTGTGCATCTCACGCGGCAGAAGTGTAGCAAAAATCACGTGTGTAAAGAGAGCCAACCCAAAAACCGCTTGACTTGTAACCAATGATTTGTCTGTATTTCTGGGTCTTGAAGCAAAAATACTTCAGACACAAGTGTCTGTGTGTGTGCTTACAGATTGGTCTACACATTTGCAAATCTTAGTACACATTTGTAGATCTGAATACACATTTGTGGATTTTTTACACATTTGCAAAACGGATTACACACAAGTAGTTTTACACATTTGCAGATTGTTGCACAGACACACAAATCTCCTCACACATTTACAGATTTATTTACACATTTTCAAATCCCACTGCACACACACAAATCAAGATACAGACACACAACTCTCCACACACATTTGCAAATGTTAAAGCTACTATTTTGCCCCCATAGTTTTATCATTCTTCCCCTTTTATCTCTTCTTTCTTTCACCTCTTCTTTCTTTTTTTTCTTTTCTTGTTCTTCCTTTACTCTCCTACTTTCCCATTGTAGTGTCCACATAGTTTGAAATACTCCCCACAGGAATCACAATAAAACAATTTACATGTAGAAATCAAGCGGAGCACTATGGCGAAAGCTGATTGTTCCACTTGTGAAAGTAAAATCTGTCGAGTTCTATTTGGCATTAAGACATCAATTCTTATTGCCACATTGCTAGACAGGACACTGGGGAAAAAATAGCATGGTCTACAGTGTCAAAAGCTTTGGAAAGATCAATAAAGAGTGAAGCACGGTACAGTTTTTCATCAAGTGCTACAATTATATCATTTATCACCTTCATAGTAGCAGTGATAGTGCTGTGTTTTTTTCTGAAACCTGATTGATATTTAGAAAGGATTTCATTTGAATAGAGGAACTCTTTCAATTGATAAACAAGAGACTCCAGAATTTTGGATAAAACACATACATTTGAAATTGGCCTATAATTGGTAAGAACTGATTGATCACCTCCTTTTAATAAAGGAAGGACAAAATCAGATTTCCAAATAAATGAGATGTCCTTGTTTTCAATTGAAAGATTAAAAAGAATGGACAGTGGCTCTGCCATCAAATCAGCTGCCAGTTTTAGGATGTAAGGCTCAATCAAGTCAGGTCCAGGGGCCTTCTGTGGTCTAATGTTCTTAAAGCTTTATGTACTTTGCGACAAGTAAAAGGAGCTAAATGAAAATGATCTCCAGAAAACATGAGATATTCTGTAAAAATATTCCTGGTAGTTCTCCCTTTTGAATCAAATAGAGAACCAGATGACAAAAAATGCTGGTTAAAACAGTCCCAGTTTATGATCGACCTGAAATCTTGAAATGAGTCTTTGAGAACGAAAGGTTGAAAAAAGTCTGAATTTTTACTAACAGACATAGATTTGATCACTTTCCAGAATGTCTGTGGATCATTGAGGTTTTCAGTGGTCCCAGACAAAAAGTGTTCTGCTCTGGCCCTTTTAATAAGCAAAGTGCATTTATGTCTAAAAAAGGACCAATCGTTGGCAGAGTTACTTTGTCTTGCCTTGTCCCATGCTTTATTACGCTCATGATTGCCATTTTCTCGCCCCTTCACCCTGAATTTCTTCAGAGGTTCATGTTTATTTATAACATGCATAAAAATGTCTCTGAAAAAAGTCCAAACCAGCTCTACATCTGGAATTAGATTTATATATTCCCAGTTCACCATAGACAAATCATTTTGCATGTTGGGCACTGGGGTTGGAATGAGTGAATGAGACTGTTTATGTGGTTTTTTGTTTGTCTATTTGTCAGGTTGGCACCCGGTGGCTCCGTCGGGGCCCCCGGTGGGGGCCACTGGGCCTCAAGTCCTGGAGCCTATGGCTGGATCCACTGCGGTGTAGCTGGCTGCCAGCGGAGTCCATGGGCTCCTCCCCCTCTTTCACCTTTTCTCCCTTTTAGCATTTTGTCTCGTCTGTTTCTCTCCTTTTTTCTCTTCTACCCATTTCTGTCTCCATTGAACATGAAATAGTCCCAGCATAAATTATAATAAAGCTTCTTGCATATATAAATCAAGAGGAGCACTATGGAGAAAGCAGTGAGGCTCCACTGGTGAAAGTTTTAGTTTGAGACAGCCTTGGTTCTGAGCTTGATATGGATGTACAGAGTGCTCGTCTTTTCTTTTGGATTTTCTCAGTTAAGATGTTAGCAAACTCATTTCAGGCTGTGGTGAAGTGGGGAAGTAACAGACAGAGTACAGAAAGAGGTTAGCATGTCTCAGCATAACTGGGTGGTATGGGAGCTGTACAGTGAAGGAGAAGAAAGACTTAGCTTGGGTGGTGAGGACAGCACAGGGAATTGTGGGATGCGGTCTGCAAGATCTGGACTCGGTTAATGCTGCACAAGTCCAAAGAAGGGCCAGAGGCATCTACACTGATCCCACCCACCCTGGCAATGCACTGTTTGCCCCCTTCCCATCAGGTAAATATTTCAGAAGGAGCAAAGCCAGCACAAGCACACTCAGAAATAGTTTATTTGCTAAAGGTGTAAGGGCTATCACCCCTTCCTGAGGAGACTAAATCTGTACATTTAACAACATCAGCTCTGTGAATGCACACTCTCATCCATCAGGAAGGTTTCATTGCACAGTTTTCAATGCACAGTTCTGCATATTAAGGTTTAAGTATATTGCACAGGATTTACTGCAGGCTTTACATGTTACTATCAGGGATGTTTTATTGCATAGTTCTGCGCATCAGGTTTAGGAACATTGCAAAAGATTCACCACAAGCTTGAATGTATAATCGCAGAAGCTTCAGTGACTGATTCATCCAACACAATGTGTTGTGTCTACGTTTAGGTGGGTCTGACTTTCAGAACTCGGTGTGAGTACTGGCAGACCACAAAGATCTTTGTTCATGTGTGAGTCATTTTTTGGTTAATCCAGTTTCTACCCAAAGACCAAAACACATCCTCATCAGAACACATGGTGATTTATATTTAAGTTTAAGAGGCAGCGTGTGCAGGCAAGGCTGTGTGCTTCTTTTTTAGCTTACCATGGTGGGTGGTTGTTGATAATTGGCATTGACGTTGGGATTATTGCCAATTTTGCTCTCACCGTGCCTAAAAAGTGGATCAGACAGCTGCAGTTGATCCAGGACGCTGCTGCCCGCGTCCTCACTAAGACTAAGAACGTAGAGAACATGGACCCGGTTCTGAAGTCCTCACTAAGACTAAGAACGTAGAGAACATGGACCCGGTTCTGAAGTCCTCACTAAGACTAAGAACGTAGAGAACATGGACCCGGTTCTGAAGTCCTCACTAAGACTAAGAACGTAGAGAACATGGACCCGGTTCTGAAGTCCTTCCACTAAGACTAAGAATGTAGAGAACATGGACCCGGTTCTGAAGTCCTTCCACTAAGACTAAGAATGTAGAGAACATGGACCCGGTTCTGAAGTCCTTACACTAAGACTAAGAATGTAGCGAACATGGACCCGGTTCTGAAGTCCTTACACTAAGACTAAGAACGTAGAGAACATGGACCCGGTTCTGAAGTCCTCACTAAGACTAAGAACGTAGAGAACATGGACCCGGTTCTGAAGTCCTTCCACTAAGACTAAGAATGTAGAGAACATGGACCCGGTTCTGAAGTCCTTCCACTAAGACTAAGAACGTAGAAAACATGGACCCGGTTCTGAAGTCCTTCCACTAAGACTAAGAACGTAGAGAACATGGACCCGGTTCTGAAGTCCTCACTAAGACTAAGAACGTAGAGAACATGGACCCGGTTCTGAAGTCCTCACTAAGACTAAGAAAGTAGAGAACATGGACCCGGTTCTGAAGTCCTCACTAAGACTAAGAACGTAGAGAACATGGACCCGGTTCTGAAGTCCTCACTAAGACTAAGAACGTAGAGAACATGGACCCGGTTCTGAAGTCCTCACTAAGACTAAGAACGTAGAGAACATGGACCCGGTTCTGAAGTCCTCACTAAGACTAAGAACGTAGAGAACATGGACCCGGTTCTGAAGTCCTCACTAAGACTAAGAAAGTAGAGAACATGGACCCGGTTCTGAAGTCCTCACTAAGACTAAGAACGTAGAGAACATGGACCCGGTTCTGAAGTCCTCACTAAGACTAAGAAAGTAGAGAACATGGACCTGGTTCGGAAGTCCTCACTAAGACTAAGAAAGTAGAGAACATGGAACCGGTTCTGAAGTCCTCGCTAAGACTAAGAACGTAGAGAACATGGACCCGGTTCTGAAGTCCTTCCATGGCTCCCTGGATCTCAGAGAATAGACTTTAAAATCCTTCTGTTAGTCTATAAATCCCTAAATGGCTTAGCACCTAAATCCATCACAGACTTGTTATCAGTGCATCAACTCTCCAGACCACTCAGGTCTTCTGGTTCCAGCATGCTCTGCAGAACCAGAACCAGGTTGGTTGACCTCGCAGAGGACCATTAAAAATAATAAAAATTGAAAAAAAAAAGGGTCTGGAAGCAGAGAAGTCCGTATAATGGGTCAAAGGCAAAGTTTCCAGGGCCAATCTTTAGCCCAGAGTGGAAAGTTTGAGTTCATGCTAAAAAGTATGGGCCTAAAGCATAACATGTTGTGAGAATTATGCAGCGTTTCTTTTAAAACTGGCAGCGGAGTAGTCATACACAAACAGTCTTGCAGGAAAAATGACATTTCTTTTAAAGAGAAAAAGCCCTACGCATGTTCACACATCCCTATCAAAAATTAACATAAGCACCTGTAAAACAGATGTACTGTGCTTTACCTTGCATGCAGAAATATATATATATATATATATATATATATATATATATATATATATATATATATATATATATATATATATATATATATATATATATATGTTTCTGGCCAGCGCTGTGATGTCAGGTATGGTGTTTGTCTCCTGTTTTAGTTTACCTCCATGGCTTGTTGTTGATTGTCCTCGCCTCCTGCCTCAGCAGCTGGTCTATTGCCCTAAAAAACACAAAGCAGTTCCAGAGTCAGAAAGGCAGAGGAACGCATTATTTTGCAGACATTTGTCTCTATGTTGGAATAAAATAGTAGACGGTCTATGGACTACATTAAGTTGTGTTTACAGATATCACTGCCAGAAAATACTGATCTGTGTTTCACCAAGAACAAGACGTGGATGAACTCCCAAAGAAATGTTCTCCTTCAAGAGAGGAAGAGAGCATTTACATGGGTAAACTGTTTCAGGCCACACAGAATCAAACACACAGGTTTATAATTTCACACATGGTTTTATATTCTTCAGCTTTCTTAAACTTATTTTTTAAATTGAACCAGATTGTTTTAGAGATGTTTTGTTGAACCGAGTCTAGTAAAGTAATTAATTATTTAGAATGCAACAGGCTTTCCTGATCTGTGGTTGGCTACCAGTCAAAGTTTTCCCTCGCTAACAAACTTGACGAGATCTTATGCTGCACGTAAGATGGACAGCTGTGCAGTAATTCTCATAGAATCATGGATAGATGGCAACATCCCCGACAAAGTGGTGACCCAGGGGCAACGCATGCTGTTTAGGGCCAAACGAGTGGTGGCTGCAAATAGTAGTAGAGGAGGAGGTCTGGCAATTTACATCTGCATCTCCTGGTGCACTTCAGCAAAAGTCGTCGGCACCTTCTGCTCACCTTACCTGGAATACCTTGCAGGTAAGTACACACCATTTAAACTGGCTAGAGAGCTCAGCTCTGTGTTAATCATAGCAGTGTACCTTCAACTGAAAGCTATCGCAACCACTGTTGCCGGAACGGGGGGGAGGGGTGCGGGGGCAGGGGGCCCTGCCCAAGCCGTGATCTGGCCCCACCAGACGTTCACGCAGACTGGATCCGATTGTGCCGAGAGGCTGTGGCGGATCTCTCTCTCTCTCCGTCTGTCTCTCTCTCTCTACCCATCTCTTCTTTAGGTTGTGCTCCTGAAAGTGACACAAAACTAAATATGTGCGTCTTTTGAAACCGAACAGCATCCGTTTAAACACGCGCAGCGCCATTATTTCCATGCCCAACGAGGTCTGCTTCAACGAAGCAGCGTCGGGTTATGTTTAAAAAACACACAGTGTTATTCACAAAGACTGCAAATAACTGCTGTTATGGAAAAATATGATTACTTGTTATATTAATCAGGCATTTTTATGGAAAACAATAAGAGTTACCCTTTAAACCCTAAACTGTGTCTTGGAAGAAAGTGGGGGTTGACCCTCTGAGGGAGAAAACGCACAGCTCACAGGGTGTTTGTTTTAAGGTCTGAAAGCTATTTTATGGTTCTTGAGGTCATCTGGGTTGACCCCTGATAGGACATCTGGGTGCTAAATCAGCCTTACTTCACGAAGACTTTCGAGAGAATAGTCTCCTTGTTTTGGGAGCAGATAGAACCTGCAGTCTTAATGTCTGTACCCCACAAACCCAAAACTAATCGGGAGGGGCTGGTCAGTCTATTAAAAAGATGTGTTTGCGGATATGAGGGCAGACAAAGAGCTTACAATGGCTGGGAAAAGGACGTCGGTAACATACTGAAATTGAGCTTGTAAGTTTTTCTTTGTCTCTTTGGAATTCCAAATGAAATAAATATGTATATTTGAAATGTTTGTCTCTGATTACTGTTTTTCCTTTAATGCCAAATCTTGAACCGGGGTGAGACGGGCCGTGGTGAATGGACAGGAGCGGGCCCCTTTTAAATCTTAACACTGCGCTCATTATTAGTCTGTCATTATTGTCCCAAAGGCAGCTGCAATGTGCCGCAGCGCTGCACAGTGCGCACCGATGGCAGGACGTTATGTGGAGAAATGCAGGCAGATGAAAACAATAGCGATGATTTTATATGTTCATGTGAACTCCCTTAAAATAATAGAAGAAAAATATAACAAAGGACCAGTGGAAGCAGCCTGGTGAGGTTATCATTTCATTTTCTGAACGCAAGCTCAGTCAGAAACGGCGCCACGTGATCTCTCCAAAAACTCAGGACGCACGAAACCATTCTATTTGAGATCTTTTATTAAATAGATTATTTGGTATTATAAAATAAAATAAAAACAGCTGTTTTGTCAACATTATTTCAGCTAAAACTATTCAGCAACATTACAACAAAGCAGAAGAAAAACCTTTGATATTATTTTTATTTTTCTGAATTTAATAAGAAAATGTTACAGCTGCCAAATCCGATTTACATCGGCAAAGAAAGCACCCTGTTTATCATTGTTCTACCAGTTTGTGTGTCAGTGACGGTACTTTTGTCAAACGCAACAGCTGAGCGGAGCTTCTTCAGCCTCCCTCTGGTCTCCAATGTCCAAACAGCAGCTTAATCAGCTCCACTTCACATCCACAAACTCCGTCCTGATGAGGGGTTCAGGGCAAGATGGCGGAAGTGTAAGACATACTGCATCGTGCTCTCAGTACCAGAACGTTAAATGGGAATTATTTTCTAGATTCCCCAAATAAGACATTGTGAAAAATTCCTTCTTAGCACGTTTTACTACTCCTCTTGAAAGAAAATGCAAAAAGCTGCCCAAAAAAGAGCCAATGAGCATGAGTTGCTCACAACTACCATGCCTGCTACTGACGACTATAACTACTGTGGCACGGAGCCTCAAACAGATGCTGAGGAGGATGAATTTCCCCCGCTCCCAGTAACACCAAGTAAGTCCCCGGCTGCCAAGACACCTTCTCCTACTATCCCTCGAACAACGAGCAACCTAAACACTGAAGATCCCATTACCATGCTTGCTAACCTGATCAACACAAGAAGTGAGGCAATAGAAATGAAGTTGAGAAATCTGCTTGAACAAATGGAATTCTTTAAAAAGAAGGTTGACTACATGTAAAAATGTGTAGAGCTCACCGAAAAAAACACCGCTGCCTGTTCGATTTGTTACCGAGCTGGAGCGCTACAGTCGGCGTTGGAACCTCAGACTCCACGGAGTCCCTGAGACGGAGAAGGAGGACGTGGTGGCGGAGGTGACCCAGGTCTGTCAAGAAGTTTTGCCGAGGGAAAAAGAGAGTCTTCAGCTCTTTATTGATGTTGCTCATGGAGCTGGGAAAAAGTTTGCCGGCAGCTCCTGTCCTCGTCCTATTATCATTCGCTTTGTCGCCAGAAGGTATCGAGATTACATATGGAAAGCAGCTAAAGGCAACGACTTTCTTTAGAAAAAAGGTCTAAGTTTTATCGAAGATCTGTGCAAAGAAGACTGCGACTTCCGACAGAAACTATGGCCTTCCATCCAAAAAGCTCGGGAAGAGGGGAAATCAGCATATTTCATAGGTGGTCGCGGTTTCATCAATGGCGTGGAGATCCCTACAACTTTTGACCCGGTGGAGGAGTAATCTGCTGTTTAGATATCCTGTTTGGTTCACTTTATTGTTCTAAGAATGTATATTTTACTGCCAACTAATATTTAGTTCCTTAATAAGGTGCTGGTCCACAATGTTTATGTTACTATTTACCTTCTCTGACCGAGCACTTTTTTTCTTGTTCTTTAAATATTAAATCTTTCATTTATTTCTCTCAATGCCAGGGGGATGTGTAATATGTTAAAAAGGAAAGCTTTGTTTCTATTTGCCAAAAAAAATTATTATGATTTTTGTTTTTTTCAGGTGTCTCATTCAACTATTATTGATGTTAATTTTTGGAAAGCCCAATGGGGAAATTCTATTTGGTTTTCTCATGGTTCTGCGCATTCTACAGGAGTTATGATGTTAAAGCATAGTGTTATGAAGGTAGATTTGTGTCTTTATTATTCAATCAAAAAAAAGGTTGCTTCAATCAAAAAATATATTTTCAATTAAAAAAAAATTCACTTCAATTAAAAAAAAACTTTTCAATCAAAGAAAAAAAGTATTTGAATCCAAAAATATATTTGAGACTCAAAAAAATACATTTGAACACTGATTTTCTTTGATTGAAAATGTTTTCTTTGATAGAAGTCAGTTTTTTTTTGTTTGAAGCAATGTTTTTAATTGAAGTAGCATTGTTTTTTGATTGGACCATATAACGGGTAGGACATTTGTGTCTTTATCATTCAATCAAAAAATAATTTGCTTCAAACAAACAAACAAGGGAATCAATAAAAAAAGTCACTTCAATCAAAAGATAAACGTTTTCAATCATAGAAAATAGTTTTGAATGCAAATAAAATATTTGAGACTCCAAAAATTGCATTTGAACACTTTTTTTTTAATTGAAAATGTTTTCTTTGATTGAAGTAATCTTTTTTTGCGTTTGGGGTATACATGGGTAGGACATTTGTGTCTTAATCATTCAATTCCAAAAAAGTTGTTTCAATCAAAAAAAATATTTTCAATAAAAAAAAAAATGAAATTAAATGCAAAAAAAATTACCCGTCAATAAAAAGGTATTGAAGAGAATGTGTTTTTTCGTTGTTGTTTTTTTTTTAAGAAAAAAAAAATTTGAAGTTCAACATTTTTTGATTAAATAACTTTTTTTTTTTTGAAGAGAAAAAAGTTTTAAAGTTCAATTTTTTTTGATTGAATCATTTTTTTTTAAGTGAAAAAAGTTTTGAAGTTCAGATTTTTTCGTTTGAATCACTTTTTTTTTTGAAGCTCAAAAAGTTTTGAAGTTCAAATTTTTTCGATTGAATCATTTTGGAACAAACGTACCGCGGTGGGCGGGTGCTTCTCTATTGGTCAGACATGTTTGATTGACAAGTGTCTACACCAACGCCGTCTTTCTGACAAAGAAGTCTTGTTCGGCACTCCCCAGGCCAGACAGCTTTTTAGCAGCAAGAGGGAACAGCGGTGAAGTTGTCGGTAAGTACATAAAACAGGTTGAAAATAATTGTTGTCATGTTATTAGCCTATTCTGTTGATATTTACAATAAATTGTACGCTTACTAACTTTGTTCACGTTGAGGAATGTTTGTAATGGTGTGAGGTTAGATGTCTAAATATTTTCAGACAGGCAAGCAAAGTGGGCGAACCTATGGCCCCCACGCAGCAGCTTGCTATGTGCTAAAGAGCTACTGTGTTGAGTAAAATGGCCACAGCGCTGCCTGTTTAGTAGATGCTTTTATCTTGAGAGCGGGATATAGGCTGCTTAAGCTGCTGTTAGTCGAGGTGCATGCGTCCCCCTCCCTCCTCCCCCCATACATTTACCGCTGGGTCCGGTGTCGGCCAAGTGCCATGTACTGTGCAGGGTATGGCAGGCCGTTTTAACATTTATTAGCTTGACTGAATATGTATACCAGACATCTCAAATACATTCCTTCCTAGTCAAAATTTACATTTCAGACATCTACAATAACATTTGTCCTATCTAAAATGAATATTTCAGATATCTTGAATATAATTCAAAGTAGTACAAATTACGTCACTTTCCCCATTCATGTGTATAGGGCTTTTATTTACAGACATCTACAATAACATTCTTCCAATCTAAAATAAACATTCCAGATGTCTAAAACTGAATTCCGACTAGGATGAAATCTAATTTCAGATCTCCATAATCCAGTCAATACTAGTCATCATCATTTCAGATATAAAAAATAAATAAAACATTCTAGATATCCAGATATATAATTCTTGACATCAAAAATATATTTCTACTAGTAGAAATGACATTACATATATCCACTACTGATTATAGGACGAATTAAATTGGAATTTCAGATATCTAAAATTTCAATATGCCTATACAAGGTTGTGTTGTGAATTGGCACTATATAAATAACATTTAAATAAATTGAATTGAACTTCTGGTCACAAAAAACCAAAACTTTTAAAATAAGATTATAGAATTGTTACATTACAGTTAATCTTTCTCCTCTTCCCATCTCTCAGAGTTACCCTAAAAGCCATTTTGTCTTAGCTGATCAGTGGAGTGGACATGAGTATTTCTCCAGCCAGCCATCAAATAAACGTCACATAGTGCTAGGGTATTTTGTATGTCAGGGTTCGTTTTTAATCATGCCTTCCTCATTCTAGTGAATTCAGTCTATTTTAAGCAGAGGAATTTAGTCTTGGGTAGTCATTTAACTAACCATCCTTTTATGTTTCTTCTGCAGCATTGGAAGCAAAGTTGTACTACTTTGTAGCAAAAATGATTACAGTCTGTGTTGTCCGTGGAGGAGTTGCCCACCATTTTTTCTCAGAAGGGCTGTTTCAGCAATTTGCGGGCTTCCAAAGGTCCCTTTCAGACCAGAAGTTCTGCATGATCACAAACTCCGGGAGCAGCTAATCAAGGTATGAGTATAAACTGTCATTTGTCACCTTCAATACTTTTTAAAATGCTTAGTCCTGGATAATGTGGGCCTACCACAGATGAGGCTTAAAAGCCTCTGTGTGAAGTTTGCATGATCTCCCTGAGTATATGTGGCCCCCTTTAGGCACACCGGTTTCCTTCCATTGTCCAAAGACATGCACTTAGTATGAGTTTATTGGTGGGACTCATGTGTCCGTCCATCCATTTTCAGACCCGCCTAATCCCTGATGGGGTGGCGGGGGTTGCTGGTGCCTATCTCCAGCGGTCACTGGGGGAGAGGCTGGGTGGACTCATGTGTATTCATCTTTATTCAGACAAAAGAAAGTGAAATCACCAATGAGGCTAATTTTGCCATTGAAGAAGCTGCAGACAGCATTAGCATCAAGGGTTGCCTTAGGCATGTCCCAAACTGGAGAAAAAAGGACTCCCTAGTTCGCTCCGCTGTCAAGTTTATTGTCAACGGACCTATGAGAGTTGCCCACGACCAGTAAAATATTCACACCCTCTTATCTTAACAAAGGTGTTGATGTTGTCATAAGATCTGAGGGGAAAAAATGGGTTCCTCCATGTTTCTGTTAGCATACTTGTGTTGTGGTGCCTTTATCAGTAAGATTGATGGACAGGGATATTAATCTATACTTCTAAAAACCACCAACCAGGCCAGAAATCTGGATTTAGTGACAGATTCAGACCTAAATTTTAAGAAACAAGTTAAGGCAATTACAAAATCAGCCTTAAGAATATCAGATGAAATGTGTGATTACTTTGCAGGACCTGGAGAAACTAGTCCTTCTTTCATCTGCAGTCAGCCTAATTATTGTAACAGCAAGTTTACAGATCTACCATTTAAATATACAGGGGTTGGACAATCAAACTGAAACACCTGGTTTTAGACCACAATCATTTATTAGTATGGTTTAGGGCCTCCTATTGCGGCCAATACAGTGTCAATTCGTCTTGGGAATGACATAAACAAGTCCTGCACAGTGGTCAGAGGGATTTTAAGCCATTCTTCTTGCAGGATAGTGGCCAGCAGGTCACGACGTGATGCTGGTGGAGGAAAATGTTTCCTGACTCGCTCCTCCAAAACACCCCAAAGTGGCTCAATAATATTTAGATCTGGTGACTGTGCAGGCCATGGCAGATGTTCAACTTCACTTTCATGTTCATCAAACCAATCTTTCACCAGTCCTGCTCTGTGTATTGCTGCATTGTCATCCTGATACACGGCACCTCCTTCAGGATACAATGTTTGAACTAGTGATGGGTCGATGAGGCGTCATGAAGCGTTTCAACACATTGCCAAACTGTATTGATACTGGGCCGATACTGTGTCACTGAATACTGACACCTGCTGGACCTTAAAAATCCCTACAGCCAACCTGGTTGACAGAGTTAACTGACACTGATTTGATGACCAAGTATACACAATACAATTTAAATCATTGTATGTTGCATTGCATTATTTTATATTTTCATTTGAATTAAACATATATTTGATTTTTTTTTTTTTTTAGATACAGTCAATAAATAATGTGAACGAGGATGCTTGTGGACTGGCTTTTATATTTATTTATTTATTAAAAAATTTTTGCTACATGACCTTTCAATGCCGCCCAACCATAAAGGCGTCTGCCCAACCCATCCATCAGTGGTGCGCTCCGATCAGCACCTGCTGCTCACAGAGCGAGACTGTGGTACAACACCATCACACCAGAGTTGCAACATGGTTAAAAATGAACCATTATTAACCGTTACTTTGTTTACATTTCAACTTGGATTTTATTTACTGCGCAGCATATCTTTGCTGTGCGCAAATGCACACGCGTGCAGCTTAGAGGGAACAGAAACAGTTTGGCGTGTCAGTCAGTTCAAAACAGTTCCTGTATCGGTCACGTGACTTTCCCGTGTCGATACGCGCATCGACACGGGTTTTGCTCTATGAGCTCGACACATGCGCCGACGCATCGGTGTTGCCGGACCCATCACTAGTTTGAACCATTGGATGCACATGGTCCTCCATTCTGGAGGACCATGTGCATCCAATTTGTCCTCTTTTGAACTCTGGTATGTCACCCATAATGTTGTGTGCAGTGCAATATTTTGAGCAAAACTGTGCTCTTACCCTGCTAATTGGACCTTTACACTCTGCTCTTATTGGTTCAATGTGCAATTAATGAAGATTGGCCACCAGGCTGGTCCAATTTGACCATGAAAGCTACCACACTAAAATAAGAGGTGTTTCAGTTTCATTGTCCAACCCCTGTAATAGACAACTGCAGCTCATTCAGCCCTAGCTAAAAACAAACCCTTGGACCACATCAGTCTGGTTCTGAGGTCTTTCCATTGGCTCCCTCACTGTCAGAAGACAGACTTTTGAGTTATGCTGCTGGTCTATAAAGCTCTGATTGTTTTAGGACCAGGATCCATCAGTGGCCTTCTGATCCAACATAAATCCATAAGACCTCTCAGGTCATCTGGATGCAATCTGGACCGGTTCCCATAGTCAGAAGCAGACCTAAAGAAGCTGCATTCAGCTTCTATGCTCCACATGTCTGGAACAAACTCCCAGACTCAGCTAAAACATTTTTATGTAAATCCAGATTAAAGACCCACCTGTTCTCAGGTCTATAGTTAATATTAGCCTGGCGGTCCACCATGCTAATAATACGCTGAGAAATGCAGAGTGGTCACCACACCGCGGTGCAGGCAGCCTTTGAAAGCACCCATAATTGTTTTGGTCTACAGACAGTGCTAAAGCACAACCTTGTGTCAAAATAATGCTTATTGTTCCTTTAATAAATTGTTTGTTAATCATGTTTGTTTTTTATATGTACTTTTTTAATGTCCTCTGTACCTTGCTTTAAGGTTTTTGTAGAAATTTTCTTGTACATTAGATGTGCTTTAGAAATAAACTTGCCTTGCCTCTTAGGTTTGCAGAGGGCTTCAAGATTCTGGGGCTACTGAAAGAGCTGCAGAAAAACCCAGCTGTTGTTCCTGACATGTCCGTGTGTGAGGAGAAAGCCCTCACTGCCAGGGACATGAGCCACAGTGACCTATTCTGCTCAGGGCAGCAATCAGCGCGTTCTGGAGAACCAGTTGGTCTGCTTTAGGAGTGACTGGCTGATTGACATTGAAGGTCTGTTTTTGCATTTTAGTCAATTTCCATAAATTTAAAATTACTTTGTACAATACATCAGGGGTATTTTTTCCATGTCTAACAGTCGTATTCTTCTATTGTTTTGTCTTATAGAAGAGGAGGATGGTCCACCCTCTCTCTCGATGTTCACCTCTGGAGCCTCTGCCATCCCTCCACTTGGCTTTTCCTGCCAGCCTGAAATCCAGTTTCTGCATGACACCAAGACAATTTACCCAGAAGCCAATACTAGTGTTGTTGTCCTGTTGTATCTGTCGCTGCACTCCTCCTACAAGGCTTTTAGAATATACATGATGGAGGGAATTTTGCAAGCTCCGACCTTTGGAGTTTCTTAAATGATCACGAATGTGACTATGAAAGGTTACGCTGTAAGGTGATGACGGGTTTGCATGTTTGTCCAGCTGTTGTTAATGTTTTACTTAATTTTAAGGTAAAACGTGGTTTTACAAGTCTGAAAAGTGTACCAGTGTTTAAAAAATACTGTTCATATGTTTTTTACTAAAAGCCTTTAGCTGGTCCTGAGGATAAAATATCAGAAGACTGTGCCAGATGATTCAGGTTCTGTCATTAAACTTCTGAAATGGTTTTAGATTTTAACAACTTTCAGGAAGTTGACAAATTGTTATCCAAGACCATCATATGTTCTCTTCTAGGTTTGTCTTTATGGCAATAAAGAAAATACTCAAAATTAAAGTTTGATACATAAAAAAATATTAAACTGAACTTATCATGGCCACTAATGACAAAGAAAAAATAAATAAACAGATATTTTTGCCAAAAGGAGGGAGAAGTTTAACACAAGAAGAGGGCCAAAATAAAAATGTGTTTCTTAAAAGAAAGAGAATGAATAAATTTCGTCCCACTTAATGATTGTGTCCCACTTGTTGATTCTTCACGAAAACATGCAGTTTTATATCTTTATGTTTGAAGCCTGAAATTTGGCCAAAGGTTGAAAAGTTCAAGGGGGCTAAATACTTTCAGAAGGTTCTATATGTGAGATCATGTTGGTCCAGACAACTCCTGTAAGACAGCAGCTCCAGATGTAAGGGAGAGGTTGAAACATAAGATATGCAAACTATATAGAATTTCCCATTAGAGTCAATAAAGAAGCTGTTTTATATTACCTAGTCTATCTGATGTGTTTGTGCATAATGTGTACAGTCCTTTGGAGTTCTTATAGAAGAGATGTTGTGAGCGTCTGTCGTCTTGACTTAGTTGGGCATCTAAATTTGCAAAACGGAATCTTTCGCTCAGAGCACAATTAAAATGTGGTAGGCTGTGGTAGAAACGCAAACATCCGAAGGTTAGGTTAGGGATACAGTGACGGTATTCATGCTTCTTCCTTTTTTCTGAACTAAAGTTTACAAGTTCCTCACAGCGGCCTGACTGCAAGGTTTCATCGAACCGCACCCAACAGTTATTTCAGAATCAGAAATACTTTAATAATCTCAGTGGGAAATTATTTTCGTTACACGCTGCAGATATAAAAACAACATAATTATATAAATACAACATTCCCCACAAAAGATATATATATATATATATATATATATATATAAATATTTACAGATCTAAAATAAAGTGATAATGGCAATGTGCAAAAGAATGATTAAATGTCAATAATTGTCAAATGTATTCTGCATCAGAATTACAGACGAGCTGCTGTGTGATTACTTTCTGTGGGCAAACCATGGTGGTACCAAGCATGTCTGAACTGTTCCAGCCTCCTTTGAATCTCAGGTGGATATACAATATGTAAAGAAAGTCTGTGGATATCATTATCTGGGTTAAGATTCTCTGCGTCCTCCAGACAGTAGAATGTATGGTAGAAATGCTGCAGCACAAGCAAAAATACATCCTGCCAAAGGTGTTCTATGCGCTGATTATGAACTGATTCTCCTGTTATGAAGCCTCTGTGTTCCAGCCCTTGAACTAGATGCATGCATAAAGCAAGCAGCATGTTTTCATCCCCATGGTCTGATCTGACTCTTGATGGTAGTCCATAGTAAGATGTTGCTTTCAAAAACTGACAGAGTACTGTTGTTGCCCTATTGTTTGTACTGCAGCTGAGGTAATCCCACACGGGTATCCTTCGATGGCACCAAGTATCACAAAGCCCCATCTAGAAAGTTGAAACAACACAAAATAAAATTAGTACTTAAAATAAGGATACAACCCCCTACCTGGAGACAATATACGATAATGATCAGAAAACCCATATTAGAAATAAATCAATGGTTTCAACATTTTCTGCTGAAATTATGAATAATTGAATTAGTATATCAGCAAATATTTGAAACACGTTATCACCTAGTGCTAAAAATCAACATTATCAATCTTCAAAAAGACAAAGTTATATATTCATTGCTGGAAAAACACTCAAGGTCACTATATTGTTTCATTTGATAATTTTCTGTAAAAAGCAATTCAGAGCACAATAACTCAACAATAGAACTTAAAGAGCTACTGATATCAACCTGGAGGGTATCCCAGATAGGAGGCTTAACAAATATGGAAAAGCCTGGTTTCTAGGTTGCTAAATTCTGTTAAAGTGTAACTCTTCCCCAAATCAGCTGTTTGTTGTCAATAAACTCTTAACATGGTTGTTTTATAGTACTATCTACATATCCTGGTCATTATTTTTGAAAAATTATAATGCACATTTGTTGAAATCCGGCTTTTGTGTCCAAAACTCAGTATGGCGCCTTCCTAGGGTCAAACTTCTTGCATTGAATTTCAAATTAACATTAGTTTCTGCACGTGCAACGTAATTCTGAGTGTGTGACATTAGTCCCCTGGCTGCTCAGGACTATAAAAGCCAGCTCAGTCTTAAAAAACAAAACAAAAAATAGAGCATCTTCTTGTGCCTCCATAGAGAGCACTATTGCACTTTTCAAACTCTCTAGCGACCTTTTTTATCTTCAAAAAACAAATTTACCAACTTTTTATGTGTTGTTGGGGAGTGTATGTGAAAGCAATCAATTGTTCTGCAGTTAGTGTCTTGAGGCGGCCGGGAAGGGGCTGCTGAGAGACTGTGATGTTGGAGAGACTGTGATGTTGGTTCTAGGTTGGACATTGGATATGGCGATCTGCGGTATCTGCCTGCTGTTTGAGACGATACAGAGAGGGTGATCTGGGGCTGACGTGTCCACATTACAAATGAATCATGATGCACAAAGCTGCCGGTGATCCCGCCTGGGTTACAAAGCAGAAAATATATGTTGATTCTGATATATGATAATATATAACAGGACCAATTCTGTCCACCATTTGACTCTGCAGCGCCAGGTTGTGGCTTCACTGAGTCAGGGCCTTGAGCCAGCAGGTCAAATTGATCAGAGTCTGGCCTGCTTGGCTCCACAAAAACCTTCCTACACCGCCGGGGATGAGGAGGGTGAAAAATCCTCCAACTCAAAAGACCGAAACGTGGCGTAACTACCAGCATAACTCTGCTCACTCTCCATGATTCAGTACAGCAAATCAAGCAGCCTGTCTCACTCTCATATACATATATACACATATATATATATATATATATATATATATATATATATATATATATATATATATATATATATAAATATATACACATATATATACACATACATATACACATATATATATATATATATATATATATATATATATATATATATATATATATATATATATATATATATATATATATATATATATATATATAATATATATATATATATGCCACAAACTGTTGGGGTACGGCATATGGTAAGCCCACCTTGCAACAGTCCGACTCCACCTTCTTGCAGCAGATGTCAGGTTTGTCCTTCCCAACATTTAGCGTACCCTGGCCCGTGTGACAATCACATCTTGAGCACGAAGCAGCACCCTCATCATCTGAAAAATACAAACATGAAAGCATTAATGATTAAAAAATACTCTCACAAGCGGATCCAACTTAAATATAAATTTTCTGTAGAAAAGACAAACCTCATTCCCAGAGTTTGGATACTGGTCCTGCCATGTGCTCACACGCTCTTGCAGCTGATTGTCATCTAAGGCAGACAGTCTTCCTCTTATGTGTAGGTCCACCAGCTTTGATTTGTTGTTCAAAAACGACGAGGAACATCCCATCATTTTTGCCTTTTTTTTGATTGTATGTCCTTGCTTCATAAGGACGTCTATGTGCTCTCTGGTAACAATAGATGGTCTGCCACTCCGCCCTAGGAAAACAAATGTTAAGTATTACATTTTATACAGAAGACAACCCAATCTTTAACAGCAAAAAAATAAAATAGAAATCAATTAACAAAAAAAAGAAAAGAAATTTTGTTTGTGAGGACTTACCTGAACTAACCCGCCTTATGAAGAAACGACGATCCTCGGTTCGATGGAAATGAGCTATTGCTAGCACTCCAACCTCAGTCAAACTGCTTTACTGTTCATTGTAGGTTTCTGTAGACAATAAATGTTCAATTCTGTGAAGGTTTCTTACACAACTTTCTATTGAACGTCGCTCTCTGTCGCTACACATTCCCTGGCTAAGGGCTCGCTCAGTTTCATGCCCTTTTCTTGCAATTCTGTCAATTACTACCAACGCAAATTGACGGACAGAAAGCGGAATTTACAAAGTTGGATGTCTTACATATTGGTTTCAAAACTTTTGATCATTGATTTTTGATATCTGAAATAAAAACTATGACCGGTAAAAAATGGATTATGGAGATCCAGGATTAGTTTTCAGACATCCAGAAAGTTTATTTTAGATAGGAAGAAAGTTATTTTAGATATCAGAAAGTAAAATCCCACTACACATAAATGGGAAAAGTGATGTAATTTCTACTATAAATAAATATATTTAAGATATCTAAAGTTTCCACTTTAGATAGCAAGAATTCTGTTGGAGATATCTGAAATACACATTAAGTCAAGACTTTAGCACTGCAAAAAGGGAACTAAAAGTGAGTAAAACTTTCTTGAAATCAGTGTATTCTTCCTTGATTTGAGCAGCTAAATAAGACTATTTGCCAATGGAATGAGTATTCTTACCCCTAAAAGAAGGTTATTAGCTATTCTGCACTTGAAATAAGATGATGTAGATGAACTGTAATTATTTTAAGTGCAAAAATCTTATTCCGTATTTGAGATGTCTGGTATACATATTCAGTCAAGCTAATAAATGTTAAAACGGCCTGCCATACCCTGCACAGTACATGGCACTTGGCCGACACCGGACCCAGCGGTAAATGTATGGGGGGAGGGGGGAGAGGGACGCATGCACCTCGACTAACAGCAGCTTAAGCAGCCTATATCCCGCTCTCAAGATAAAAGCATCTACTAAACAGGCAGGGCTGTGGCCACTTTACTCAACACAGTAGCTCTTTAGCACATAGCAAGCTGCTGCGTGGGGGCCATAGGTTCGCCCACTTTGCTTGCCTGTCTGAAAATATTTAGACATCTAACCTCACACCATTACAAACATTCCTCAACGTGAACAAAGTTAGTAAGCGTACAATTTATTGTAAATATCAACAGAATAGGCTAATAACATGACAACAATTATTTTCAACCTGTTTTATGTACTTACCGACAACTTCACCGCTGTTCCCTCTTGCTGGTAAAAAGCTGTCTGGCCTGGGGAGTGCCGAACAAGACTTCTTTGTCAGAAAGACGGCGTTGGTGTAGACACTTGTCAATCAAACATGTCTGACCAATAGAGAAGCACCCGCCCACCACGGTACGTTTGTTCCAAAATGATTCAATCGAAAAAATTTGAACTTCAAAACTTTTTGAGCTTCAAAAAAAAAAGTGATTCAAACGAAAAAATCTGAACTTCAAAACTTTTTTCACTTAAAAAAAAAAATGATTCAATCAAAAAAAATTGAACTTTAAAACTTTTTTCTCTTCAAAAAAAAAAAGTTATTTAATCAAAAAATGTTGAACTTCAAATTTTTTTTTTCTTCAAAAAAAAAAAAAAAAACAACGAAAAAACACATTCTCTTCAATACCTTTTTATTGACGGGTAATTTTTTTTTTTTGCATTTAATTTTTTTTTTTTTAATTGAAAATATTTTTTTTGATTGAAACAACTTTTTTGGAATTGAATGATTAAGACACAAATGTCCTACCCATGTATACCCCAAACGCAAAAAAAGATTACTTCAATCAAAGAAAACATTTTCAATTAAAAAAAAGAGTCTCAAATATTTTATTTGCATTCAAAACTATTTTCTATGATTGAAAACGTTTATCTTTTGATTGAAGTGACTTTTTTTTATTGATTCCCTTGTTTGTTTGTTTGAAGCAAATTATTTTTTGATTGAATGATAAAGACACAAATGTCCTACCCATTATATGGTCCAATCAAAAAACAATGCTACTTCAATTAAAAACATTGCTTCAAACAAAAAAAAACTGACTTCTATCAAAGAAAACATTTTCAATCAAAGAAAATCAGTGTTCAAATGTATTTTTTTGAGTCTCAAATATATTTTTGGATTCAAATACTTTTTTTCTTTGATTGAAAAGTTTTTTTTTAATTGAAGTGAATTTTTTTTTTTTATTGAAAATATATTTTTTGATTGAAGCAACCTTTTTTTTGATTGAATAATAAAGACACAAATCTACCTTCATATAGTGTTAGAATTATTTTTACTATTCTCTATATGTTTTTTATTTCCATGTCCACTGGGTATGCCATGCCATACCCAGTGGACAGCGCTTGATTGGAGCCAATTTCATCCTACAACAGGACAATGACCCTAAACACACCTCCAAATTGTGCAAGAACTATTTAGAGCAGAAGCAGGCAGCTGGTATTCTATGGGTGATGGAGAGGCCAGCGCAGTCAGCAGATCTGAACCCCATTGAGCTGTTGTGGGAGCATCTTGACCGTATGGTACGCAAGAAGTGCCCATCCAACCAGTCCAACTTGTGGGAGCTGCTTCTGGAAGCGTGAGGTGCAATTTCTCCAGATTACCTCAACAAATTAACAGCTAGAATGCCAAAGGTCTGCAATGCTGTAATTGCTGCAAATGGATTTGCACATTTGCACATTTGCACATTGTATCGTATCCTGAAAAATTGATGCTGCACCTTAACCGGAAACGCACTGCAAAACTGTGTACAATGCAACTGTCTACTTTTAAATCACTGCTGCACCCTACTGCATATTTGTCTACATTTGGTTTACATTGTTTACATTTCAACTGCCTACTGTTCACTGCTGCACTTTATCCGGAAGTAAATTGAAATTTATCCTGTAAGTGACTGCGATTGATCACTGCACTTTATCCTGTACTGTAATTCACTGCAAGGTATCCTGTAGAGTTACTGCAATATTTCTGAGCTGTGTGAAAACGAAATTTCGTTCTGTATGCACTCTGTGTATACAAAATGACAATAAAGAAAGTCTAAGTCTAAGTCTAAGTCTCTAAATGGAGGATTCTTTGACGGAAGCAAAGTTTGATGTAAAAAAAATCTTATTTCAAATACAAATCATTATTTCTAACCTTGTCAATGTCTTGACTCTATTTTCTATTCATTTCACAACATATGGTGGTGAATAAGTGTGACTTTTCATGGAAAACACAAAATTGTTTGGGTGACCCCAAACTTTTGAACGGTAGTGTATTTATGGCTTTTGTTGCGCAGGAACGTGTTCTAAGTGCACAGGTGGTCAAGGCAGTTACATTGGAGAAAAAAGCGGTTGTATTACGATGAGATTTGGTTAAATGTTTAGTAAAACAGTTTGTTAAGCGTAAGAGACAGGTTAGAAGTTGGGAATAGTTGCTGGATTTTTGGCAGAGAATTAAACATTTGTTTGAGACATCAGAAAAAAAAAAGAACAGAACTGCACCGCAGGACAGATCTCCACCCACGGACATTTTAAACACGCCCTCTCCGGACTTTATCCAGTCCTGGACGTGTTGGGCGGAGAGTTTACGGTAGAATCAGTTCCTGTTGACACCCCTAGGAACAACACATTATTAGAAACGCCCACCACCCATGCGCGTCATCTGTTACTCCACCTACAGCGCCAACCTCGCTGAAAAAGCCGAGGATTGGTCTCTGGTAGTTGGTATGTCCCGCCTGCTGCTTGGTGCGCAGCCCACCCCTCTAGGGGCAGACCTTCTGTCTCTGCATCTGACAAACTAAAGCCGGGCGTACACTGTACGAGTTTTTCCCCTTTTCGGGCCGATTCTTCAGTCGTGCGAGCATTTTTTGAATCGGGCCGAATTTCAGCTTGATCGTAGAGGGGGGAGGAGGGGCGACTGGCTTCTCACGACTACCTCCCGATCAGGAATCGGACGATCGGTGAAAATCAAACATGTTTGAAATTCAGTCGGCTGTCGTGAGGTTTTCATGAGCGCATCCTGCTGTTCAAGCAAAACTACGAGGGGGCGCCCTCCCCTCCTCTCCGTCCCTGCCAGCGGAGGGAGGGAAGCGGGCGTCCCTGAAGCAACCTCCGGCCGGTGTTGGGGAGGTCCGCGCAACGCGCTGGCCGCCTGTTTCGGCACTCCTCCGCTTGCTGGGGGGGGGGGGGGGGGGGGTGCGGGCCAGGCGACCTGCCGTGCCGAGCGGCCGCCGGTGCGTTCCCCCGACACCCGGTGCCTCCTGCGGGCCTCGCCAGAGCTGGGCTCGAACCCCTGCTCTGGGTCCCTGTCACCCACCGTCGCTCGCCTGCCTCTGCCACCACAGCGAGCGGTCCCACAGGGGGCACGCAGTCCGGTCGCGTCTGAGCGTCGCGCCGCACAGATCGTGAGCGGTGAACTTTTTAAACCCCGCGGTTCCGTCGCACAGTTTGAGATGTATATAAGTACCACGACTGAAAAACTCGTACAGTGTACGCCCGGCTTAAGGGACCGCTCAGGATTATATGTGTATGAGAGAGAGTAAAAAATAAATGAACAATAAAACTTCTGATTTTATCTAAATGTAAAATGTATTAATGTATATGTAAATGCTTAATACCATTTATATCTTTGTTTAGGAGTTAAAAAATATTTCAGCATGAATTTTTTTTTACACATTTCTTTATACATTGTGTATTGTGTTAACATCAGGGCGTTATGATTTGCGATTTATCTCATTATTGGCCAGAGTTTATCGTTTTGTGGCACCAGAATCTTGTCATTCCAATTCTGAAAAGTGCCTAAAAAAAGAAAAATATTTTTGTACAAGCATAATTTCAACTAGTGTCGTTTATTGCAAAATTGCATATTAAAATTCCCAAACGAGCTTTTATACTTTCAGAAATAAAAAGATAAAATATGCGACTAAAACTTTTAATTGCTTTGAAGTCCTAGTTTATATATAATACACTAGACTTAAATCTGGTTGATCAAATGAAAGCAGGAATTAACTCACTAACAACTTCTGCTAATTGTAGGTCTATGAATCACCAGTCAGCAGAACCAAAAGTTAAAAGTTAAAATGGAGCTTAAAGATGTTTGGTAAAAGTACAATCCGGTTGATTAGATATATTTTATCAGCCCTACGTCTAGTCATACATCAGTTTTGGAGTTATCCTCAGATGGAGTTGCTGATGTTTAAGAATTTATGATGATTGTTACTGGTTTGAATCATTTTACCACAGAAGTTAAACTTTGCAGAGCGACATAAATCAGCAGGAACAAAAAAGTATTTGGAGGAAAATAAAAGGACAGATGTCAAAGTATTTATTCTGCGTAGACACGTTTTTAAAGTCCCACTAAAGTGCAGATGTTCTTATTACAAAATAATTTAGGAGCAGAGAAATATGTTCCTTATTCATTACTGAAACAGTAATTTCCCTTTGGGATTATTAAAGTGTTTCTGATTCTGATTCTGATTAGGTGATATGCAATCCCTGGTGAATAAAATTCCTAGCATTGTATCTGATGGCAGATTGTGGTTGGCTGGATTAGATAATTTGACTAGAGGCACAAAACTGGCCCTGGGTGATTTCAGAGCCATTTTAGGATGTTGTGTGCCCGCTTCTGCTGCAGTTGATATTGAAAATGATGCTCGAACATTCCACATGCCAGATCAAACTTTATTGTCTTTAGTAATTTCTTACTTGGAAGATACAGTTACACAGCATTTTTCCCTTTTCCACCCCTGCAGTGGTTCCTAAATTTGACTTGGTACATCATTTTTCAATGTGGCTCAGGATGGGGAGAGGAAGAGAAAGTAAAAGTAAAAAAAAAAAAGGGATTACAAGATCAGTTATTAGGGTTCCAAGCCCGCAGCACTGTGTGCAGAGAACCCTATTGTTTTTCGTGTGTTTCTTCATTATTCTAGCAATATTCTTCTCCGCTAAAACGCGTTGTGCAGCCCATGTAATGAACCTATTGAATCAGGTATCCAAGTACAGAATGTGCTACTCAAACCCAGAAATTCCAACCCCTCAACAACTAGGGGGCGCTATAACAAAGGACAATGCGTTTTGGCCTATAACCACCAAACTACTGGTCCCACACTCAAAAACTTCACATCACTTTGTTTATTGGATGATTCTGCAAAATAAAGGGAATTGGCACATCTTTCATTTCCCAGCTTAGTTTTCGCGCTACATGTGCTACAAAGGTTAAACCTTTCTTGTTAAACTCCTCCTACATTTTTTGTGCAATCCGCGCAAAACTCCATATATAACCCTGTAATGGACAAATAAAAAAAGTTAATGTGGCAGATTTTTTTTATTTTGTCTTTTTTTAAAAGCAATGCTAAAATAAGTGATTGTTAGCTAGCTAGCTCTAAATGTAATTGCTGATTATTCTAAAACCATAACAGATTTTAACATGTCCTTCATAACCCATACTCCAAATAAGATTTTGCAAACGTGTCCTGCGTTTGAGGATCGTCCATCACTAGGGGGCGCTGTGATGTCAAGAAATCTACTACGCCATTCGGCTGATTGGATTTTTACAAAACCTTCTTCATCCCCTTCCAGTCATAGCCCTGAACTAAAGTATTAAATATGGTAATGATTGAAACAAGTGGGCGGGGGCCTATTTCCAAAAGTGTGAAAAAAAACTTGAAAACTTAAAAAAAAAATATGACATTTTGCCCATATTTGGGCACATCACAGGATGTGACGTCACATCCCGTGATGTTTCTAAGCGGAGCAGAAACTTGAAGGGGGAGGATTTGCTATCGAACTTCTGGCCAGAGAGAAAACACGTCGTCTGTAGCCAACATTTCGAAGAAGAATGTCTTCAAGATGACATGAGAGCGAGACCTTTTGGTAGGTTTTTCTTTTAAATAATGTAGAGTTTGCAGGGAGGGGCAGAGTGTACACTTGGAAAAACTGCTCACTGTTGCCAAGCTCACTTATTTTATGCGACTTTGGTCTTCTTTTTCCTAAATTCGCTTGTAAATTTCATGAGTTGCGGGTTGAAGATTTTTGGGCTTGCTTCTGAAAGTGAAGTCGATTGTTTTGGCTCTAAATGGTGCCATATAACATAAAAGTGATGGTGAAATACCCCTCCGCCTCATAACGCACTACAGCTCATCCTGACAGGATCAGAGTGAGTTAAAGTCATAAGGAGCAGCGCTGCCCGTATTTTCTGCAGTTTACAGTTGCAATAACTGATGATAACTGCTGAAAGTAGATTAGGCGGTGCAGATCACAATTTAGAGCAGAGATTGGTTCTAAACATGAGTTTTTACCCACTGATAACATTGCACCGCACCGTGACGTCACAAACTGGGAGGTGGAATAACCATAGACATCATATACGTAGACGCCTCGTTGGGCGGGTTCTGCCTATGCTGCGGTGCGTCAGAGCGTCCGGCATGTTAAATGTGGCAAATCTGCAGTTACTCAGTCACTTAAACAGTATCAGGCAAGGCAAGGCAAGGCAAATTTATTTATATAGCACAATTCAGTACAAAGACAATGCAAAGTGCTTTACATGATTAAAACATAGCAAAATAAAACAGAATAAGAGCAAGTAGGAATAAAATATAGATAGAAAATAGAACAAAAAAGTGGTGATTCAGTTAACTAGGACAGTTGAAGGCAATTTTAAACAAATGTGTTTTTAATCTTGATTTAAAAGAACTCAGGCTTTCCGCACTTTTACAGTTTTCTGGAAGTTTGTTCCAGATAATTGGAGCATAGGAACTAAAAGCTGCTTCTCCATGTTTGGTTCTGGTTCTAGGTATGCAGAGCAGGCTGGAGTCAGAAGACCTGAGTGGTCTGGATGGTTTATACGCTGATAACAAGTCTGTGATGTATTTAGGAGCTAAGCCATTTAAGGATTTATAGACTAACAGAAGTATTTTAAAGTCTATTCTCTGAGATACAGGGAGCCAGTGTAAGGACTTTAGAACTGGGGTGATGTGCTCTACTTTCTTAGTCTTAGTGAGGACGCGGGCAGCAGCGTTCTGGATCAGCTGCAGCTGTCTGATCCACTTTTTAGGCAGACCTGTGAAGACACCGTTGCAGTAATCAATTCGACTAAAAATAAACGCATGGATTAGTTTTTCTAGATCCTGCTGAGACATCAGTCCTTTAATCCTAGAAATGTTCTTCAGGTGATAGAAAGCCGACCTTGTAACTGTCTTTAGATGCTTTTGGAGGTTCAGGTCTGAGTCCATCACTACTCCCAGGTTTCGGGCCTGATTTGTGGTTTTTAGCTGAAGCGACTGAAGCTGTGTGCTAACTTTTGATCTTTCCTCTATTGGTCCAAATATTATTACTTCAGTTTTGTTTTTATTCAATTGGAGAAAATTTTGGCACATCCACGTATTGATTTCTTCTAGGCATTTACTCAGTGCCTGAATTGGTTCATAGTCACCTGGTGACATGGTGATGTAGAGCTGTGTGTCGTCTGCATAGTTATGGTAGCTGATGTTGTTATTTTTTATTATCTGGGCTAGAGGGAGCATGTAGATATTGAAAAGGAGGGGACCCAGAATGGACCCTTGGGGAACCCCAAATGGGATTTTTGTCATCTCTGATGTAAAGTTACCTACTGATACAAAAAATTCCCTGTCCTTTAAGTAGGATTTAAACCAGTGGAGAGCTGTACCAGAGAGGCCGACCCAGTTCTCCAGGCGTTCTAACAGAATGGAGTGATCGACAGTATCAATGCTGCACTAAGGTCCAATAGTACCAGCACGGTGGTTCTTCCACAGTCTGTATTTATATGGATGTCATTAAACACCTTGATCAGGGCGGTCTCTGTACTGTGGTGAGCACGGAAACCTGACTGGAAAACGTCAAATCGGCTGGTCGTTGTTAAGAAGGTGTTTAATTGTTGAAACACAGCTTTTTCAATAATCTTACTGATAAAGGGGAGGTTTGAGATGGGCCTGTAGTTCTGGAGTAGAAGTTTGTCTAAATTATTCTTTTTCAGCAGTGGTTTGATAATTGCTGTTTTTAGGGACTGGGGGAAAACACCTGACAGGAGGGACGTGTTTATTATCTGAGTCAAATCAGACGCTATGACAGGTAAAACTTTTTTAAAGAAAGCTGCGGGGAGAACATCAAGGCAGCTGGAGGAGGAACTTAGCTGCTGAATTATCTGCTCTAAGCTTTTGTAGTTTATTTGGCTGAATTGGGACATTTTGTCAGGATAAGTTCCAGCTGAGTACGGCTTTGGTTCTGGAGCTGGTATGGAAGTACAAACTGATCCTCTAATTTTTAGGATTTTCTCAGTAAAGAAGTTAAATTCATTGCAGGCCCTGGTGGAGTGGAGTTCTGAAGCCACGGACACAGGAGGATTTGTTAACCTGTCGACTGTGGAAAATAAGACACGAGCATTATTAATGTTTTTCTTAATGATCTCAGAGAAGAAAGATTCTCTTGCATTTTTCAATTGTAAGTTATATCTGTTAAGTCTCTCTTTATAGATGTCATAGTGAACCAGGAGTCTATTCTTTCTCCACCTGCGTTCAGCTTTTCGACATTCCCTCTTTTCACTTCTAACTGATGGAGCATTTCTCCAAGGAGATTTTTTCTTCCTGGAAACAACTTTCACTTTAACTGGAGCAATGCAGTCAATGATGTCTGAGACTTTAGAATGAAAGTTATCTACTAGCTCATCTACTGAGTTGCAGCCCAAGGTTGAGGTAGCAGAGTAAGCTTGAATAAAAGTTTCAGTGGCATTGTCCTTAAAGGTGCGTTTTCTTACGATGTCCCTTTGGCTAAATGAGTCACTGGTAATGATACATTCAAAGGTAACGGAGAAGTGATCGGATAAGGCAACATCAGTTACATTGACCTGTGAAATGTTTAGACCTTTAGTGATGATTAAGTCTAAAATATGCCCCTGCTTGTGTGTTGGCTGTTTAACATTCTGACTTAAACCAAAGTTTCTAAGTGTGTCACACAGTTCTTTTGCACTTCTGTCTTCAGGGTTGTCAACGTGAAAGTTGAAGTCTCCAACAATAATTAAACAGTCATAATCAACACATATCACAGACAGCAGGTCACTAAAATCCTTAAAAAAGTTTGATGTGGACTTAGGAGGCCTGTAAACATTCAGAAACATAGTTCGTACCGGGCTCTTTACCTTGAGAGCCAAATGTTCAAAAGAGTCAAATTTTCCCAAAAACACCTTTTTACACTTTAGTGAATCATTAAACAATGTTGCTACTCCTCCACCTTTCCTTTGCTGTCTGCTCTCACAAAGGAAATTGTAGTTTGGAGGTGTTGACTCCAGCAGTATTACTTCTTCATTAGATTCATGTAACCATGTTTCTGTTAAAAACATAACATCAAGATTGTTGTCAATAATAAAGTCATTAATTAAAAGGGATTTTCCTGACAGAGATCTAATGTTTAATAAACCTAGTTTATATGATTTGGTGGTTGATGATGTCTCTGTGGCAGGTTGCATCTGACAGTTAATGACTTTCAAGTATTTGTTCCTGTTTATCCTTTTGTTTTTCTTTTTTTCTGCCACGAATCATCACAGATATTCCGTAATTCCCGGGAAAAGACCCAAGCTGATTCTTGAAACTGTCTTGTCTGATAAACGTGCAGCGAGGGCCCGCTGTGTATCACAGCGAAGTAATCTGAAGGTCTTGAGGACAGGCATGTTCCGTGATACGTAGAGGAGGATCTGGGGCTCTGCGGCCTTTGGAAGATGCTGGTTTAGTCACAGAGCTGTGGCTATATGGAGAGGATGTCATCTGTAGGCCAATTTTAAATACTTTGTTCATGTTGGGAGAAAATTCCAGAAAAGGAACCTCTGGGCTTTGTGGAGAGGAAGGCGAGGCGGGTGTAGTCCGGACCGGTGTTCGCGACGATGGATTTTCTTGGTCCTCTCTTTGTCCTGCTGAGATCTGGGATGAATCCTCCTGTAGCTCTGAGAAAGCCTCTTTCTGTGTCATCTTTCTGGCCATCTTTATCTTGGCTTGTTCGGGCTGTACTGGGCTTATCTTTTGTTTAGACACTGGATGTACATTGTTTTGGGACAAAGCTGATGACAAATGGTTCACAGAATAGAAGATGTTTGAAATCAGCCGTTTTGCACCTGACCTATTTAGAGAGAAGCCATCTCTGTTGAACAGATGTCTTCTTTCCCAGAAGATGTTAAAGTTGTCTATGAAGGTTACAGTTGTTTCTTTGCATGTTTTTTCCAGCCATTTGTTTAGCATCA